>NC_086453.1:171999339-172599339 GCF_028390025.1 Pseudophryne corroboree | reverse complement strand
ATTTGCTGGTATATTTCAGGGTTAATCCTTGGTTAACTCATTAACTGTGGCCACAAACTTTGTTCATGCACCCCAATTATCTTAAACCTGTGTCAGCTGCCCTTTAGTAATTTATCAGCCAGTGTCAGGTGACTAGTGTACCTTTTAAAAGCCATGCAGTTCATGGCAGGTACACCTTACACCAAGTGGGCATATTTGCAGTTATATTATGTGATACAGTTGCCAGGTTTTAATTTTTATGATTTTGTGATAGTGTAGGACCTGCATGAAGGTGGGGTACCTTGGCGAGCGGTATGCAGGCTTCCGTGCATTGGCCAATTCACTAACTAAACCCCCATCATTTATTCATTTATTCATTGATGTTGTGAGGATAAGTGAGCTCACTTTGGTGAGTCCTGAACTTTTTGTTTCTATATTTTTGAGTAGGTGGCCATGGGCTACATGCACCCCACCCTATTAGTGGCGAGTGCGGATACTGCACCCCGCTTCTGGGGTGGCGAGTGCTGTGGTTTTCTATTTGCTGGTATATTTCAGGGTTAATCCTTGGTTAAATCATTAACTGTGGCCACAAACTTTGTTCATGCACCCCAATTATCTTAAACCTGTATCAGCTGCCCTTTAGTAATTTATCAGCCAGTGTCAGGTGACTAGTGTACCTTTTAAAAGCCATGCAGTTCATGGCAGGTACACCTTACACCAAGTGGGCATATTTGCAGTTATATTATGTGATACAGTTGCCAGGTTTTAATTTTTATGATTTTGTGATAGTGTAGGACCTGCATGAAGGTGGGGTACCTTGGCGAGCGATATGCAGGCTTCCGTGCATTGGCCAATTCACTAACTAAACCCTCATAATTTATTCATTCATATATATATATATATATATATATATATATATATATACACACATACACACACACTCCTGCTATTACAATTTGTTAGAAATCACATATATATATATATATATATATATATATATCTCCAAGAGTTTAGACTATGAATGTTATTACCTCAGATTTCTAAATGTCTGGTTTGTAATTTTGTTAGCTATTGCTAATTGAGTTTCTCTTCAGCCAACCTAGGTTCCTGGATATTGTCTTTCTTGTTTGTCCCGTCCTCAGATAAGACAATGACAATCCAGTATTCATTGTCTTCGACAGAAACTGGGCTACTCTAGAACAATAGGGATAAACAAGGTGTTTGCCTTCTCCATAGAATTTCAAAGCTTTGTGTAAATAAGGCCATTGTATTTGAGTCTCTGGGAGTATAATTTATGTGTGACCCATCTTCATGCTATTAGAAGAGAAAGCAGACAGTGGGTGATTTATGCAATATATGGATTAGATATATGATATGCATTTGTGGCTTTTCCATGCGAGTACAAATTCCACTGTAATTACTCATACCACGCGCTAATACGCAGGACCGCAGGAGCGCCCATACGCAAATTGTGAATATGTGCACGCATGGCCGAATAAGTACGCACATGGAGGCCATCTATGTGGTGTTTGTACGTGATGTGTGTACTGTAATATTTTCCGACTTCGACAGTCCACCCTTTGGCAGTCATCAATAACTGCCACTAACTAATCAATAAACAGGAAAAAAAAATATTACCTATACAATATATACAAAAGCTTGGACAATCAGGGAGAGTTGTAGGGGAGAAATCTATAGCCTAGTGGGATAGTAAAAAGCATGTATGTATGAACCAATGTCTGAGGGGCATGTATCATTGTGCCGTATATGTTCTAAATAAGCTTAGAGGTATTGCGAAATATACATTAAATCCTTCTCATCCCATATTAAGGGTCTGTAAATGGGCAAACAAAACACTACCGAGCTCTTTTCGGCTTCTTGTTTCAACAAATGGGGTGCACATTTAGTTGATGATACATGGAGGGGGAACATACGTGAGTGCTAGTATATGTGGATATCACCTGTCGACTATGTGTGCCATTAACTAGAGGTTGCAGGGATGAAGATAAGACACGTATATAAAAATACATTCACATAAACATTTTGGGTAGGTCTGACGTCTTTTCCGGTTGGATGTATCTGGGCAGATGGGGAGACAAAGA
Source organism: Pseudophryne corroboree (assembly GCF_028390025.1). Lineage (NCBI taxonomy): Eukaryota > Metazoa > Chordata > Amphibia > Anura > Myobatrachidae > Pseudophryne > Pseudophryne corroboree. The sequence goes on along the minus strand of NC_086453.1, from coordinate 172,597,258 downwards.
AAAACGGGTGAAAGAAACAGGCCATGAAATTCATTTGCAATACTTATCATAACGCTGTCTCTATGGATGGATCATAAATGAAATCTGCTGCTTTAACAGCGCCCTCACTCCTTAGACTCATCAAATTTGTGCCGTGCTTGCGCCGCGTTAGAATTTGAACACACCTAAATATTAACCAATAATTATGATGACTCCCGGGATACAAAGGAGAAACTTCCCCACACTCATAATGACATTTTGAGCCCACTCTCCTAAACCTGAGAACCATTTGCTTGGGTTCAACCATGAGACCCATCCGGTCAGTTCATTACCCACAGTCGCTAAGGTAAGGTTGTGCTTCCTCCTGAACTCCCACTTCAACTGCAAGATCTCGTCCATCTTCTGATCGATGATCTCCGTGGGGTCGTCAGTGCTGTTTGTAATATATGTACAGCACTTCACACCATATTGAGTTGCCAGAGTAACACAGTACCCACCTGTCACGGCTGTGACGTGATTAAGGACTATCCTGTGCTGGATCAGTTCCTTCTTGTAGGCTTGTAACTCCCTTCCCGTATACCTGAAGGTGTCATCATACATCTCCGTGATATTATCTATCAAGTTCGCTAGCGCATGGATATACCTATAATTTATAGTTCCTCTGGCAGTACGGGTGATGTCTAATGCGAGAAGGAACTGAATCCCGGGGGATTTGTGAATCAAATCAGAGGCTGCGTGCTCTGCCCTATCTATGAGGTGTCTCTTGATGTGTTCATAGTGAGTATGAGTATAAGGAGTCTGAGCACTGCGGTGAACGTCTTTCATTTTGTCATGGGTTATGGTCATGACCTCCGGTAGTACCCTCCCAATATAACACAATCCCTCAGAGCTCTGGGCAAGCCACTTGTACGCTTTCCTCCCACATATGAAATAGGCATCATCTGGGAGAACATAGGGGACAAAATGTAACATCACCATATTGCAAATTTACCAAGTAAAGAAACCAATCCCTAGTTCTCCCATTTGCTCAGTACAAGTATCGGGCTGGATGATATGGGCACAATACCCTGACGATAGTTTTGCAACCCACATGGTCTTGCTTCCACGGGTATACCTATACCGAAAATACCTCCCACTGTTGGCTATTTGGCATACAAGTTCAGCAGACAATATCCCTTCACAGTGCCTCCGAGCTCCATGACTAACAGAGCGCTTACTGATACCAGCCTTTACTCGAGTGATGTGCTGCTCCTGAGATCCTACAAATTCGTACTCGCCATTAGAACCCATTCCAGATTCCTGCTCGACCTCTCTTGGACCCTCACCAAAACAAATTGTCCTGATCAAAAACAGAATTACTAGCAGAACCCGAAACGCAGTCTCTTGTGATAGATCCATTTCGTTAGGGGAAAGAAGGAAAATAAGAAGAAGAAAAGAATGGAAAATGTAGGGGGGAAGTGAAATAAAGAAAGTGGTGTAACAACCGTCCTAGATCTTGTTGCTCTCCGTGCTCAGGTGCCTTTAACAGTCCTGCCTCTCAACTTTCCCGGAACAAGCACTCCAGTGATACGAGGTTCTCTCCACCTTGCTCTTTGTCCTCTCCGGGTCAGCGACCTTCTTGCAGTGGTACGAGTGGACCCAAGTCTCTCTTTTGGCGACCTTTAGTGCTGTCGTGCTGGTTAACAAGACTTGGTATGGTCCTTCCCACCTGTCTATGAGGCAACCTGAGCGTAAGAAATGTTGCGGCAACTATGTGAGAGAGTATGCAAAGTATCTGTGCCCTTTGTGTATGCTTTTGGCGCCGAAATTTTTTTTTTAAATAGCTTTTTTCCTGTTTACGGGTTCTAATAGCACCTCTGCAGACCAGACAGAGCAGACGCAATCTAACAGCACACAAATAGGGTTTTTAGAACATCCACTAACCAGGAAAAGGTTACGTAAGATAACTTTCCGCCCTTTGCTGATAGGTTAAGTCTGCTATGACCTGCTAGGCTGTGAGCATGTGAAAAAACCGGAGGAGCCCCCAATTGTAAACGTTGATTTACATACAGGACTAAAAGCTATACTTTAAACACACTTAATACACTTTAATATTGAGCCGCTGTGGCCGCTGTAATTAAACTTTCACCCTTATTTTGTTCACAAACCTTACGTACACAAGATCGTACAGTGTACGCACTCTGCGTACGTACGCCGAAAGGGCGTAGTGACTGCACAGTTTGCGTACACAGGCTTATACACTGTTAGCACAATGCAGCAGCCCGAGTGGCTGTAAATACACTTTAAACCTTAGCAAGGAAATGGGACACAACAGCAATTGTAAATTCAAAACTATGTTGGGGTCTAACCCACCAACGGTTCTTTACTTGCAGGGGGTTACAATATAAACAATACAATACAATAGAAAAATGGCTACAGTCAATGGTACATACATTTTAGTTTTGCCTGCGCTTCCCAGTCTGGTACTCAGTCATCAAGGTAGATGACCTTCAGAGTCTGTGATAGTGACCTGGCATGCAGCTGGCTTTTTATACAGTGGATCAAAACATAATACAATAGACACTGTGTGCTCTTCTTCCATTGGTTCAGGGGTGGGACATATCCTGTGCACTGGAGATCATTGGTCAGCTCAAGAGGTGGGTGATGGCTAAGACTTGAGATGTAATTTCTTTTGTTTGCATCTGAGTTCCCGCCCCATAACCAGTTAAACCCATCACATTAATCATACATAAATCTGGTATTATTAATAACTTAATGTTGTAATATATGATAATATTCTTATTCACACCAGATTAATGTTTACGTGACTCTGAACAATATGATCCCACACATGAAATGATTATCTATTTCCATCCTCAAGATATACATATATCCATATATATCTATATACATATATACCAGCAAATAGAAAACCACAGCACTCCGCCACCCCAGAAGCGGGGTGCAGTATCCGCACTCGCCACTAATAGGGTGGGGTGCATGTAGCCCATGGTCACCTACTCAAAAATATAGAAACAAAAAGTTCAGCACTCACCAAAGTGAGCTCACTTATCCTCACAACATCAATGAATAAATGATGGGGGTTTAGTTAGTGAATTGGCCAATGCACGGAAGCCTGCATACCGCTCGCCAAGGTACCCCACCTTCATGCAGGTCCTACACTATCACAAAATCATAAAAATTAAAACCTGGCAACTGTATCACATAATATAACTGCAAATATGCCCACTTGGTGTAAGGTTTACCTGCCATGAACTGCATGGCTTTTAAAAGGTACACTAGTCACCTGACACTGGCTGATAAATTACTAAAGGGCAGCTGACACAGGTTTAAGATAATTGGGGTGCATGAACAAAGTTTGTGGCCACAGTTAATGAGTTAACCAAGGATTAACCCTGAAATATACCAGCAAATACATGCACCCCACCCTATTAGTGGCGAGTGCGGATACTGCACCCCGCTTCTGGGGTGGTGAGTGCTGTGGTTTTCTATTTGCTGGTATATTTCAGGGTTAATCCTTGGTTAACTCATTAACTGTGGCCACAAACTTTGTTCATGCACCCCAATTATCTTAAACCTGTGTCAGCTGCCCTTTAGTAATTTATCAGCCAGTGTCAGGTGACTAGTGTACCTTTTAAAAGCCATGCAGTTCATGGCAGGTACACCTTACACCAAGTGGGCATATTTGCAGTTATATTATGTGATACAGTTGCCAGGTTTTATTTTTTATGATTTTGTGATAGTGTAGGACCTGCATGAAGGTGGGGTACCTCGGCGAGCGGTATGCAGGCTTCCGTGCATTGGCCAATTCACTAACTAAACCCTCATCATTTATTCATTCATATATATATATATATATATATATATATATACACACACACACACACACACATACACACACACTCCTGCTATTACAATTTGTTAGAAATCACATATATATATATATATATATATATATATATATCTCCAAGAGTTTAGACTATGAATGTTATTACCTCAGATTTCTAAATGTCTGGTTTGTAATTTTGTTAGCTATTGCTAATTGAGTTTCTCTTCAGCCAACCTAGGTTCCTGGATATTGTCTTTCTTGTTTGTCCCGTCCTCAGATAAGACAATGACAATCCAGTATTCATTGTCTTCGACAGAAACTGGGCTACTCTAGAACAATAGGGATAAACAAAGGTGTTTGCCTTCTCCATAGAATTTCAAAGCTTTGTGTAAATAAGGCCATTGTATTTGAGTCTCTGGGAGTATAATTTATGTGTGACCCATCTTCATGCTATTAGAAGAGAAAGCAGACAGTGGGTGATTTATGCAATATATGGATTAGATATATGATATGCATTTGTGGCTTTTCCATGCGAGTACAAATTCCACTGTAATTACTCATACCACGCGCTAATACGCAGGACCGCAGGAGCGCCCATACGCAAATTGTGAATATGTGCACGCATGGCCGAATAAGTACGCACATGGAGGCCATCTATGTGGTGTTTGTACGTGATGTGTGTACTGTAATATTTTCCGACTTCGACAGTCCACCCTTTGGCAGTCATCAATAACTGCCACTAACTAATCAATAAACAGGAAAAAAAAAATTACCTATACAATATATACAAAAGCTTGGACGATCAGGGAGAGTTGTAGGGGGGAAATCTATAGCCTAGTGGGATAGTAAAAAGCATGTATGTATGAACCAATGTCTGAGGGGCATGTATCATTGTGCCGTATATGTTCTAAATAAGCTTAGAGGTATTGCGAAATATACATTAAATCCTTCTCATCCCGTATTAAGGGTCTGTAAATGGGCAAACAAAACACTACCGAGCTCTTTTCGGCTTCTTGTTTCAACAAATGGGGTGCACATTTAGTTGATGATACATGGAGGGGGAACATACGTGAGTGCTAGTATATGTGGATATCACCTGTCGACTATGTGTGCCATTAACTAGAGGTTGCAGGGATGAAGATAAGACACGTATATAAAAATACATTCACATAAACATTTTGGGTAGGTCTAACGTCTTTTCCGGTTGGATGTATCTGGGCAGATGGGGAGACAAAGAAAAACGGGTGAAAGAAACAGGCCATGAAATTAATTTGCAATACTTATCATAACGCTGTCTCTATGGATGGATCATAAATGAAATCTGCTGCTTTAACAGCGCCCTCACTCCTTAGACTCATCAAATTTGTGCCGTGCTTGCGCCGCTTTAGAATTTGAACACACCTAAATATTAACCAATAATTATGATGACTCCCAGGATACAAAGGAGAAACTTCCCCACACTCATAATGACATTTTGAGTCCACTCTCCTAAACCTGAGAACCATTTGCTTGGGTTCAACCATGAGACCCATCCGGTCAGTTCATTACCCACAGTCGCTAAGGTAAGGTTGTGCTTCCTCCTGAACTCCCACTTCAACTGCAAGATCTCGTCCATCTTCTGATCGATGATCTCCGTGGGGTCGTCAGTGCTGTTTGTAATATATGTACAGCACTTCACACCATATTGAGTTGCCAGAGTAACACAGTACCCACCTGTCACGGCTGTGACGTGATTAAGGACTATCATGTGCTGGATCAGTTCCTTCTTGTAGGCTTGTAACTTCCTTCCCGTATACCTGAAGGTGTCATCATACATCTCCGTGATATTATCTATCAAGTTCGCTAGCGCATGGATATACCTATAATTTATAGTTCCTCTGGCAGTACGGGTGATGTCTAATGCGAGAAGGAACTGAATCCCGGGGGATTCGTGAATCACATCAGAGGCTGCGTGCTCTGCCCTATCTATGAGGTGTCTCTTGATGTGTTCATAGTGAGTATGAGTATAAGGAGTCTGAGCACTGCGGTGAACGTCTTTCATTTTGTCATGGGTTATGGTCATGACCTCCGGTAGTACCCTCCCAATATAACACAATCCCTCAGAGCTCTGGGCAAGCCACTTGTACGCTTTCCTCCCGCATATGAAATAGGCATCATCTGGGAGAACATAGGGGACAAAATGTAACATCACCATATTGCAAATTTACCAAGTAAAGAAACCAATCCCTAGTTCTCCCATTTGCTCAGTACAAGTATCGGGCTGGATGATATGGGCACAATACCCTGACGATAGTTTTCCAACCCACATGGTCTTGCTTCCACGGGTATACCTATACCGAAAATACCTCCCACTGTTGGCTATTTGGCATACAAGTTCAGCAGACAATATCCCTTCACAGTGCCTCCGAGCTCCATGACTACCAGAGCGCTTACTGATACCAGCCTTTACTCGAGTGATGTGCTGCTCCTGAGATCCTACAAATTCGTACTCGCCATTAGAACCCATTCCAGATTCCTGCTCGACCTCTCTTGGACCCTCACCAAAACAAATTGTCCTGATCAAAAACAGAATTACTAGCAGAACCCGAAACGCAGTCTCTTGTGATAGATCCATTTCGTTAGGGGAAAGAAGGAAAATAAGAAGGAGAAAAGAATGGAAAATGTAGGGGGGAAGTGAAATAAAGAAAGTGGTGTAACAACCGTCCTAGATCTTGTTGCTCTCCGTGCTCAGGTGCCTTTAACAGTCCTGCCTCTCAACTTTCCCGGAACAAGCACTCCAGTGATACGAGGTTCTCTCCACCTTGCTCTTTGTCCTCTCCGGGTCAGCGACCTTCTTGCAGTGGTACGAGTGGACCCAAGTCTCTCTTTTGGCGACCTTTAGTGCTGTCGTGCTGGTTAACAAGACTTGGTATGGTCCTTCCCACCTGTCTATGAGGCAACCTGAGCGTAAGAAATGTTGCGGCAACTATGTGAGAGAGTATGCAAAGTATCGGTGCCCTTTGTGTATGCTTTTGGCGCCGAAATTTTTTTTTTAAATAGCTTTTTTCCTGTTTACGGGTTCTATTAGCACCTCTGCAGACCAGACAGAGCAGACGCAATCTAACAGCACACAAATAGGGTTTTTAGAACATCCACTAACCAGGAAAAGGTTACGTAAGATAACTTTCCGCCCTTTGCTGATAGGTTAAGTCTGCTATGACCTGCTAGGCTGTGAGCATGTGAAAAAACCGGAGGAGCCCCCAATTGTAAACGTTGATTTACATACAGGACTAAAAGCTATACTTTAAACACACTTAATACACTTTAATATTGAGCCGCTGTGGCCGCTGTAATTAAACTTTCACCCTTATTTTGTTCACAAACCTTACGTACACAAGATCGTACAGTGTACGCACTCTGCGTACGTACGCCGAAAGGGCGTAGTGACTGCACAGTTTGCGTACACAGGCTTATACACTGTTAGCACAATGCAGCAGCCCGAGTGGCTGTAAATACACTTTAAACCTTAGCAAGGAAATGGGACACAACACCAATTGTAAATTCAAAACTATGTTGGGGTCTAACCCACCAACGGTTCTTTACTTGCAGGGGGTTACAATATAAACAATACAATACAATAGAAAAATGGCTACAGTCAATGGTACATACATTTTAGTTTTGCCTGCGCTTCCCAGTCTGGTACTCAGTCATCAAGGTAGATGACCTTCAGAGTCTGTGATAGTGACCTGGCATGCAGCTGGCTTTTTATACAGTGGATCAAAACATAATACAATAGACACTGTGTGCTCTTCTTCCATTGGTTCAGGGGTGGGACATATCCTGTGCACTGGAGATCATTGGTCAGCTCAAGAGGTGGGTGATGGCTAAGACTTGAGATGTCATTTCTGTTGTTTGCATCTGAGTTCCCGCCCCATGACCAGTTAAACCCATCACATTAATCATACATAAATCTGGTATTACTAATAACTTAATGTTGTAATATATGATATTTTTCCCCCACCAGATTAATGTTTACGTGACTCTGAACAATATGATCCCGTACATGATATGATTATCTATTCACACACACACACATATATATCCATTGTAGAAGAGCCGCACTCACATGTTGTTAATAATCACAGTTGCTGGGGTGCAAAATCCAGGTACAGGTCCTATCAGAACAAAGTTCCACGATACATGTGCACAGATAAGGATGCACTCACCAGACTTCTCCAGGGTGAAATTGATAGATTTTAATCCAGACAGCACATACTCACAAACAGAAGGTCAACGTTTCGGCTCACAGCAGAGCCTTTGTCAAGACCAGATTACAAGGTTGCCATCTCCCTAGCACTGCTCTGAATAGTGAAACCATATATACCCTTGGTGCAGCCACACCCCCCAATCATCCAATTAGCAGCATGAACAAACATGCCATCATTAAACTAATATCAGCCAGCTGTCACAGGATAAGGCCAAATACATATACACAGCACAAACCAGACACACACATAAATTGATTTTAAAACAACTCATTGTGGCCACACAAGGAGTCTAACATCGTGTGTGGAACGCACGCCGGTACAGTGACACGCATGGCACTTCCTGTGAGCAGTGCATCACTTCCCATCCGGAGTTGCCAAGTAACGGCGCTGTGAGTAAAGCAGACCACATTAGCTTATGTAAACCACATCGGAGTGAACAACCAAAGTATCCACTACAGATCCTCATATAGGCCAGATACATAATCAGGATAAATCAATCGATTACCTAGCAACCTGTGGTATTTGAGCTGCCACAGGGATTTCTATACCGCATCACTTCCGGTCGCTTGTAGCCAGGCAACAAATACCCAGTTGCTAACACAAATTACGTTAACCTCATATTGAAAAAACATTGTGCATAAATGTACACGGCTGTTGAACTCCCCCAATATATAGCAAACATATGTAAGGGTCAGCAAGAACCAACCCTATCCCCTTACTACCAAAGTAAACAGGAATGTCACAATCGATAGTATGATTAGCAGGCGGGCTGCACCAATAGCACACAGGCACCCATCAGAATAGTCATCAGGGCATTGCAAGTATATACATTTAAAAAATGACTAAACATAGTGCTAAACATAGATCCCCAAAACCTATAAAAACCACAAGGAAAAATCGCATCACGAGATGCACATAAACCTAGTGGAGTACATATAAACTCAATCAAAAAAACACAAAAGGATCAGAGGACATGACTGATAGATCACTCAAAGAGCTGAACACCCCTGCACTGTCACAAAAAATAATGAAACATAAAAATATCATGAAAAATTAGCAAAAATCAGACTGGCATCAGCCTCAGACGATGCCAAATCACAATTTGTTAGCAGTTTGCAGTGAATCTTCTATTTTTAGCACTGTCTTTTTTCTTTTCTTTTTTAATGTGATGACTTTTGATTGTTTTGGATCAGAGGACGTGGGCATAGATCAGGTTTGCAGATATATTGTAGCTACCAGTTTTCTGTAGGATGTCACATGCCCTAGGCATATTGGATGAGCAGTCACTGCCGACACCACAGTGGATTATTTCTGAAAGGGGGTTTACAATACAAATTATACACTATAATACAAGACAATATATATAACAGAATAATGGCTACAGTCAATGTACATACGTGAGAATATTCGCGTGCGCTTCCTGGTCCAGTCCTCCGTAATCAAATAGATAACATTGTGAGTCTTGTGGCTGGCCGGCCTGCAGCAGGCTTTATTTATACAAGTCTTCCAAAAGCAATACAATGGGCACTGTTCCCTTTGTCCATTGGACACAGGGATGCACTTTTACAGTACAGGAGAGGTCATAGGTTGATTTGAAAAGGTAGGCAATGTCTTTCTCAACTGCTCTTGTGGGTGGTCTCCTCTGGATTCCCGCCGCATACATAATATACAGTAAATACAGTTTATATCTATATTCTGCTTCTGCACATAACTATCCGCAGGAACATGCGATGTTCCGCAGACCAACACCGGAATGTTTCCCTTAAAATACCCTACAGCTGGATACCAAATACCACCTTATAACCTTAGTCTGTCCCCTCTTATCCTGTAAAGGTGAATCCCTTTGTTCTGCAACCATTTAAACAGCTATAACTTTCTGATGTGGTGCAAGGAGACTATGTGTACATTGTGCACTATTTGGATTAAATATGTAATGTGTTCTGATGGCCCTCCATGCGTACACAAACTCTGCCGTAAATACCCATACCACGCGCCGATGCGCAGGACCGCGGGAGCGACCATACGCAAAGTGCGTACATGTGCACGCACTGCAGAACAAGTGCACGCACAGTGGGCATGTGTGTGCAGTTTATACGTGCTGTGTGTTCTGCAATATTTTTCGACTTTGACAGTCCACCCTTTGGCAGTCACCAATAACTGCCACTATCTAATCACTAAACAAAAATATCAATACAATATCTACAGATGATCGGGGAGAGTTGTAGGTAGGAAATGTATGACCTAGTGGGATAGAAAAAAGCATGTATGTATGAATCCATGTCTGAGGGGCATGTATCATCATGTTGTATATGTTTTAGATAAGCTTCGAGGTATTGCGAAGTATACATTAAATACTTCTTATCCCGTATTAAGGGTCTGTAAGTGGGCTGACAAACACTACCGAGCTCTTTTCGGATTCTTGTTCCAACAAATGGGGTGCACATTTAGTTGATGATATATGGAGGGGGAACATATGTGAGTGCTAGTATATGTGGATATCACCTGTCGACTATGTGTGTCATTAACTAGAGGTTGTAGAGATGAAGATAAGACACATATCTAAAATACATTCACATAACATTTTCATAAACATTCTTGGATAGGGCTGATGTCTTTTCCGGATGGGTGTATCTGGGCAGAGGGGGAGACAAAGGAAAAACGAGTGAAAGAAACAGGCCATGGAATTCATTTGCAATCCTTATCATAACACTGTCTATATGGATGGGTCGTAAATTAAATCTGCTGCTATAACAATGCCCTCGCTCCTTAAACTCATCAAATTTGTGCCATGCTTGCATCGCGTCAGAATTCGAACACACCTAAATATCAAGCCAATAATTATGACGACTCCCAGGATACAAAGGAGAAACTTTCCTATACTCATAATAACATTTTGAGCCCACTCTCCTAACCCTGAGAACCAATTTCGTGGGTTCAACCATGAGACCCAGCCAGTCAGCTCATTACCCACAGCGGTTAGGGTAAGGTTGTGTCTCCTCCGGAACTCCCACTTCAACTGCAAGATATCGTCCATCTTTTGATCGATGATCTCCGTGGGGTCGTCAGGGCTGTTTGTAATATACGTACAGCACTTCACACCATACTGAGTTGCCAAAGTGACACAGTACCCACTCGTCATGGCTGTGATATAATTAAGGACCATCCTGTGCTGGATCAATTCCGTTTTGTAAGCTTGTAACTCCCTTCCCGTATACCTGAGGTGTTGTCATACATCTCAGTGATATTATCTATCAAGTTTGTTAGCGCATGGATATACCTATAATTTATAATTCCTCTGGCAGTACGGGTGATGTCTAATGCGAGAAGGAATTGAATCCCGGTGGATTCATGGATCAAATCAGAGGCTACGTGCTCTGTCCTCTCTATGAGGTGTCTCTTGACGATGTGTTCATAGTGAGTATGAGTATAAGGAGCCTGAGCACTGTGGTGAACATCTTTCATCTTATCATGGGTTATGGTCATGACCTCTGGCAACACTCTTCCAACATAACACAATCCCTCTGAGTTCGGGGCAAACAACTTATACGCCTTCCTCCCACATATGAAATAGGCATCATCGGGGAGAACATAGGGGACAGAATATGACATTACCATATTACAAACTTCCAAGTGAAAAACCCAATCCCTAGTTCTCCCATCTGCTCAGTACAAGTATCAGGCTGGATGATATGAGCACAGTACCCTGGTGATACTTCTCCAACCCACATGGTCTTGCTTCCTCGAGTATACCTATACCGAAAATACCTTCTACTGTTGGCTATTTCGCGTACAAGTTCAGAGTCTATGGGTATCCTATCAGCTCTGTGCGAAAATTCCATTGTCTGGTTATTCCACGTCACTTCCCAATTTCCCAGTTTTCGGTAATTGGAAATGTTGAAACATAATAAGGATCTATCTACATGATACTGGTGGAGCTTCAAACTAGGGGGCCTAGAAATATTGAATTTCTTGTCCACCGGTCTCCCACCCCGTAATTCGAGTACCTCATCTATTGCTAAAGGGTACGGTACTAATCCTGACTTGCTCTGACCTTGAGGTACTTGTGAGCACACCCAGCATTCTGTCTGATTTAAGACCTTACCCACTAGTGAGTGGTAATCACTCAATGGATGACGGTCCATGTTGATATTAAGGCTGGACTGACATCTCTGGATGCACCCATCCTCGACTATGTTCTCACAATTCCTACAAATGCAATTTTCCTTAGCCAATAACCCTTCACAGTGCCTCCGAGCTCCCTGACTACCAGATCGCTTTCTGATACTCGCCTTTGCTCGAGTGATGTGTTGCTCTTGAGATTCTACAAATCCATCCCCGCCATCAGAACCCATTCCAGATCCTTTCTTGACCTCTCTGGGACCCTCACCAAAACAGACTGTCCTGGTCAACAACAGGATAAACAGGAAAACCCGGAACGCAGTCTCTTGGGGTAAGTCCATCTTGTTAAGGGAAGAGAAAGGAAACAAAAAGGGGGAGAAAGAGAAGGAGAGAAGGAGGGTAGTGGGGGATGGAGGAAATAAAAAAAAACTGGTGCGACAACCGCCTCTGGTCTTGTTGTTCTCCGCGCTCAGGTGCCGTCTCAACAGTACTGCCTCTCAACCTTCCCGAAACAGACACTCCAGTGATACGATGTTCTCTATAGTCTGCTCTTTGTCACGGGTTCTCTCTGGGTCAGCGACCTTTCTGTAGGGAACATAAATCTTGCATTTCAATGTGTTTAACTGTTGTGTATTATCAGTTGTGTGAAGTGAACCATCTTTGGAAAGTGAAAAGAGAGGAGAAATAATAAAAAGAAAATTTGTCAGATTTGCGTTCACCATCAGGCTGTCACACCATCATGTATATCGGTATCTATGCACAGTCTCCCTTCACCAGTATTCCCATTCTCCACCCTTTGTGCATGGCCAGGCACACTGATACTGGTGTCCCTATGCTGGTGAGATATACTGGGTTTGGGCAGAACTCTGAAAAGACCGAGTAGGCATGTGACGTTTGAACTGTAATCCTGTCGGTGAACTTAAGAGATGAAGAGGAAACTTTGAAGACAAATCACAGAGTTTAGTAACAGATAAGTTTGTAGAGGCAAAGAAGATTTTACAAAGTTTGACATCTGGATTGGGCACTACGGGGTATGATTCCCTAATCGGTCTGTTCCCCTAAAAATATTCTATGTGTGTTATATCTCTACTGGGACTATCCCAGCCATCAATCCAGTGTCTTGTCCATTCTAAGTTCATAGGGATCCCGGTATCTTTGAGATAATTTCCTCTACCTGTGATGGACATGCATCTAAAACAGTGAAATGCAACATTAGTCTTTGTGGGTATCTAACATATTTTGTGCTTCCTGGGTGGGAGCACTCTATGGCCCTCATTCCGAGTCGTTCGCTCGGTATTTTTCATCGCATCGCAGTGAAATTCCGCTTAGTACGCATGCGCAATATTCGCACTGCGACTGCGCCAAGTAATTTTACAATGGAGATAGTATTTTTACTCACGGCTTTTTCATCGCTCCGGCGATCGTAGTGTGATTGACAGGAAATGGGTGTTACTGGGCGGAAACAGGCCGTTTTATGGGCGTGCGGGAAAAAACGCTACCGTTTCCGGAAAAAACGCAGGAGTGGCCGGGGAAACGGGGGAGTGTCTGGGCGAACGCTGGGTGTGTTTGTGACGTCAAACCAGGAACGACAAGCACTGAACTGATCGCAGATGCCGAGTAAGTGTGGAGCTACTCTGAAACTGCTAAGTAGTTTGTAATCGCAATATTGCGAATACATCGTTCGCAATTTTAAGATGCTAAGATACACTCCCAGTAGGCGGCGGCTTAGCGTGAGCAACTCTGCTAAAATCGCCTTGCGAGCGATCAACTCTGAATGAGGGCCTATATGTATACCATCTCTAACAAAACTCCTGTTAAGTTACTTAGAGGTCACTTCTGCTAGAGAGAGAAGCAGAAGTTTAGAGGCCTCCTCCTAACCCCAGTAAGTTCTGTCAAAAGGGTAAAGTTGCATTTATTCTGTTCTTCTCATTAACCGAATCTGTGTTTTTCTATACTGTATCGTGATTCCTTACTATATGTCCCTTGATCTCGTCTATGTGTTTATTAACGTGGCTTGTTTTCTCTGTCTAGGGGTCTATATTGGCTATGTGTTCTACTATACCTACAGCAGGGGTCTGGGGTTTAGGCTGATGAGATTTTGGTGTAAGAGCCTGTATACTTTCAATCCTCAGCCTCTCCTCCTGTTGTTTTCTACGCCTAACAATATTCTTGTGGTGTACAATTGCGCACTCTCTAAGGCAAGCTACTGTGACTCCTCTCCAATTAGGCAAAGATGTTTGTACTCTGTCCCTTACTGTCTTATCGAGTCCGTCCATTAGCACAGAGACAGCCACCTCCCTGTAATTCGTATAGTTCCCTGTATCCGATACCCCCATGTATCTATCCATTATTTGCAGGGCCCGATGGAAATATTCAGATGTCATTTCATTTTCCCTCTGCTATATGGAGAAAATTCTTCTCCACTTAACAGTTGTGGGGAAATACAACTCTAGTTGCCTGTTAATTTGCTCTAAGTTCTCCTGATTGTGTTTGTCAGTCATAAGACTTTCCGACTCTAATCTACAATCAGCGATAAATTTTTGGGTGTCAATATTAGGGGATAGGCACGCTTTCAAAAGTATCCGCCAGTGTTTGTTTGTCGGTTCATGCGCATTACCCAGATCTCTGATAAATTTCTGACATCTAGCTAAATCCTTCCGAGGGTCGGGGAATTCTGAAATGATTGATCGCAGCTCAGCTCTGGGCCACGGGCAATACATTGCATTATTCCTGGTGAGGACTACTCCCTGACTATCGGTTCCCCCATTGGGAGTTACTGTTCCCAAGACAGGGTGTAATTCTACCATTCCGTTCCTGATTTGTTTACTGTGAGGTGTTGTTGTCTCTGTGCAATGATCTGTCTCACACTTACCGGTAGCTGTGACCTCACCAGTTCTTTCATTGGGGAATATTGTTACTGCACTACCTGGTTGGACAGACCCCACCTGATTGTCCTGCAAAGTGACTGCTTGGAGGAGAGCTGCGATTTGGCTGGATCCTTCATCTTCCTGTGACCTATAACCTGGAAGAGACTTCAAAACAGGATACATCTTGCAAAAATTAGGGTTAATACATTGTTTTTGCATACTGCTATCGTTTACGGATATACCATTGACTGTAGCCATCTCTTCCCCTTCGACCTGTATCGACACTGGTGTGTTTGTGTTCTCATTCCCGCTAGGTTTTGAACCTGTTTTGCGAATTTGTTCTCTTTGCATATCCCCCTCCTGTTGCCATAATTTTAAACAATCATTATGTCTAATCCTTTGTTTTCTGGATTTTTGAAGACATATTTTACTGCTTACATTCTGCAGTACCTCTGGTTCAAAGCTGCCCACCTTAGGGAATGGTTCCTTATCTTTGTCAGTCACACGTTCCCATTCAGACAAAAAGTCTTCAATACTTTTTCCTTTAAACTCCGCTGACCCCTATGGGCCGCGGCTCTACAACCTGAACCCTGGTTATACGTCCCTTACTTGAGCAACTGGCTCCCATAATCGTGGGCCTTTTCCCACAAACACCAAAATACTCAATATAAGGTAACAGTGAAAGTTCTACGAGCGCTCTTCACCCGCACACCGCCCACATTGGCCAGTACTACCATACACTGTCGATAGCGAAGGCAATGTACCCAACTTAGGGCCCTATGTGACCTATATTTACTGGAAGTTTTCAGGAATAACTTACCCTTTCCAGTAAAGTATCGGCCGTTGGAGATTTTCCTGAGAGAGACCAGCGAAAACTCCCTATGCACTTTATTATACACAAATCACGCTTGCGTATGTTCTATACAGCGCTGATGATACCGCGATTTTACACAAAAGCTCGTAAAAAGGATATCATGTTGCGCTATATATCGCACCCCCAAATGCGCGGTCCAATCGCACAGCGTATAGGTACTTGTTACTTATCTGCCGTACGACCACTGGAATCGATTTTCAGGCTGCGAAACCTCAGCCGGAGCGTATAAAAAAAAACTATATGGGTCACAACACTTCACAATTCCCTACCACGCTCTTGTGTAAGTCTCCTCACGACTTACGTATTAAACCTTATATTAACGTGAGTCAGCCACCTCACGCCACCAAGTCTCCACTCACTTAATGTACCACACACCGAGATTCCAAATTCCGTGGTTCAAATTTCCACTCGCTCCTGCGTACGCTCACTCAATTACACTTTGGTTTTTCTGTACAGAAAATTATCTTTCATTCAGACAAGCAGCTTTACTCCCAGAGGCAATACAGTAAATAAGGGTTTTATACTAAACTTTGGAAGCTGGGCAATCTTGTGTTATTGTAGCGTGGCTACTGTCTCACCTTTAAACTAAACAAACTATTGTGTAATTTGTACTTAGCGACCGCATTCTTACACAATTTGCGTAAACACGCGACCGTTCTTACGTCGCGTGTGCAGTTCCGTACCTTGTCCGAGACACGTGTACAAAACCGTACGTCCGCAATTGCACAAATCATACAATTTCTATAAATGTGAGCAATATTAACTATAATCGCTCACTTAACACGCCACACAGTTTCTTTTCTGTATAAACCTTTATAACTAGGCCAGACTGCATTTGTGTTTTACACTTACTTCCTTTGTTTATATTACGAATCTAGTAATCTGAATGTTATGGCAACAATGTGGGAGAGTATGCACAGAGTATGGGTGTATGCTTTTGTTGTGTACGCATTTGGCGCCAAAAATAAATTCACCGATTTTAAATAGCTTTGTTCCTGCTTACCTTACGAGTTCTTACCAGCATCCCTACAAACTATACAGAGCAGACACCATCTAATCAGCAATTAAGTAGGGTTTTCAGTATATCCACCGACCAAGAAAAGGATACGTAGGATCCCCGTCCACCCTTATGCTGATAGATTATGTCTGCTTGTGACCTGTTAAGCAGTAAAAATGTGGAAAATCGGACGATGCCCCCAATTGATAAAGCTGATTATCTTTACAGGAAGGAAAGCTATACCTTAAACACACCTTAAACCTTTAGCCGCTGTGGCCGCTTTACTTAATTCACACTACGCACCTTTTACGCTATCAGCGTAAAAGGGTTCCATAGTGTACGGACTTTGCGTACACACGCCGCGCTGACGGTACAAAGTACTCGTAGCGCATACACACCCAGAGATACACTTAAAACCTTCTACAGCAATGCAATGCAATAATAATAATAATACACTTTAAACCTTAGCAGGGCAATGAGCACACAACACCAACTGTGATTAACCGCTGGGTTCCGACACCGCAGTGGATTATTTCTGAAAGGAGGTTTACAATACAAATTATACACTACAATATAAGACAATATATATAACAGAATAATGGCTACAGTCAATGTACATACGTGAGAATATTCACATGGCTTCCTGGTCCAGTCCTCCGTAATCAAATAGATAACGTTGTGAGTCTTGTGGCTGGCCGGCCTGCAGCAGGCTTTATTTATACAAGTCTTCCAAAAGCAATACAATGGGCACTGTTCCCTTTGTCCATTGGACACAGGGATGCACTTTTACAGTACAGGAGAGGTCATAGGTTGATTTGAAAAGGTAGGCGATGTCTTTCTCAACTGCTCTTGTGGGTGGTCTCCTCTGGATTCCCGCCGCACACATAATATACAGTAAATACAGTTTATATCTATATTCTGCTTCTGCACATAACTATCCGCAGGAACATGCGATCTTCCGCAGACCAACACCGGAATGTTTCCCTTAAAATACCCTACAGCTGGATTCCAAATACCCCCTTATAACCTTAGTCTGTCCGCTCTTATACTGTAAAGGTGAATCCCTTTGTTCTGCAACCATTTAAACAGCTAAAACTTTCTGATGTGGTGCAAGGAGACTATGTGTACATTGTGCACTATTTGGATTAAATATGTAATGTGTTCTGATGGCCCTCCATGGGTACACAAACTCTGCCGTAAATACCCATACCACGCGCCGATGCGCAGGACCGCGGGAACGACCATACGCAAAGTGCGTACATGTGCACGCACTGCAGAACAAGTGCACGCACAGTGGGCATGTGTGTGCAGTTTATACGTGCTGTGTGTTCTGCAATATTTTTCGACTTTGACAAAGCGGTGGACAATGGCTTGGTAAAAGACCAGGGTGCTACAAATGTTTGCAGTGCACCACATGCCGGTCCATGGTTACTGGACAGTTTTTCAGTCATCCACTGTATGGGACCAAAATCAAGCTGAGACATCATCTGGTTTGTACTATGGACCATGTTGTATACTACCTGACGTGTCCCTGTGGCAAAATGTATGTTGATAAGACGATACGTACCTTTCGTGAAAGGATGAACCAGCATCGGTCCTCGATTCATTTGGCTTACTCGACCGGTAAGACTGACAAACCGGTGGCAGCACATTTCTTGCAATTCAAGCACCAACTTTCCACCATGCAGTCCATGATAATTGACTGGGTGCCTCCTCTTGCCAGGGGAGGGGACAGGAACAAGTTGCTACTAAAACGCGAGGCATATTGGATCCATTTCTTGGGGACAATGTCACCAAAAGGACTCAATGAACAGAACCCATTGCACATGTTTTTGTGATTTGGCATCGTCTGAGGCTGATGCCAGTCTGATTTTTGCTAATTTTTCATGATATTTTTATGTTTCATAATTTTTTTGTGACAGTGCAGGGGTGTTCAGCTCTTTGAGTGATCTATCAGTCATGTCCTCTGATCCTTTTGTGTTTTTTTGATTGAGTTTATATGTACTCCACTAGGTTTATGTGCATCTCGTGATGCGATTTTTCCTTGTGGTTTTTTTTATAGGTTTTGGGGATCTATGTTTAGCACTATGTTTAGTCATTTTTAAATGTATATACTTGCAATGCCCTGATGACTATTCTGATGGGTGCCTGTGTGCTATTGGTGCAGCCCGCCTGCTAATCATACTATCGATTGTGACATTCCTGTTTACTTTGGTAGTAAGGGGATAGGGTTGGTTCTTGCTGACCCTTACGTATGTTTGCTATATATTGGGGGAGTTCAACAGCCGTGTACATTTATGCACAATGGGGGTAATTCTGAGTTGATCGCAGCTTCAAGTTTGTTAGCAATTGGGCAAAACCATGTGCAGTGCAGGGGAGGCAGATATAACACGTGCAGAGAGAGTTAGATTTGGGTGTGGTGAGTTCAATCCGCAATCTAAATTGCAGTGTAAAAATAAAGCAGCCAGTATTTACCCTGCATAGAAACAATATAACCTACCCAAATATAACTCTGCAAATGTTATATCTGCCCCCCCCCCCCTTCAGTGCACATGGTTTTGCCCAACTGCTAAAAAAATTACTTCTGCGATCAACTTGGAATTACCCCCAATATTTTTTCAATCTGAGGTTAACGTAATTTGTGTTAGCAACTGGGTATTTGTTGCCTGGCTACAAGCGGCCGGAAGTGATGCGATATAGAAATCCCTGTGGCAGCTCAAATACCACAGGTTGCTAGGTAATCGATTGATTTATCCTGATTATGTATCTGGCCTATATGAGGATCTGTAGTGGATACTTTGGTTGTTCACTCCGATGTGGTTTACATAAGCTAATGTGGTCTGCTTTACTCACGGCGCCGTTACTTGGCAACGCCGGACGGGAAGTGATGCGCGGCTCACAGGAAGTGCCGTGCGTGTCACTGTACCGGCGTGCGTTCCACACACGATGTTAGACTCCTTGTGTGGCCACAATGAGTTGTTTTAAAATCAATTTATGTGTGTGTCTGGTTTGTGCTGTGTATATGTATTTGGCCTTATCCTGTGACAGCTGGCTGATATTAGCTTAATGATGGCCTGTTTGTTCATGCTGCTAATTGGATGATTGGGGTGTGTGGCTGCACCAAGGGTATATATGGTTTCACTATTCAGAGCAGTGCTAGGGAGATGGCAACCTGGTAATCTGGTCTTGACAAAGGCTCTGCTGTGAGCCGAAACGTTGACCTTCTGTTTGTGAGTATGAGCTGTCTGGATTAAAATCGATCAATTTCACCCTGTAGAAGTCTGGTGAGTGCATCCTTATTTGTGCACATATATATACATATCTCCGATATATTTGGCCAAGTCTGTGATTCTGTGCCTGGCCGTAACGCTGGGTGGAGTTACAGCGCTGGGCGGAGGCAACGACGTCTGCTCTGTGCCAGCACACCTCTAGGGAGGCGGACACAATCCCCAGGGAACAGCCGCCACTGGAAGGACGCCTTACCGTGGCCGGCCACACAAGAGAGGGATTAACGGGGGGTGGGTGGAGGGTCACTACCCCGGGGCCCCTCAGCCGGAGCTCTGTCCCCATTCAGGTTGCCGGGGCAGGAGGGATCCACGCTGGCGGGGGCGGAGTGCAGGCTGTGCATGCGGCTTCCTCCTCTCGGCCAGCACGGTCAAGCAAACTCCAGCCTCCGCTGCTACCAGGAGAGATGCTGCTGGCGGCGGAGGCTGGAGATTGCTCGACCGTGCTGCCCGAGAGGAAGAAGCCGCATGCACAGCCCACACTCCGCCCCCGCCAGCGTGGAACCCTCCTGCCACGACAACATGGTGTCCTCTCTCCCTGCTGCAGCGCTCCCATTGCCTGTGTGACCGGCCCAGGTGAGCAGCGCTTGCAGCGGGGAGGAGGGGGGGGGGGGTTGATGGTGATGGTCATTTGGGGGGGGCTGATGGTTATTGCCGGGGGTTGGGGGATGATGGTTATTGGCGGTGCCCCCAGTGCAGGTCTCTTTGGAACGAGGTGACATTCACCAAAAGCCTGTTGTCTAAATGCTGCAGCCTGAAAAGCCAGAATGACTCTCACAATGAGTCCTACTCCCCCAGCCCCCCCACCCCTCCCACACCCGCATCACCCCTGCTCCCAACCCCTCACCCATGGCACCCCCACCCCTCCCCTATGCACAGCACCCCTGCTCCCGCACCCCAACCCCACCCTCGCACCCACCTCCCACCCAACCGCACCACCCCCGGCAACCGGCCCACTCCCCCATTCGCAGCACCCCTGCAGCTGCTCCCCCCCCAACACCCACGCACCTGCCCCTCCACCACCTGCAACACCCCCACAGCCGGCCCTCTCCAACTGCGGTAACCCCGGCACCCGCCCCTCACCCACCCACAGCACCCTCGGATCCCCTCCCCATCCGCTACATCCCCGCACCTGCCCCTCCCCTAACCGCGGTGCGTCCGGACTGCCACCACACCCCCGCAACCGGCAGTCCCCCACCCACAGCACCTCCAGCCCCTCCCCCACCCCCATCATCTATAGACACCTTTCCCCGTTCGCGGACCTACCACACTTTCCCCTCCACCACCCCCAGCACCTCTGGACCACCACCCACAGCACCTCAGGACCCCCTCCCCCATCCACAGCTGCCCTGCAGCCACCCGCAGCATCTACATACCCCATCCCGCACCCACACCTCCCCCACCCGCAGCACTTTTACAATCCATCACCCAACCCCCCCTGCAACCCCCCCTCTCCCTACACACACCCACTACCACCTCTCCCCCATCCACAGCATCTACATCCCCATCCGTCCCATCCCACACCCACACCTCCCCCACCCACAGCACTTCTGAAACCCATTACCTAAGCTCACCCCCCTGCACCTCCAAACGCACACCCCTACATCGCTCCTCCCACACACACATCACCTCCATACCCCCTCCTTCATCCACAGTCCCCCTCCCCCACCCCTCCCCCACCAACAGCATCTACACTCCCATCCGCTCCCGCCCCTCCCCCACCCACAGCACCTCTAGACCCCCTCCCCATCTGCCCCCCCCTCTACACCTACCCCCCCCCCCACCCACAGCACCTCTGCACCCTTTCCGCCATCTGTGCCCCTGCAACCACCCTTCCCCCACCCGCAACACCTCTGGACCCCCCCCCACACCCACCCCTCCACCACACGTAGCACCTCGGACACCATCCGCAGCTGCTACAAGTGATTCCCTGATTCGGGGTGATCAGCGGCACGGATAGGCACCTCCACCTCACTGAACCCACCCCCTTTCCAAACTCTCCCCACACACTCTGAACTTCTGTGACTATAGTTGCTACCAATGGTCATTGGATTAATAAGAAACACTAATACTGTGGCCATTATGTGTCTAAGCGACACTGCTACCTGTGGGCACTGTGTATAAGTGGCGCTGCTACCTGTGGGCACTGTGTATAAGCGGCTCTGCTACCTGTGGCCATTGTATCTAGAACCAACTCTGCTATCTGTGGGCATTGTGTGTATAAGTGACACTGCTACCTGTGGCCATTGTATATAAGTGGTGCTGCTACCTGTGGGCACTGCGTGTATAAACACAGCTACTAAATGTGGCCATTGTATCTAGAACCAACTCTGCTACCTGTGGGCACTGTGTGTATAAGCAACACTGCTACCTGTGGCCATTGTGTATAAGTGGCGCTGCTACCTGTGGGCACTGTGTATAAGCGGCTCTGCTACCTGTGGCCATTGTGTGTAAAACCAACTCTGCTACCTGTGGGCACTGTGTGTATACGCGGCTCTGCTACCTGTGGGTATTGTGTGTATAAGCGGCTCTGGTACCTGTGGCCACTGTGTGCATAAGCGCCTCTGCTACATATGGGCACTGTGTGCATAAGCGCCTCTGCTACCTGTGGGTATTGTGTGTATAAGAAGGCTCTGCTACCTGTGGGTATTGTGTGTATAAGTGGCTCTGCTACCTGTGGCCATTGTGTGTATAAGCGCTGCTGCTACCTGTGGCTACAGCACTTTGGTGTCTATCTATAGCAGTATATACTACACTATGTTATTCATTGTGCCCTGCGGCCACTCTGCACGCCCTCACAAAGGGCTACGCCCCCTTGACAATCGCACGCCCTTCCCCCTTGCAATATTTACCCACTGCCATAAAAACATTTTCAGGTAATACTCCATATAATAACAATTATAGCACAGTTGAAGCCCGTGCATGGGTTACCGGGTCTTTGCCTCTTGCAACGGTATTTTCTCTCTAACAGCATGCCTCTCTTTATCCTCTCCCTACCACCCTGACTCTCCCTATCCTTTTCCGATCGCACAGCATTTCTGTACATTCCCTTTCCCCCCTCCCCCCATGCCTCTCTGTCTTTTCTCAACCAGACACCATTTCTGTATGCCCTCTATACTGCCCTGCATTTCTGATTCTGTTTCCTACCGGCCTGCGTATGTTCAAAGACCTACAGGGGTTAACGGGGCGTAGCCCCTTCCAACGGTGTGAAGAGCGCTCATAGGGCGCGATGAATCACCTAGTATATATATAATCTCCAAGAGTTTAGACTATGAATGTTATTACCTCAGATTTCTAAATGTCTGGTTTGTAATTTTGTTAGCTATTGCTAATTGAGTTTCTCTTCAGCCAACCTAGGTTCCTGGATATTGTCTTTCTTGTTTGTCCCGTCCTCAGATAAGACAATGACAATCCAGTATTTATTGTCTTCGACAGAAACTGGGCTACTCTAGAATAATAGGGGTAAACAAAGGTGTTTGCCTTCTTCATAGAATTTCAAAGCTTTGTGTAAATAAGGCCATTGTATTTGAGTCTCTGGGAGAATAATTTATGTGTGACCCATCTTCATGCTATTATACGGCTGGATAGCCATCGGCTGGTAGTGCTTACATAGAAGTGCTGACATAAAAGTGTTATTATAAAAATAGCGTTATACCTGCGTTAAGTTATATCATCAGCTGTTGTCGATTGTGAACTTTGTGAACCAACTCCTCATCACTCTTTGTGCTCAACAGGTATGATTCGTGGAACTACACATCCCAGCAAGTTGTACTGCATTTGCTGATTATGTCAAATGAATATCATGATTGAATAGTCTAGGTATGATTCGTGGAACTACACATCCCAGCAAGTTGTACTGCATTTGCTGATTATGTCAAATAAATATCATGATTGAATAGTCTAGGTATGATTCGTGGAACTACACATCCCAGCAAGTTGTACTGCATTTGCTGATTATGTCAAATGAATATCATGATTGAATAGTCTAGGTATGATTCGTGGAACTACACATCCCAGCAAGTTGTACTGCATTTGCTGATTATGTCAAATGAATATCATGATTGAATAGTCTAGGTATGATTTGTGGAACTACACATCCCAGCAAGTTGTACTGCATTTGCTGATTATGTCAAATGAATATCATGATTGAATAGTCTAGGTATATTGAAAAAGCGAGTTTTTTTTTTGTTTGTATGTTTTTCTCTTTGTAAAGATATAGTTGGCTGCCTTATTGGTATGTAATGTCTGTTTTTCTAAGCTAATTTATGGCCTTAGCTTAAAGGGGGGTTGTATTGGGTGGAGTTTGCAATCATTGCATTCACATGGATATTGTTCCTATTTGAAGTCTAGTATACGGCTGGATAGCCATCGGCTGGTAGTGCTTACATAGAAGTGCTGACATAAAAGTGTTATTATAAAAATAGCGTTATACCTGCGTTAAGTTATATCATCAGCTGTTGTCGATTGTGAACTTTGTGAACTAACTCCTCATCACTCTTTGTGCTCAACAGGTATGATTCGTGGAACTACACATCCCAGCAAGTTGTACTGCATTTGCTGATTATGTCAAATGAATATCATGATTGAATAGTCTAGGTATAATTCGTGGAACTACACATCCCAGCAAGTTGTACTGCATTTGCTGATTATGTCAAATGAATATCATGATTGAATAGTCTAGGTATATTGAAAAAGCAAGTTTTTTTTTTGTTTGTATGTTTTTCTCTTTGTAAAGATATAGTTGGCTGCCTTATTGGTATGTAATGTCTGTTTTTCTAAGCTAATTTATGGCCTTAGCTTAAAGGGGGGTTGTATTGGGTGGAGTTTGCAATCATTGCATTCACGTGGATATTGTTCCTATTTGAAGTCTAGTATACGGCTGGATAGCCATCGGCTGGTAGTGCTTACATAGAAGTGCTGACATAAAAGTGTTATTATAAAAATAGCGTTATACCTGCGTTAAGTTATATCATCAGCTGTTGTCGATTGTGAACTTTGTGAACCAACTCCTCATCACTCTTTGTGCTCAAAAGGTATGATTCGTGGAACTACACATCCCAGCAAGTTGTACTGCATTTGCTGATTATGTCAAATGAATATCATGATTGAATAGTCTAGGTATATTGAAAAAGCGAGTTTTTTTTTTCTTTCTCTTTGTAAAGATATAGTTGGCTGCCTTATTGGTATGTAATGTCTGTTTTTCTAAACTAATTTATGGCCTTAGCTTAAAGGGGGGTTGTATTGGGTGGAGTTTGCAATCATTGCATTCACATGGATATTGTTCCTATTTGAAGTCTAGTATACGGCTGGATAGCCATCGGCTGGTAGTGCTTCCATAGAAGTGCTGACATAAAAGTGTTATTATAAAAATAGCGTTATACCTGCGTTAAGTTATATCATCAGCTGTTGTCGATTGTGAACTTTGTGAACCAACTCCTCATCACTCTTTGTGCTCAACAGGTATGATTCGTGGAACTAACATCCCAGCAAGTTGTACTGCATTTGCTGATTATGTCAAATGAATATCATGATTGAATAGTCTAGGTATGATTCGTGGAACTACACATCCCAGCAAGTTGTACTGCATTTGCTGTTTATGTCAAATGAATATCATGATTGAATAGTCTAGGTATATTGAAAAAGCGAGCTTTTTTTTGTTTTGTTTGTTTTTATCTTTGTAAAGATATAGTTGGCTGCCTTATTGGTATGTAATGTCTGTTTTTCTAAGCTAATTTATGGCCTTAGCTTAAAGGGGGGTTGTATTGGGTGGAGTTTGCAATCATTGCATTCACATGGATATTGTTCCTATTTGAAGTCTAGTATACGGCTGGATAGCCATCGGCTGGTAGTGCTTCCATAGAAGTGCTGACATAAAAGTGTTATTATAAAAATAGCGTTATACCTGCGTTAAGCCGAAGGAAAACAGAAGGGAAACATCAACACACCAACACTACCACAAAAGGACTGCCTTAATGCCTCAAAAGTATGTAATTCATCTTATGCATATTATCTGTTTTTAAAAACCTATGAAAAGGCATCCCCAATCTGCTCACTACAGTTCTCTCTTAGGCAAACTTATGTATGTTTCTTGATGTAATGATTTCTTGTAAATGTCATTACATGTGTGGGGAAGTTGCTCTGTGAAACAGTTTATTATTGCATACTGACTGGTGTTTACCTCCTTAGAACATTTACCCATTGTGGTCAGGTGTACTATATCTTTATATTTAGTAAGGTGTAGACATGGTGTAAAGGACAGAGTATGATTACCGATTAGTAAAAGAAAACAAATACTGAGCAACATCCCCAAACAGGTAATTTCAACTTTAAACTTGTCATTTATTTTGTACGCTCTGGACATGGCTACTAATAACAAATGCACAGACAAAATTCTTAAAGCTATGTGTGCAAATGCTAGGAGCTTAGGAGACAAAATTCCAGAGCTAATTGCGATAATGACAAGGGATAACCTGGATTTTGTGGCAATTACAGAGTCTTGGTGCAATGAGAATCATGACTGGGACTTAGCTATACCAGGATACAATTTATTTAGGAAAGATAGAATAGGAAGAAAAGGAGGAGGGGTAGCAATGTATGTGAAAAAAAGCATAAATGCTACTTTAATACAAAATATTGAAGCCAAAACTGAGGCCCTTTGGGTCACCATAGAAACTGGGAAAAAGGACATTATTCGCATTGGGGTGATCTATAGACCACCAGGCCAGGGGCAGGATTTGGACAGGAACCTATTGTTGGACATCTCTAAAATGGCTTTTAAGGGAGAAGTCATAATCATGGGAGACTTTAATTTACCTGATGTAAATTGGGAGGGGTCTTTTGCAAGTTCAGCTACAAGTGGCAAATTTCTACATTCCTTACAGGGAGCATCTCTCAAGCAATTGGTGAGAGAGCCCACTCGCAAAGACTCAATATTAGATCTAATTATTACAAATGGTGATAGGATATCTGATATATATGTGGGTGAGCACCTGGGATCCAGTGATCATCAAGCAGTATGGTTTAGTATAAAGACAGGATCCAACTCCTGTCACACAAAAACAAAGGTGTTGGATTTTAGAAATGCTGACTTTGCAAAAATGGGGAGATGTTTAAGTGATTCATTGGCAAACTGGAGGAACTTGGAAGGAGTGCAGGAGAGGTGGAAAAAACTGAAAAGTGCAATGCTAAGTGCAACAGACCTTTGTATCAAAATGGTTAGGAAAAGCACCAGGAAAAGGAAGCCAGTGTGGTTCACAAAAGAAGTATCAACTAGTGTGAAAGCAAAAAATATGTCTTTTAGGAAATACAAACAGACTCAAAATAATAACGACAAAGAGGTGTATCTGGACAGACGGAAGGATGCTAAGAAAGTGATCAGACGTGCAAAGGCAGAAGCTGAGGAGAAAATGGCCCAGTCAGTAGATAAAGGGAGCAAAACTTTTTTTAAGTATATAAGTGAAAGGAGAAAATCAAATGGAGGAATAATAAGACTTAAGACAGAGAGTGGGCATTTGGTGGAGGGAGACAAGGCAATAGCAGATCACTTAAATAATTATTTTTGCTCAGTATTTACTACAGAAGAAGGGATGGGGCCACAGTTAAGTTGCAAGGACATTCATAAAAATAAGGTAGATGAAAATACATTTACAGAGGAGAAGGTCCTAACAGAACTTTGTAAACTAAAAGTGGATAAATCAATGGGATCAGATGGGATACACCCAAGGATACTCAAAGAGCTAAAAGATGTGCTAGTTACACCTTTAACAGAATTATTTAACCAGTCACTAAATACAGGTGCTATTCCAGAGGACTGGAAAAGAGCAAATGTAGTTCCACTGCACAAAAGTGGAAGCAGGGAAGAAGCAAGTAACTACAGACCAGTAAGCCTTACATCAGTAGTAGGGAAAGTAATGGAAAAGCTATTAAAAGAAAGAGTAGTGGAATATCTTAAATCAAACAACTTACAGGATCCAAAACAGCATGGATTTACTGGTGGAAGATCATGCCAAACAAATCTTATTGACTTTTTTGACTCTGTGATGAAAATAATAGATGAAGGGGGAGCTGTAGATGTAGCATATCTAGACTTTAGTAAGGCATTTGATACTGTCCCACATCGCAGACTGCTAAATAAACTTGAAAGCCTGGGGGTGGATTATAAATCAGTTAAATGGATAAGAACCTGGTTGCAGGATAGGAAACAGACAGTCGTAGTTAATGGAGTGCAATCTATGGAGGGAAATGTTACCAGTGGAGTACCCCAGGGATCTGTACTTGGTCCAGTTCTCTTTAATATCTTTGTTGGTGACATTGCAGATGGTATTGAAGGGAAGATATGCCTTTTTGCAGATGATACAAATATATGCAACAGGGTAGACACACCGGGAGGGGTCAAACAAATGATTCATGACCTAGGTAGGCTTGAGAAATGGTCAAGAACGTGGCAACTACAGTTTAATGCTAAAAAATGCAAAATCATGCACTTGGGTCTCAAAAACCCAAAGGTTAAGTATAGTATCAAGGGTACTATAATGGAAACTACTGAGGAGGAAAGAGATTTAGGAGTCACTATTTCAAGTGACTTGAAGGCAGGAAAGCAATGCAACAAAGCAATGAGAAAGGCAAGTCAGATGCTTGGTTGCATAGGGAGAGGAATCAGTAGCAGGAAAAAAGAAGTGATAATGCCACTGTGTAGGTCATTGGTACGGCCCCATCTGGAATACTGTGTCCAGTTCTGGAGACCCTATCTCCAGAAGGATATAAATACATTAGAGAGTGTACAAAGAAGGGCAACTAAAATGGTGCATGGCCTACATCACAAAACTTACCCGGAAAGGCTAAAAGATCTTAACATGTATAGTTTGGAGGAGAGAAGGGAAAGGGGGGACATGATAGAAACTTTCAAATATATCAAGGGTCTTAACAAAGTTCAGGAGGGAAACATTCTTCAAAGGAAAAGAAGTATTAGAACTCGAGGGCATACATTGAGACTGGAGGGGGGGGAGGTTCAGGGGAAATTTAAGGAAAAATTACTTCACAGAAAGGGTAGTGGATAAGTGGAATAGCCTCCCATCAGAGGTGGTAGAGGCTAAGACTGTAGGGCAATTTAAACATGCTTGGGACAGGCATATGAATATCCTTACAAAGAATTAAGGTTAAAAAAGGGTTGAGATTGCCTAAAGGATAAAATAAAAAAGGGGCAGACTAGATGGGCCAAGTGGTTCTTATCTGCCGTCAAATTCTATGTTTCTATGTTATTAGAAGAGAAAGCAGACAGTGGGTGATTTATGCAATATATGGATTAGATATATGATATGTCTTTGTGACTTTTCCATGCAAGTACAAATTCCACTGTAATTACTCATACCACGCGCTTATACGCAGGACCGCGGGAGCGATCATACGCAAATTGTGAATATGTGCACGCACGGCCAAATAAGTACGCACACGGAGGCCATCTATGTGGTATTTGTACGTGATGTGTGTACTGTAATATTTTCCGACTTCGACACCCTGATAACACAACAAACGATGGTGGAGTATAGATATCACTAATAAGCACCACAGGATAGGATTCACAGCACCAACACCAATGTGCCCATATGTTTACTCAAAACATCCACTTACTCTAATGGTTCAGTATGTCATATTCAGACAACAGAGTGGCAGCATAATACATCCTTCATAATTCCTATGACAAATCCGCTGTAATAAATCCAAGATTGTGTCTTATAAGAAAAAATAATAAGCAGCATCGGCTTGTAAGGAGTGAAGTACTCACAGCGTAAAAGGTCCACTCTCAAGCAATTGGTCAACCAGATAAATGGCAACAAAACATCACTGCAAATAAATGTAATATAGAGGGATATGGATAGTCAAACAAATGCTGAATAAACAGCCCACTTACTGTATAGTGTCACCATAACACGGCTAGGTACTCACCAGCGGGTGTCCCGTCAACCTCACAATGCTGCTACACCCACATGCCAAACAAGCATGTTTAAATACCCCCTGACCGGAAGTGGACCGTGCATCCAAAAAATAGGGCCTCGTATTAAACAGAAAAGCAACAACCGCTACTGGTGTAGACTCAAGGTTACATAGTCTAGGGGAACCAGACGTATAAGGAGTAGTAGACCAAAATAATATGCCTCCACAGAGCATCACAGAGAGCTCCGGACCCTGTGTGTTCCACCTACAGGACGCCGGACACCAGAAGTGCCGTGCGTTCCATACAAAGGCGGAAGCGCCGTGCTTAAAGATAAAAAGATAAAAATAACAGTGAGTAGATCTAAGTAACAGAAGAGCGGTGTGGTATAATGCCCACACCACTAGTAAAGGATGGTACAAAATAAGGGGGAGAGGACCGCCACTGACAGGACCCAGTATGCGGACGCTATGCGTTCCACTACCTGGAAGTAGGAAACGCTATGCGGTCCAGACACCGCCAGGCTAGAACTAGCGCTAGAGTACAATATTATAAGAAAACACACGGTACCAGCGACTACTAAATGCAGCTGAAGAGATGTATAATTAAGACTGTATAGACCAACTATAAGATACACAATATCTGTCAACTCGAAAACCACAAGAGGCATGTCCAGGTCAGAGATTGGTGTTAATATACTGGGGACCCAGGAGAATCTGCACAAAGATGATGAAAAAAATATATACACACAATACACATACTATGCAATATACAATATAATAACATACAAAACACAGCATAATAAAACTCATCGAAAGCACTATATATACAATAAATTTTACATACCACCTTGGTGGTGGTTTACCAGATTCAACATGGATATCAGATTCATAATGATAGATGTAATCAGAATATATGTTAAATGCTGTGCCTATTCAAGGTACAGACATGGTCAGTACATATACAGTATAATACCAATAGACATAATCTCTGTCATCACATCAGGGTACCATAACATACAATATAAGGTCACAGGATATGAGACATATCAAAGAAATGCATTCATGGCAGAGTGTTCGTTAAGCCCTTTGGGTGAGACAGTATTAAGGTGCGAAATCCAAAAGCTCTCACGTTTGCGTAACGCCAAAGTTCGGTTCCCCCCATTAGGCAATGGTGGGACCCAATCAATTAGCTTGCATTTCAGATTTGCAACCTGGTGTCCTCTTTGCAGATAGTGTCGAGCTACAGGCTTGTCTGTGGTGCCAGTTTGAATGGCAGTTCTAATTGATAAACGATGGTTGGCCATACGTTCCCTGAAACACCTGGTAGTGAGCCCAACATAATACAGCCCACAAGGGCAAGTTAAGATGTAAATCACAAAATCGAGCTTACAATGAAGGTGAAACTTAATTTTTGTATTCCTACCAGAGTGTGAATGGGGGAATGTCTGGCCAGTAAGTAGGGATCTGCAGGTCGTGCATTTTCCACATGAGAAACAACCTGGTTTACTACGCATGACCTGAAGAAAGTTCAACTTAGCTTCAGGTACCATGGTCTTAAATTGTCTTAAATTTGGTCCTCTCTTGTACGCCATCATTGGCGGGTCCATATGGGTAAAAGGTAACCCCTGGTCGGACTTAAGAACAGGCCAATGTTTGCGTAATGTTTTACTCGTGTACTGTGCATAATTATCAAATTTGGTCGTAAAAACCATTCGGTTTTCCTTAACAGTGGCCTTAGGGACAGTCCTTAGAAAGATATTCCTAGCTTTTTGCAGGCTGTTCCTGATTACTCTAGAGTAACCTCGCTCACTAAACCTCAATTTCATTTCACTCAATTGTTTCTCCCTGATCGATTCATCATTATTGATGCGCATTACTTGCAAAAATTGCGAGATTGGCAGATTATCTTTCAGCGTTGGGGGATGGAAACTACTAGTCAATAAGGTGGTATTCCTGTCAGTGGGTTTTCGGAACAGGGAAGTGACCAATTCACCATCCTGAATGGATACCGTTACATCAAGGAAATGAATCGAACTATTGGAACATTCATAGGTAAATTTAACAGGGCTGTTAAGTGCATTAATGTTGTTTACCATCTCTGAAAATGATTCCGGTGTGTCATCCCAGATCAAAAAGACATCATCGATAAATCATCTATGGAAGGGAATCTTAGAACCATAGATGGGCATAATATGGGTATTTTCAAACCTGGACATATAAAGATTAGCATACGCAGGCGCTAGGTTAGAACCCATAGCGGTACCTGATTGTTGTAGAAAATAGGAGTCTCTATATTTAAAATGATTAAGGCTCAGAACAAGGTTAGTCAACTCTTGAACATATTCAGTGGGTACACGGCCATCAGGATTTCTGGTAAGTACTTGCCTAATAGCTTCCAGTCCATCACAATGTGGTATAATGGTGTACAATGACTGTACATCCATAGTGGCCAAGAGGCAGTTCCCAATGGGTATATCAACTCGTCCCAATTGGTTGAGGAAATCACACGTGTCTCGGATATAACTGCTGCTCTTACTTACATGTGGTTGCAATATACAATCCACAAACTGGGCAATAGGTTGTAACAATGATCCTTCGGCGGCGATTATTGGTTGCCCCGGGGTTTAATCAAAGATTTGTGGATTTTCGGGAAAGTGTATATAATGGGGCATTTGGGCTCTTCAACACTTAAAAATTCAAAGGTATCCTGATCAATCCAGCAACAATCTAGTCCTCTTCACAAACTGAGATCAATGGTCTTTTTGATGGAGGAAATGGGATTGGTATTAACATTACGATAAGTATTGGTGTCTGACAACTAGCGACAAACCTTTGCATCGTAGTCCATCCAATCTTGAACTACTATATATATATATATATATATATATATACATACTCTGTGGTAATCAGCAGCACTCCATGCAATGTAATAAGAATAAATGAGGCCGGTGCCCTCCATATGGCATCCCCAGTGAGGATGTCTCCAAACATAGCAGACTGTCGGCGGCACTCACGGCTCCCTCAGCGGGGAATAAAACGAGACCCAGTCGCAGTGGTAGTCAACGTTTCAATGTTATTGATTCAACATTTTCGTCAGGACAATATACAAGTAATCACAACACATACCTATATACCCTCGAGGCCGTCCGTGGTGCCAGCCGCCCGCCCGATCCACGTTCATCCAAAATGACGTCACGGAACCGCGGTGTCACGGAGAACCCCAATGCACCTGTGAAAAAACAGCACAGTGAGCTGTATAATAAAAAACAAAAGCAAAACATAACACAATATACAATTAGCACTGTAAAACATATGAGACATCGGGACCCATGGTGGAACACAAATGTCCATCACCACAAATGTCACAAAAACTGATAATAATCATAAATATAAGCCCGCATCATAGAGTCTGTCACAATCACAAATATCAGATAGGAATCGTCTGTAGATGAGACATATTTCTAGTAAAGAAATGAGATTATTACATAGTGGCAACATCCTATGGCTACAATATTACCATAAGTTTATAACATTCAAACTAGAGTAACAATTCTGCAAAGCATATCAAAAAAGATTTCATGACACACTGTAACCTAAAGGAAACAATGCAGCCCTGGGTGTTCATTTAACCCTTTAGGTGATAGAGTGTCCAGCTGAAAAATCCAGCGTGCTTAGGCCTTCAAAAGTATTAACCCTCTATCGCCTCCACGTTTAAGGGGGGGTACGTGATCAATCATTTGGTGTCTCAGGGCCGCTAATGAGTGTTTAGCAGTCGGGAAATGTCGAGCGACCGGCTGGTCGCTTTTGCCGGTAGATAAAGCTGCTCTTATGGAGGTACGATGACCAGCCATCCTTTCCTTGAATGTGCATTCAGTTTTGCCGATATAATGTAAGCCGCAAGGGCAGCTCAACATATATACGACAAATTTAGTGGAACATGTTAGTCTATGACGAATTTTGTAACGTTTCCCAGTATATGGATGGCAAAAACTACTTCCAACAATCATATGGTTACAAGTGGTGCAACCTAGGCATTTAAAGCATCCTACTTTAAGGGGATTCAGGAAGGAAGAAGACGGATTAGAGGTAGATGAGGGATATGGGGAAAACTGGATATTAGTTTTCACTAGGTGGTCACGTAAATTGCGCCCGCGTTTATATGCAGGCATCAGACGGGTATTGGACAAAGAGCTAAGCTGTTGATCCGATTGTAATATCGGCCAAAGTTTTTACTGATATGGTTAATTTTATTACTAAGAGTGTTGTATTTATTAACCCAAATAATGTTTTTTATTATACAGCTCACTGTGCTGTTTTTTCACAGGTGCGTTGGGGTTCTCCGTGATGCCACGGCCGGCGCGGTTCCGTGACGTCATTTTGGATGGACGTGGATCGGGTGGGCGTCTGGCACCACGGACGGCCTCGAGGGTATATAGGTATGTGTTGTGATTACTTGTTTATTGTCCTGATGAAAATGTTGAATCAATAACATTGAAACGTTGACTACCACTGCGACTGGGTCTCGTTTTATTCCCCGCTGAGGGAGCCGTGAGTGCCGCCGACAGTCTGCTATGTTTGGAGACATCCTCGCTGGGGATGCCATACGGAGGGCACAGGCCTAATTTATTCTTATTACATTGTATGGAGTGCTGCTGATTACCACAGAGAATATTATGACATGCTGCCCTTGCTGGAAAACATGTCTATCTGCGAGCACCCACGCCATATCTTATATTTATCTTAAAGGAGCATACCTTTTACTGGACAGAACTTTTTTCACTATTTGTGGTACACACCTGTCTTTTGCACATTGGCACTTTAATACATGTGATATTTGTCTGGAGTAGTTTCACACGGATTTGAGATGTCTACCCCAAGTGATGCAGGAGTGGAGGCCCTCATTGCGGCCATTGAACTATCACAGGGAGAGACTTTTAGTTATTCCGACACAGATGCAGCAAATATATTATTCAAGGAAACCTGATTCCATCAGGAGAAAGTATGGATAACATCCAACTATACAGAGAACTCTTAAAATTGAAACGTAAAGAACAAGACTACCAATCCCTCGGGGTTTCCGCATTAAAAACGTCCCCACAATCGGACGTTTTAACGTACAATTCTGCAAAAAATGGATATCCATTTTAAATAAATGTTCTTATGATTTAATCCTTTTAGTCGTTGAGGAGGTCACCCGAGAGCTAACTACTATACGCTCTAAGATTGATGCATTTGAATCTTCACATAAAATGACCTTGGAAGCTGATGCTTCCAATGATTGGTATAATAAGATCAACGTGCAGATTGAAAAGTATCGCAAGGATCTTATTCAATATAAATGTAATAAGCTTGAAAAGGTCAATAATGACTACCTTAAACGCCAAGTATACCCTTGGATTTCTGGTACCCAACAAAATCGCGGTCCTTCACGTAGACGTCCATACAATCGATCCAGATTTACACAGCTTGATACAGAGACCTCTACCGATGGATCAGCATCCCTGAGTGAAAATGATCCCCAAGACAACTTCCCAGGTCGACCCCCTTTAGGGGCACGTACTTGTGCACAGCTGGCAGACCCCGACGGCGCTACACGAGGAGGGGGGGGGGCAGAGCCAAAGGCAGAGGGGCAGGTCGCACCCCCTACACTCGACGGAAGTAATTTTCAACCTATTGGATAGAACTTTTTTACCCGATTGAGAAAAAGCACTTGTCAAAAGGTCTCAATTTTGTCCCTACCAATAGGATTGATCCCTTCGAATGGAAGGTTGAACAGTTCAAATTAGGCCGTCAATTGAGATTAAAAGAATATTTCTATTCTAGTTTGCCTATCAACAGTCAAGCTGCCACTTTACCTCCCTCTTTACGCAAAAGGTCAAAATTTGACCCGATGTCACAAAACCAAGCAATACGTACATACTGTAAGACTGTTGACCATCAAGTACAGTATGATATTAAACATGATACACAAGGTCATTCAAACCTTTCTAAAATGGAATGGGAGGCGCCACTCCGAATGAGTAAATACGATGATGTTGTATTTCGTCCGGCCGACAAGGGGGGTGTCCTTGTGGTCCAAAACACCTCGGACTATGTGGCTGAATTAGATCGCCAATTAAGGGACACTCAGACTTACCAGAAAATAGCTCATGATCCAACCGCTCGTTATAAGCGAGAACTAGATCACATTCTAGTAAGGGCTTTCAATGATGACCAGTTATCGAAAGAAGAATGTGAGGTGCTAACTACTCCATTTCCTGTGACACCGATTCTTTATTCCTTACCAAAAATCCATAAGGATAGTCGCAATCCACCAGCGTGACCCATCATCTCTGCACGCGGTTCTCTCTACCAATGTGTCTCCACCTTCCTGGACTTTTACCTCCAACCATGCATCCAAGCCAGAGCCTCTTGTTTTAAGGACACAACAGATTTATTAATCCAATTGTGCAGTATTCCATCTGTCCCCCCAAATTGCATAATGGCTACTATAGATGTCAGTAACCTTTATACTTGTATACCTCATGATCAGGGGTTACTGATTACTAACAATTCTGCATATAGAGGTCCTAACATAGATATTTTCATGGAATTATTAAAACTCGCCTTACAGCGCAATTATTTCTTGTTTAACAATGAATATTTCCTTCAATTGCAAGGTTGTTCCATGGGCAGCAATGTTTCTCCCTCCGTGGCTAACAGTTTTATGTTTCAGGTGGAAGATCATCTATTTTTTCAGATAGTACAGTCCGTTGGAATGTTCTGTTATATTTAAGGTTTATAGATGACCTGCTGGTCCTCTGGACGGGTACTCCAGAGTCCCTTACTGCCCTGATTGACACACACAACCATTCTGTTTCTCCTATCAAACTAACGTACAACATAGATCCGTTGAGTGTTAATTACTTAGATGTACAGATTAGGATCTGTGATGGTAAAATTACCACTAGTATGTACGTGAAACCCACAGATCGCAATAACATTTTACTTTCTTCTAGTCACCACCCTACTGCATTACTCAGGGGTCTCCCTTACTCACAGATGCTCAGAGTGAGAAGAATCGTGAGTGATGAATTAGAGGTTGAGGCATCTTTGGATGAGATGATTGTCAAATTTGCTGAACGAGGTAACCATCTCTCTGAGCTAAAATCCCTAAAAGCTCAAGTTTTGAGAATACCCAGCTCTAAATTATTGGAATCAGTTAAGAAAAAAACCAACCAAGATAAATTTATTTGGGTTAATAAATACAACACTCTTAGTAATAAAATTAACCATATCAGTAAAAATTTTTGGCCGATATTACAATCGGATCAACAGCTTAGCTCTTTGTCCAATACCCGTCTGATGCCTGCATATAAACGCGGGCGCAATTTACGTGACCACCTAGTGAAAACTAATATCCAGTTTTCCCCATATCCCTCATCTACCTCTAATCCGTCTTCTTCCTTCCTGCATCCCCTTAAAGTAGGATGCTTTAAATGCATAGGTTGCACCACTTGTAACCATATGATTGTTGGAAGTAGTTTTTGCCATCCATATACTGGGAAACGTTACAAAATTCATCATAGACTAACATGTTCCACTAAATTTGTCGTATATATGTTGAGCTGCCCTTGCGGCTTACATTATATCGGCAAAACTGAATGCACATTCAAGGAAAGGATGGCTGGTCATCGTACCTCCATAAGAGCAGCTTTATCTACCGGCAAAAGCGACCAGACGGTCGCTCGACATTTACTGACTGCTAAACACTCATTAGCGGTCCTGAGACACCAAATTATTGATCACGTTCCCCCCCTTAAACGTGGAGGCGATAGAGGGTTAATACTTTTGAAGGCCGAAGCACGCTGGATTTTTCAGCTGGACACTATCACCTAAAGGGTTAAATGAACACCCAGGGCTGCATTGTTTCCTTTAGCTTACAGTGTGTCATGAATTCTTTTTCGATATGCTTTGCAGAATTGTTACTCTAGTTTGAATGTTATAGACTTATGGTAATATTGTAGCCATAGGATGTTGCCACTATGTAATAATCTCATTTCTTTACTAGAAATATGTCTCATCAACAGACGATTCCTATCTGATATTTGTGATTGTGACAGACTCTATGATGCGGGCTTATATTTATGATTATTATCAGTTTTTGTGACATTTATATATATGTCACTACACTTGTGGTGATGGACATCTGTGTTCCACCATGGGTCCCGATGTCTCATATGTTTTACAGTGCTAATTGTATATTGTATTATGTTTTGCTTTTGTTTTTTATTATACAGCTCACTGTGCTGTTTTTTCACAGGTGCGTTGGGGTTCTCCGTGACGCCGCGGCCGGCGTAGTTCCGTGACGTCATTTTGAATGGACGTGGATTGGGCGGGCGGCTGGCGCCACGGACGGCCTCGAGGGTATATAGGTATGTGTTGTGATTACTTGTTTATTGTGCTGACGAAAATGTTGAATCAATAACATTGAAACGTTGACTACCACTGCGACTGGGTCTTATTTTATTCCCCGCTGAGGGAGCCGTGAGTGCCGCCGACAGTCTGATATATATATATATATACACACACATATATATCTGAGGGGGCCCCACAGCTATCACTCTATGGGGCCCCACAATTTCTGTTGATGGCCCTGCTAGTTAGTAGTAATAAATTTCCCTGTATGAGTCCAAGCAAACACAGTTCTTAGATGAATAATAATACTTGAGCACAGTTCTGACCAATATGATGAGATCCACTTGGAATAATGAAGAGTAGAGAATAGATGTAATAACGGGACCTCACACAATAATACCCACAGTGCGCTATGCTCCACTTACACCCTTCTGGTTTATATTCAACCTCCCTCTCCATTGTTAATAAAGTGCTATCTGCCCAGTCAGCTGTGGCATGCGGTGAGCTCAGTGGCTGGTGAGGCACTGCAGCCATATGTCTGCTGTGTCCCGCCAATGCCCACCACCGCACCCAAGCCAATGCCTGCTACCACCGCTGTCCCTGGGTCAGTGGGAGACAAAGAAAGGCAGTGGGCGATTCCAGGGAGAAGCAGTGAGGGATGCTAGGGAGAGGGTGATGGGGAGAGCGTGTTGCCAGTGAGAGGGTGATAGCAGTGGGTGACGCCAGGGAAAGGATGACAGCAGTTTGTAAAGGGAGAGTGTGACAACAGTGGGTGACACCAGGGAGAGGATGATGCCAGGGCGCTGGTGACAGCAAAAGGGTGACAGGAGTCTGTGCCAGCTGTGGGTCACAGGGAGAGGGTGACAGGAAGAGGTTGATGCCAGGGAGTTGGTGACAAGAAGAGGGGGAGAGGGTGACTGCAGTTGACGCCAGCTGTGGGTGATGAAGAGAGGGTGACAGCAGTCGGTGCCAGCTGTGGGTAACGGGGAGAGGGTGACAAGGAGAGGTTGACAGGGAGAGGTTGATGCCAGGTAAAGGGTGACAGTGAGAGGGTAGAGCAGTCTGTGCCAGCTGTGGCTAACGAAGAGACGGTGACGACAGGGAGAGGGTGGCAGGGAGAGAGTGACAGCAGTTGGGGCCAGCTGTGGTTGACGGGGAGAGGATGACAGCAGTCAGTGCCAGCTGTGGGTGATGTCGAGAGGGTGATGCCAGGGAGAGGGTGACAGTGAGAGGGTACCAGCAGTTGGTGCCAGCTGTGGGTTACAGCAGTCAGTGACAGTGGGAGGGTGACAGGAAGAGGGTGACGCGAGGGAGAGCACATTACTGTCCCACTCTACCAGCAGTATAGAATACAACATAAGGAGTACAGCCCTGAGCCTTGGGTCCCTGATGAAGCATGGGTGAGCTCAGCCCATTACAAACTAGTACCCACCACTCTCCCCCGCCACACATAGGCATGCGCAGCACATTTTATTAGGGGGTGTACCATCGTAGAGGCGTGTCTAGTACCACCTACCTACTGGGCATGTCTAGCAACACCTATCGGGCGTGTCTAGCACCGCCTACTGGGTGTGTCTAGCACTGCCTATTGGCATTCTTTTCTATTCAATATGCACCTTACCTATATGGTGGTTTCTCATAACGGGGAACCTCTAAAGAAATGTATCCTTCCTGGGCAGACAGCGTCTTCAGTCGGTAATCACTATTCATGTAGGAGATCACATGAACCAGAAGATGCCTGTTTGTGTAGGAATATAACCAATGTGATCATCATACAACAGAGGTTCAACCAGACTCGTGTCACCTCCTTCCCTCTGCATCTATCAGCCACACCATTACCCCTTCCCTGCATCTCTCAGCCACAACATCATCTCCGGCCTGCATCGCCTCTCAGCCACACCATCATCTCCCATCTAAATCTCTCGCAATACCCCTCACTTTGTCTCTCATTCTCCCCACTTCACTATGTGCCTCTGAGCCTTCCACCCGTCTGTCTGTGCCTCTGTCGCCAGCCCTTCACTGTCTCTCAGCCTCATCAGTGGAGTTGGTGGGCCCAGCAGGAGAACATGGGCAGGTGGGCATCCGTTCGCATGGTGTGACGTCATCTGGTCACCTCGCACAGTATATTGTGGCAGAGGAGTAGTGTGGAGCAGCGGGCAGGATGGGAGTAGTGGTGCATAGCAGGGAGGGTAGGATGGGAGTAGTGGTGCATAGCAGGGGGGCAGGATGGGAGTAGTGGTGTGGAGCAGGGGGTGCAGGATGGGAGTAGTGCGGAGCAGGGGGGGTAAGATAGGAGGAACATTAGTGTGGGGCAAAGGGGCAGGATAGGAGGAGGAGTAGTGCAGAGAAAGGGGCAGGATAGGAGGAATAGTAGTGTGGCTCAGGGAGGTAAGATAGGAGAAGTGTGGGGCAAGGGGGCAGGATAGTAGGAGTAGTAGTGCAGAGCAGGACGGCCGAATGAGAGCAGTGGTGCAGAGCAGGAACGGCCAGGATGGGAGTAGTGGTGCATAGCAGGGAGGGTAGGATGGGAGTAGTAGTGCATAGCAGGGAGGGTAGGATGGGAGTAGTGGTGCATAGCAGGGGGGCAGGATGGGAGTAATGGTGCGGAGCAGGTGGGCAGGATGGGAGTAATGGTGTGGAGCAGGGGGTGCAGGATGGGAGTATTGGTGCAGAGCGGGGGGGGGGCAGGATGGGAGCAGTGGTGCTGAGCGGAGGAGAGCAGTATGGGAGTATTGGTGCAGAGCAGGATGGGAGTAGTGGTGCATAGCAGGGGGGGCAGGATGGGAGCAGTGGTGCTGAGTTGGGGGGAGAGCAGGATGGGAGTATTGGTGCAGAGCAGGGGGAGCAGGATGGGAGTAGTGGTGGATAGCAGGGGGGCAGGATGGGAGTAGGGGAGCAGGATGGGAGTAGTGGTGCACAGCAGGAGGGTAGGATGGGAGTAGTGGTGTTTAGCAGGGGGGGCAGGATGGCAGTAGTGGTGCATAGTAGGGGGCAGGATGGGGAGTAGTGCATAGCAGGGGGGTAGGATGGGAGTATTGGTGCAGAGTGGGGGGGCAGGATGGGAGCAGTGGTGCTAAGCGGGGGGGAGCATGATGGAAGTATTGGTGCAGAGCAGAATGGGAGTAGTGGTGCATAGCAGGGGGGGGCAGGATGGGAGCAGTGGTGCTGAGCGGGGGGGCAGGATGGGAGTATTGGTGCAGAGCAGGGGGAGCAGGATGGGAGTAGTGGGGCATAGCAGGGGGGCAGGATGGGAGTAGTGGTGACTAGTAGGGGGGCAGGATGGAAGCAGTGGTGCATAGCAGGAGGGTAGGATGGGATTAGTGGTGTGGAGCAGGGGGGGCAGGATGGGAGTAGTGGTGCATAGTAGGGGGCAGGATGGGAGTAGTGCATAACAGGGGGTAGGATGGGAGTATTGGTGCAGAGCGGGGGGCAGGATGGGAGCAGTGGTGCTAAGCGGGGGGGGGCATGATGGAAGTATTGGTGCAGAGCAGAATGGGAGTAGTGGTGCATAGCAGGGGGGGCAGGATGGGAGCAGTGGTGCTGAGCGGGGGGGCATGATGGGAGTATTGGTGCAGAGCAGGATGGGAGCAGTGGTGCATAGCAGGGAGGCAGGATGGGAGTAGTGGTGACTAGTAGGGGGCAGGATGGAAGTAGTGGTGCATAGCAGGAGGGTAGGATGGGAGTAGTGGTGTGGAGCAGGGGGGGCAGGATGGGAGTAGTGGTGCATAGTAGGGGGCAGGATGGGAGTAGTGCATAGCAGGGGGGTAGGATGGGAGTATTGGTGCAGAGCGGGGGGTCAGGATGGGAGCAGTGGTGCTAAGCGGGTGGGGGGGGAGCATGATGGAAGTATTGGTGCAGAGCAGAATGGGAGTAGTGGTGCATAGCAGGGGGGCAGGATGGGAGCAGTGGTGCTGAGCGGGGGGGCAGGATGGGAGTATTGGTGCAGAGCAGGGGAAGCAGGATGGGAGCAGTGGTGCATAGCAGGGGGGCAGGATGGGAGTAGTGGTGACTAGTAGGGGGGCAGGATGGAAGCAGTGGTGCATAGCAGGAGGGTAGGATGGGAGTAGTGGTGTGGAGCAGGGGGGGCAGGATGGGAGTAGTGGTGCATAGTAGGGGGCAGGATGGGAGTAGTGGTGCATAGCAGGGAGTAGGATGGGAGTAGTGGTGTGGAGCAGGATGGGAGTAACAGTGCTGAGTTGGGGGGGTTGGGCAGGATGGGAGCAATGCTGGGAAGGAGCGGGCAGCTAGGCATGAATGTCACCTTACCTGTAGCTCCCGATCTCTCCCTCCTATTTACAAGCGGCTCTCCTCTGCTCTGGCTGCCTCACACCAGACAGACGAGGAGGGGGGAGGGGGGGAGTGGAGGGGGGTAGCTGAGTGGAAAGGGTATCGCGGTGGCGGCTCCTATCTCCCCTATGGCCGGACTGCATTACCGGGGGCTGGGAGGGCGGGGAGCTAATAGGCGGCCGCACATGTAGATGATAAGTATGAAAAACTACATGCTGTGTCTCGTCCCCCCCCCCCCCCCCCCTCCATCCCCTTAATTCGCGACTGGCCAATGACATCAGTATTAGTGACAGGGCGTGAAAGCATTCCCCGTGTCAAAGAGGCACAAAGAGGAAATCTGCTGATTTCTTTAATGGGCTTTCACTGCCCAAAGCTTAGCACCGCCCCCCGCTTCCGGCCATTTCACATTGATAGCGGGAGGCACTGGCAGCAGTGCCTCCGAAACACATTTCAGACCGCTTTTTCGCAAGTAAAAAAAATTAAAATAATGTAAAGGCTAAAGCAGATAGTTATGACACAGAATGTGTGTCATAAATATCTTCTTTACATTATTTTAATCATTAATGACTGGGGAGGCACTGCCTCCCCGTCCCTGCCAGTCAGGCTTGCACTGTCCATAATAAAATCAGCGGTTCACCTCCGGCAATAGTGATCCCGCCGTCAGTGTTCAGAACTCATCGGCACTGTAGGAGCGGGAGTGCAGAGGGGAGGGTGCAGATGTGGTCATGGAAATCTGTTTGTGTGGTGCTTGGTATAATTATGCCAGTGTGCTCTGGTAGTAATAACAGCAATGGTAAGTAGGCATTTCTCCATTATTTACCATCCACCGCTTTCCTCAGAAGGCATATACTCTTTCTGCATCAGGGTACATAGGGTTTCCAAAGGGAAACATTGCAGTGCAGAGATGGATCTGGATCCAGGCACCAACAGGAAAATCTTTAGCTGTCCCAGGATGCATTGGGGCCCTTCTCTATAACCCCGCCTCCAGGCACTGTGAGCTCAGTTTTATAGTCATTGCCTGCAGCAGCAGGTCACTAAACAGGGGTGCTGCGTAGACAGCCCTGAAAGCTTTTTTTTTTTACAAGAAATTGACTTGTTTCTTCATAACCTGGCAGCGCTGTAAATCAGGGTGACTTCAGCGCTGCAGCTCCATCACCTCCCATGTGGTGCCGCATTCTCCCGCTGGCTTGCCCGGGTACTTGCGGTCGGGATGTCCGCGGTCATAGGCACAGCCATGCAATGCTCCCTGGATTCACATGGCTGCTACCAGGAGGCAGGTAAAAGGCCATTAAATCACGTTCCGACCGCGGTCTGGGGAGACAGACCACAGTGCTGGTGTGGACACTGTCACTGAACACGGACCCCACTAGACCACCAGGGCATTAGGGCACAGGTTTAGGTGTATTAACACCTAGTTTAATAAGACCCTGCAGTACCTGGGGTGGAAGACCAGCATAGGGGAGGCAGCGCTTGACCTGTAGCCCCTCCACCAGCTCTGGGTGTCATCTACAGTACATTTCCTGCCCTTGAGCTCCCTCATTCTCCCACTTCCTTGATAATAGGCACAGGGCAGCCATCTTACAGCATAGCAGCAGCTTCTCTCCGGGATTGCTGGGCAATGTCTACCTGTAAAAACGCTTGAACAGGACTGCTTTTTTACAAACACTTGAGTATCCTACTTGTCTCATAAGACAATCAGTTGTGATAAAGCTAAAAATTTATCTTATAACATTCACTATATATTGGTAAGAGACTCAGTACGCAATGGGCGTACGGGGTACCGTAAGGGTACGCACTTAGCGTAGCAGACGTTAGGCCGT
This sequence comes from Pseudophryne corroboree, assembly GCF_028390025.1. NCBI lineage: Eukaryota > Metazoa > Chordata > Amphibia > Anura > Myobatrachidae > Pseudophryne > Pseudophryne corroboree. The sequence continues at coordinate 172,552,628 of NC_086453.1, read as the reverse complement.
GGTCGAGACGCACGAGCGGCACGTTTGCTCACGGCTTACACTGGGTATCGAGCACGCTATAGGCGGTCCGAGTACCGTAATGCTACGCTACTAGCGTAGCGGACGCTGTGCCCACAAGCGGAACACGAGCGGCGCAGACGCTCACAGGATGACACACAGTAAACCTTGTATGCAACACAATGAAAGGCTGAGCCTATACTGTAAACCTTGGTTTTGTAATGTGAACACAATGCAATGCTAATTAACCTCTATTATATAAAAGCCGTTTGAGCGATTGAGACGCTCCGAATACCCTCAGTAATGTAATAAACACACAATACCTTGCTAAGGTTCCAAAACCTTTACTAACGAGATTTAGTTATGTAAAAAGGGAAAATACTGTTAACATCTTATACACTACAGACTAACATCAATATCTAAACATAATAACTACACATATACAATATACAACAGGGTAACAATAACAGAGAGAGAGAGAGAGAGTATGGCAAATACAAACAGAGAACAAGTTGGTTACAGAGAAAAACGTACACACTGGGGAATGATCGCTGCGCAATCCTGGTACCAGCTCTCAAGTTAGTCAGTGATGAAAACCTTTTGTGGAGAGTAGACTGAGCTGGCCCAGACTGGCTGCCTTATATACACTACATACAGTACACTACAAAGGGGCGTATAATCTCATTGTTCATTGGACACAGGAATCTGTCTTCGCATTATAACAAAAGGTCATAGGTTGATTCAAACAGGTGGGCTGTGACTATTTCATACTGCTCAGGTGGGAGGGAATCTCAGGATTCCCGCCGCATGGATAATGAATTGCAAATACAGTAAATGTCCATAAACTTCTTATAACCATAACTATTCGCAGGAGCGATTAATCTCTGTCAAACCAACACCGGAATGTTACTAATAATATACTCTACAGTTGCATACTAAACACCACTGCTCAAAACCTGTCTGACCCTTCGTATCATGTAAAGAGGGATCTCTCTGTCCATGAACCAGTTACACTAAACAAACTTACTGATATTCAAAAGTTCCAGTACTGGTCAGGCAAAAACCTTTCACCAGGTCTGGAGGGTAACCCGCACCGAGATTAATGAGTTATGTTGTAAGTCACAAAGTTGGAGTGCCTATAATTATATCTAATTAAACCCTGTTATAGGGATTCACATGCACATATATATATACATATATACATACATACATGAAAAAAAGGTTCAAAGGCTCATAAAGGTGCTACCAACTGGTTTAAACAAGGATATGGAGTCAAATCCCCAAAGAAGGGGGAAAAGAAAAAGAAACCAGATAAATTTAAGGTGCACTCATCCAACTACTGAGTCATTGGTACAATTATTGTTGTGACACATATATATCCTCAGCAGCAATATCAAATAAGGGCTTAAATGCTCAGTAACCTTAATTAATGTAGAGGTTTGTTTTATTATACATTTATATGGGACTAAATTGTCCTTTATTGAAAATAGAGCGAAATATTAAAATTCATAGAATAAGAGACAGTAAGTAGAAGGTGACAGAAATTGAACTAATGTGAATAAAGATTTAAAAACAAAGCTAATGTGTTTCTCCCTTCATATATTTTCCTGTGTTTATTACAATTGTGCATTAACATACAAATATTTGCGCAGCACTGTGACAGTGCTATACTTATATGAGACCTGCGGTTTTCATATTCATTTGAGCCTACTATGCTGCGATAGAGGGAGATGTGCTGTCTTGCTTGAAAGTTGCAAACTGTTACATCAAATTGTAACCAAGTTTTATTTATATAAGAATGTGCAACAAAAGATCTCCACTCCTGCCCCTAAGGCTGTGATTATGGTTATTTGAATCTTATATTATAAATTGAGGAGTGACACAATGTTGCTGAATATGTAGCTTATGCCTGAAATTCTAAAATATCATATGGTGCAGGAAATGCTAATATGATATTATGTTAGAAGGAGCTAATGGGGATAAGCCAGGGTGAGTAATTCCACTGCCCTGTATTAGAAGCTATCTATTTAAATCTGAGTAATCTCTGACACCAATTACTGTTATTACTGATGCTCAGATAAATGTACAGGATAGATGGATTATAATATATCCCATATGATGTTGATACCACAGTGTTCCACACCGTTTATGTAGGTTGGTATTACGTATATATTTAAACAGCAGTCGTTGCTGGTACTCAGCAATATTAAATGATGTCCATACGGGGCATATTAATAACGTTTAAATATTGCTAGTCACAATCAGATACGTTATAAATTGTACAGGTACCAGAGGATCATGCCCCAGTTTGTCAGCTGACTGCAGTATACGTACAATGACACTAGATATCCGCTATACACAGGGACAATCTAGTATCTGGCATTGACACCTGTAGTCTCTCTTATTTATTAATGTCAGCTATCCCACAGCATATGAATAGAGTTTCAGGTATACAAATGCGTTTACAGACTCCTCTCTAATATAAGCAGGTTTGGCTTCTAATAATGCACTATAGGGCTCATGAGTATGTTATATACCGTTTGCACAATTTTAAACATGAATACTAAAACGGGAACACATTGCTGCAGCCTATGCGCATTTCACTCCTAAAGAGCTTCCTCAGGGCACTATAGTAAACGGCGCCCGCCGGATTTCATAGTTTTATAGGAGAAGGAGGGCAGTGATAGGGCGTGAGAAACATGGCCAGCCAATGCCCGCTCACTTAAGTCCTTTCAAAACAGACAGAGACGAAAAAGCCGTTAGCGGTTCATCTGTTCCTGAACCGCTGAATCAGGCACTCGTAAATGCCGTCAGCTGAGTTGCACAGCCGCGGCGTTGATTAAACACTGAAAATGACGTTTGAGAGTTAATGGGTGTATAGTCAACACATGTGTCTGTGTAATGGAATTAATTATTCTTCCGTAATGAAGCACGATATCTGTTATTAAACTTATCTATTAATCTACAGCTAATCCGATCGTCCGTTGTTCCAAAAATCTAACACGCTGTCTTAGGTAATTTAAATATATACATATGTGTAATAATAAGAGATAAAAAGTAAATTAATTATGTACTGAAAATAAAAAATAAGGGGAGAAGTTTTCATTGTAAATGTATACGTATATATACCCATGTCATCAAAAAAATATATATGTTCAGATAGATAAATAAAAAATGAATAAGCGCAATACATAACATCAATAGGATAGAATGTATTGCACTGAAGGGTAAATAAAAATAACTTGACCAATGTGAGATAAAGTAATATAGTGTGTAAATAGGAATATTAAATATGGATAAAGGTAACGTGCACGTGAATGCATGTGCAAACCAAATGTGACACACAACATACTAATTTGAAACACTAAAGTGAAAAAAGAAAAGAAAACCCATTGAATATTACAACACATAATAGGTGCATATAATTTATGTGTGTGGTATTAGTGTCCATAATGTTACTTGATATAAAGTGTGAGGAAAAATATGTCTTCAGACTAAAATATACGATCAGTATGATCTTTATTAATAAATCATGTGCGACATAGTGAAGGTGACTAGTGATATAAACTTCTGATGACAGGTTATCTTATGCCATAGAGATATCCTTAATTCATTTTTAATCCGTACATAAAATTAATATTGGGTCCATACATATATTGTAGATTGGATGGAATTACTTCTGAAATAGTCCCCCAATATTAGATGTTCAGTGCCCCTTATTAAGATCGAATAAATAATTATAGACATGCTATTTTATATGATGTAGACAAAATATGATGTGAATTGCCTACATGATGAAATTTTTTTTGAGATATCAATAATGATTTTTTCACCTATCATGCCCCATATAATGTGCCTTGCCATTCTATACTTCCCATATGAAATACATCTCCTTGTTAGATATTTTTCACCCAATAAAGGGACCATATGATCTATCAGACCACATTTTAAATATAATAAGTAGAGTAATCTTCCCATCTATGGTAAATCCACAAACCAAGCATCTAGGAGCTCTTTGCTTATCCCGAAGGTGAGATCAGCGGATATGAGCCAGGTTAGATTTGTGGGCACATATTGCAAAGAGTGGAAATACATTAATATGGCATTACAGAAGTACAGATACATACTAAATACGGATGAAGACCTGAAAAAAGAATTTAAGAATAACATCAAGATCAGCTGGAGAAAATCATCGACCTTACGTGATAGTATGGTAAAGAGTCATTTTACCAAACATCAGAAAAGAGAGCCACCGATGGTGGGCTGTTACCCATGTGGCAAATGCTCAGCATGTCAACACATTAACATCACACAGGAGTTTAAAGACAGATACCAGAACAAGATGAAAATTAAGAGCTTCATTAACTGTCAGACACAGGGAGTAATTTACTGTTTCATATGTCCCAGTGGACACAAATATGTTGGCATGACAAAAAGACTCTTTAAGAAACGCATATTAGAACACACTTATAATATCAGAAATGCACGAAGAGACTTGGACAATATGAAAAAAATTACCAGTGTGGCAAGGCACTTTCTACGATTCCATGACAGTGATCAAAGAAAAATGAGAATTTTTGGTTTAGAGCATGTAGAACTGGGAATCAGAGGTGGTAACATCACTAAGGAATTGCTAAAAAAGGAATCTAGATATATTTTTTTATTAGATTCTCTGACTCCCTCTGGACTCAATGAGGAGATTCGAGATTCATTACTCGGCATTCATCTGAATGATGTGCTTTCTGCAGATTTAATATTTGGCCTATTGCCAAGAGAAATAGGGTGTAATTTGGTTATTTACCTTACACGCTAAGATAGATAGGAAGATGTAGTCTTATTTCCTCTTCTTTTTCTCCCCTCATATGAAGGGTGATATTGGTCCTTGTTTTACTCCATTTGAATAAGGAGTGGATTTCAACTCTCATGGAGAGATTCAGGGTATATATATAGAAATTCTATAATCTATTTTGGACTAAGACATATATGTCCACCAACCTTACACTCTTATGATTGGACACCAATTTGAGCTAGTCATCATGGGGGTATATCCCTAGTCCAAGGGTTCCCTCTACCCATTGAATGTTTATGTACTAACAACAGCAAGAAAGATACTTACCATAGATGGGAAGATTACTCTACTTATTATATTTAAAATGTGGTCTGATAGATCATATGGTCCCTTTCTTGGGTGAAAAATATCTAACAAGGAGATGTATTTCATATGAGAAGTATAGAATGGCAAGGCACATTATATGGGGCATGATAGGTGAAAAAATCATTATTGATATCTCAAAATTTTTTTCATCATGTAGGCAATTCACATCATATTTTGTCTACATCATATAAAATAGCATGTCTATAATTATTTATTCGATCTTAATAAGGGGCACTGAACATCTAATATTGGGGGACTATTTCAGAAGTAATTCCGTCCAATCTACAATATATGTATGGACCCAATATTAATTTTATGTACGGATTAAAAATGAATTAAGGATATCTCTATGGCATAAGATAACCTGTCATCAGAAGTTTATATCACTAGTCACCTTCACTATGTCGCACATGATTTATTAATAAAGATCATACTGATCGTATATTTTAGTCTGAAGACATATATTTTTCCTCACACTTTATATCAAGTAACATTATGGACACTAATACCACACACATAAATTATATGCACCTATTATGTGTTGTAATATTTAATGGGTTTTCTTTTCTTTTTTCACTTTAGTGTTTCAAATTAGTATGTTGTGTGTCCCATTTGGTTTGCACATGCATTCACGTGCACGTTACCTTTATCCATATTTAATATTCCTATTTACACACTATATTACTTTATCTCACATTGGTCAAGTTATTTTTATTTACCCTTCAGTGCAATACATTCTATCGTATTGATGTTATGTATTGCGCTTATTCATTTTTTATTTATCTATCTGAACATATATATTTTTTTGATGACATGGGTATATATACGTATACATTTACAATGAAAACTTCTCCCCTTATTTTTTATTTTCAGTACATAATTAATTTACTTTTTATCTCTTATTATTACACATATGTATATATTTAAATTACCTAAGACAGCGTGTTAGATTTTTGGAACAACGGACGATCGGATTAGCTGTAGATTAATAGATAAGTTTAATAACAGATATCGTGCTTCATTACGGAAGAATAATTAATTCCATTACACAGACACATGTGCTGACTATACACCCATTAACTCTCAAACGTCATTTTCAGTGTTTAATCAACGCCGCGGCTGTGCTACTCAGCTGACGGCATTTACGAGTGCCTGATTCAGCGGTTCAGGAACAGATGAACCGCTAACGGCTTTTTCGTCTCTGTCTGTTTTGAAAGGACTTAAGTGAGCGGGCATTGGCTGGCCATGTTTCTCACGCCCTATCACTGCCCTCCTTCTCCTATAAAACTATGAAATCCGGCGGGCGCCGTTTACTATAGTGCCCTGAGGAAGCTCTTTAGGAGTGAAATGCGCATAGGCTGCAGCAATGTGTTCCCGTTTTAGTATTCATGTTTAAAATTGTGCAAACGGTATATAACATACTCATGAGACCTATAGTGCATTATTAGAAGCCAAACCTGCTTATATTAGAGAGGAGTCTGTAAACGCATTTATATACCTGAAACTCTATTTATATGCTGTGGGATAGCTGACATTAATAATAAATAAGAGAGACTACAGGTGTCAATGCCAGATACTAGATTGTCCCTGTGTATAGCGGATATCTAGTGTCATTGTACGTATACTGCAGTCAGCTGACAAACTGGGGCATGATCCTCTGGTACCTGTACAATTTATAACGTATCTGATTGTGACTAGCAATATTTAAACGTTATTAATATGCCCCGTATGGACATCATTTAATATTGCTGAGTACCAGCAACGACTGCTGTTTAAATATATACGTAATACCAACCTACATAAACGGTGTGGAACACTGTGGTATCAACATCATATGGGATATATTATAATCCATCTATCCTGTACATTTATCTGAGCATCAGTAATAACAGTAATTGGTGTCAGAGATTACTCAGATTTAAATAGATAGCTTCTAATACAGGGCAGTGGAATTACTCACCCTGGCTTATCCCCATTAGCTCCTTCTAACATAATATCATATTAGCATTTCCTGCACCATATGATATTTTAGAATTTCAGGCATAAGCTACATATTCAGCAACATTGTGTCACTCCTCAATTTATAATATAAGATTCAAATAACCATAATCACAGCCTTAGGGGCAGGAGTGGAGATCTTTTGTTGCACATTCTTATATAAATAAAACTTGGTTACAATTTGATGTAACAGTTTGCAACTTTCAAGCAAGACAGCACATCTCCCTCTATCGCAGCATAGTAGGCTCAAATGAATATGAAAACCGCAGGTCTCATATAAGTATAGCACTGTCACAGTGCTGCGCAAATATTTGTATGTTAATGCACAATTGTAATAAACACAGGAAAATATATGAAGGGAGAAACACATTAGCTTTGTTTTTAAATCTTTATTCACATTAGTTCAATTTCTGTCACCTTCTATTTACTGTCTCTTATTCTATGAATTTTAATATTTCGCTCTATTTTCAATAAAGGACAATTTAGTTCCATATAAATGTATAATAAAACAAACCTCTACATTAATTAAGGTTACTGAGCATTTAAGCCCTTATTTGATATTGCTGCTGGGGATATATATGTGTCACAACAATAATTGTACCAATGACTCAGTAGTTGGATGAGTGCACCTTAAATTTATCTGGTTTCTTTTTCTTTTCCCCCTCTTTGGGGATTTGACTCCATAAACTTACTTCTGGTTTCACTTTCAGTGTATCTCAGATATCTCTCCCTATTATTCTATACCCTGAGCTGAGGTGCATTTGTGTTAGACTATAAGTAACACAGGTTTTATCTATATGCATTAATAAGTCTATCAATCTGTGTCACAGTCACATTGTACACTGTGCTGCTTGCATTAAGTATTCTGTACTGTTTACATTGCATTTATCGTACTGTATAAATCCAGTTGTTTACATTATCATAATGTCTAACAAAAAGGGCCACAAACAAGCTGAAACCCCCGTATTAATGTCATGCAGAGTATGCTTAGCCAGTTTGGCTGAGGGGGACAAATTACGTGACTGTCTCTGTACTGTTTTGTTATATGTTTGTCAGTCCGCTGCTTCTGTCCTGCTCAGGAGCCCCCATGGGCAGCATTTTCATCATTACTGGGTACTCTGATAGAAAGCCTTGCACCCCCTGTTGGTCCGCCTGTTGCACTACCTCCTCAAATTGTCCCTATGGTGAATCCGCCGTGGGCAGAAAATGTATTTGGTCAATTGCAGCAGCTTAATCAGTCGCTGGCTAGACAGAATGCTCCCACAGGACACACACATGTCTCTAATCCCTCCAAGCAGGCTACTTCTTTCTCACAATCCACTATCCTATCTGATTTTTTTAACTGAAGATGAAGGGGAGCATACTATTCTTTCTGACAAAGACTCTTGTGTAGCAGATGAGGATTATCCTATGGCCATAGATGTCCTTGCACTGGTGAATGCTATTAAACATACCCTCCAACTCTCTGAGGAGAAGGATTCCAGTACAGTGGCTAAAAATACTGACAAGTTTAAAAAGCAGAAGGTGGTTAAAACTGATCATTTATTGGACATCAGGCAAAAAGTTGCCTGTCTCCAAAAGAGCTTTAGCTCATTGTCCTCTGCCTGCAGAGCTGTGTAACAAATGGGAAAATCCACCACCGGTGGATTCTCATGTCGCCCGCCTTGTGAAGTCATCCACGCTGCCAGTTACTACAGTCACCTCTTTGAAGGAACCAACTGATAAATGTATTATAGGGTGCCTGAAATCTATATACTCCCTTACAGGAGCTGTTCATAGACCCACTATAGCTGCTTCTTGGGCTTCAAAAACCATAAAAGCTTGTATTCAGGCACTGGAGGATGAGCTACCTGAGCATATCTCTGAGGAAGACAGATAATACCTGTCTCACATTAAGACTGCTTCTTATTACATACAAGAAGCATAATCCAAGTGCTTGCCGCCAAGGCGTCTGTTACGACCATTCTGGTGCAACGCATTCTGTGATTGTAAAGTGGATTTAGATTCCAAGTAAACCTTTGAAATCCTCCCCTTCACTGGGGACATTCTGTTTGGGGAAGACCTAAATAAAATAGTGTTTGAACTGGTTGCTGCCAAGACAGCTTTTCTCCCCACTACTAATCCTTCTCAGTAGGCCAAGAATACCACGTTTCATTCCTTTCGGCCTCAGGGAAAAGTGAGAGATCAGTCATACCCTAGACAGTCTCGCAATTCCAAACCCTCCAAGCCCAAGGCTAAACAGCCCTGGGCAGCCTGTCAGCCTGACAAGCCTGCAGCCTTATGGGGTGGGCCTCCCCCTGGTGGACCCCAGGGTGGGAGGCTGACTTCTGCACTTCACCCAGGTCTGGCACACAACCACTTCAGACGCTTGGGTGCTAAAAGTTGTTTCTCATGGGTACACTGTCTCATTCAAGGGACGTCCCCCACACCAATTCTTCACCACGGGCCTTCCATCGGTCCCGCTGAAGGCGCAAACTCTGATAACTGTGGTCAAGTCCCTCCCTCATACAGGAGTGATTGTGCCGGTTCCTCAGAACCAAAGGGGCAGAGGTTATTACTCGACCCTGTTCTTGGTACCCAAACCCAATGGTCACACCGGCCTATACTTATCCTCAAATCTTTGAACAAAATTTGAGAGTAACCAAGTTTTGTATGGAAACTTTGCGCTCAATAGATCTGGCTATGGAACTGCGATTTGCTATTGGAAACCTACATTACCAACTCCAGGCTATGCCATTTCGACTGGCAACAGCTCATCGTATCTTTACCAAGATCATGGCTTTTATGATGGCTTACCTGCGGGGGATCAGAATCCTGCCATACCTGGATGATCTTCTGATCCTGACAAGTTCCCAGTCATCTCCAACTGACTGTAACTTTCCTTCAAGCCCACGAGTGGCTGATAAATTGAATAGAGTACTCCCTGTTTCCATCTAGGGGCACTTCTGGACACCCACAGTCAAAGATTGTTTCTTTCTCCAGACAAGGTCCTGAAAATTCAGGACAGGATACAACACTTCCTTCATCGCCCTGGAGTGTCAGTACACTTGGCGATGTAAATGCTTGGTCTGATGGTGTCATCCTTCAACATGATAGAGTACTCTCAGTTCCATTCCTTCCCTCTACAATGTTTGATCCTCTCCAAGTGGAATGGCCTGCCTCATTGGATCAGATCTCAGATGATCTCATTGATTCTGGAGGTTTGCTCGTTGCTGTCCTGGTGGCTACAGTACCAGCAGTTGAGCATGGGCCGTCCCTTCTGGTTCCCCAACTGGGTCCTACTAACAATGGATGCCAGTCTTCGAAGTTGGGGGATGGTGACAGAGCAACACTCCTTTCAGGGTCGTTGGATCAGGGAGGAATCCCTGCTTCACATCAATATTCTGGAGTTGAGAGCAGTGTTCAATGCACTATCTCTGGCTCTTCCACTGGTACAGAACATGCCTGTTCAAGTACAATCAGACAATGCCACCACGGTGGCCTACGTCAACCATCAAGGCAGTACCAGAAGCTGGGTGGCAATGATGCTTCAATGGGCGGAACGCCATCTGCTAACCATATTGGCAGTGTTCATTCCAGGCGTCCTAAACTGGGAAGCGGACTTCCTCAGCCGCTAGGATGTTCACTCCAGAGAGTGGGGCCTTCATCCCAAAGTCCTGGTAGACAGATGGGGCCTCCCATATGTGGACCTCATGGCGTCTCGAGACAATCACAAGGTTCAGGTCTTCGGATCACGAACCAGTGATCCTGGTGTTCGTGGATGCATTGGCAGTCCCATGAAATTTTGTATGTCCTCCAGTGTCTCTTCTGCCCAGGGTTCTTTGGAAGTTCAAATAAGAAGGAGGAAATTTCATTCTGATCACTCCAGCATGGCCCAGATGTCACTGGTTCTCAGACCTATAGGGACACTCGGCAGAGCGTCCTCTTTTGCTTCCACAGTGATAAGACCTTCTACAGCAGGGCCCTTGTCTGTATCCAGACCTGGCCAGGCTGGCTTTCATGGCATGGCTCTTGAAGCATCACTCCAAAGGACCAAAGAGTTCTCTGAGGCGGTTATTCAGACTATGCTGAAGGCCCGCAAACCGGCCTCTGCCTGGATTTATTATAGCGTTTGGCATTCTTACTTCACCTGGTGTGTTGCTAAGAATTATGCTCCCTCTAAGTTCAGAACTTCCAGAGTTCTGGCTTTTCTTCAGAGAGGTTTGACTTAGGCCTTCGGCTTACCTCTCACAAGGTACACATCTCTGCCTTGTCGGTATGGTTCCAATGCAAGATTACCTCCATATCTGATGTACGCATGTGCCTTCAGTGCATGGTACATATTCAGCCTCCCTATGTCCCTCCAGTGGCTCCATGGGCCATGTCCATTGTACTGAAGGCTCTTCAAGAGACTCCATTCGAGCCCCTTGAATCAATAGACCTAACATGGCTTACAGCCAAGGTTGTTTTTTTGCTAGCTATTGCCTATTCAAGGAGGGTTTCGGACTTAGGTGAATTGTCATGTTATCCTTCCTTTTTAATTTTTAACTGTGACAGGGCAGTTCTCCGAACTAGGCCTGATTACCTACCTAAGGTGGTTTCATCTTTTCATCTTATCCAAGAGATTGTGGTCCTGACCTTTATCTCTTCAAACTTGTTGGCTAAAGATCGTGGTTAGGGCCCTACATATTTACATGAACCGTACAACACCCATTAGATTGTCTGATGCCCTCTTTTCACTGCTTGGTTTTCCAAAACGTGGCTGGCCTGTTAATAAGCAAACGCTGCCCAGATGGATTAGAATGGTGATTGCACATGCTTATATGCAAGCTGGTCTTCCAGTTCCAGCTCCGATTAAGGCCCATTCTACTCGGACTGTTTGACCCTCTTGAGCGGCCCGCCGTGGCGCGTCCACAGAACAATTGTGCAAGACGGCTACGTGGTCTTCAGTGAACACATTTCTTAGGTTTTATGCCTTTCATACCTTCATCTCCTAGGATGCTTCCTTTGGACGCTGGATTCTCACATCAGCTCAGGTGCGTCCCCTTCCTTGAGTACTGCTTTAGGACATCCCCCATGTTTCCTTGTGGAAACCCTATGTACCCTGCTGCAGAAAATAAGAGTTATGGTAGACTTGCCATGGTTAACTCTTTTTCTGAAAAATACATAGGTTCCACAGGGTGCCCACTTTGACGCACCTAAGCTTCTTTGGGTTTGTATGGCATTAGCCGTTGGTTCCTTCTCCTGTCAGTGCAAATGTGTTCTTATGGGACTAACATCTTCCTTCTCTGTTGCCTGCCTCCTGCATTGGACTGATTAACAAAACTTAGCTCACAGTGCCTGGAGGCGGGGTTATAGAAGAGGGCCCCAAAGCATCCTGGGATAGCTAAAGCTTTGCCTGTTGGTGCCTGGATCCAGATCCATCTCTACGCCCCAATGTTTCCTGTGGAATCTGTAAGTTAAAGAGAATAAAGAGTTTACCATAACTCTTATTATTTGGTCAGATATTTAAAGGTTTCAATAGCCAATGGCTGTGATGCATTAATTATACATTACAGGTGTGACAAAACATATGTGTCATCAAGTAGTGATCAGTATAGTTTAAATCTAAAAAAAAATATAGTTCATTAGTTAGTAGTTAGTTTAAATTAGTTTATATTTAAAAATAGATATTACAATTAATAAAGACACATTCTTAAACCACTATGTTAATTTGGTTGGCATCACTAAAGACAATCAATGTACAAATGTATATATAGATCTATACACAGATAGCTCAATGGTACTAGCTTCAAATGTTAGAATAAATTCCAATCCCAATTAGGCAAGAGCATTAGTTCCATGGCTTGGTAATGAAAAGGTCCAGGGATCAAATCCTGCTTTGCTCATTTTAATTATTTTTACGTTTAATTCAAAGTGTGCATTAGAAACATCCTGTCACTTGGGTATGGAAATTTTTATTTGGAGATAGAGAGGAATAATGTTTATACTGTGTATATATATATATATATATATATATATAAAAATGAATATACAAATAAACAATGTCAATCATGACAATATTATATAAGTAAAATGACTAGATACATGGAAAAAAAGCTTTTATTCAGAGCAGAAAGTGAATAGGTGGTGTTCATACTGGAATATATTTTATTCTTACAAAATATAAGGGGTAATTCAGATCTGATCGCAGCAGCAAATCTGTTAGCAGTTGGGCAAAACCATATGCACTGCAGGGGGGCAGATATAACATGTGCAGAGATAGTTATAACTTGGGTGGGTTATTTTGTTTCTGTGCAGGGTAAATACTGGCTGCTTTATTTTTGCACTGCATTTTAGATTTCAAATTGAATGCACCCCACCCAAATCTAACTCTCTCTGCACATGTTATATCTGCCCCCCCCCCTCCCCACAGTGCACATGGTTTTGTCCAACTGCTAACAAATTTGCAGCTGCGATCAGATCTGAATTAGGCCCATAGTCACTTGTATATGTAGACCTAGTTTCCTATTTTCTCTTTTGATCTACCAAAGGGTTCTGCTTTCAGTGCCTCAACCAAAGCCAATTCACCCTGGCTTGCTTGGGTAAGCCTTCCCATGAGGAGTGTCAAGGAGCCTATGGGTGATAATACTATAGAGTCCGTTGTCTGTGCGATGAGTCAGTGTGATTCTTCGGGGGTTTGCCTGGGTTCTGTTGTCTCTTACCTTCAGGTCCGACCGACCCACCTCCTCAACAGGGCCGGTTCAAGGGCGCTCTGCGCCCCGGGCAGGAAAAGGGGCGTGGCCTAATACAGGGGGCGTGGTCAGTTACACCCCCTGTACATTGCGAGCGTCGCTTGAATGCTGAGCGGTGCGCGATGACGTCATCGCGCACCGCACAGCAAAAGGTCCTCTCCACGAAGGGAAACTAGACGCTATGCGTCTAGTTCCCTTCGTGGAGAGGACCTTTGCTGTGCGGTGCGCGATGACGTCATCGCGCACCGCTCAGCAAAGTTACTCTCCACGAAGGGAAACTAGACGCATAGCGTCTAGTTCCCTTCACAGGAGGCGGACGGGGACGGCAGCGGGCAGCGGAGGCGGACGGGGGACACAGCGGGCAGCAGTGGCGGATCTTGCCACGGTGCAGCGCCCTCTGGATGGCGCCAGCGCCCTCCGGAAGGCGGCGCCCCGGGCAAAAGTCCTGCTTGCCCGTGGCAAGATCCGCTACTGCTCCTCAACCAAGACTCTTGCAAACAAGGTAAGTAAAATGTATTACTGAATGCAATGAATTGGTTTATATAGGTTTATAAGTTTATAACCCGTCTACTACAAAAGTTCAAGTTCATATACTTCACACACCAATGAACTACCTTGAATTACCCAATTACAATTACAGTGTTTACTAACTTTCTATACAATCTGTCTGCATGTAATACAAAAAAACATTACTCTTGGTACCTTCAACATAGTCAGATAGACTATGGACCCGGGATTTTCTAAAAAATGTAACGGTAAAATGGGTGGCCTAAAAAAAAGTTTGTGGTATCTCACACTCAAGGTCCATGAACAGTCCACCGAGGTATATTTCAGACGGTGGATTTAGTGGGGAGATATATTGGCATAGTCTGTGTAGTGAGTCTGATTAAGCCAGCTGGCGGGTCCCAGAGGGCAACAATGGGTAGAATGAGAATCCAAATTCCGAAGTGTAACCCCTCCGTCTGCGTCGCTGCTCCGGAAGGGGGGTTAGGGGCTTTAATATTAAGCCATAGCACAGGGTAGACCGAGAATCAGGAATTTGTGCTCGGAGTCTCAGCTTTAGTCTATTCTCCCGGGTAAGTATCTATTCTTGCTGTAGCACTATAGAGATCGAGGATGTGGCAATCTGCCTATATTTCCAGACCGGAATGCTTCATAAATACGTTTTGCATATATACATCTCTATATGTCCTTAGGTTCTCGGTTCGTTAGGTGAGTTTACATATCCTGTTCCCAATAGAATGAATCGGATAAATAATGCCTGTTTTAACACTGGACAATAGTCTCAGTCTTTCTGGGTATCACGGTTCACCTGGGGCACTATTCCTGATATTTATCCCTCTGTTAAAGGCGCTGAACCTGTAGCCACCAGGGTACAATAGATAATGTCTATTAGAGAGCTACCGCGGGTAATCGGATCCTCAGGCGGCTCCCCTAAACCTTTGCCAACCACAGATTAGAGGTTACTGGGGGTCTAATACGGGATTCTGAGTGAAACTGGTGCAGTCTGTCATTTATTTCACCTGCAGCAGTAAGATGTCCGGTAACAATCCACTCTCCTTGCTCCTTCCCCTGCTCTGTTTCTGCAGTTGGCTGACATTACACTAGCCAGTCCCCGGGCTATGGGGCAGATTTATTAAGCTCGGTGAAGTGATAAAGTGGAAGGTGATAAAGGACCAGCCAATCAGATCCTAACTACCATGTCACAGGCTGGGTTTGAAAAATGACAGTTAGGAGCTGACTGGCTGGTACTTTATCACCTTCCAATTTATCATTTCACCAAGCTTAATAAATCTGCCCCTATGTGCTGTAGGGATGTCTATACCTGTCGATCACTCCCCCAACGGAGTTGCCTGGGTACTAGGCTTGCCTGTCTAGCGTTAGCCCTGCCTTCCCAGTTTCCAAGCTGCCAGCTCCTCCCTCCAAAGGTACAGCGGTGGCCGTCTCAAGCAATAGGGAGGGAGGATGGAGATCCCATCGGTTGCTCAGTTAAACGTTGGCCCTGATGGAGCTCCTTCCACCCCTAATCATGTGCCGCTGCAGATGTTGTGCGCTGTTCACAGCCGCCTCCCCACCTCTCAGCTCCAGCACTCCCGTCTCACCTTCAACAGCGGCTGGCGGTGCGGCGCAGGTCAGGTAAGCGGGGGTCCCCACCGCTCTCCTACAAGGACTCTAGCAGCATCTCCGGTCTCTCTTGCTTTAGCCACAGTGAGCCCTCCGGTCCAGCCACTTCACAGACAGCAACGGCTAGCGACAGCGGAGCCCGAGTCTCTCGTCTCTCCACAACAGCTCTTTGACGCTCTCTCCCCCGGTTAACGGTTATCTTGTCTCCGCGCACTGCAGACTCATCTCCCTGAACGTGGTCACCCACTTTTCTGGCACGGGGGCTTCTAGAAGAATTTCCCAGTCCCCTCATGCCAGTTTAATACCCCAGGTACAGGGGCATTTGTGGTGTGTTCATCATCACCGGCATATAACCATATACATGCGAAGTATAATGCATTTATTTACACTATAACACTGTATCATATACAATTTATTTGTTGACACGCATATAGTATATACATCTATGACCAGGTATCTATCTGTCTATTGATAACTGTAATCCATTAGTCCCCGTGAACATCATACTAGGGACAGTGGCGTAACTACTGCCCCTGCAGCCACTGCGGAGGCTTGGAGGCGCAGGGCTACGGGAGCACCGCCATTGATTGCTGCTGTGCGGGGCCGGGAATGAAGGTGCAACGCACGCCTCTCCTGTGTCCCTCCTGCAGCGGACACCCAAGCGCCCAGCCGCAGCCAGAGAGACCACAGCGCCTCATGACCTGCGCCGGCCAATCAGCAGCATCCCCCTCTCCCAGCTCTATCCCCGTGCTGATTCCCTTCACGGAGCACTGCCAGGGGGAGAGAGAGTCCGGCGGCGGTGTTACCATCTGTGTTGACGTCACCCGTCCGCCCCGCTCCTCACTGAATCTTCGGCTCAGTCTCAGCCTCATTCACAGTCACACAGTCTCCTGTCCCTGTGGCACTCAGTCTCTTCACACATCCACAGCCTCCTCCAAGTCCAAGTCTCCCAGTCTCCCACTGGCTGGTGGGCTGATGCAGTGCCTGGTAACAAGCACGACACCCAGCTCATGAAATCCCTGACAACAAGCATTACCCCCTAGCAACGAACATGACACCCAGTGCATGAAACCCCTGGCAACAAATATTACCCCCTGGCAACGAGCTTGACACCCAGCACATGATAGCCCTGGCAACAAGCATAACACCCAGTGCATGAAACCCCTGGCAATGAGCATGTAATTTAAAAGTAATTAGAAGCCTTACTGTAGGGCTTAATGTGTAATGGGCATTGCGGTGTGTGTCATAATGTATCACGGACATTGCGGTGTGTGTCATAATGTGTCACAGGCATTAAGGTGTGTGGTATACTATATCATGGGCATTGTGGTATAATGTCTCAGGGGCAATGCAGTGTGTGGCATAATGTATAACAGCATTGTGGTGTGTGGCATAATGTGTCACAGGCATGATGGTGTGTGGTGTACTGTATCACAGACATTGTATATGCTATAATGTATCAGGGGCATTGCAGTGTGTAGCATAATGTATAACAGGCATTGCGATGCGTGGCATAATGTGTCACAGGCATTACGGTGTGTGGCATAATGTCAGGGGCATTACAGTGTTGGCATATTGTGTAATAGGCATTATGGTGTGTGGCATAATGTCTAAGGGCCATTGCAGTATGTGGCATAACGTATACTGGGCATTACTATAAGGAGGAAAAATGACAAATAATGTAAGGGGCATGAATCAGGATTATTTTTTTCCTGTGGTAGCCAACGTCTAGGCGTGCAGGTTGCAAACCTGGGGTATAAAGTAGTCTTTCCCTGCAATGCCACGCACCTTTCAGCAAAGCCACACCCACTTCGGCAAGGTCACGCCCCTCTTTTAGCCGCGCGCAGATTCGTCACTTTTCTGGTGCCAATTATGGGGGGGGGGGGGGGGGGCGCCAGGGAATGTTTTGGCTTGGGGGAGAAAAATGTCTTGTTACGCCACTGACTAGGGGGCTACATATATATAGAATATATGTACAGGTATAGACCCGTATATGTATAAGCTCCATATATAGTCCACCTGGTCTGGTTAACATACAGTAGATATTTTACCATTTGGTGTATTAGCAAAATTATATCAACAGTTAGACAGGGGCTATAGCACTAACCCTATAGGTGGCAACTTCAAATCCCACATTGCTCATACATTTTCATTACGTATATTTCTATTTCTATTTTTAGATTCTGAAATAGATGATGGGAGCAAATTGACCCTTAAAGTAAAAAACTTTGGGTCAGATTAGGAAAAAATTTATATATTCTCTACAGAGACAATAATGGAGATGCAGTTGATTTTAATCGTAATAATATGTATTATAAATCGGCATCTAGCTACAAGTGTAGTCTAGCCAGATATATAAATAAGAGTTCCTAATCTAGAGTCAGAATTAAAAATACATGAACAATGTCCATGTGTTTTTCCTGGTAAGACCAGTTGTTGATATAGATAGAACACCGATAATGGTTTCTAACCCCACTATGTCTTAAACATAGTGTGTATCGCATAATGAGAATGAGCAGTTTATAGAAAATGACTATTAGATACCACAAATAGAGCTCTTAAGGGAAATAAATATACAGTTATTAAAGGTACATATATAGGAGATAGAGACCAATCAATGTTCATATATACAAACATAAGGACACACGTGCACCCTTGTGACCGCAATGATTGCAGATCTTTGATGAAATATCTTAGAGGGTGATTGTTAAAAACTAGTTGAGCCTGAAGAAAGCTACAATCTTATTAATGCTTAAACTGGCTAATGAAGCATAGTAAGCTTGTGATCTACAGTTAACTATATCAGATATTATTAAGTTCAACACATTTGTTCAGTCCTGCAGGTAGTAAAGGGCCCTACACACTAGAAGACATGACCATTGTGGAAGATGAACAATTTCCCTTGAACTTCCCAGAGCCTTGACATATGTATTGTGTGTGTATGTATATATGTATGTATGTGTGTATATATATATATATATATATATACACACATACAAATATATATACCGTATATACTCGAGTATAAGCCGACTTTTTCAGCACCTTTTTTGTGCTGAAAAAGCCTCTTCGGCTTATACACAAGTGAGTATTTAGGTGGGACATGGGAGGTCACAGCGCGCGGCTCTCCTGTGTCCTTCCGGCGGCAGCGGCGTGTGTGTGTTAAAGGAGGGACACGGAGGGCACAGCGTGCGGCTCTCCTGTGTCCCTCCTGTGTCTCTGGCGGCAGCGGCGTGTGTGTTAAAGGAAGTGCCGGAAACCGGCACTTCCTTTAACACACACACGCCGCTGCCGCCGGAGACGCTGGAGGGACACAGGAGAGCCGCGTGCTGTGCCCTCCGTGTCCCTCCTTCAGAAGACAGTGCGGGAGCGACGGGACAGCGCGGGAGCGACGGAGGGTAAGTAACAAACTGGCACTGTGGGGCATATCTGGCACTGTGGAGCATATCTGGCACTGTGGGGCATATCTGGCAGCATGAGGCAATATTTGGCACTGTGGGGCATATCTGGCACATCTGGCACTGTTGGGCATATCTGGCACATCTGGCACTGTGGGGCATATCTGGCAGCATGAGGGCATATCTGGCACTGTGGGGCATATCTGGCAGCATGAGGGCATATCTGGCACTGTGGGGCATATCTGGCACATCTGGCATTGTGGGGCATATCTGTCAGCATGAGGGCATATCTGGCAGCCTGAGGGCATATCTGGCACTGTGGGGCATATCTGGCACATCTGGCATTGTGGGGCATATCTGGCAGCATGAGGGCATATCTGGCACTGTGGGGCATATCTGGCAGCATGAGGGCATATCTGGCACTGTGGGGCATATCTGGCACATCTGGCATTGTGGGGCATATCTGGCAGCATGAGGGCATATCTGGCACTGTGGGGGCATATCTGGCAGTATGAGGGCATATCTGGCACTATGAGGGCTGTGTACGGCTAGAGCTGCATTTCCCACCCTAGGCTTATACTCGAGTCAAGTTTTCCCAGGTTTTTGTGGTAAAATTAGGTGCCTCGGCTTATATTCGGGTCGACTTATACTCGAGTATATACGGTATATAAATATATACACACACACACACACATATATATATATATATATATATATATATACATACCGTCTGAGAAATTTGGACCCCTTATACTGGGACTGAATGCTTATAGGGTTAAGAGCTTGATGTATCAATATATTCCTAGGTGCAGAAAACATATTCTGAACCATGTATAAGAAGTGTTCTGCTTTTGTCTGCACCTGCTTTTTGCTAATTGTGCTTTATGTGTATGACCTACTGATAAGGGCCACTTTCCATAATTAGGGGGCTTAGAGTGGTGTATAGTGCTTTATTACTAACTCGTGGCCCCTAAGTGACTGCCCGGGGTCGTTCCTGGCTCATAATTATGAATAAGTATTGTATTTGGATGACAGTAATAAAGACGAACTATGTTCCCTGTCACGTAAGCCATTTCTGATGTTATGTGTATTGTATGCTATATAAACTGTGATGACTGTAACGCAAATTGTCTCACTGAGCCTGCATGCTCTGTGACACCCATCTGGGCCTAGATGCAAAATAAACCATGTATGCTTTTTCATCTGATCCTGGCGTATCTCCTCGATTGGAAATACAGAGAAAAACAAAAAGCACCTGCGCTCTGTTGCTAGTAGGGGTATATCACCCAACTTAATTGTGTATATAAACTAAGGTTAATAACCAATATAAAGGACGGAGCAATATAATTTTGCAGATAGCCACACCTCTCCCCATCAGGAGAGAAGGAGTGAATATGGAGATGAGAACCCGGGAGGAGCACAGAAACATTACACAGATGATAGGGATTTTTTAGGGGCACGTCCAAAAATGAAATTCAATCATCCACATTACAAAGACACCCCAAAAAGAGGCAGGGACATAAGCCCAGGGGCAAGAGAGGAGGAAAGCATGAACAGAAAAAATCCAAGAAGAGTATAGTTCAGCATCAAACTGGTGAGACACACAAAAGAAGTATCTTTAATTTATCTAATCGAATCTTGAGTCAATCAGATATTTCTCTATTGGAGAAAGGCTTGAAATGTTCTCCAACAGATGAACCTAACATCTTTGATCTCTATGCTGAATTAAATCGCTATGTCAGCTCTCTGTGCCGCAAGAGATTCTTTGCTAAAAGGGACCTTGAGTGACACAGAGATCAATCTATACCTATCTTATTGGATTCTAATGATGCTGTCATGCTTTCCACCCTCGAGGAACTCTGGGAACAGAATCATACAGAACAACCCAACTCCGGGGATTATCGGAAGATTTTCGATACACAAAAATCGGCCAACATATTTAGACTCAAATCTGAATTCTTTCCGATTTCGGCTAAGAGTAGCTGTATCGAGTCTTTCTACAAAATTACTTTGGAAGACTTTAAAGATCTAATTGGGAAACAACACAAACAAAATCATCACCATTCTAATCTATCTAGACAGGAAAAGAGGGCTCTTAAACATCTTACTCAGGATACTACCATAATTATTAAGAGGCGGATAAGGGAGGAGGTTTGGTTCAAATGAACAGAGAAGATTACACCAACGAAGCATTTAGACAATTGCACGATGCTCAATTTTATTTAATTCTTAAAACGAACCCTACACAGGCTTACACCCAAGAACTCTCTCTTCTGTTGGACTCTGCTGTTCTCTCGGGGGTCATCTCCAGAGAAGAACGACGATTCCTGTTCCCTTCATTTCCAGTCACACCCACTTTTTATTTTCTCCCAAAGATTCACAAATCCCTCACCTCACCTCCTGGGAGACCTATTATTTCTGGTATCAACTCCCTTACCTCTAATCTTTCATACTATATAGATTCTTTTCTACAACCACGTGTTTCCACGCTGTCCCATCTGAGAGACACAACAGATTTCCTTAACAAAATTCAAAAGATCTCTTGGAAACAAGGTTATGCATTTTTGACACTAGATGTCCAAGCACTCTATACCCATATCCTTCACTCCAAGGGCATAGAAACTATACACAAACGTCTGTCCTCAGATGGAGACCTCAGTGTGGAACACAATAAATTTCTTTTGGACTGTATCTCGTTCATTCTACATCACAATTATTTTCTTTTTTTGGACACTTATTATTTTCAGGCCACGGGGACCAGGTTCGCGCCCAGCTACACCAATCTCTACATGGGAGATTTTGAAGATCACCATGTGTGGAGCGGCGGCTGGGACGAGAACCTGGTCTTCTATGGCCGTTACATAGACGATCTTTTTATTATTTGGGATGGGGATTTTTCATCAGCGTCTGATTTTGTTTCATCACTTAATTCCAATATATATAATTTATCATTCACTTTCACTTATAGTCAGGAACACGTCGACTTTCTGGATGTGACCCTCAGAACAGCAGGAGATAAAATAATCACTTCTAATTATGTCAAATCGGTCAACACTAATTCATACTTACATTATAGAAGTGCGCATTATGCTCCCTGAAAACGTAATATACCAAAGGGGCAACTAATGAGATTGCGTCGCAACTGTACTGAGACTGAGACCTTCCATACACAAGCGACTGACATGATCGAATCATTCAGATTGAGAGAGTACCCTGACAACATTCTAGAACAAGCTTTAGAAGAGGTGTTGAATATGGATAGAAAAGACCTCCTAGAGAAAAATATGGATCATAACTCATCTCAGGATTCTGTTAAAAAGATAGAAGATAGACAATGTGCTTTCATTAGCAAATACAATAGATGCTCAGGACAAATTAAGGCAATTATCTCCCGTAATTATAAAGTATTGAGGCAGGATAATATACTCGGGAAATTATTACCGAATAATATACAGGTAATCTATAAGAAAAATAAGACTCTAAAAACTATATTAGCACCAAGCCATCTTAGAGCAAATAAAGCTAATACTAAATCCACTGATCACAGTTGGTTAGTGCAGAGACCATGTGGCTTCTATAGATGTGGCAAGACAAGATGCACTATGTGCTCTTATATATCTAGAAAAACCACATCGATACACTTGCCCCTGACCAATGAAGAATATGTATTACAGTCTTTTATGAATTGTGACTCTAAGTTCGTTATATATCTTCTCAAATGTGGGTGTGGTTTATGTTACGTGGAAAGAACTACGAGATCTCTCCACACTCGATTCATGGAACATCGTCGGAATATTATCAAAAATTGCACCACACACAGTGTATCACGACATTTTAACGAAATACACTCTAACGACCCGAGCAGCTTGACTATAGTGTCTTTAGAATCAGTTGCACCGACAGCTAGGGGTGGTGATCGCTTTAGCAAACTGTGCACCAGAGAGGTATACTGGATGTTAAAATGTAATTCATTGTACCCTGATGGACTTAATGAAGCAATTGAACTGAACTCAGTGATCTAGATAAAGTGTTCTATCTTATTGTCCTATCTTTGGGGATCCTCCCAAAAAATATTTCTTTATGATGTTCTTTAACTTGTCTTTACATCTTATCCTCTCTTTATTTTCCTTATTATATTCCTATCTATTTTAGACAGGATTTCCTTTTGACAAAATATGTAGTTTAACAATATAATCAGAAACCTATACAGTAGGAATTACTATTTTTTTAATATATATTTTAGCGGATGCTATAACTGAGATAAATGCTTGTGATTAATGTATTGATACTTAAATGTATCTTACAGATGAGTCTATGAACATTGTTTCTCATATATATTGTTTATGTATCAATGTATGGCCTCCTTTTCTTTTGTCCAGATGGATAGAGACGTGCTTGACATCTAAAATTTCCAATATACACATGCACTGATTTAATTCATCAGGGACATGTAAAACTCTTGAGGAATCTCTCTATGTTCCCATATGGGGTGTGTGGCTGGGGCGCATGCGCCACCTTGGGTCTGGCTGTGTCGTTGCTGCACCCGGGGCCGCATTGTCATGGTGCGGCATCCGGAAGCCGGTCACGTGCGTGGTCACGTGGATCGGCATCACGGGCCGCGCGGCGATGCGACGTCCGGGCGCCGGTCACATGTTTCTTCACGTCGATCGGCGTCGTGGGCCGCGCAGCGGGGGGCGCGGCAATGGTCGCATCACTATGGCGCCGCTCCGCCCATGGCTGGCGCTGTTGCTTCCACCATACTTCCTATACAACTCAGGTTAGATTGGTCATCTGACTTGAGTATTCCAATGGGCATAACAGAATCAAGTCATGTGATGATATAGCATCACATGACCGGACTTTATGCACTTTATTAAATTAAATATATTACTTTTTAACATCTCTCAGATCTCGTTTTTAAATAATAATATATGCATCTACATGTGAGACCAAATCTAAGGTGAATATGATACACTTTTTACACATTTTTTAAGGACGGTTAGGTTTGTTGAACTAATTGATTTTCAGGTGTCTTGAATTTTACTAATAGCAGAGGGTTTATAAGGAGTCTTGAGTCAGACTCTATCATTCACTCCTGAGGAAGCTGGCTGTCAACACCAGTGAAACGCGTTGAGACGACATTGCTGGACACTTCACTAATATCCCCTCCATGAGACTGGGGAATTCTCTTCAAAACTTTACCCGGACGGCATCAATTGGATTTTCTCCTCTGGACACTACCACCTGCGGAGATATTGGAGATATCCCTACCTGCATGGAAAAGCTTGCACTTTGTGCTTAAAAGGGACATAATGAACTCCATCATCTAATAATCCTTCTACCTACAAGTGTGGACTTAATTCCGGAGGGAATCCTAGCCTGGGGTATGATATACTTCTCCCGAGGGGATTTGTGAATGTGCCATGACCTATGAATTTATTTTATTGAAATGTTTTTACGTTTGAAAGACATCTATGTTTTTTAGATATTGCTTTGATTAAATTGAACATATATTTTAATTCAACCTAACCTACCGTCCTTTATATTGGTTATTAACCTTAGTTTATATACACAATTAAGTTGGGGGATATACCCCTACTAGCAACAGAGCACAGGTGCTTTTTGTTTTTCTCTGTATTTCTACTCCCTTGGGGATATACCACCCCCAGCACCAGCGGCTATTGACAGCGCCCTCCATCAAATTCTTTTTCTACTTGTATCTCCTCGATTGATTGCTATTACAATTTGATGTTTCCGTGCCCGGTTGGATGACTCACTTCGCATACGGGACGACACGACTGCTGGGTCCTCTGCCGCAGAAACTAAACAGCACTGTGAGGTGAGAAACTTTTCATACCTTCCCTTTTTCTGCGGCATAAACGAAACAGCACGTCTGTCCCGTGTGTGCAGTGCTCGCTCCAAAAAGAACCTCGTTCCTGAGGTAAGGACTAGACGAAAAAGCATATTTTTTCTGTGTCTATAGATTTGTATTAAATGTATAAGTAATACTTCTTTTTCTAGAACTAACATCTAACACCACTCTTTCCAGAAATCATTACTATTTCTATTTACTGCAATACTCAAACTTGTGCATATATTGCTTTTCCCGTATTTTCAGGTTCTAACCTTATTTTTTCCATCAATAATATAAAGGGTATACATTGTATAACATACAGTGGTGTTACTAAGCATTGAAGGTTGGAACTGTATAGGGTTAAACTGATGCAATAGCTGCTACAAGTATTTTTTGTGTTGCTATGTATGTATGTAAGAGATGAATGACGCTGAGTGCATGTGTGCAGACTAATCTCTGTACCCGTGTCAGGGACGGAGAAAAGGTAAAGCTTCTCATATCAGCCTTTATAACGCAGGGGAAAGAAATAGATTTGTGTGACTCTTTCTTGCCCAAGGTATGATGAAGGTATAAGGAAAATTGTGAGACCATCTCTCATGGCAGGTATTGTAGGTGGTTGATAAGAGATATATCAGTAAGACTGCTTTTTCTTGTTAAGAAACAAACAACAGTCTGGGGAGAGAAAGGTTTAGCACTCTCGTCAGACGTGACGCTTGTGGGTATACTTTACTGTATTGAAAATAATTGATTGATAATCCTGCAAGTGGCAGGAGACTCCATATGCTTGTGAGAGCCGGTTTTTGAGGAAGAAATTGTGTATAAGGCAAATGGGGCAAAATCAATCCACAAAGAGGGAGATCCCTCTGAGTGCACCGGCCAGTATTATGAGTTGCAAGCATGGTGGTGTGGCAGTGAAATTCTTGAAAAAATGGAATAAGAGAACACAGAATTATCTAATCTTTCCTCTTACAGGTACCTTTGATGCAAATGTTTTAAATAATTTAGGAAATAAGTTAAGTTGCAATGAATGTAAATTTTATTGTTTGTGGGTAGCTGATGCACTTTTACTGTCATCTTCAATACAAAACCCTCCACCTTATGCGGCAAAAATATAGACTTAATAACAGACAGTAAAGGAAATTAGAGAAAGGGAGGAGGCATTATACCCCCACTGGCATCTGATTATCCAAAACCCACAGAGTTAAGGGACACTGGCAATAGACACTTCCCTGATCATTGCCTCTGCACCTTCCTCTATAAATAGAGCAGAGGGTGAACGGTCCGTAGAAAGTTGCTGCTGCCGTTTCTTCCCTCTCTGATAACACTACACTACAGGAAACTTTAGTTCATGTTCAGTCACCAGATTCTTCTGGTGCAGCGACACTGGACTACGTTGTAACACCTTTAGGCAGAGGTAGAGGTCAACGCATGATACCGCAGACCTTAACCCCTGCAGATCCTGGTATGTTGCATCCGACCCTATACCCGGTCAAGCTTATCACAGCCCCTCCAGCTGGGGGTGTGGGGCCGGCTGTTACATACTCCATGTTCCCTGGGCGGCATCAGACCTTAGAGCCCTAGGAGAAATGATGCCCGACCCTAGAAAAGATCCCAGGACAGTGTGGGATAATTTATTTCTAACTAAAAATATTCACCAGCCCACATATAGAGATATGTTGCAATTATTACTTGCTGTGTTCAAACTCAATGATTATACGACCCTGATGCAGCAATTAAAATGGAACACTGCTGCTGCTGAACTTACTAGTGATCAGCTGGCTGCTAAGTGGTTGGAACTAGAAACAGCATTTAACAAAACATTCCCTGCCACTATTGATTGGACCAAAATAATGGGAATTGCCCAGGACCAAAAGGAATCAGTTGCAGATTATACTGCCAAATTCTTCAAAATTATAAAATGTCACAGTGGCATCCCCGATATACTAGGAAAACCAGATCTAGCCCCTTTATTAATCACTTCGTATGTAGAAGGATTGAAAAAAAACCATACAGTACAGACTCAAAACTCAGTCCCCTGATTGGAAAACCAAAGCCCTTGTTAATATTATTGAGTGGAGCAGACACCACGAGGCCAACTTAGTTGGAAAAGATATAAACAGACAACAGAAATTAATAAATGTACAGATCGAAACCGCTGAGCAGATGGCTCAGCCAGTTCACAAGACACTTTCCAGTGGGAGGGGGCCCACTCCCCGGAGAGCTGTAGTGTGCTACAACTGCCGAGAAAAGGGTCACTTGTCATATGATTGTAAAAAAACCTCCGTGCAGGGGAGACTTAAATCATCTGGCAACTACAATCATACAGATTTTAGACAACGTCCCGAGAGTAGAGATTGACAGGAGGTCATGGCTCCAGTGTATCCAGTATTGGCTACAGATAATGATAAATGTAATAATAAATAATAAACCAATTTCTTGTGTAATAGACACCGGAGCCTCTGTTTTATTAATGGCAGGTAGTCAGGATTTTCCTACCTCTGACAAAACTGTCACTGCAGTAGGAATCTCAAACAGTCCCATTGAAATTATGCTTTCAGAGCCCTTGAATGTCACGCTATGTCCTCTTACAAACATGTTTTTTGTTGTCCACTAGTGCCCCTGTCAGTTTGCTTAGTCGCGATCTCCTCGCAAAGCTTTGATGTTATATCAGCTGCTCATCTGCTGGATTCTTTCTGCATGTTCCAGAGCAACACGCTGATGCTGTACGAGATGCCCTGTGGCAGTATGATGACAACAGGCTTATGCCTGTCTCACAGGCGCTGCCAGGCTGGCTTTCAGAAATCCCTGAGCAATAATGGACAAAAGAGTCATTGACACCATCATCAGCGCTAGGCATTCCACATTATAACAAGCTTTTTCCCTGTTTTGTCATAAAGCGATGGGACATTCTGCAGGTGTGTTAACTCAATGGCATAAAGATAAACAATGCCCTGTGGCATACTACAGTGCGGTTTTGGACCCAGTTGCCAGAGCCTTGTCGGTGTGTTTGCGAGCAGTGGCTGCTGCCGCAATATTAGTTCACAAATCTGCAGATATTGTCCTGAATCAACCATTGTATCTGTATGTGCCTCATGCGGTAGCTACTTTACTTACTTGCAAGCAGACACCTTTAACCACTTCACGGCTCACTAAGTGGGAACTGACTTTGCTAGCACTCAGTAATTTCATTATCCAGCTCTGCAATACATTGAATCCCGCCACCCTCCTGCTTGTAAGAGATGAGTCTTTCCAGACTCAGAGGGAGGAGGGGGAAGGTGGGGGCACACAAGACACATGGCCCTGGCCTCACTGATGAACCCATCCTTCATGCAGATTTAACACTGTTCGTGGATGGAAGCTGCTTACGACGAGAAGACGGCAGCCTCGGGTCTGCATATGCTGTATGTACACAGACTGAAATGCTGGAAGCCAGACCCCTCCCATCCCCTCACTCAGCTCAAAGTGCTGAGCTTGTAGCATTGACCAGAGCTTGCAAATTAGCAAAGGGTAAAATTGCAAACATTTACACTGACTCGCGCTATGCGTTTGGTGTGGTGCAAGATTTTGTCTGTGGAAAATGAGAAATTTCCTAACATCTAATGAAGCACCTATCGTGCATGCAGACAAGGTGCGAGAACTTTTAGAAGCAGTAATGGAACCTGAACAAATTGCTTTAATAAAGTTACAGGCCCACACTTCTGGCAGAGATGAGGTGTCTAAAGGAAATGCCAGAGTGGATCGAATAGCAATGTCCACGGCTATGTTAAAAGAACAAGTGTATGTAATGTCTGAAATATGTATACCTGATACACAAGCATTGATTTCTATGCAATTAACCTCCAGTCCACAAGAAATCTCCACCTGGGAGCGGGAAGGATGCCAGCCAGACGCTGATGATTTGTGGCGCAACAGAGAAGGCAAGCCAATGGCCCCCAGATCAATTTTACCTGCATTAGCTTAGGTCACTCATGGTCTGATCCATGCATCTAAAACTGCAATGACTAATTTAGTCAGGACCTACTGGTATGTCCCTGGATTCTCTGCATTCGCTTCTAAATTTTGTCAAGGCTGTCTAATTTATCTCCAAAAAATCCAGGTAGAAAAGTGCCTACAATATCATCACACCTTCCCGCCACAGAGGGACCATTTCAGGTGGTACAAATTGATTACATTCAGTTCCCAAAGGTAAGACAATTGCAGCATGTTTTGACTTTAACTGTTTAGCAGGTGGGTGGAGCATTGCTTGTAGCCACAGCAACAGCTAGTATAACAGCCAAGAAGATAGTGCAGGATTTAGTCTGCAGGTATGGACTTCCCCAGGTTATCTCTTCTGACCAAGGTATGCATTTTACTGGAAGGGTATGCAGAGAAATGTGTGAAATGATGGGCATAAAACAACAATTACATGTGCCCTATCACCCCTAGTTAAGTGCAAAAAAATTGAACTATTAAATCAAACTGTGAAAAATAAATTGCAAAAATGTACCAAACAAACTGGACTCTAGTGGCCTGAGGCTTTGCCTCTTGTGTAGCATTCTATCCGAACCACGCCCACGGGGCCATTACATCTTTCCCCATATGAAATTCTATTTGGGAAGTTGCCTAATCTTATGATGGTCCCAGCACCAGACCTCTCTATTGCCCAAGATGTGACTGTTAAATATTTGATTAATATGAGTAGACAGATCAAGACAACTCACGATGCTGTCTTTCTCAACAACCAAGCAGTCCTGCGGCATGCCATGATCTGATGCCTGGTGACTTTGTG
Source organism: Pseudophryne corroboree (assembly GCF_028390025.1). NCBI lineage: Eukaryota > Metazoa > Chordata > Amphibia > Anura > Myobatrachidae > Pseudophryne > Pseudophryne corroboree. The sequence continues at coordinate 172,522,621 of NC_086453.1, read as the reverse complement.
ATGATAAACTTTTTACGTTGCAAGTTCCTTGTCCGAGCGGTGGGAAGGACCATTCCAGGTGCTGTTAACGACTCCAACAGCGGTGAGAGTCGGCAAAAGATCCACCTGAGTACACGCATCACACTGCAAAAGAGGTCCAATCAGACCCGCCCCTGAGTGAACCCGAGGACATCCTGCAGACCACCTCACCTGTGTTGCTCACAGGACCGTGACCGCCAGAAAGGATACAATAAAGCCCCTGGTGAGTTGCTACCTAAGTCGGAAAGAGGCAAAGCTTCTCTACCCGTGAAGAAAATGAAGATACTATGGATCCTGTTCTCTGCCTTAACTCCTGTCATGCTGGAGACTCACATCACTGACTATGGACATGAGAGAAAATGAAAGAATGCTATACTTGCAGTTCATAAGGCCATTGCAAGAGTTAACAATGAGACTGACTGTGGGGTGTGTACACATTTGCCAATGACTACTGAGTAAGGGATACCCTTAATAGCCATTCCGGTAACTTGGGAAGAAGCTATGAGATTTGATTGGGTATACTGGGAAGAGAATTTTTCCGGAAGCAATTATAGTACCAGAATTAGTCCTCTGAGGAGAATAAACTCCCCCCTTTAGCAATAGTAGCCAGAGTGGGGCAGCCTGCCATTTGTGTGGTTCATAATGATTTAGCTCAAGGAACACTAGATGATGTTGGGACAAGGTTCATACGTATAGTCAACAGACAGAAGATGGGGCATACTGAATGTCCCAAAGGAGTCCTGGTACTGATTGGGAAGGATGGGGGAAGACATACATTTAGGGATATTTATGGTAATGTCAATAACTCCATATTTAGAACTTGGGAAGAATGAGTGGACATTCATGACTGGAAAACTTATAGTACATCAGGTAACATCACTCACTAATTTTGTCAGCCTTACTTACAAATGTAAAGGTAGGAGGCGTTGCACTCCCTAGAGATTTTACTGGTTCTGTGGGAAAAATGCTTACTCATGGTTGGCAGTAGGGGGATCAGGTAAATGTGTCCTTGCTAAAGTAGCCCCTATGCTACGAGTCACAAGAAAATGACATGGAGTTCCACGTAATATTGATTATAGAGAAGTATTTTACAGGGCAAGGAGAGGCATAGTGTACAAGAATAGATGGGAGCAATTCTTTTCCTCACTTTTTCCTCAGGTAGGGGTAGGAATTCTGTAAGAAAGACTGGAAGCTTACACTCACTATATGGATAGAATAATAAATGAAACCAGTCATGCCATACGAGAAATTAATGAAGAATTAGCTCAAGTGCGTAAAGTAGCGCTGCAAAATAGGTTTGCATTAGATCAAGTGCTGGCCTCAGAGGGAGGAACATGTGCCTTGATAGGACAGGAGTGTTGCACTTACATTGCAGACAATTTAGATATAGTGGAAGGACACATTAGAGAAGTGGAAAAGATGCAGGAGGGAATAAGGAAGATAGGAGGAGAAGGAAGGGATCCATTTGGTAGGTAGAGGTATATCAGCTCTGATAGCCGGATTGTTGCAGTATGTAGTAATTGGAGGATTGGTATTATTACTTTTTGTAAGGGGTGTCAGAGTAGTTCAAAATCTGCAATGGGTCCACTTCCCTCTGCTCTTGAGCCCCCTGTGTATGTTCCAATGTCCAGACAGGTGATGCCTGAAATACCTTCCGTTAGTACCTTTCAGATCCTCCAAGCAAGTGACATAAGTGACCAAAGGGCCATTTATGAAAAAAAAGTGGATAGTTGTGTGTGACAAAAGGAATTTGTCAGAGGGAGGAATTGTCAGAGAAATTTGGACCCCTTATACTGGGACTGAATGCTTATAGGGTTAAAAGCTTGATGTATCAATATATTCCTAGGTGCAGAAAACATATTCTGAACCATGTATAAGAAGTGTTCTGCTTTTGTCTGCACCTGCTTTTTGCTAATTGTGCTTTATGTGTATGACCTACTGATAAGGGCCACTTTCCATAATTAGGGGGCTTAGAGTGGTGTATAGTGCTTTATTACTAACTCGTGGCCCCTAAGCGACTGCCCGGGGTCGTTCCTGGCTCATAATTATGAATAAGTATTGTATTTGGATGACAGTAATAAAGACGAACTATGGGGGTAATTCCAAGTTGATCGCAGCAGGATTTTTGATAGCAATTGGGCAAAACCATGTGCACTGCAGGGGAGGCAGATATAACATGTGCAGAGAGAGATAGATTTGGGTGTGGTGAGTTCAATCTGCAATCTAAATTGCAGTGTAAAAATAAAGCAGCCAGTATTTACCCTTCACAGAAACAAAATAACCCACACAAATCTAATTCTCTCTGCAAATGTTATACCTGCCTCCCCTGCACTGCACATGGTTTTGCCCAACTGCTAAAAAATTTCCTGCTGCGATCACCTTGGAATTACCTCCTATGTTCCCTGTCACGTAAGCCATTTCTGATGTAATGTGTATTGTATGTTATATAAACTGTGATGACTGTAATGCAAATTTTCTCACTGAGCCTGCGTGCTCTGTGATACCCATCTGGGCCTAGATGCAAAATAAACCATATATGATTTTTCATCTGATCCTGGCGTATCTCCTCGATTGATTGCTATTACAATACATATACAAAAATACACATAAACAGATGCGGCAGCACAACCATTCAATGATAAATATCAGACCTGGTGCCCTCCGTAGGATATCCTTCGCTCGGGTCCAACAATATGCGATCGATCGGTGGCACTCAGAAATAACACAGCACACCATGCCAGGTGTGGCGTGGTGTGCTGTTTTAGGAATACACCATTTTATATATATATATATATATATATATATATAATTACATTGTAGGAAAACACCATTATATATATATATATAGGTTGAGTATCCCTTGTCCAAAAGTCAAAATCCCACATTTTTGGTTCCCCTACTGACAAGATTACATATATATTATGTGTATATATCGATGTATTATATAGATATATAATATAATATATATATAGATATGTGTCACTATCTCCGTAGGGGACCCAAAAATGTGGGATTTTGAATTTTGGATAAGGGATACTCAACCTGTGTATGTGTGTGTATATATATATATATATATATATATATATATATACACACACACACACGCACACACACACACACACACACACACACACACACACACACACACACACACACACACACACACACTTCCAAACAATATCTGGCACTCGTGGGCATTATTGAGAATTGTGGCAACTATATTAGGGAGCAGGAGTGCCGGACACATATGGAACTATATATATATCCATTGTAGAAGAGCCGCACTCACATGTCGTTAATAATCACAGTTGCTGGGGTGCAAAATCCAGGAGCAGGTCCTATCAGAACAAAGTTCCACGATACATGTGCACAAATAAGGATGCACTCACCAGATTTATCCAGGGTGAAATTGATAGATTTTAATCCAGACAGCACATACTCACAAACAGAAGGTCAACGTTTCGACTCACAGCAAAGCCTTTGTCAAGACCAGATTACCAGGTTGCCATGGCAACCTGGTAATCTGGTTTTGACAAAGGCTCTGCTGTGAGCCGAAACATTGACCTTCTGTTTGTGAGTATGTGCTGTCTGGATTAAAATCTATCAATTTCACCCTGGAGAAGTTTGGTGAGTGCATCCTTATTTGTGCACATATATATATATATGGGTAGGTAGGGGCTCTGGCGACCAACTGGTGTTTATAATAAAAAAATATTTAGCGGACTAAAATGCAATTTACGAAGGACATGATAAAAAGACCTTTTTTTTGTAAAAGAATAAAAACATTTATTTTGCAAAACGTAAAAAACACTAATTTTTTAAAAAACTGTTTTTTTACACAGAACTGCATATATGATGAAAAATATATAGTAAAACAGAATGTATACTAAAAAACGGATGTATAAAAATCTTAAGACATAAAAAGAATAAAGAAATTTGTAATTATTAAAAAAACTGCTTAACTTAAGATGGAGGGTCATACAGGATATACCAACGTGTTTCGTCTATCTGACTTCATCAAGGGGTAGTGACTGAATGTGCAGAGCAGGCTTATATACCTACTGATAAGGGGTTTACTAATTGTGACATCACTTCCTGTCAATTAACAATGTGAAAGTGTATCAAATACATAGTTAGTATTAAAAGCGAAGAAACAAATGATGAAGCAGTACTAATAGGCTAGGGAGAGGCATCCCATGATAGTTATATTAGAAAACGAGTTTAGTAAGTTTTTTAAATGGTGTGTTGAATGATTCCTATTGTTATTCCGCACTTCCGCCACACTTCCTGTGTCGGCGGCTGCGGAGTGCGCATGCGCGAATGCCCCACTTCCGGTATCGCGTCTCAATGAGCGGATGTGTTCAGAGCTTCGTGCCCCACTTCCGTCCTCAATGTTCTGTTATTCGTGCCCCACTTCCGGTATGTGAGTCCGGAATGTTGCAGGACGCTTCTTCCTGTTTGTCAGCGTCTAGGGAGTTCAGTGCATTATCAGCGGCCATTTTAGCGGAGTCCCTATATGCGGACGTGGATTCTCCTTGCATTTTATTTGCTCGGTTTCATAGATGAAGGAAATAAAATAAAATGCAATTAATATTGTTTCACCTCGGATCTTTCTAACATTTCACTAAGACAATTTATTAAATATAGGGCATATAAATATGTCCACTTTTAGTCCAATGGGCAATAAATTATATTTCTTAACAGTAGTAATTCTGTGGAGGTTGTTTACAAATTAGTGGGGTGAGAGAATTAAATAGTTTTTAAGAGAGTTAGATATATATAGATTATTCATATTAGAATTTATAAATGGGTGGATTATAGTGGATATATGATAATTGTGATAACATGTGCATATACAGATATATAAATGTATGCATATACATATCCTATGTATATGTCAGGTTTGTACAAACGTGTGCATGCACCTGTCCGTGCCTTAGTGTATGCCCACTAAGCTCAGTGACTATATGTGTACTTGTACGTGGACCCTAGTTTGACATATTAGTGTTTATTAGCTATTTTTTACAGTACTTTAGCTTCCCAGGTGGTCTCCCCCTTGGTACTGTTAAAGCCCGACACTGCTTAGCTTCCAAGATCGGACGGGTTTGGGCGTGGAGCCAGTGTGGTATGACTGTATCTATCGGCTTTAAACAAAACACTCATTCTTATGTCAATCATTTTTATTGTGCTATGAATTCAGGTGTACATATACATTCATTGTGATAAAGGTGAGTGAAGATAAAAATGAGACTTTTTTTTATTAACCTTATAGAAATGGGGCAATTTCATAACCCTCATTGAATCCTGCCGGGTGCATCGTGTTAAGCTGGTAGATCCAAAACATTTCTCTTTGAGATAGTTTGTTCGCCAGATCTCCGCCTCTGTCCCCAATCTGTACGTGTTCGATTGCTTTAAAAGTTAAGTCTTCTGGGTTTGATTTGTGTTCCAAGATGAAATGTCTGTAGATGAGGTGGGTGTCGAGCTTGTTTTTAATGCTCCTGATGTGCTCTTGAATCCTTAGTTTAAGCGTCCGCTTTGTTTTCCCCACGTACTTCTTTTTCCATGTACATTCCAATAAATATATGACAGAGCTGCTGTTACAATTAAGGAATTCCTTTATCTTAAATTCTTTGGTATTTCCTGAGTCAAAAAATGTTTTTCTGTTTGAATTCAGGAACTTGCAGATATTACATCGTCCACATTTGAATGCTCCTGTGCATTTCAAAAATGTCTGATTGGTTCTTTCCTTAGTGGTGTCACGTAACATACTGGGTGCAAGATGGTCCTTGAGGCTCTTGGATTTGCGAAAGACTATCTGTGGTTTTTCCGGGAGGATTTCTTTCAGTACAGAGTCCATAAGCAAAATCTTCCAATGTTCCTTAAGGCATGATTTGACATGGTTCTCGTGGTGGTTGTAGGTGGTGATGAATGCGGTGGATTCCTTGAGGTCTTCCTTCTTTTTATATTCTAGAAGGTCATACCACACTGGCTCCACGCCCAAACCCGTCCGATCTTGGAAGCTAAGCAGTGTCGGGCTTTAACAGTACCAAGGGGGAGACCACCTGGGAAGCTAAAGTACTGTAAAAAATAGCTAATAAACACTAATATGTCAAACTAGGGTCCACGTACAAGTACACATATAGTCACTGAGCTTAGTGGGCATACACTAAGGCACGGACAGGTGCATGCACACGTTTGTACAAACCTGACATATACATAGGATATGTATATGCATACATTTATATATCTGTATATGCACACGTTATCACAATTATCATATATCCACTATAATCCACCCATTTATAAATTCTAATATGAATAATCTATATATATCTAACTCTCTTAAAAACTATTTAATTCTCTCACCCCACTAATTTGTAAACAACCTCCACAGAATTACTACTGTTAAGAAATATAATTTATTGCCCATTGGACTAAAAGTGGACATATTTATATGCCCCATATTTAATAAATTGTCTTAGTGAAATGTTAGAAAGATCCGAGGTGAAACAATATTAATTGCATTTTATTTTATTTCCTTCATCTATGAAACCGAGCAAATAAAATGCAAGGAGAATCCACGTCCGCATATAGGGACTCCGCTAAAATGGCCGCTGATAATGCACTGAACTCCCTAGACGCTGACAAACAGGAAGAAGCGTCCTGCAACATTCCGGACTCACATACCGGAAGTGGGGCACAAATAACAGAACATTGAGGACGGAAGTGGGGCACGAAGCTCTGAACACATCCGCTCATTGAGACGCGATACCGGAAGTGGGGCATTCGCGCATGCGCACTCCGCAGCCGCCGACACAGGAAGTGTGGCGGAAGTGCGGAATAACAATAGGAATCATTCAACACACCATTTAAAGAACTTACTAAACTCGTTTTCTAATATAACTATCATGGGATGCCTCTCCCTAGCCTATTAGTACTGCTCCATCATTTGTTTCTTCGCTTTTAATACTATGTATTTGATACACTTTCACATTGTTAATTGACAGGAAGTGATGTCACAATTAGTAAACCCCTTATCAGTAGGTATATAAGCCTGCTCTGCACATTCAGTCACTACCCCTTGATGAAGTCAGATAGACGAAACGCGTTGGTATATCCTGTATGACCCCCCTAATCTTAAGTTAAGCAGTTTTTTTAATAATTACAAATTTCTTTATTCTTTTTATGTCTTAAGATTTTTATACATCCATTTTTTAGTATACATTCTGTTTTACTATATATTTTTTATCATATATGCAGTTCTGTGTAAAAAAACAGTTTTTTAAAAAATTAGTGTTTTTTACGTTTTGCAAAATAAATGTTTTTATTCTTTTACAAAAAAAAGGTCTTTTTATCATGTCCTTCGTAAATTGCATTTTAGTCCGCTAAATATTTTTTTATTATAAACACCAGTTGGTCGCCAGAGCCCCTACCTACCCATATTCACCTTAATATTACACAGCATCTTACCAATGCTGAAATTTTAGGGGACGGCTGACACCCTATTACTCATAAGGGAGTGTTTTTTTACATATAAATATATTCTTTCATTTTTAGGTGTTTTTTTCCCTCACACGTGGCGCTATACTCCTATTTTCTATATATATATATATATATATATATATATATAACGTGCAGGAGACAGCGGCACTCAGCAGACTTGTCAATAATGTGGAATGTGAGAGGAAAGAAACGGAAGGAAGTCTGTATTGTTGACGTCTGTAGTGCGTCAACAATACAGACTTCCTTCTGTTTCTTTCCTCTCACATTCCAGTCTCAATACCCTGTAGTTGACAGCACCCCCTGAGTATATTTAATAATATTTATGATATAAGAAAGGGGTTTACCAAGTGAATGTATGGTGATGAATCACATACACTCACAAGGAACACAATAAACAAATACATAGTGAGTGTGCAGATACCCAATCTGTTTGTCAATAATGTGAAAAGCCTTTATTCCGGAATAAAGGCTGTTTGCATTATTGACAAGTCTGCTGAGTGCCGCTGTATCCTGCACGCTATTTTGGGATCCAGTTCAGATTCACAGAGGGCACCGCAGCAAGCTACTATATCTACCCATATAGAGTGCCGAGTCACACTGCTACATATATATATATATATATATATTACCCATTATAACATTTTTTATTACGTTGGTGGGGCAGTGGGAGAAATTAAGGAGACGCTGTGCGGCTTCTGTCAGCAGCTCAGCTGGAATGGAGCTGCTGCCGGGGAGGGAGCCGCTGACTGGAAGGGAGCCTCTGCAGGGGAGCGACCTGCAGACGCTGCCGGGGAGAGAGCCGCAATGTCATGTTGTGGACATCGCTCATCGCGGCTCTGTACACACATGCCATGATGAGCGATGTCACAAGTGACATTGCTCACATTGAGCATGCAGCACCTCTGACCACCAACCTGCAATCAATAAGCGCATGTGCGTGCATCGTTGATTGGAGGGCCATAAACACTAGATACGATATATCGTTCACAATCGTCGTTATCGTTCATATCTGCTGCAAATATCGTCTAGTGGGTATGGATATATATGAACTGTGTATCCAAAATACTTCCTGTCTACGTAATGTATTTTATCTGTCTCCCCCTCTAGTTGTCCGTTTAATTGCTTCTATACTCCATATTTTTAGGACCGTATTGTCACCCTTATGTTTTTGCTTTACATGACAAGATACACTATGTGAATGGACTCCTCTGATGACATTTCTTCTGTGCTCAAGAAATCTAGTACCGAGTGTTAATCACACTCAGTACTAGATTTCTTGAGCACAGAAGAAATGTCATAATAACATATGACATTAAATAACATATGAAGTTGTATAATCTATATAGCTTAAAATGTCATGGGATGTACCTAACACTGAAGAATTAAACTTGGTGCTTTTATCAACAATGTAATTGCAGGAGATGCATCTCACCCTACCACATTTAAAGCATCCTTTTATTTGGAAATTCTTTCCTAGCCAAGAATTAGTATCAGGTATTATTTGGGTTTCTGATTTGAAGTTACTTGGTGCTAAGAAGCTTTGCAAGCTTCTGTTTTTCTCAAAAACAATTTTAGGTTTATTATCCAGGTAAACAGAGAGTATATTATCTGCCTTGGATAGTTCTTTTTAATTATTTGTTTGAGTTCTTTGGAATAGGAATCATATTTGGAGACAAAAATGGGGTTATATTCAGATATATATGACTGTGTATCCTCATTTATAGTTTTTTTTGAAAAAGGGATTCCCTATTCCGAAATTTAGCCTAGAGAAAATTACATGTTCAATCCTGCGCTTCCCTGTTTAAACATGTACAGAGTGATACACCACATGGACAACGATAGTTCGTATGGATGCACACAACAGAACCACATATATATAAATTAAAAATACTAAGCTTTATAATAATTATTTAGATGATCCAGCATCTCCTTTGGATATCTCATAGATGCGAATGAGAGCAAATAGCGTCCTTTGAATGGAATATCTGAAACAAACTGTGCTTCCCTCATATGTGCATTTTTCAGCAATGGAGGGACCAGCACAGAGAATAAAGATAATAGTGCAGTAGTTTTCATAAAACGAAGAGGTTAAATACAAATTGCACTTACAAAACAAGAAATTAAAATCACATGTATAACATCCTTAGTGGCAATCACAGGAACACTGCATATATCTCACAGAGTCCCACAGGTGTTTCAGCGTGGTACCAGCAGCTGCAGCTCCGGAATCTGCAGTTACTCCACCAGGGTGATAGTACAGCGCCAGCGGATGTCCAACAGTAGGAAGTCACAGGGACCACACTTTATGCGTTTCGGACCTCACTGGGTCCTTCGTCAGAAGTGTGGTAAATGTCCCAAACTAAGCCTTATAAAGGGCTTCCTAATTAATCACAATCTACAACACCGGTATCGATGTTCAATTTCCTAATTCCCGGGCGAAAGTGATGTTATCCAGAAGTCAGCGCTATTTCCAATCTGCGTTCCACCGATGAGTTCCACGGCTTTCTCTAACGTCCTCTATACAAAAGCGGAAGTGACATAACCAGGAAGTCCATGCGCAGCCTGACGCCAGTCTGCGCTCCAAATGCATTCCACCTTACGAGTCCTGATCTTATGTCCATATTTAAATTAAGTAATAAAACTCTGCAAAACATATAAAAACAATAGCGTGGATGTTGGGTTTTGACTTTAACCTTTAAATGAAGGCAAACCACCACCATAGCACACATAGAATCAGGTCTCCTAAAGTGACAGTGCATATTAAAAAATAAACAGAAATTGATCACACATTAAAATCATTAAAAAGTCCAATCTTAAGTTAAAAAGCATACCAGTTCAAACTCACTATTCAAGCCTTTAAGAATTAGTGTCTTTAGTTGATAAATCCAACGCATCTCTTCTTTAGATAATCGTTTCTCTAAGTCCTTTGTCCTAATTTTAGGTAGGACTAATTCTATGCCACAAAAACTTAATGTGGCATTCTTTTTTATTATGGGACTTTTTAAAATGTGCCGACACAGTATGTGTGTCCAGGTCTTTTCTAATGTTGTATATGTGTTTGGCCAATCGGGTTTTTAAGGCTCTCGTTGTTTTGCCCACATAATGCAGGCCACAACTACATCCCAACATATATACAACATTCTGCGAGTTGCAGGTAACAAACTGATTGATGGTATAGGTCTTATTGTTAATAGTGAGTTCTTTAATTTTACTGGTATCGCTCTTAACTGTTCTGCACATCAGACAACACCTGCACCGGTGAAAGCCCTTAGTACGAATACTCTGGCGTAATTCTGTATCCAAACTACTCTTTACGAGTTAATCTTTTAAAATCGGTGCCCTACTATAGATAAATAATGGAGCTGAGGGTAGGCTCTCAGAAAGAACTGGATCTTGTATTAAGAATTTCCAATATGCTCTGAAAATTCTACATTTTTAAAACTACTACTGAATTGACTAATAAAAGCGCACTCATACTTGTCAGTCTTGATATTACTCTTATCTTTAATTTTAAGTAGATGCCATTCACGACACAGAGTGGCAAGGAACGGTTGAGGACCTGGCCTATGTTCATGACTAGTGGTTCAGCTTCACATGACGATGGAAGCCCTCATCCTCCCGCTAGAAAAATTAAAAGAGTTAAGCTGGAAAAAGCAAAGAAAAGAACTGTGCATTCTGAGATGGTATCACAAATCCCCAAGGAGAGTCCATGTGTGTCGGCGGTTGCGGTGCCTGACCTTCCCAACACTGGATGGGAAGAGGTGGCTCCTTCCACCATTTGCACGCCCCCTGCAAGTGCTGGCAGGAGCACCCACAGTCGAGTTTCTGATATTCAAATTGAAGATGTCATTGTTGAAGTACACCAGGATGAGGATATGGGTGTTGCTGGTGCTGAGGAGGAAGTTGACGATGAGGATTCTGATGGTGATGTGGTTTGTTTAAATGAGGCACCGGGGAAGACACCTGTTGTCCGTGGGATGAAGAAGCCCATTGTGATGCCTGGGCAAAATACCAAAAAAGCCACCTCTTTGGTGTGGAATTATTTCTCCACAAATTAGGACAACAGGTGTCAAGCCGTGTGTTGCCTCTGAAAATCTGTAATAAGTAGTCATAAGGATGTTAACCACCTAGGAACATCCTCCCTTATATGTCACCTGCAGCACATTCATCAGAAGTCAGTGTCAAGTTGTAAAACTTTGGGTAAGAGTGTAAGTAGTCCACTGACACCTAAATCCCTTCTTCCTCTTGTACCCAAGCTCCTGCAAGCCACACCACCAACTTCCTCCTCAGCCATGGACGTCAGTAGTCCTGCAGGCCATGTCCCTGGCAAGACTGACGAGTCCTCTCCTAACCGGGATTCCTCAGGAGGATCCTTGAGTGGTACGCCTACTGCTGCTGTTGCTGCTGGGAGTCAATCGTCATCCCAGAGGGGAAGTCGGGAGACCACTTGTACTACTTCAACTGAGCAATTTTCTGTCCAACAGTCCTTTGAGAGGAAGATGAAATATGACAGCAGTCATCCTGTTGCAAAGCAGATAATTGAGGCCTTGACACTTATGTTGGTGTTAGACGTGCTTCCAGTATCCGCCATTGGTGCAGTGGGATTTAGACAATTGATGGAGGTATTGTGTCCCCGGTACCACATCTCATCTAGGTTCCACTTCACTAGGCAGGCGATACAGAGAATGTAGAGAAGTCAGAAAAGTGTCGCCAGTGTCCTAAAAATGCAGTTGTATCCAGTGTCCACTTAACCACGGACATGTGGACAAGTGGAACAGGGCAGACTGAGGACTATATGACTGTGACAGCCCACTGGGTAGATGTATTGCCTCCTGCAGCAACAACAGCAGCAACGGCACGAGTAGCAGCATCTCGCAAATCCAAACTCATTTCTAGGCAGGCTACGCTTGTATCACAGCTTTCCGTAAGAGGCACACCGCTGACAACCTCTTATGGAAACTGAGGGACATCATTGCACATTGGCTTACCCTATTTACTCTCCTGGGGATTTGTGATATCGGACAACGCCACCAATATTGTGCGTGCATTACAACTGGGCAAATTCCAGCACGTCCCATGTTTTGCACATACAATTAATTTGGTGGTGCAGAATTTTTTGAAAAATTACAGGGGTGTACAAAAGATGCTGTCGGTGGCCCCAAAAATTGCAGGCCACTTTCGACATTCTGCCACTGCGTGCCGAAGACTGGAGCACCAGCAAACACTCCTGAACCTGCCCTGCCATCAACTGAAGGAAGAGGTGGTAACGAGGTGGAATTCAACGCTATATGCTTCAGAGGATGGAGGAGCAGCATAAGGCCATTCAAGCCTATACATCCACCTACGATATAGGCAGAGGAGGGGGAATGCACCTGACTCAAGCACAGTGGAGAATGATTTCCGTCTTGTGCAAGGTTCTCCAACCCTTTGAACTTGCCACACGTGAAGTCAGTTCAGACACCGCCAGTTTGAGTCAGTTCTTTCCCCTCATCAGGCTTTTCAGAAGATGCTGTAGAAATTAAAGGAGGAGCTAAGACGGAGCAATTCCGCTAAATATGTGGGACTTGTGGATGGAGCACTTCATTCGCTTTGCCAGAATTCAAGGGTGGTCAATCTGTTGAAATCAGAGCACTACATTTTGGCCACCGTGCTCTATCCTAGGTATAAAGCCTACGTTGTATCTCTCTTTCCGGCAGACAAAAGTGTGCAGAGGTGCAAAGACCTGCTGGTGAGTAAATTGTCCACTCAAGCAGAACCTGACCTGTCAGCAGCTTCTCTTCCAATTTCTCCCACCACTGGGACTGCAAGGAAAAGCATAAGATTTCCTAGGCCACCCACTTGCGGTGATGCAGGGCAGTCAGGAGCGAAAGCTGACATCTGGTCCGGACTGAAGGACCTGCCAACGATTACTGACATATCTACTGTCACTGCATATGATTTTGTCACCATTGAAAGAATGGTGGAGGATTATATGAGTGACAGCATCCAAGTAGGCATGTCAGTCCGTATGTATACTGGCAGGAAAAAGAGGCAATTTAGATGCCCTTGCACAAACTGGCTTTATTTTACCTAAGTTACCCCCTTCAGTGTGTACTCGAAAGAGTGTAGTGGAGCCGGTAACCTTGTCAGCGATCGTAGTAGGTTATTTTCACAAAATGTGGAGAAGATGATGTTCATCAAAATGAATTATAAATTCCTCCAGGAAGACCTTGACCAGCAATTGTCTCCAGAAAGTACACAGTGTTATGCACACCAGTGCCTGCAGGAATGTACTGGTGTTTGAACTGTTATACACACCAGTGCCTGCAGGAATGTACTGGTGTCTGAACAGAGAGGGATGCAAAACAAATGAACTCACAGACAGACTGGGAAATATGACATAACGTACACAGAAGGTGATAGGGTAACAAAACCAACACAGAGTGAACAGAGAAGCCCAGAGGCTAAGAAACTGGGTGTCTCCCTAGTATTAGAAATGCTCAGATGGAAAAAGCAAGATGTTGTGTTTTAATACGTAGAGAACCCGAAATGCTGTTGCTAAGGGCAACAGCAAAACCCTAAAGGGTTACCAACGGGTGTGGCAGTAAACTCCTTGGTCAGAGATGGAATAATAGACACAAGGAGAGTCTCCACAATCCTAATTCTCACTTGCAGGGCCCAGGTTCAGCTTACTGCCACTAAACTGACACATGGACGCCCTGCACAGTGAGAGAGGATTATGCAGGCAGGTCTGAAAGTACAGCCACAAACCTGCTGGGTTCACAGGATAGCAAAAGAACCTCAGCAGGCTAAACGACTGACTCCAGTCTTACTGCTAGGTCTGGATTGGCAGAGTGTAGTACCAAATGCCCAGGCCTATTTGCAGTAAGCAACAACAAAATACAAAGCTACACAGTACTGGCTAACTTTCAGGAACTGACTAACCAACAAAGATTCAGCAGCATCTGCTTAACCTGAGAAGAGGCCTTATAAAGCAGGTGCTGTCCACGCCCCCCTCAGACCTCACAGACTGTGAGCACAAAAACCAGCACCGGATCCCATGCCTGTAACCACTGCACAGCAAAAGACCCGAACCGGAGTATCAGCTGCGCTCAGGTTACTCCGCTAGCACTTGTCTCCCGGTTGCCATGACGACGTGGCAGCACAGGGCAGGAGACCCTAACAGTACCCCCCCTCTGACGAGGGGTCAAAGAACCCCTACCACCGGGTTTATCGGGGAACTGCGAGAAGAAAGAGCGTATCAGTCTGGGGGCATGAAGATCACAACTGCGCACCCACGACCGCTCCTCCGGGCCATACCCCTTCCAGTGCACCAAAAATGACAGCCGACTCCGAACCATCTTGGAGTCAAGAATCCTTTCAACAACAAACTCCCTCTGGCCACGTATCAGAAGAGGGGAAGGTCTTCCTCTGGAAGAAGGATTACTAATCGCCCGTTTTAAAAGGGAACAATGAAATGTTTTATTGATACCCAAAGAACGGGGCAGATCTAACTGAAATGCCACCGGATTGATAACCCTGGTGATCTTATAAGGGCCGATGAACCGGGGGCCTAACTTATGAGATGGCTGTTTCAACTTCAAATTCTTGGTAGACAACCAGACGAAGTCTCCTAATTTGAAGCTGCAGGGTCTTTTCCGCTTATCAAAAACCCTTTTGGTCACTAATGACACAGACACAAGGGCTTTCTTCACTTTCCTCCAAATACCTCTAAGGACCGAAACGACAGAGGAACCACCAGGCGTGGAGTCCAGGGGGTCAAAAGAATTGGCCTTAGGATGATGCCCATACACACAAAGGAAGGGAGAGATCCCTGTAGCAGAGTGAGCCGCGTTGTTATAGGCAAACTCCGCCATTGACAGATGAGCAACCCAGTCAGTCTGACACTTGGAGACATAACACCTGAGGAACTGCTCCAAGGTCTGGTTCACCCTTTCAGTCTGCCCATTAGACTGCGGATGGTAGCCTGACGACAAGCTGACAGAAATCTGGAGATCGGAACAAAATGCCCTCCAGAATTTGGCCACAAACTGGGATCCGCGGTCAGAGACCACATCAAGTGGCAACCCGTGGAGGCGCACAACATGCAGCATAAATAATTCAGACAGGCGTCTGGCCGATGGCAGCCCAACCAGTGGAACGAAGTGCGCCATCTTCGAAAACCTGTCAACGACAACCCAGATGGCTGTCATCCCAGAGGATTTGGGCAAGTCCACAACAAAATCCATTGAAATGTGGGTCCATGGCTTAGATGGAATAGAGAGTGGATGTAATGGACCAACAGGAACCCCTCTAGGAGTCTTATTTCGGGCACAGATGTCACATGTCCGAACCCACTGATCCACATCCTTAGCCACCGAGGGCCACCACACCGCCCTAGATAGCAACTCCCGAGTTCTGGCAATACCCGGGTGACCTGCCGACTTCTTGGCATGGAATTCCAGGAACACTCACTGTCTTAACCTAGGAGGCACAAACAAAAGACCTACCGGAAGGTCTGGAGGAGCCTGCTCCTGTGCTCTAAGGACTAATGACAAGAGGTCCTGGGTAATGCCCACTTTAATACATGATGGGGACACAATGGGCAACGGCTCCTCGGTGGTCTCCTGGATTGGAGCAAAACTCCGCGAGAGCGCATCAGCCTTGATGTTTTTTGACCCAGGGCGATATGTTATCAAAAAATTAAAGCGAGCAAAAAACAAAGCCCATCGTGCCTGCCTGGCATTGAGACGCTTCGCTGACTCTAAATATGCCAAATTCTTATGGTCGGTGAGAATTGAGACCACAAACTTAGCCCCCTCAAGCCAGTGTCTCCACTCCTCGAGTGCATCCTTAATAGCCAACAATTCCCGGTTACCCACGTCATAATTCATCTCGGCAGGCGAAAATTTACGGGAAAAGTAAGCACAGGGATGAAGGCGATTATCAGACACTCCCATCTGAGAGAGCACTGCCCCAATACCCATCTCAGAGGCATCCACCTCCACCACAAAAGGACGCTCTGGATCTGGGTGTCGCAGCACCTTGGCCGAGACAAATGCCCTTTTGAGACGGGCAAAAGCCGCTTTGGCCTCACGAGACCAGTGAGCAACATCCGCCCCTTTCTTAGTGAGTGCCACCAAGGGCGCCACTACAGACGAAAATCCAGCGATAAATCGTCTATAAAAATTTGCAAAGCCCAGGAAACGCTGAAGCGCCTTCAAACTAGTGGGCTGCACCCAATCCAGGACTGCCTGTACCTTGGAACCCTCCATTTGGAAACCTTCTGGGGAGATAATATATCCTAGAAATGCGATTTGCTGAACTTCAAATTCGCACTTCTCCAGCTTCGCCCCAAGCCGGTGGTCTCTGAGTTTCTGGAGGACTAAGCGTACATGCTTCCGATGTTCCTCCAGGGAATGGGAGAAGATTAGGATGTCATCTAAGTATACAACTAAGAATCTATCCAAATATTCCCTGAGCACATCGTTCATGAAATCCTGGAAGACTGCCGGGGCATTACAGAGCCCAAAAGGCATCACCAAATATTCATAATGCCCTGAGTGGGTATTAAAGTCAGTCTTCCATTCATCCCCCTCTCTTATTCGGATTAGATTGTACGCACCGCGTAGGTCAATCTTAGAAAAAATGGTGGCAGTACGAAGCTGGTCAAACAAGACCGAAATGAGAGGCAGTGGGTATGAGTTTTTAATCGTGATACGGTTCAATTCCCTGAAGTCGATGCAGGGTCATCATACAACATGCCCAGTGCCGTAAAAAAAGCATCAACACTTTTAAGCGACGGACAGTCAGGCTGCAACCCATATGCCCAGACCTGTGGGTCTCCTTGTAGCAAGGAAATCACTATGCCCACCCGCTGAATCTCTGACCCAGAAGACTGAGGCCTAAGCTGGAAATATAACTTGCAGCTCTCCTTGAAACAAAAGAACTGCGAGCGATCTCCAGAAAAACGATCCGGAAGATTTACTTTCGGCTCCTTAACCCCTGAAGGTGCTGCTGCTGCGGGAGCTCCGCCAGCGGCCTGGGAGGTGTGCATTTTAATGGACAAATCATTAAATTGACGAGTCAGGACCTGCACCTGATCGACCACCTGTTGCAACGTATTTTGAGGGGTATGCTCCATATTCCCACAAAATTTCAACAGGAGTATTGGGCTGCTGAATATGTTATGCACACCAGTGCCTGCAGGAATGTACTGGTGTTTGAACTGTTATACACACCAGTGCCTGCAGGAATGTACTGGTGTCTGAACAGAGAGGGATGCAAAACAAATGAACTCACAGACAGACTGGGAAATATGACATAACGTACACAGAAGGTGATAGGGTAACAAAACCAACACAGAGTGAACAGAGAAGCCCAGAGGCTAAGAAACTGGGTGTCTCCCTAGTATTAGAAATGCTCAGATGGAAAAAGCAAGATGTTGTGTTTTAATACGTAGAGAACCCGAAATGCTGTTGCTAAGGGCAACAGCAAAACCCTAAAGGGTTACCAACGGGTGTGGCAGTAAACTCCTTGGTCAGAGATGGAATAATAGACACAAGGAGAGTCTCCACAATCCTAATTCTCACTTGCAGGGCCCAGGTTCAGCTTACTGCCACTAAACTGACACATGGACGCCCTGCACAGTGAGAGAGGATTATGCAGGCAGGTCTGAAAGTACAGCCACAAACCTGCTGGGTTCACAGGATAGCAAAAGAACCTCAGCAGGCTAAACAACTGACTCCAGTCTTATTGCTAGGTCTGGATTGGCAGAGTGTAGTACCAAATGCCTAGGCCTATTTGCAGTAAGCAACAACAAAATACAAAGCTACACAGTACTGGCTAACTTTCAGGAACTGACTAACCAACAAAGATTCAGCAGCATCTGCTTAACCTGAGAAGAGGCCTTATAAAGCAGGTGCTGTCCACGCCCCCCTCAGACCTCACAGACTGTGAGCACAAAAACCAGCACCGGATCCCATGCCTGTAACCACTGCACAGCAAAAGACCCGAACCGGAGTATCAGCTGCGCTCAGGTTACTCCGCTAGCACTTGTCTCCCGGTTGCCATGACGACGTGGCAGCACAGGGCAGGAGACCCTAACACACAGGGACCTGTGATGGTGGATTCCAGTGGGGACGAATTAATACTCTGTGAGGAGGGGGATGTACACAGTGAAAGGGGTGAGGAATCGGAGGATGAGGTCGACATCTTGCCTCTGTAGAGCCAGTTTGTGCAAGGAGAGATTGATTGCTTCTTTTATGGTGGGGGCCAAACAAACCAGTCATTTCAGCCACAGTCGTGTGGCAGACCCTGTCGCTGAAATGATTGGTTTATTAAAGTGTGCATGTCCTGTTTACACAACATAAGGGTGGGTGGGAGGGCCCAAGTACAATTCCATCTTGCATCTTCTTCTTCTTTGCATCATGTGCTGTTTGAGGACTATTTTTTTTAAAGTGCCATCCTGTCTGACACTTCTGTATATGTTTAGTGGAACTGCTATATAATTACAGTGATACTGCCGTATAATTCCAGTGATATTGCTGTATAATACCAGTGGTAATTGTTTATGTCACTTGGCTTAGTCATACAGCTACCTCATTGCACCTCTTCTACATATTTGCATGAGGTGCTGTTTGGGGCCTAGTTTTTGAAACGTGCCATCCTGTCTGCCACTGCAGTGCCACTCCTAGATGGGCCAATTGTTTGTGTCACTTGGCTTAGTCATACAGCTACCTCATTGCACCTCTTCTACATCTTTGCGTGAGGTGCTGTTTGGGGCCTAGTATTTGAAAAGTGCCCTCCTGTCTGCCACTGCAGTGCCACTCCTAGATGGGCCAATTGTTTGTGTCGCTTGGCTTAGTCATACAGCTACCTCATTGCACCTCTTCTACATCTTTACACGAGGTGCTGTTTGGGGCCTTTTTTTTTTTATATCTTCCCTCCTGTCTGCCACTGCAGTGCCACTCCTAGATGGGCTGGGTGTTTGTGTTGTCCACTTGTGTCGCTTAGCTTAGTCATCCAGCAACCTCGGTGCAACCTTTTGGCCTAAAAACAATATTATGAGGTGTTCAGAATAGACTGGAAATGAGTGGAAATGAATGTTATTGAGGTTAATAATACCGTAGAATCAAAAATCCCCCCAAATCCTGTTATTTTAGCCGTTTTTATGTTTCTTTTTAAAAATCATCCAGATCCAAAACCAAAACACGAAAGGGTGGTTTTGGCAAAACCAAGCCAAAACCAAAACACGAAAGTGGAATTAGAACCAAAACACAAAACACGAAAAGTGACAGCTGCACATCTCTAACTGCTATAGCCCCTGTCTAAATCTGATGATATAATTTTGCTAATACGCCAAATGGTTATTTATGTTAACCAGACCAGGTGGTCTATATATGGAACAAACTGGTATATACCTGTAAATACACTGCTAAAAAAAAATAAAGGGAACACTTAAACAACACAATGTAACTCCAAGTCAATCACACTTCTGTGAAATCAAACTGTCCACTTAGGAAGCAACACTGATTGACAATCAATTTCACATGCTGTTGTGCAAATGGAATAGACAACAGGTGGAAATTATAGGCAATTAGCAAGACACCCCCAATAAAGGAGTTGTTCTGCAGGTGGTGACCACAGACCACTTCTCAGCTCCTATGCTTTCTGGCTGATGTTTTGGTCACTTTTGAAAGCTGGCGGTGCTTTCACTCTAGTGGTAGCATGAGACGGAGTCTACAACCCACACACGTGGCTCAGGTAGTGCAGCTCATCCAGGATGGCACATCAATGCGAGCTGTGGCAAGAAGGTTTGCTGTGTCTGTCAGCGTAGTGTCCAGAGCATGGAGGCGCTACCAGGAGACAGGCCAGTACATCAGGAGACGTGGAGGAGGCCGTAGGAGGGCAACAACCCAGCAGAAGGACCGCTACCTCCGCCTTTGTGCAAGGAGGAACAGGAGGAGAACTGCCAGAGCCCTGCAAAATGACCTCCAGCAAGCCACAAATGTACATATGTCTACTAAAACGATCAGAAGCAGACTCCATGAGGGTGGTATGAGGGCCCGACGTCCACAGGTGGGGGTTGTGCTTACAGCCCAACACCGTGCAGGATGTTTGGCATTTGCCAGAGAGCACCAAGATTGGCAAATTCGCCACTGGCGCCCTGTGCTCTTCACAGATGAAAGCAGGCTCTCACTGAGCACATGTGACAACCGTGACAGAGTCTGGAGACGCCAAGGAGAACGTTCTGCTGCCTGCAACATCCTCCAGCGTGACCGGTTTGGCAGTGGGTCAGTAATGGTGTGGGGTGGCATTTCTTTGGGGGGGCGCACAGCCCTCCATGTGCTCGCCAGAGGTAGCCTGACTGCCATTAGGTACCGAGATGAGATCCTCAGACCCCTTGTGAGACCATATGCTGGTGCGGTTGGCCCTGGGTTCCTCCTAATGCAAGGCAATGCTAGACCTCATGTGGCTGGAGTATGTCAGCAGTTCCTGCAAGACGAAGGCATTGATGCTATGGACTGGCCCGCCCGTTCCCCAGACCTGAATTGAGCACATCTGGGACATCATGTCTCGCTCCATCCACCAACGCCACGTTGCACCACAGACTGTCCAGGAGTTGGTGGATGCTTTAGTCCAGGTCTGGGAGGAGATCCCTCAGGAGACCATCCGCCACCTCATCAGGAGCATGCCCAGGCGTTGTAGGGAGGTCATACAGGCACGTGGAGGCCACACACACTACTGAGCCTCATTTTGACTTGTTTTAAGGACATTACATCAAAGTTGGATCAGCCTGTAGTGTGTTTTTCCACTTTAATTTTGAGTGTGACTCCAAATCCAGACCTCCATGGGTTAATAAATTTGATTTCCATTGATAATTTTTTTGTGATTTTGTCAGCACATTCAACTATGTAAATAACAAAGTATTTAATAAGAATATTTCATTCATTCAGATCTAGGATGTGTTGTTTAAGTGTTCCCTTTATTTTTTTGAGCAGTGTATATTCTCTACATTCAAGTGACTATGGCCCTCATTCCGAGTCGTTCGCTCGGTATTTTTCATCGCATCGCAGTGAAATTCCGCTTAGTGCGCATGCGCAATATTCGCACTGCGACTGCGCCAAGTATCTTTGCTATGAAGAAAGTATTTTTACTCACGGCTTTCTCATCGCTCCGGCGAACGTAATGTGATTGACAGGAAATGGGTGTTACTGGGCGGAAACACGGCGTTTTATGGGCGTGTGGCTGAAAACGCTACCGTTTCCGGAAAAAACGCAGGAGTGGCCGGAGAAACGGGGGAGTGGTTGGGCGAACGCTGGGTGTGTTTGTGACGTCAAACCAGGAACGACAAGCACTGAACTGATCGCACAGGCAGAGTAAGTCTGGAGCTACTCTAAAACTGCTAAGTAGTTTGTGCTCGCAATATTGCGAATACATCAGTCGCAATTTTAAGATGCTAAGATACACTCCCAGTAGGCGGCGGCTTAGCGTGTGTAACTCTGCTAAATTCGCCTTGCGACCGATCAACTCGGAATGAGGGCCTATATTTTGTAAGAATAAAATATATTGCAGTATGAACACTACCTATACACTTTCCGCTCTGAGTAAAAGCTTTTTTTCCATGCATCTAGTCATTTTACTTATATTGTATTGACATTGTTTTATCTGTATTTTCATTTTTATTCTTTTCTTTTTTTAATATATAAATATTATACCTCTTTATCTCCGAATTAAAATTTCCATACCCAAGTGATAGGATGTTTCTGATGCACACTTTGAATTAAAATAATAATAATGAAAATGAAAAAATAAGATTTTAAACCTACCGGTAAATCTTTTTCTCCTAGTCCATAGAGGATGCTGGGGACTCCGCAAGGACCATGGGGTATAGACGGGCTCCGCAGGAGACATGGGCACTATAAAGAACTTTAGAATGGGTGTGCACTGGCTCCTCCTTCTATGCCCCTCCTCCAGACCTCAGTTAGAGAACTGTGCTCAGAGGAGACGGACAGTACGAGGAAAGGATTTTGTTAACCTAAGGGCAAGATTCATACCAGCCCACACCATTCACACCCAGGGCCGTCTTTTTGTATGGGCTTAATGGGCTCTTGCCCAAGGGCCCCAGGAGTATAAGGGCCCCAGGCTGATAGCTGAGGGTCCCCTCTTTCCAGGGATACCAGATTTTTGAAAATCGGCCCTAGGGAACCAGAGATATATAACTTCAAAATAGTGGCCCCATCCAAGCCTGTTAATTGCTCTTCCCAGCCCGATATCTCAGGCTCTGTATGACTTAGGGTTTTTATGAGGGTACATTTTAAAAGCTGGGACTCTCCCCTTTCGGTGGACACTAGCGCTTGTCTCTACTATGCCCAGAACCAGATACATCAGCCTTCAAGCAGCTGGTCCCTGCTCCAGCTCCACATACCTAATATGCAGGTTTAGATATTCATTGGTGAATTGCTCTGGCTCCTGAACTCTGATCACCAAGTCCCCAGTAACTCCTGACAGGTGAAACACTCTAATTTTTTATCCCATTCAGAGCTAAGAAATCTGTTTCCAGGAACTAGAGATATCTGCAGTCAAGCAAGCTGCTGTCTCACCAGAAATTATGAAAATTAAGCCCTCTCCATTATCGACCCCTCTATGTATTAAACATCCCCTGCCACCCTGGAAGTCATGTACCTGGGCCCCTTCATTCAGCTCAATGCCCCCTTATACAGTTTAGTGTTCCCTCCGCCGCATCTGTGCCGTAAATGATTAATTAGCAGAAATTACTGCTCCAGGTCCTACATGCTGAGCGGAAGATCGAACACCCCCTACCGCCCGCGGGACATCAAAGCTGCCGCTGATAACACCCACACCCATGGAGGATAGGTAGGGGCCCCAGTGCATTGCTGTGCCCAGGGGCCCACACTGCTGTTAAGACGGCCCTGTTCACACCGTATAACCTGGAATATACCAACCAGTCAACAGTATGAAACAAACAGCATCAGTCAAAGACCGATCCAAACTGTAACATAACCCTTATGCAAGCAATAACTATATACAAGTCTTGCAGAATGTTGTCCGCACTGGGACGGGCGCCCAGCATCCTCTACGGACTAGGAGAAAAAGATTTACCGGTAGGTTTAAAATCTTATTTTCTCTTACGTCCTAGAGGATGCTGGGGACTCCGTAAGGACCATGGGGATTATACCAAAGCTCCAAAACGGGCGGGAGAGTGCGGATGACTCTGCAGCACCGATTGAGCAAACATGAGGTCCTCATCAGCCAGGGTATCAAACTTGTAGAGTTTAGCAAAAGTGTTTGAACCCGACCAAGTCGCCGCTCGGCAAAGCTGTAATGCCGAGACGCCTCGGGCAGCCGCCCATGAAGAGCCCACCTTCCTAGTAGAATGGGCCTTTACCGAATTAGGTAACGGCAATCCAGTTGTAGAATAAGCCTGCTGAATCGTGTTACAGATCCAGCTAGCAATAGTCTGCTTAGAAGCAGGAACGCCAACCTTGTTGGCTGCATACAGGACAAACAGTGCTTCTGTTTTCCTAACCCGAGCCGTCCTGGCTACATAGATGTTTAAGGCCCTGACTACATCCAGGGACTTGGAATCCTCCAAGTCATCCATAGCCACAGGCACCACAATAGGTTGGTTCATATGAAATGAAGAAACGACCTTAGGCAAAAATTGAGGACGAGTCCTCAACTCTGCTCTATCGACATGGAAAATCATATAGGGGCTCTTGTGAGACAAGGCCGCCAATTCAGACACCCGCCTTGCAGATGCCAAGGCCAACAACATGACCACCTTCCAAGTGAGAAATTTTAATTCAACCGTTTGAAGAGGTTCAAACCAGTGAGATTTTAGGAACTGTAACACCACGTTAAGGTCCCATGGTGCCACTGGGGGCACAAAAGGAGGCTGGATATGTAACACTCCCTTCACAAAAGTCTGGACTTCTGGGAGAGAAGCCAATTCCCTCTGAAAGAAAATGGACAGGGTCGAAATCTGTACCTTAATGGAGCCTAATTTTAGGCCCAAATTCACTCCAGTCTGTAGGAAGTGGAGAAAACGGCCCAGATGGAAATCTTCCGGAGGAGCATTCTTGGTTTCACACCAAGAGACATACTTCCTCCAGATACGGTGATAATGTTTTGCTGTCACCTCCTTCCTAGCCTTTATCAGAGTAGGGATGACCTCATCCAGAATGCCCTTCCCAGCTAGGATCTGGCGTTCAACCGACATGCCGTCAAATGCAGCCGCGGTAAGTCTTGGAACAGTCAGGGCCCCTCTTACAACAGGTCCTCTCTGAGAGGAAGCGGCCACGGATCTTCTGTGAGCATTTCCTGCAGATCCGAATACCAGGCCCTTCGAGGCCAATCTGGAACAATGAGAATTGTCTGTACTCCATTTCGTCTTATGATTCTCAATATTTTTGAGATGAGAGGAAGAGGAGGGAACACATAGACCGACTGAAACACCCACGGTGTCACCAGGGCATCCACTGCTACTGCCTGAGGGTCCCTTGACCTGGCACAATACCTCGGAAGCTTTTTGTTGAGGCATGACGCCATCATGTCTATTTGAGGAAGTCCCTAAAGACTTGCTACTTCTGCAAAGACTTCTTGATGAAGACCCCACTCTCCTGGATGGAGATCGTGACTGCTGAGGAAGTCTGCTTCCCAGTTGTCCACTCCCGGAATGAATACCGATGACAGAGCGCTTACGTGATTTTCCGCCCAGCGCAGAATCCTGGTGGCTTCCTCCATTGCCACTCTGCTCCTTGTCCTGCCTTGGCGGTTTACATGAGCCACGGCTGTGACGTTGTCTGATTGAATCAGAATCGGTAGGTCACGAAGAAGATTCTCCGCTTGACGGATGCCGTTGTATATGGCCCTCAATTCCAGTACGTTGATGTGTAGACAAGCCAGGCCTCCTGGCTTGACCACAGTCCCTGGAAGTTTCTTCCCAGTGTGACTGCTCCCCATCCTCAGAGGCTCGCGTCCGTGGTCACCAGAACCCAGTCTTGAATGCCGAACCTGCGACCCTCAAGAAGGTGAGTATTCTGCAGCCACCACAAGAGAGATACCCTGGCCCTGGGGGACAGGCTGATCTTCTGATGAATATGTAGATGGGACCCGGACCACTTGTCCAGAAGGTCCCACTGAAAGGTCCTCACATGGGGGGTAATTCTGAGTTGATCGCAGCTTCAAGTTTGTTAGCAATTGGGCAAAACCATGTTCACTGCAGGGGAGGCAGATATAACATGTGCAGATAGAGATAGATTTGGGTGTGGTGTGTTCAATCTGCAATCTAAATTGCGGTGTAAAAATAAAGCAGCCAGTATTTACCCTGCATAGAAACAAAATAACCCACCCAAATCTAACGCTCTCTGCAAATGTTATATCTGCCCCCCATGCAGTGCACATGGTTTTGCCCAACTGCTAAAAAATTTCCTGCTGCGATCAACTTGGAATTACCCCCATGGAACCTGCCGAAGGGAATGGCCTCGTAAGAAGCCACCATCTTTCCCAGAACTCGAGTGTATTGATGGACCGACACCCTTTTCGGCTTCAACAGGTCCCTGACTAAGCTCTGGAGTTCCTGGGCCTTTTCCATCGGGAGAAAACCCCTTTTTTTGTTCCGTGTCCAGAATCATGCCTAAGAAAGGCAATCGGGTCATTGGAACCAACTGTGACTTTGGTAGATTGAGAATCCAGCCGTGCTGCTGCAACACCCTCAGGGAGAGTGACACGTTGTTCAGCAACTGTTCTCTCGATCTCGCTTTTATCAGGAGATCGTCCAAGTACGGGATAATTGTGACTCCCTGCTTGCACAGGAGCACCATCATTTCCGCCATTACCTTGGTGAAAATCCTCGGGGCCGTGGAAAGTCCAAATGGCAACGTCTGAAATTGGTAATGACAATCCTGTACAGCAAACCTCAGGAACGCCTGATGAGGAGGATATACGGGGACATGAAGGCATGCTTCCTTTATGTCCAGAGACACCATATAATCCCCCCCCTTCCAGGCTGGTGATGACCGCTCTGAGCGATTCCATCTTGAATTTGAACCTGTTCAAGTATAGGTTTAAGGATTTTAAATTCAGAATGGGTCTGACCAAACCGTCCGGTTTCGGGACCACAAACAGGGTTGAGTAGCACCCCGTCCCTTGTTGAAGCAGGGGAACTTTGACCACCACTCGTTGAAGACAGTTTTTGAATTGCACTTAAAACTACCTCCCTCTCTGGGGAAGAAGCTGGTAGGGCCGATTTGAAAAACCGGCGAGGAGGCACATCTTCGAATTCCAGCTTGTAACCCTGGGAAACATTTTCTATTGCCCAGGGAGCCACCTGTGATTGAACCCAGACGTGGCTGAAAAGTCGAAGACGTGCCCCCACTGGGGCGGACTCCCTCAGCGGAGCCCCAGCGTCATGCGGTGGATTTAGTAGAAGCCGGGGAGGACTTCTGCTCCTGGGAACTAGCTGTAGCTGGCAGCTTTTCCCTCTGCCCTTACCTCTGGCGAGAAAGGAAGATCCCCGTCCTCTTTTGGATTTATGCGACCGAAAGGATTGCATCTGATAATGTGGCGTTTTCTTTGGCTGTGACGAAACATAAGGTAAAAAAGCGGATTTACCTGCGGTAGCTGTGGAAACCAGGTCCGTGAGACTTCCCCAAATAAGTCCTCACCCTTGTAAGGCAAAACCTCCATATGCCTCTTTGAGTCGGCATCACCCGTCCATTGGCGGGTCCACAGGGCTCGCCTAGCAGAAATCGCCATTGCGTTGGCTCTGGAACCCAGTAGGCCAACGTCTCTCTGAGCATCTCTCATATATAGGACAGCATCCTTTACATGACCCAAGGTCAGTAAAATGGTATCCTTATCCAGGGTATCAATGTCAGCAGACAAGTTATCTGTCCACGCTGCTACTGCTCTACAAACCCAAGCTGACGCTATCGCCGGTCTGAGCAAGGTACCAGTATGTGTATAAATTGACTTCAAGGTAGTCTCCTGCCTGCGATCAGCAGGATCCTTGAGGGTTGCGGTATCTTGCGACGGCAGCGCCACCTTTTTGGATAAGCGCGTTAACGCCTTGTCCATCCTGGGGGAGGATTCCCACCGTATCCTGTCCTTAGCCAGGAAAGGAGACGCCATAAGAATCCTTTTGGGAATCTGCAGTTTCTTGTCTGGAGTTTCCCAAGCCCTTTCAAACAACTCATTTAACTCATGGGAAGGGGGGAAAGTAACCTCCGGTTTCTTTTCTTTAAACATGTGGACCCTCGTGTCACATACAGAGGTGTCATCTGTGATATGCAACACATCTTTTATTGCAATAATCATATAATGAATACTTTTTGCCAACTTTGGCTGCAACCTCGCATCATCATAGTCGACACTGGAGTCAGAATCCGTGTCGGTATCCGTGTCTGCTATTTGGGATATGCATTTAAAACATTCCACATATCCAACCAATCAGGTGTCGGCGTTGCCGACGGAGACACCACAGTCATTTGCTCCACCTCCTCCCTAGAAGAGCCTTCCGCTTCAGACATGCCGACACACACGTACCGACACCCCCATACACTCAGGGAAATATCCAATCTGGAGACAGTCCCCCAATAAGGCCCTTTGGAGAGACAGAGAGAGAGTATGCCAGCACACACCCAGCGCCAATGACCCTGGAAAACAATTTCCCAGACACACAGCGCTTTAATATTATTCAATATACATTCACTGCCAAATTAAGTGCCCCCCCCCCCTCTTTTTAAGCCCTCTGTCACTGTGTTCAGCAGGGGAGAGTCCGGGAAGCCAGCTCTGCAGTGTGCTGTGGAGAAAAATGGCGGTGGTCAGTGTCAAGCTCCGCCCCCTCAGCGGCGGGCTTCGGTCCCGCTCAAAAATACAATACTGGCAGGGGATTTGTATATATATTGCCTCCGCAGCCCATATATACTAAAATGCCAGCCTAGAGGTTTTATATTGCTGCCCAGGGCGCCCACCCTGTGCCCTGCACCCATCCGTGCCTCAGTGTGTGTTGTGTGTGGGAGCAATGGTGCGCAGCGTTACCTCTGCGCGTTACCTCAGTGAAGATCAGAAGTCTTCTGCCGCCTGTGATGTCTTCTTTCTTCTAATACTCACCCGGCTTCTATCTTCCGGCTCTGCAAGGAGGACGTCGGCGCGGCTCTGGGACGAACGGCTAGGGTGAGACCTGCAGTCCGAACCCTCTGGAGCTAATGGTGTCCAGTAGCCTAAGAAGCAGAGCCTATCACTTAAGTAGGTCTGCTTCTCTCTCCTCAGTCCCACGATGCAGGGAGCCTGTTGCCAGCAGTGCTGCGTGAAAATAAAAAACCTAACAAAATTATTTTAATCAGAGAAACTCAGGAGAGCTCCCCTGTAATGCACCCAATCTCCTCTGGGCACAGGATCTAACTGAGGTCTGGAGGAGGGGCATAGAGGGAGGAGCCAGTGCATGTCACGATCCGGGTATCTGGACGCCATTTCTTACCCATCAGATGCCTCCTAAGGCTGGCTCAGCGCTCCAGGACCGGATCCCATCTGTTATCCTAATGTTCACATTCCTGCATCCTCTCCTGTCTCTCTGAGACGCTGTCACAGTAACGCCTTATTACATCTGGCATGGCGTCTCCCGCGGCCTCCGCCGCCGTCCCTGAGCTTCTGCATGCAGAGTGTCAGAGTGGCGATTACGTCAGCCGCGGCCTCCGCTGTGTCCGCGTGGTTGGATGTGCACTTGTCAGCCTGGCGTCTCCTGTCTCCAGTGGCCGGCGCCGCCATTACTGTTTTCATTACCACATGGATTACAAACCAAACTTCCCTCCAAGTGTCTGCATGGGCGCAGCCATCTTGGATTCTGTCAGCTGATCATTTCCTCCAATCTGTTGTCAGTATTGTTAATCTGCATAATTGCCTAGCCAATCCCTTCCTTGCTGCAGGTATAAATACACTGTGCCTGAGCAAGGAAGGCGTCAGTGCTTTGGTTGTCAAACCTAGTTCCTGTTTGTCTCTCTCCTGTGATTGTCTTCCAGGTTCCAGCTCCTGTCTCAAGACTTCCACCATAGAGACCCGCACCAGCATTCCACCTGCGGTGTAGCCTGACTCTCCAATCCATTGTGGATTCATCTGTTTCCAGCTACAACATTACCTGCTTCCAGCTCAGCTTCCAGCAGAGTACAGCTTCCCTTAAAGGGCCGGTGTCCTTTCTACACTTTACCACTCTCCACCGGTATTATTATTTCTCCGCTCTCAAGTTCTACATTTCAGTTCATATTTCATCGCTCCCAAGTTCATTTATTATTTAACTGGTTCCAGCCAGTATCCACTCTGTGCTAACAACAGTCTGGTTCCAGCCAGTATCCACAGCAGCTGTTTTACCTTCAGCAACCCAGCTTTTCCTGGAACACCAGCTGGCACAATCCTGGGTTATCTCCATTGCTACAGTCGGGCCTGGTAAGGACTTTCCATCTAGAAGATCATAAGAACTATCTCACACTACCAGTGCCCTGTGGCTTCTGCCATCCTGTAGTACCCAGGAACTGTATTTATTATTTGCTGACTTTTACGTTTTCTTTTACTGCTGCTGTGTTGCGGAGTTGTCATAATAAACATCATTGACTTTTATCCAAGTTGTCGTGGTCACGCCTTCGGGCAGTTATTATTCATGTTACTTACATGTCCAGGGGTCTGATACAACCTCCCAGGTTCCGGTACATCTCAGCCCCTACAACTGAGGCTGCCTCCCGTCAGCTCAGGCCCTCAGTTGTGACAGTAAGCACTGACCTAATGAATCCAGCCGGAGACCAGGATCAAGCGGCCAGGCCGATGCAAGAACTGGCAGCCCGACTAGAACATCAGGAGGCTGCACAGGGCCACATCATCCGCTGTCTCCAGGATCTCTCTACTCGGCTGGATGGGATTCAGACAACTCTCCGTGGATCAGGCGCATCTGGTGCGTCAACCACAGTGACTCCAGCTATAACCCCACCCACCTTACCCATTTCTGCTCCACGTCTTCATCTTCCAACGCCAGCAAAATTTGACGGATCTCCAAGATTCTGCAGGGGATTTCTCAACCAGTGTGAGATTCAGTTTGAGCTACAACCTGGCAATTTTCCCAGTGACCGTACAAAAATTGCCTACATCATCTCCCTTCTCAGTGGCTCCGCCCTTGACTGGGCATCACCGTTATGGGAGAGGTCCGACACCCTGCTATCTTCTTACACTGCATTCGTGTCAACATTCAGGCGCATCTTCGACGAGCCAGGCCGGGTAACCTCAGCTTCATCCGAGATTCTCCGTTTACGCCAGGGGTCACGTACTGTAGGACAATATCTGATACAGTTCCAGATCCTGGCATCCGAACTGGCATGGAACGACGAGGCCCTGTATGCTGCATTCTGGCATGGCTTATCTGAGCTTATTAAAGATGAGTTAGCTACCAGAGACTTACCTTCTAAGTTAGATGCGCTAATCTCACTCTGCACGAAAGTTGATTTACGTTTCAGAGAGAGAGCAACTGAGCGTGGAAGATCATCTGCTCCAAAATCTTCTGCTCCTCCTCCTCGTCAACTGTCACCATCTAAAGATGAGCCCATGCAAATTGGCCGTTCCCGTTTAACTCCTGCTGAGCGCCGAAGACGTCTCTCTGAGTCTCTTTGTCTTTACTGTGCAGCTCCGTCTCACACCATCAATGCCTGTCCCGAACGTCCGGGAAAACTCCAAACCCTAGCTCGCCCAGGAGAGGGCCGGCTAGGAGTAATGATCTCCTCTCCATCTCCTCATGATTGTAATCTCCCAGTCTCGCTTCAAGTTGCTCAACGTTATCGGAACGTCATTGCTCTCCTTGATTCCGGAGCAGCTGGGAACTTTATTACTGAAGCCTATGTTAAACGGTGGTCCCTACCCACCGAGAGACTTCCTTCCTCCTTTTCCTTAACTGCCGTGGATGGCAGTAAAATTTTTGATACTGTTATTGCTCTAAGGACTCTACCAGTTCGTCTGAGAGTGGGAGTTCTTCATTCCGAACTTATTTCACTTTTAGTGATTCCAAGAGCCACACATCCTGTGGTCCTGGGCCTTCCATGGCTCCGTCTTCACAATCCTACAATTGATTGGACGACTACGCAAATCCTGGCATGGGGTTCCTCCTGTGCAGAGACATGTTTGTTTAAAGTATTGCCTGTCTGTTCTTCCTCCCCCAGGTCGTCTGATGTTCCACCTCCTCCATATCAAGATTTCACGGATGTGTTCAGTAAAGCTTCTGCTGATATCCTTCCTCCTCATAGAGAATGGGACTGCCCGATTGATCTCGTTCCAGGGAAGGTTCCACCTCGAGGCCGAACTTATCCGTTGTCTCTGCCTGAGACGCATTCTATGGAGGAATACATTAAAGAGAACCTAGCAAAGGGGTTCATTCGACCTTCTTCTTCCCCAGCCGGCGCAGGCTTCTTTTTTGTAAAAAAGAAAGATGGTGGTCTGCGGCCGTGCATCGACTACAGAGGTTTGAACGACATTACCATCAAGAACCGTTATCCTTTACCCCTGATTACTGAGCTCTTTGACAGAGTTAGCGGAGCTACCATCTTTACAAAGCTGGACTTGCGAGGTGCATACAATCTCATCCGGATCCGTGAGGGTGACGAGTGGAAGACCGCCTTTAACACCCGTGACGGACATTATGAGTACCTCGTCATGCCCTTCGGATTGAGCAATGCTCCAGCTGTCTTCCAGCATTTTGTCAATGAGATTTTCAGAGACATTCTATACCGTCATGTCGTGGTCTATCTAGACGATATCCTCATTTTTGCCAACGATTTAGAGGAACATCGTTTTTGGGTTAAAGAGGTTCTGTCCCGTCTCCGTGTCAATCATCTCTATTGCAAATTAGAAAAATGCGTCTTTGAAGTCAAGTCCATTCCGTTTCTAGGGTACATTGTGTCCGGTTCCGGACTAGAGATGGATCCTGAGAAACTACAAGCAATTCAGAATTGGCCGGTACCCTTAACCCTCAAAGGGGTCCAGAGGTTCTTAGGGTTCGCCAATTATTACCGAAAGTTTATACGAGACTTTTCCACCATTGTGGCGCCTATTACTGCTTTCACCAAGAAGGGTGCTAACCCGTCCAAGTGGTCTGAAGAAGCCATGCAAGCTTTTCATCTTTTAAAACAGAGGTTCATCTCTGCGCCTGTCCTGAAACAGCCTGACATCGATTCTCCTTTCATCCTAGAGGTGGATGCTTCCTCCGTTGGAGTAGGAGCGGTGTTATCTCAGAGGGCTAAAGATGGCCATTTACATCCTTGCAGTTTCTTCTCCCGGAAGTTCTCCCCAGCTGAGCGCAACTATGCCATTGGCGACCAGGAGTTGCTAGCCATCAAGCTCGCTCTAGAAGAGTGGAGGTATCTGTTGGAGGGAGCTTCTCATTTAATCACCATACTTACAGACCACAAGAACCTTTTATACCTGAAGGGCGCACAATGTCTCAACCCTCGTCAGGCCAGATGGGCACTTTTCTTTTCCAGGTTCTACTTTAAACTCCAGTTCTGTCCGGGCTCTCAGAATCGCAAGGCCGATGCCCTTTCCCGCTCATGGGAGCAAGAAAATGAGTCAGAGTCTTCAGACAAGCATCCTATTATAAATCCGTTGGCATTCTCCACGGTAGGGATGGACTCTACGCCCCCATCAGGGAAAAGTTTTGTGAAGCCGATGCTAAGGAAGAAGCTCATGCATTGGGCCCATGCTTCCCGTTTTGCCGGACATACAGGTATCCAAAAAACCCTGGAGTTTATCTCTAGGTCCTATTGGTGGCCAACTCTGAAAAAGGACGTCTTGGAGTTTATTGCATCTTGCCCAAAGTGTGCCCAACATAAAGTATCCCGCCAGTCGCCTGCGGGGCAACTGGTTCCACTATCCGTTCCCCGTCGACCATGGACCCACTTGTCGATGGATTTCATTACAGACTTACCCATGTGCAACAAGTTCAATACCATCTGGGTGGTAGTTGACCGGTTCACCAAGATGGCACACTTCATTCCTCTCACCGGTCTTCCGTGAGCTTCCAAGTTGGCTCAAGTATTCATACAAGAGATCTTCCGACTCCACGGTCTTCCTGAAGAAATTATCTCAGATCGAGGAGTTCAATTCACAGCCAAATTCTGGCGAAGTTTATGTCAAGTCCTCCAAGTCAAGCTAAAGTTTTCCACGGCTTACCATCCTCAGACCAATGGTCAAACCGAGAGGGTGAATCAGGACTTGGAGGCCTTCCTCCGCATCTATGTGTCCTCCTCTCAAGATGACTGGGTTCAATTACTTCCCTGGGCCGAGTTCTGTCATAACAACCAGTATCATTCTTCATCTGCTTCAACACCATTCTTCACTAACTTTGGATTCCACCCTAAAGTTCCTGAGTTCCAACCGCTTCCAGCAACTTCTGTTCCCGCAGTGGATATCACCTTGCATCAGTTTGCCAATATCTGGAAGAGCGTACGATCAGCTCTGCTCAAGGCATCGTTCAGGTACAAGAAGTTTGCGGATAAGAAGCGTCGAGCAGTTCCTGCTCTCAAGGTGGGTGATCGGGTATGGTTATCCACGAAGAATTTGAGGTTAAGAGTTCCCAGTATGAAGTTTGCACCTCGCTATATCGGTCCTTTCAAGATTGAACAAGTCATCAATCCTGTTGCTTACAGACTCCAGTTGCCTCCCTTCTTAAAAATACCCAGGACATTCCATGTTTCCCTGTTGAAACCGCTGATCTTGAATCGGTTTCATTCCTCACTTCCTACAACTCCGAAAGTCCAAACTCAATGAGGCGTTGAGTATGAAGTGGCCAAGATCCTGGACTCACGTCACCGTTACGGTCAACTACAATATCTTATTGACTGGAAGGGTTATGGTCCTGAGGAACGTTCATGGACCAATGCTTCTGATGTCCATGCTCCTGCCTTGGTCCGGAGATTCCATTCCAAGTTTCCTCAAAAGCCAAAGAAGTGTCCTGGGGCCACTCCTAAAGGGGGGGGTGCTGTCACGATCCGGGTATCTGGACGCCATTTCTTACCCATCAGATGCCTCCTAAGGCTGGCTCAGCGCTCCAGGACCGGATCCCATCTGTTATCCTAATGTTCACATTCCTGCATCCTCTCCTGTCTCTCTGAGACGCTGTCACAGTAACGCCTTATTACATCTGGCATGGCGTCTCCCGCGGCCTCCGCCGCCGTCCCTGAGCTTCTGCATGCAGAGTGTCAGAGTGGCGATTACGTCAGCCGCAGCCTCCGCTGTGTCCGCTTGGTTGGATGTGCACTTGTCAGCCTGGCGTCTCCTGTCTCCAGTGGCCGGCGCCGCCATTACTGTTTTCATTACCACATGGATTACAAACCAAACTTCCCTCCAAGTGTCTGCATGGGCGCAGCCATCTTGGATTCTGTCAGCTGATCATTTCCTCCAATCTGTTGTCAGTATTGTTAATCTGCATAATTGCCTAGCCAATCCCTTCCTTGCTGCAGGTATAAATACACTGTGCCTGAGCAAGGAAGGCGTCAGTGCTTTGGTTGTCAAACCTAGTTCCTGTTTGTCTCTCTCCTGTGATTGTCTTCCAGGTTCCAGCTCCTGTCTCAAGACTTCCACCATAGAGACCCGCACCAGCATTCCACCTGCGGTGTAGCCTGACTCTCCAATCCATTGTGGATTCATCTGTTTCCAGCTACAACATTACCTGCTTCCAGCTCAGCTTCCAGCAGAGTACAGCTTCCCTTAAAGGGCCGGTGTCCTTTCTACACTTTACCACTCTCCACCGGTATTATTATTTCTCCGCTCTCAAGTTCTACATTTCAGTTCATATTTCATCGCTCCCAAGTTCATTTATTATTTAACTGGTTCCAGCCAGTATCCACTCTGTGCTAACAACAGTCTGGTTCCAGCCAGTATCCACAGCAGCTGTTTTACCTTCAGCAACCCAGCTTTTCCTGGAACACCAGCTGGCACAATCCTGGGTTATCTCCATTGCTACAGTCGGGCCTGGTAAGGACTTTCCATCTAGAAGATCATAAGAACTATCTCACACTACCAGTGCCCTGTGGCTTCTGCCATCCTGTAGTACCCAGGAACTGTATTTATTATTTGCTGACTTTTACGTTTTCTTTTACTGCTGCTGTGTTGCGGAGTTGTCATAATAAACATCATTGACTTTTATCCAAGTTGTCGTGGTCACGCCTTCGGGCAGTTATTATTCATGTTACTTACATGTCCAGGGGTCTGATACAACCTCCCAGGTTCCGGTACATCTCAGCCCCTACAACTGAGGCTGCCTCCCGTCAGCTCAGGCCCTCAGTTGTGACAGTAAGCACTGACCTAATGAATCCAGCCGGAGACCAGGATCAAGCGGCCAGGCCGATGCAAGAACTGGCAGCCCGACTAGAACATCAGGAGGCTGCACAGGGCCACATCATCCGCTGTCTCCAGGATCTCTCTACTCAGCTGGATGGGATTCAGACAACTCTCTGTGGATCAGGCGCATCTGGTGCATCAACCACAGTGACTCCAGCTATAACCCCACCCACCTTACCCATTTCTGCTCCACGTCTTCATCTTCCAACGCCAGCAAAATTTGACGGATCTCCAAGATTCTGCAGGGGATTTCTCAACCAGTGTGAGATTCAGTTTGAGCTACAACCTGGCAATTTTCCCAGTGACCGTACAAAAATTGCCTACATCATCTCCCTTCTCAGTGGCTCCGCCCTTGACTGGGCATCACCGTTATGGGAGAGGTCCGACACCCTGCTATCTTCTTACACTGCATTCGTGTCAACATTCAGGCGCATCTTCGACGAGCCAGGCCGGGTAACCTCAGCTTCATCCGAGATTCTCCGTTTACGCCAGGGGTCACGTACTGTAGGACAATATCTGATACAGTTCCAGATCCTGGCATCCGAACTGGCATGGAACGACGAGGCCCTGTATGCTGCATTCTGGCATGGCTTATCTGAGCTTATTAAAGATGAGTTAGCTACCAGAGACTTACCTTCTAAGTTAGATGAGCTAATCTCACTCTGCACGAAAGTTGATTTACGTTTCAGAGAGAGAGCAACTGAGCGTGGAAGATCATCTGCTCCAAAATCTTCTGCTCCTCCTCCTCGTCAACTGTCACCATCTAAAGATGAGCCCATGCAAATTGGCCGTTCCCGTTTAACTCCTGCTGAGCGCCGAAGACGTCTCTCTGAGTCTCTTTGTCTTTACTGTGCAGCTCCGTCTCACACCATCAATGCCTGTCCCGAACGTCCGGGAAAACTCCAAACCCTAGCTCGCCCAGGAGAGGGCCGGCTAGGAGTAATGATCTCCTCTCCATCTCCTCATGATTGTAATCTCCCAGTCTCGCTTCAAGTTGCTCAACGTTATCGGAACGTCATTGCTCTCCTTGATTCCGGAGCAGCTGGGAACTTTATTACTGAAGCCTATGTTAAACGGTGGTCCCTACCCACCGAGAGACTTCCTTCCTCCTTTTCCTTAACTGCCGTGGATGGCAGTAAAATTTTTGATACTGTTATTGCTCTAAGGACTCTACCAGTTCGTCTGAGAGTGGGAGTTCTTCATTCCGAACTTATTTCACTTTTAGTGATTCCAAGAGCCACACATCCTGTGGTCCTGGGCCTTCCATGGCTCCGTCTTCACAATCCTACAATTGATTGGACGACTACGCAAATCCTGGCATGGGGTTCCTCCTGTGCAGAGACATGTTTGTTTAAAGTATTGCCTGTCTGTTCTTCCTCCCCCAGGTCGTCTGATGTTCCACCTCCTCCATATCAAGATTTCACGGATGTGTTCAGTAAAGCTTCTGCTGATATCCTTCCTCCTCATAGAGAATGGGACTGCCCGATTGATCTCGTTCCAGGGAAGGTTCCACCTCGAGGCCGAACTTATCCGTTGTCTCTGCCTGAGACGCATTCTATGGAGGAATACATTAAAGAGAACCTAGCAAAGGGGTTCATTCGACCTTCTTCTTCCCCAGCCGGCGCAGGCTTCTTTTTTGTAAAAAAGAAAGATGGTGGTCTGCGGCCGTGCATCGACTACAGAGGTTTGAACGACATTACCATCAAGAACCGTTATCCTTTACCCCTGATTACTGAGCTCTTTGACAGAGTTAGCGGAGCTACCATCTTTACAAAGCTGGACTTGCGAGGTGCATACAATCTCATCCGGATCCGTGAGGGTGACGAGTGGAAGACCGCCTTTAACACCCGTGACGGACATTATGAGTACCTCGTCATGCCCTTCGGATTGAGCAATGCTCCAGCTGTCTTCCAGCATTTTGTCAATGAGATTTTCAGAGACATTCTATACCGTCATGTCGTGGTCTATCTAGACGATATCCTCATTTTTGCCAACGATTTAGAGGAACATCGTTTTTGGGTTAAAGAGGTTCTGTCCCGTCTCCGTGTCAATCATCTCTATTGCAAATTAGAAAAATGCGTCTTTGAAGTCAAGTCCATTCCGTTTCTAGGGTACATTGTGTCCGGTTCCGGACTAGAGATGGATCCTGAGAAACTACAAGCAATTCAGAATTGGCCGGTACCCTTAACCCTCAAAGGGGTCCAGAGGTTCTTAGGGTTCGCCAATTATTACCGAAAGTTTATACGAGACTTTTCCACCATTGTGGCGCCTATTACTGCTTTCACCAAGAAGGGTGCTAACCCGTCCAAGTGGTCTGAAGAAGCCATGCAAGCTTTTCATCTTTTAAAACAGAGGTTCATCTCTGCGCCTGTCCTGAAACAGCCTGACATCGATTCTCCTTTCATCCTAGAGGTGGATGCTTCCTCCGTTGGAGTAGGAGCGGTGTTATCTCAGAGGGCTAAAGATGGCCATTTACATCCTTGCAGTTTCTTCTCCCGGAAGTTCTCCCCAGCTGAGCGCAACTATGCCATTGGCGACCAGGAGTTGCTAGCCATCAAGCTCGCTCTAGAAGAGTGGAGGTATCTGTTGGAGGGAGCTTCTCATTTAATCACCATACTTACAGACCACAAGAACCGTTTATACCTGAAGGGCGCACAATGTCTCAACCCTCGTCAGGCCAGATGGGCACTTTTCTTTTCCAGGTTCGACTTTAAACTCCAGTTCTGTCCGGGCTCTCAGAATCGCAAGGCCGATGCCCTTTCCCACTCATGGGAGCAAGAAAATGAGTCAGAGTCTTCAGACAAGCATCCTATTATAAATCCGTTGGCATTCTCCACGGTAGGGATGGACTCTACGCCCCCATCAGGGAAAAGTTTTGTGAAGCCGATGCTAAGGAAGAAGCTCATGCATTGGGCCCATGCTTCCCGTTTTGCCGGACATACAGGTATCCAAAAAACCCTGGAGTTTATCTCTAGGTCCTATTGGTGGCCAACTCTGAAAAAGGACGTCTTGGAGTTTATTGCATCTTGCCCAAAGTGTGCCCAACATAAAGTATCCCGCCAGTCGCCTGCGGGGCAACTGGTTCCACTATCCGTTCCCCGTCGACCATGGACCCACTTGTCGATGGATTTCATTACAGACTTACCCATGTGCAACAAGTTCAATACCATCTGGGTGGTAGTTGACCGGTTCACCAAGATGGCACACTTCATTCCTCTCACCGGTCTTCCGTGAGCTTCCAAGTTGGCTCAAGTATTCATACAAGAGATCTTCCGACTCCACGGTCTTCCTGAAGAAATTATCTCAGATCGAGGAGTTCAATTCACAGCCAAATTCTGGCGAAGTTTATGTCAAGTCCTCCAAGTCAAGCTAAAGTTTTCCACGGCTTACCATCCTCAGACCAATGGTCAAACCGAGAGGGTGAATCAGGACTTGGAGGCCTTCCTCCGCATCTATGTGTCCTCCTCTCAAGATGACTGGGTTCAATTACTTCCCTGGGCCGAGTTCTGTCATAACAACCAGTATCATTCTTCATCTGCTTCAACACCATTCTTCACTAACTTTGGATTCCACCCTAAAGTTCCTGAGTTCCAACCGCTTCCAGCAACTTCTGTTCCCGCAGTGGATATCACCTTGCATCAGTTTGCCAATATCTGGAAGAGCGTACGATCAGCTCTGCTCAAGGCATCGTTCAGGTACAAGAAGTTTGCGGATAAGAAGCGTCGAGCAGTTCCTGCTCTCAAGGTGGGTGATCGGGTATGGTTATCCACGAAGAATTTGAGGTTAAGAGTTCCCAGTATGAAGTTTGCACCTCGCTATATCGGTCCTTTCAAGATTGAACAAGTCATCAATCCTGTTGCTTACAGACTCCAGTTGCCTCCCTTCTTAAAAATACCCAGGACATTCCATGTTTCCCTGTTGAAACCGCTGATCTTGAATCGGTTTCATTCCTCACTTCCTACAACTCCGAAAGTCCAAACTCAACGAGGCGTTGAGTATGAAGTAGCCAAGATCCTGGACTCACGTCACCGTTACGGTCAACTACAATATCTTATTGACTGGAAGGGTTATGGTCCTGAGGAACGTTCATGGACCAATGCTTCTGATGTCCATGCTCCTGCCTTGGTCCGGAGATTCCATTCCAAGTTTCCTCAAAAGCCAAAGAAGTGTCCTGGGGCCACTCCTAAAGGGGGGGGTGCTGTCACGATCCGGGTATCTGGACGCCATTTCTTACCCATCAGATGCCTCCTAAGGCTGGCTCAGCGCTCCAGGACCGGATCCCATCTGTTATCCTAATGTTCACATTCCTGCATCCTCTCCTGTCTCTCTGAGACGCTGTCACAGTAACGCCTTATTACATCTGGCATGGCGTCTCCCGCGGCCTCCGCCGCCGTCCCTGAGCTTCTGCATGCAGAGTGTCAGAGTGGCGATTACGTCAGCCGCGGCCTCCGCTGTGTCCGCGTGGTTGGATGTGCACTTGTCAGCCTGGCGTCTCCTGTCTCCAGTGGCCGGCGCCGCCATTACTGTTTTCATTACCACATGGATTACAAACCAAACTTCCCTCCAAGTGTCTGCATGGGCGCAGCCATCTTGGATTCTGTCAGCTGATCATTTCCTCCAATCTGTTGTCAGTATTGTTAATCTGCATAATTGCCTAGCCAATCCCTTCCTTGCTGCAGGTATAAATACACTGTGCCTGAGCAAGGAAGGCGTCAGTGCTTTGGTTGTCAAACCTAGTTCCTGTTTGTCTC
Organism: Pseudophryne corroboree; assembly: GCF_028390025.1. Classification (NCBI taxonomy): domain Eukaryota; kingdom Metazoa; phylum Chordata; class Amphibia; order Anura; family Myobatrachidae; genus Pseudophryne; species Pseudophryne corroboree. The sequence goes on along the minus strand of NC_086453.1, from coordinate 172,481,981 downwards.
TCTCCTGTGATTGTCTTCCAGGTTCCAGCTCCTGTCTCAAGACTTCCACCATAGAGACCCGCACCAGCATTCCACCTGCGGTGTAGCCTGACTCTCCAATCCATTGTGGATTCATCTGTTTCCAGCTACAACATTACCTGCTTCCAGCTCAGCTTCCAGCAGAGTACAGCTTCCCTTAAAGGGCCGGTGTCCTTTCTACACTTTACCACTCTCCACCGGTATTATTATTTCTCCGCTCTCAAGTTCTACATTTCAGTTCATATTTCATCGCTCCCAAGTTCATTTATTATTTAACTGGTTCCAGCCAGTATCCACTCTGTGCTAACAACAGTCTGGTTCCAGCCAGTATCCACAGCAGCTGTTTTACCTTCAGCAACCCAGCTTTTCCTGGAACACCAGCTGGCACAATCCTGGGTTATCTCCATTGCTACAGTCGGGCCTGGTAAGGACTTTCCATCTAGAAGATCATAAGAACTATCTCACACTACCAGTGCCCTGTGGCTTCTGCCATCCTGTAGTACCCAGGAACTGTATTTATTATTTGCTGACTTTTACGTTTTCTTTTACTGCTGCTGTGTTGCGGAGTTGTCATAATAAACATCATTGACTTTTATCCAAGTTGTCGTGGTCACGCCTTCGGGCAGTTATTATTCATGTTACTTACATGTCCAGGGGTCTGATACAACCTCCCAGGTTCCGGTACATCTCAGCCCCTACAACTGAGGCTGCCTCCCGTCAGCTCAGGCCCTCAGTTGTGACAGTGCACACCCATTCTAAAGTTCTTTATAGTGCCCATGTCTCCTGCGGAGCCCGTCTATACCCCATGGTCCTTACAGAGTCCCCAGCATCCTCTAGGACATAAGAGAAACCAATATGTGAGCAAAGCGAGATTTGATGCCAGGACCTTTTGGTTACGAAGCCCTTTCATGATGCCAACCAAATTAACTTAATGTTTAAGAATGTGTCTTTATTAATTGTAATATATATTTTGAATATGTATTAAACTACTAAATAATGAACTATATATGTGTTTTAGATTTAAACTATACTGATCACTACTTGATGACACACATGTTTTGTCACACCTGTAATGTATAATTAATGTTACTCAGTCAATGGCTGTTAAATACTTGACCAAATAGAGTACTTTATATGCCTTCTGGGGAAACTGGTTGATGGTAAATAATGGAGAAATGCCTCAAGGCAAATTACCTTTGCTGCTATTACTACCAGAGCACACTGGCATAATTATACCAAGAACCACACACTCCCTCCCCTCTGCACTCCCGTTCCTACAGTGCCGATGAGTTCTGAACACTGACGGCGGGGTCACTATTTCCGGAGGTGAACCGCTGATTCTATTATGGACACTGCAAGCCTGACTGGGCAGATAGCACTTTATTAACAACTGAGAAGAGCAACTGATTCTATTGCGGTGAGCTTGAATATAAACCAGAAGGGGTAGGTGGTGCATAGTGCACTGTGGGTATTATTGTGTGAGGTCCCGTTATTACATCTATTCTCTACTCTTCATTATCCCCAAGTGGATCTTATCTTATATTGGTCAGAATTGTTTTTAAGGATATTATTCACCTAAGAACTGTTTGCTTGGACTCATACAGTGAAATTTATTACTACTAACTAGCAATGATAATTTCTAAAAAATGATGCTAAAGGTATTTTACTCTTTTTATGAATTTTTCACTGTTGATTATTTAAGTATTGTGTTTATATATAGTTTTAATTCCCTAGTGTGCTCCCAATTATTTTTAAATTGTGCAATTATTTACGTGTAATCAAGATTATCATGTGGGAGCAGCCTATATATTTATTTTATGTGATCAGTATATGTTTATTTTATTAATTAGTGCTATTGTTTCCCTTATACGTCAGCCGAAGGTGTCCGCAAATCTGGTAACACCTGGAGGTATGACGTGATTGATGAGAGTTAACTGGCATGGCGGTCAGCCCCTGGAACTGAAAGGAGAAATTCACTGTGTGCACCTGTATTTAAGGTGAGGTGTGTTAATTTTTGTATTATCCTGATGAAAAAGTAAACAACTTTGAATTGTTGGCATAAGCTGCTGCGTGTGGCGTATTTATTAAAGCCTTTGAGTGCCGCCAGTGGGGATTCCTATACATGACCGTGGAAATGGTTAAGGGAGGACACGGGGTGCAACAAAGCAAGTACTGTAGTGCCGGTCTAACAAAGGTCCAGTATTTGTATGTATATGTGTATGTGTACAGGACGCCCACTCCTAGGGAGAGTAGCAACAGTGCTGAACTTTCTCCATTTATAGACAATTTGTCTTACCATGGACTGATGAACATCAAGGCTTTTAGAGATACTTTTGTAACCCTTTCCAGCTTTATGCAAGTCAACAATTCTTAATCGTAGGTCTTCTGAGAGCTTTTTTCTGCGAGGCATGGTTCACTTCAGGCAATGCTTCTTGAGAATTGCAAACTCAAAACTGGTGTGTGTTTTTTATAGGGCAGCTTTAACCAACACCTCCAATCTCGTCTCATTGATTGGACTACAGGTTGCTGACTCCTGACTCAAATTAGCTCTTGGAGAAGTCATTGACCTAGGGGTTCACATACTTTGTAAATGTTTACATGGTGTGTTCAATAAAAACATGAGAACATATAATTGTTTGTGTGGGATTAGTTTCAGCAGACTGTGTTTGTCTATTGTTGTGACTTAGATGAAGATCAGAACACATTTTATGACCAATTTATGCATAAATCAACGAAATTTCAAAGGGTTCACATACTTTTTCTTGCAACTGTATATATATCAGTGATGTGCGGTAAGCTCAGAGGCCAAGGAGGCACACATGGGGGTGGGTCTAGGTGCTGGAAGTCTGTGACCCCCTATTCAATGTAACACACACACAGTCCTGTCCCCACACTCACAACAGATGCCACACATACACCTGTCGCCGCACTCACTACAGATGCCACACACACACAGTGGCACCGAGAGGGGGTTGAGGGTACTCTCTACTTAGCCTGGGCCCATTGGAGGTGCCCGGTTGGGGGCACTGGTCCTGCTGCCCTCCCCCTTCCTTGTTGCTGACAGCCACATGTCAGGTGGTGAGAGAGGACTGGCTGCCGCTGCAGAAGCCTCTCCCAGCCCATGTGCTGGGGTGACAGGCAGCTGAGCGATGGCCAGTCCTCTCTCCTGTGATGAAAGGAAGGGGGAGCGATCGCACCCCCCCTTGCATTGACAACCACCAGTTCTGACACCGGCTTTCCCACTGCATGGCACACACCCCGTCGCGGCATCATGTCAGTTTTTTTAGATTTTCAATAGTGCTCTGGCCACGCCCCCACTCATTACTGGGGCCCGGCAAAGCTGTCAGTGCCCCTACACACACACACACACACACACACACACACACACACACACACACACACACACACACACACACACACACAAAAAAAATCCTGTCCCCACACTTACACAATCCTGTCCCCACACTCACTACAGATGATTCACACACAGAATCCAGGTACTGGCTGCTAGTCACCCCAGTCACTGTGCATGGGTGGCTGCTGTTGGAACTTCAGATCCCCATCTCCCTCCTCCCCTGTCACACTGCTCAGCTCCGATGTCTGTCTTCCTGCACTTCCTAGATTGGTCACATGACCAATCCGAGCTGCCCATCATAGCACAAGTACACCCCCACACTGAGGCATGCCTCCTAGTTCTCTTTTCTAAGCAGCATGATTGGCTGCTGTGTAGCCCAGCTTTACAGGCAGGCTCTGACAGTGTGTGAGGTGAGGCTCTGCTCTGGCTGCCTCATCTCTGTCTCTCCCTGCAATCACGGAGCCCTGCAACTCTGTCCAGTTTTATCTATATAATGCTTGCAATAATACAAAGAATATGCTTAGAAGTTATAAGCATCTTCTTTGTGTTATTCCAATCATTTTTATAGTCAAAACTGTAAAGTATATAGTAGTAACATAGTAACATAGTATTTGAGGTTGAATAGAGGCAAATTGCCCATCGTGTTCAACCTGATTTAAGTTGTGATGATTATACATACTTGCTAAATAATGTTTTAAGAATAGTTAGCTACTATAACTCATGTTACCCCCGGATTAACCATGTTGATATTTTAAGTATTATAACCTTGGATAGCTTTTTCATTCAGAAATTTATCCATTCCTTTTTTAAATCCAATTACAGAGTCCGCCATTACCACCTTCCCTGGCAGGGAATTCCACATCCTGATTGCCCTAACAGTGAAGAACCCTTTCCTCCTTTGCGTTCGGAACCTCTCCAACAGTCTCAGCGAGTTCCCACGTGTCCTAAACTGTGTTCTTTTAATAAATAATTCCTCTGATAACTCTTTGTGATGTCCCTTTACATAGTTGAAGATATTAATAATATCTCCTCTTAGGCGCCTCTTTTCTAGTGTATACATATTCAGCCTAGTAAGTCTTTCCTTATAGTCCAGTCCTTCTAGGCCTTTGATCAATTTAGTAGCTCGCCTTTGAACACTTTCGAGTTCACTGATGTCTTTTTTTATACAATGGTGCCAAAAACTGAACACAATATTCCAGGTGCGGACGTACCAATGCCTTATAAGGCGTCATGATTACATCCGAGTCCCTTGTCTCAACTCCCCTTTTTATGCACGCTAGCACCTTACTTGCCTTCTTTACTCCGTTTTGACATTGTGTACGGTTATTAAGTCTATTATCAATGAATACCCCCAAATCTTTTTCCAACTCTGTTTCCCCTAGGCGTTCCCCATTTAATATGTAGGATGCAAGTTTGTTTTTAGTCCCAAAATGCATAACCTTGCATTTGTCTGTATTGAACCTCATTTTCCATTTAGACTCCCAGAGTTCAAGTTTAGATAGATCATTCTGCAAGGACTCCACATCCAATTCTGAATTAATTACCTTACACAGTTTAGTATCATCTGCAAAGATTGACACTGTGCTTTCCAGGCCTATTTCTAGGTCATTGATAAATATGTTGAACAGTAGTGGTCCGAGTATGGACCCTTGTGGTATTCCGCTGACTACTGGGGACCAGGTTGAGGACTTCCCGTTGACCACTACTCACTGTACCCTGCTATCCAACCAGCTGCTTATCCATGTGCAAATAGTTTTTCCTAGCCCAATCTCCTTTTAATTTGGTCATCAGTCTCCTGTGAGGAACTGTATCGAAGGCTTTTGCAAAATCTAGGAAGACCACATCCACTGCTTTTCCTTGATCAAGATTATTACTCACTTCCTCGTAGAAGCTAATTAAGTTAGTCTGACATGACCTGTCCCTCACAAACCCATGCTGGTTCTTGCTAATAATCCTAGCGGACTTTAGATACTCCTGTATGACGTCCCTTAGAATTCCTTCCAATATTTTCCCCACTATATATGTTAAACTAACTGGTCTGTAGTTTCCCGGAAGATTTTTGGATCCCTTTTTAAATAAAAGCACTACCTCAGCTATACGCCAATCCTTCGGTACCATGCCTGATCTAATTGAACTATTGAAAATCAAGTATAGGGGCCATGCTAGTTGTGAACTAAGCTCCATAAGAACCCTCGGGTGAAGTCCATCAGGACCAGGTGATTTATTAATCTTAATTTTGCTTAGTCTCTCCTGGACTACTTCTTCGCTAAAACAAGTATCTAACCATGAATCATTACTGTCACAATTGTTATGCTATACTCCCACCATCAGTTCATCACTGGTGAATACTGATGAAAAGAATTTGTTCAGTATTTCCGCTTTTATTTCGTCATCATTTATCAATTCTCCTAATTCATCTTTTAATGGACCTATATTCTCCTTTTTTAAACTTTTACCGTTTATGTATTTAAAAAACTTTTTAGGATTGGTTTTACTCTATAGCGATTTGCTTTTCATTTTCCATTTTAGTTGCTCTTATTGCCTTTTTGCATTTCTTATTACACTCCTTGTAATACTTGAAAGACTCCTCCTTTCCATTAGATTTAAATGCTTTGAAAGCCCGCTTTTTTTTATCCATTTCTGCCTTAACCTTCTTGTTAAGCCACATCAGATTGAGTTTAATACTCCTGCGTTTACTGCCCATGGGAATAAAGTTATGAATATTGCTATCCAGCAACCCTTTTAAAACATCCCACATTTCCGAAGTGTTCTTGTTATTAAACAGAACCTCCCACTCTATGTCGTTAAGTGCACATCTAAGCATACTGAAATTAGCCTTCCTAAAGTTAAAAGTTTTGGTGGAACCCCTGTAGCTATGTTTCCTGAAACTGATGTTGAATGTGATCATATAGTGATCACTGTTACCCAAAGTCTCCCCAACTTTAGTGTTTGATATAATGTCCACATTATTAGTAATTACTAGATCCAGGGTAGTTTTACCCCTAGTTGGGTCCTCGACTAATTGAGACAAGTAGTGATCCCTAAACATATTTAAGAACCTGCTGCCCCTTGCTTTAGCACATGAATCGTTACTCCAGTTTATATCCGGGTAATTAAAATCCCCAATGACAAGGATGTCCCCAAATCCCGCAGCCGTTTTGATTTGCTGCAATAGATGTTCTTCCTCATGTATGCTAATATCAGGCTGTTTGTAGCACGTGCCTATGATTAGGTTTTTTGCATCATTTTTTTTTTTTTTAGATTTCTACCCATAGTGACTCCACATTATCGCCAGTCTCCTCATAGATAACCTCCTTTAGGTATGGTTTAAGTGATGGTTTAACATAAAGACATACACCTCCTCCTCTTTTGTTAGCCCTGTCCCTCCTAAAAAGAGAATACCCCTCCAAGTTAGCAACCCAGTCGTGAGAGTCATCCCACCATGTTTCCGTAATACCTATAATGTCATACTCAGCCTTTGATGCTAACAATTCCAATTCCCCATTTTAACTGCTACACTTCTTGCTTTTGCAAGCATACATTTTAGTTTATCGGTTCCTTTGTTTGTTTTCCTAAAGATTTCCCATTATGGTTAACTAGTGCATCCGTAGAGTTACTGATACAGACAGTCCTTCTCGCTCCCTCTCCAACCCCACCGTACTTAGTATTGCACACCTTACTTTTCTCTTTGGTCAACCCAATGTTCCCATCTAAAATCACCGCCCTGACATAAGTATTTTCCCTTAAGTCCCATACAACATTTTCTATAGTCTGTAATGATGACACATAATTGTTATTATTTAATGCTTTAGCAATACCTTTCTTAACACCCTTAATAGAACCCATGTAAATACCCTTACCGGTTGCACTTTCCCTCCCCCTTCTCCACCCACATTTATCTGACTACCACCATCCCTACTATATTTGCTGCATGACCCATAGTTTCTAGCTAAACCCTCCCCCCAGGCTCCTAGTTTAAAAGCTCCTCCAACCTACTAACCATCCTACCCCCCAGCACCGCAGCCCCTTCCTCATTCAGGTGCAATGGTCACAAGAAAAAAGATGGCGCCTGACACAAACACCTCTTTCCTACACCAGTCTCTGAGCCACACATTTACCTCCCTAATCTCCCTCTGTCTCCCTGGGCTAGTGCGTGGCACTGGTAATACCATAGATGTCCTTTTTTTTAGTTTCTGGCCTAAGTCCCTATAATATTTCTTAAGGACATCCCACCTACCACTAACTTTGTTGTTGGTTCCAACGTGCACCAAGACCGCCGGGTCTTTCCCAGCCCCTCCCAACAATCTATCTACCCGGTCCGTGATGTGGCGTACCCGAGCACCCGGGAGACAACAGACCATATGGCGATCACGGTCCCGGAAGCAGATTGCCCTATCTGCCTTCCTAATGATAGAGTCCCCTACCACCACCATCTGCCTGGGCGCCTCTCTAGCTTTCATCCCATCTGAGCCAGAGGGACCACTCCTCCAGTTGCTAGAGGGAGCAGTCTCCTCCGGCTCCATCATTTCGTCGCTATCATCCACTGAATCTTCGTCCAATCGGGCAAATTTGTTCTGGTTTGATAGATCCGAGATGTCGTGCCTCCCCCTCTTTTTCGCCCTTCTAACAGTTACCCAACTGCCTACCTGATTTTCCTCATCTACCAGTGACCCCTGCTGCAACTCCTCCACCATTCTATCTAAACTTCGCTCAAGATTGTAAATATCCCTCAGTCGCGTAACGGTCTGCTCTAGATCAGTTACCTGGGCTTCCAGGGCAACCGTTCGCTCACATCTCATGCATATATATTCGCCCTGGGTCGGCTGCTCCAGGTGTGCATACATCTTGCACGACACGCACTGAGTGAGACTCTCAATCACGGCCCCTCCCATTGTTTGAGAACTCAACTCCCTATTACCTTACAAAAGTACAATAAAGAGAATAAAAACCAACTAACCAATACAATCAATACACAATAAGTAAGTAATCAATACTTATCTGAGTGGGACCTCTCCTGCGGCACCAATACTCCACCTAGCAGTTGCAGTTGTTCCAGCTCACTGCACCTCCTTTTCACTCAGCTTCCAGCTCCTTCTGCTGATACCAACTCCCATACACTTACAAATCCAAGCTACACTTTGAAATACAAGCTCCCTTACAATGAGCAAGCTCCAATGAGTCTGATCACAGGGAGAATGACAGGTGAGGCTCTGCCTCCCCTGACTGCACGTCCCTGATATATATATATATATATATATATATATATAAAAATCTGTCTACCCTGTCTGTGTCACCCTTGCCGGTCTGCCACTCCCGTTTGAAATGTAAGCTCTCATGAGCAGGTCACACTCCCCTCATGTGATTTTCTTTCTCTTACTTCGACTATGTTTTACTCCATACTCCCTCTAATGGCACCTAACCATGGGGGGAATTCAGATCGTAGCAGCAAATTTGTTAGCAGTTGGGCAAAACCATGTGCACTGCAGGTGTGGCAGATATAACATTTGCAGAGAGTTAGATTTGGGTGGGTTATTTTGTTTCTGTGCAGGGTAAATACTGGTTGATTTATCTTTACACTGCAATTTAGATTTCAGTATGAGCACACCCCGCCAACATCTAACTCTCTCTGCACATGTTATATCTGCCCCCCCTGCAGTGCACATAGTTTTGCCCAACTGCTAACAAATTTGCTGCTACGATCAGGTCTGAATTACCCCTCATGTTTATGCCACCCTGATGCTTATGTCATGACTGCTGATGCAGAAATGTTTATATAACATGTACTTGTCCTAAATTGTCTTGTGCTAAAAGTCCCTGTTTTCTTGGTTTGCTCATTTGTTTATGTACTTTGTTAGGCACTGTGGAACCCTTATGGAGCCATATAAATAAAGTATAATAATAATAATAACAACAACAATGAGGCTAGCCAATTTATATAGGATATTGATAGATCTAAATTAAATAACTCTCTTGGATCACTGGCGACCAGAGTACTATGTGTGTGTCAGAAGTCCCATAAGTATCAGTGCTGTGAGAGTACAGACACGGTCGGTCACAGCAATCGCGTCAGGCAGCCTCTAGTTTATTTTTCGTGATGTCAAACATTATATTTTGTCCTTAACAAACAAGTACATGCGTAGAATAATATTTATGAGTCATACAATTAATTGGATACATAAAGCTCATTATACAGAAAATCTCTTATCTTATTACTACTTCTAGGGTGTGTGTGTGAACTATGCTGTGAGGTTCAACATCCTGCATCTGGTGAACACCTCCTTATCTATTCTCTCATTATTTCTGGGTGTAGTGAAGGTTATATGCATTCCAATACCATGACGTTAACAAAACAATCTACTTGGTTACATGAGACTATTTCTTGTGTTGTGAATACTTAAAGGTGTATTGCATAAAGTAACATGTTTTGCCTTTACAAGATGGCGTCTGTATGGGCAATACCTATCTTAGATTTAAAACAGGTGTGTATACATATGAGTCCATATGTGTAAGGTGGCCCCTCTTGGAGTGTGAACACCTATCCCCCATTTTAGAGTGAGCACATGATCCTTCCATCTAGTTTGGTTGGAAACCATCGGAGTTAGCAATGCGTAGGGAGATGACGATCACTCTGCATTGCTTGCAAGTAGATGTATCTGCATCTGATAAGCTCTCGCCACAGACTCTACAGTTCTTTTGAAGGCGACACATTGTCTGGTAGTCATTGGATTGTGGTCCAACTTCTGCATAGGTTCCAGCGAACATCAGGCATTCTGGTAGTTTGACCTTAGAAGTACAACAATCAAGTGTAAGTAACTTTCTGATTATCCATATGACACATTTGATCACAATGTAAATCGGAAATAGAAGCACTAAACCCTTTGCAATCATGGATAGGATTCCTGATATCCAACCTGTTATTCCTGTAAACAAAGTGGTAGGATCTAACCATGACAACCAACCATTATTTGTAAATATGGCTGGTATCACTCTGCCTAAAGTGGATGTACAGTTGTGCTCATAAGTTTACATACCCTAGCAGAATTTGTGATTTTCTGGCCATTTGTCAGAGAATATGAATGATAACTCACAAACATTTCTTTCACTCATGGTTAGTGGTTGGGTGAAGTCATTTATTGTCAAACAACTGTGTTTACTCTGTTTAAATCATAATGACAACAGAAACTACGCAAATGACCCTGATCAAAAGTTTACATACCCTGGAGATTTTGGCCTGATAACATGCACACAAGTTGACACAAGTTGATTCGGGTTTGAATGGCTACTAAAGGTAACCATCCTCACCTGTGATCTGTTTGCTTGTAATCAGTGTGTGTGTGTATAAAAGGTCAGTGAGTTTCTGGACTCCTGAAAGACCCTTGCATCTTTCATCCAGTGCTGCACTGACATGTCTGGATTCTGAGTCATGGGGAAAGCAAAAGAATTGTCAAAGGATCTGCAGGAAAAGGTAATTGAACTGTATAAAACAGGAAAGGGATATAAAAAGATATCCAAGCAATTGAGAATGCAAATCAGCAGTGTTCAAACTCTAATTAAGAAGTGGAAAATTAGGGATTCTGTGGAAACCAAATCACGGTCAGGTAGACCAACAAAAATTTCAGCCACAACTGCCAGAAAAATTGTTTGGGATGCAAAAAAAAATCCACAAATAACTTCAGCTGAAATACAGGACTCTGAAAAAAAGTGGTGTGGTTGTTTCAAGATGCACAATAAGGAGGCATTTGAAGAAAAATGGGCTGCATGGTCGAGTCGCCAGAAGAAAGCCATTACTACGCAAATGCCACAAAGCATCCCACTTACAATACTTCAAACAGCACAGAGACAAGCCTCAAAACTTCTGGAACAAAAGTCATTTGGAGTGATGAGACCAAAAATTGAACTTTTTGGCCACAACCATAAACGTTACATTTGGAGAGGAGTCAACAAGGCCTATGATTAAAGATACACCATTCCTACTGTGAAACACGGAGGTGGATCGATGATGTTTTGGGGATGTGTGAGCTACAAAGGCACTGGAAACTTGATCAAAATTGATGGCAGGATGAATGCAGCATGTTATCAGAAAATACTGGAGGAAAATTTGCACTCATTAGCCCGGAAGCTGCGCATGGGACGTACTTGGACGTTCCAACATGACAATTATCCAAAACACAAGGCCAAGTCGACCTTTCATTGGCTACAGCAGAATAAAGTAGAGATGAGCTGGTTCGGTTCTCCGAGATCCGAACCCCCCCAAACTTCACCTATTTTACACAGTTCCGAGGCAGCTTCGGATCTTCCTGCCTTGCTCGGTTAACTCAAATGCGCCCGAACGTCATCATCCCGCTGTCGGATTCTCGCAGGATTCGTATTCTATATAAAGAGCTGTGCGTCGCCGCCATTTTCACTCGTGCATTGGAGATTGAACGGAGAGGACGTGCCTGCGTTCTCTCCCTGAAAAGCTCCGTAATCTGTGCTCAGTGTGCTGCAAATATCTGTGCTCAGTGTGCTTTATTGTGGGGACTGGGGACCACCAGTATAATAGTAGTACAGTACAGTAGGCCATTGCTGTATCTTGCAGCTCTGTGTCACTGCAAGTATCCATTCCATATCTGTGCTGCATTTTTGTGAGCAGTATATATAGTATTACAGTGCAGCATTTTGGTGACCAACAGTATATAGTTGTACAGTAGGCCATTGCTGTATCTTGCAGCTCTGTGTCACTGCAAGTATCCATTCCATATCTGTGCTGCATTTTTGTGAGCAGTATATATAGTATTAGAGTGCAGCATTTTGGTGACCAACAATATACATATATAGTACAGTACAGTAGGCCATTGCTATTGATATATTACTGGCATATAATTCCACACATTAAAAAATGGAGAACAAAAATGTGGAGGGTAAATTAGGGAAAGATCAAGATCCACTTCCACCTTGTGCTGAAGCTGCTGCTACTAGTCATGGCCGAGACGATGAAATGCCATCATTGTCGTCTGCCAAGGCCGATGCCCAATGTCATAGTAGAGAGCATGTAAAATCCAAAAAACTAAAGTTCCGAAAAATGACCCAAAAATCTAAATGAAAGCATCTGAGGAGAAGCATAAACTTGCCGATATTCCATTTACGACACGCAGTGTCAAGGAACAGCTGAGGCCCTGGCCTATGTTCACGGCTAGTGGTTCAGCTTCACATGAGGATGGAGGCACTCATCCTCCCGCTAGAAAAATGAAAAGACTTAAGCTAGCAAAAGCACAGCAAAGAACTGCGTTCTTCTAAATCCCAAATCCCCAAGGAGAGTCCAATTGTGTCGGTTGCGATGCCTGACCTTCCCAACACTGGACGGGAAGAGGTGGCGCCTTCCACCATTTGCACGCCCCCTGCAAGTGCTGGAAGGAGCACCCACAGTCCAGTTCCTGATAGTCAAATTGAAGATGTCACTGTTGAAGTACACCAGGATGAGGATATGGGTGTTGCTGATACTGAGGAGGAAATTGACAAGGAGGATTCTGATGGTGAGGTGGTTTGTTTAAGTCAGGCACCCGGGGAGACACCTGTTGTCCGTGGGATGAATATGGCCATTGACATGCCTGGTCAAATTACAAAAAAAAGTCACCTCTTTGGTGTGGAATTATTTTAACAGAAATGCGGACAACAGGTTTCAAGCCGTGTGTTGCCTTTGTCAAGCTGTAATAAGTAGGGGTAAGGACGTTAACCACCTAGGAACATCCTCCATTATACGTCACCTGGAGCACATTCATCAGAGGTCATTGACAAGTTCAAAAACTTTGAGTGACAGTGGAAGCAGTCCACTGACAACTAAATCCCTTCCTCTTGTACCCAAGCTCCTGCAAACCACACCACCAACTCCCTCAGTGTCAATTTCCTCCTTAGGAACGCCAATAGTCCTGCAGGCCATGTTACTGGCAAGTCTGACGAGTCCTCTCCTAACTGGGATTCCTCCGATGGATCCTTGAGTGTAACGCCTACTGCTGCTGGCACTGCTGTTGTTGCTGCTGGGAGTCGATCGTCATCCCAGAGGGGAAGTCGGAAGACCACTTGTACTACTTCCAGTAAGCAATTGACTGTCCAACAGTCCTTTGCAAGGAAGATGAAATATCACAGCAGTCATCCTGCTGCAAAGCGGATAACTCAGGTCTTGGCAGCTGTGTTGGTGTTAAACGTGTGTCCGGTATCCATCGTTAATTCACAGGGAATTAGAGAATTGCTTGAGGTACTGTGTCCCCGGTACCAAATACCATCTAGGTTCCATTTCTCTTGGCAGGCGATACCGAGAATGTACACAGACATCAGAAAAAGAGTCACCAATGTCCTAAAAAATGCAGTTGTACCCAATGTCCACTTAACCACGGACATGTGGACAAGTGGAGCAGGGCAGACTCAGGACTATATGACTGTGACAGCCCACTGGGTAGATGTATTGCCTCCCGCAGCAAGAACAGCAGCGGCGACACCAGTAGCAGCATCTCACAAACGCCAACTCGTTCCTAGGCAGGCTAAGCTTTGTATCACTGCTTTCCATAAGAGGCACACAGCTGACAACCTCTTACGGAAACTGAGGAACATCATCGCAGAATGGCTTACCCCAATTGGACTCTCCTGGGGATTTGTGACTTCGGACAACGCCACCAATATTGTGCGTGCATTACATGTGGGCAAATTCCAGCACGTCCCATGTTTTGCACATACATTGAATTTGGTGGTGCAGAATTATTTAAAAAATGACAGGGGCGTGCAAGAGATGCTGCTGGTGGCCCGAAGAATTGCGGGCCACTTTCAGCATTCAGCCACCACGTGCCGAAGACTGGAGCACCAGCAAACACTCCTGAACCTGCCCTGCCATCATCTGAAGCAAGAGGTGGTAACGAGGTAGAATTCAACCCTATATAGGCTTCAGAGGATGGAGGAGCAGCAAAAGGCCATTCAAGCCTATACATCTGCCTACGATATTGGCAAAGGAGGGGGAATGCACCTGACTCAAGCGCAGTGGAGAATTATTTCAACGTTGTGCAAGGTTCTGCAACACTTTGAACTTGCCACACGTGAAGTCAGTTCAGACACTGCCAGCCTGAGTTAGGTCATTCCTCTCATCAGGCTTTTGCAGAAGCAGCTGGAGAGATTGAAGGAGGAGCTAAAACGGAGCGATTCCGCTAGGCATGTGGGACTTGTGGTTGGAGCCCTTAATTCACTTAACCAGGATTCACGGGTGGTAAATCTGTTGAAATCAGAGCACTACATTTTGGCCACCGTGCTCGATCCTAGGTTTAAAGCCTACGTTGTATCTCTCTTTCCGGCAGACACAAGTCTGCACATGTTCAAAGACCTGCTGGTGAGACACTTGTCAAGTCAAGCGGAACGTGACCTGTCAACAGCTCCTCCTTCACATTCGCAATTGGGGCTGCGAGGAAAAGGCTAAGAATTCCGAGCCCACCCGCTGGCGGTGATGCAGGGCAGTCTGGAGCGAGTGCTGACATCTGGTCCGGACTGAAGGACCTGCCAACGATTACTGACATGTCGTCTACTGTCACTGCACATGATTCTGTCACCATTGAAAGAATGGTGGAGGATTATATGAGTTATGAGATATTATCCAAGTAGGCACGTCAGACGTATACTGGTAGGAAAAAGAAGCAATTTGGAGGCCCTTGCACAAACTGGCTTTATTTTACCTAAGTTGCCCCCCCCCCAGTGTGTACTCCGAAATAGTGTTTAGTGCCGCCGCTCACCTTGTCAGCAATCGGTGTACGAGGTTACTATCAGAAAATGTGGAGAAGATGATGTTCATCAAAATGAATTATAATCAATTCCTCCGTGGAGACAGTCACCAGCAATTGCCTCCAGAAAGTACACAGGGACCTGAGATGGTGGATTCCAGTGGGGACAAATTAATAATACTCTGTGAGGAGGGGAATGTACACAGTGAAAGGGGTGATGAATTGGACGATGAGGAGGAGGTGGAAGGAGAGATTGATTGCTTCTTTTTTGGTGGGGGCCCAAACCAACCAGTCATTTCAGCCACATGCGTGTGGCAGACCCTGTAGCTGAAATGATAGGTTTGTTAAAGTGTGCATGTCCTGTTTATACAACATAAGGGTGGGTGGGAGGGCCCAAGGACAATTCCATCTTGCACCTCTTTTTTTTATTTATCTCTGCATCATGTGATGTTTGAGGCTAAGTTTTTTTTAAGTGCCGTCCTGTCTGACACTGCAGTGCCACTCCTAGATGGGCCAGGTGTTTGTGCTGCCCACTTGGGTCGCTTAGCTTAGTCATCCAGCGACCTCGGTGCAAATTTTAGGACTAAAAATAATATTGTGAGGTGTGAGGAGTTCAGAATAGACTGGAAATGAGTGGAAATTATGGTTATTGAGGTTAATAATACTATGGGATCAAAATTACCCCCAAATTCTATGATTTAAGCTGTTTTTGAGGGTTTTTTGTAAAAAAAACACCCGAATCCAACAACAAAATTTCAGGGAGGTTTTGCCAAAACGCGTCCGAATCCAAAACACGGCCGCGGAACCGAATCCAAAACCAAAACACAAAACCCGAAAAATTTCCGGTGCACATCTCTAGAATAAAGTAAAGGTTCTGGAGTGGCCATCTCAGAGTCCTGACCTCAATATCATTAAGCCACTCTGGGGAGATCTCAAACGTGCAGTTCATGCAAGACAGCCCAAGAATTTACAGGAACTGGAAGCTTTTTGCCAAGAAGAATGGGCAGCTTTACCATCTGAGAAAAAAAGAGCCTCATCCACAACTACCACAAAAGACTTCAAGCTGTCATTGATGTTAAAGGGGGCAATACACGGTAGTAAGAACTGGGGTATGTAAACTTTTGATCAGGGTCATTTGGGTAGTTTCTGTTGTCATTATGATTTAAAAAGAGTAAACACAGTTGTTTGACAATAAATGGCTTCACCCAACCACTAACCATGAGTGAAAGAAAGGTTAGTGAGTTATCATTCATATTCTCTGACAAATGGCGAGAAAATCACAAATTCTGTAAACTTATGAGGACAACTGTACCATGTCCCCCATAGGGTATCCACTTGTAGGCTTTCTGCCCACACGAAATACACATACTTGGGAAGTATACTTGGTATATTAATGACTGCATTCTGTGCTAGCTTGAATGGCTTTAAGTAAGGTGAGTAAACTCCTACCATGTGTGCATGTCCTTCATCCCTTTGACAATTACCTGAATCATTGAACCATGCATTTAACTGCGGGTTAGAGTCATTGTAAGTGAGTTTTATACCCGACATTCGAACATTTGTAGGTGGGATTGTAGGAGCAGAATATCTGATAAAGATATTAACTTGATTAAGGGAAGTCATGGAAGCACTGTAAAAAACTATTGGTGAACCATAATTAGTACACATGGATATATTTTGTCCATACATTCGTGGGAAGTTCAACTGAGAGTATGCACAATTCACTTTGCCCAGTTTTCTGGGGACTGGGGCAAGGTGTGTTTTATCATGAAAAGTCAGATTCCTTGTGACAGGAGGAGATGTGATGCAAAAACTGGGTGAGTGCAACACGGTACAGTATACAATGCAACTGACTCACTAGCCAATGTCTAGTTGTAAATTTTTCCTTCACTTGTATTGAGGGACATAAATTCTTATAGGGTCAAAGGGTACACCTATCCAGTGCATGGATCTAGCATTAACAGGTGCATGTGTGCAGATCCAGCAGTTTCCACTCCCAGTGTCTTTGTTACCATGAGGTGTGTGTGACTGTATCACTGAATTAGGGTAGGACTCTTTTTAAACCCTTTTGGTCACATTCATGGATGGATTATAATCATTATTGCAATCACTGACCATCCTATAATGCAGCCCCATAGGACTTTATCAAGTCTGGGACCCAACAGGTTAAACATGGTATCAACTCTCAGAACTCAACTCTCCTTGTGAGAAGATTTTCAGTGGAAGACATGTACCCAGGTGTCTATTCCTTGTAGTTTCAATGAGGTGGGCATGGTCAGCAAGACTTGGAAAGGACCTTCAAACCTGGGTTCAAGAGCTTTTCTGACGTGTTTTCGAACGACCACCCAATCTCCGGGTTGCAACCGTTGAGTTCCTTTATCAAGATTGGGGTCTGGAATAGAAGAAAACACCTGATCATGTATTTTAGTTAACTGTTTCTGTAAAGCAGACACATAATGCACCATGTCACCATGAGAGTGTTGCAATTGCTGTGGAAAATAGCAACCCAATCTATGTGCTGTACCAAAGAGAATCTCATAAGGAGTCAGCCCTATCTTTTTCCTTGGGTTGTTTCTCACCGAGTGTAAGGCCATGGGCAGACATTGCACCCACGTTAGACCTGTCACTGCCATTCGTTTTTGGATATTTAGCTTTAAGGTGCCGTTAGGGCGTTCCACAAAGGCACTGCTTTGTGGCCTGTGGGGAACGTGGAGGGTGGAGACTATATTAAGGTCTTACAGTAACTCTTGAAATTCCTGCCCTGTGAAGTGAGTTCCTCTATCACTTTCTATGGCCTCTGGTACACCATATCTGCAGATGACCTCAGTCATGATTTTCTTAGCCGTTGTCTTTGCATCTGCCTTCCTACATGCCCACCCTTCTGCCCAGTGACTAAAGAGGTCCGTACAAATGAGGGCATACTCATACCCTGAGCATTTAGGCAGTAGTATGAAATCAATCTGTATTCTCTGAAAGGGGTACTGAGTCTGGGGAGTACTTTTCAAAGGGGTTGTGACAGACTTACCCGGATTATTCAATGCACAGATTAAACCCCAATTTACAAAGTCTTGCGCTGCTTGTGCAAAGGCCGTAGCTATCCAATTATGGTTGGTGATAGCCACCATAGTATCCTTCCCCAGGTGCACCTTACCATGCATTATCTGGGCCATTACAGGGTAAAGTGCTCTTGGCAGACACAAACTTTGACCTTCCCCCCACTCACCATTTGTTTCTTTGGCTCCCAATTTCAGCCATGCTCTCTTTTTCCCTTTCAGAGGCTTGAGCCTTATGAGGGTACTCAGGTCAAACTTGGGGGTGGGCTCTACCACTAAGTGGGCTTGCCTTGGGCACAGGGATTTACAGCGGCAGCATGTATGGCCTGGTCTGCTAATCTATTGCCTTCAGCCTCAGGGGTAGCCTCTCGAGTGTGTGCCTTTATCTTTATCACTGCAAGCTTTTGGGGCAATTGGAGTGCAGTAAACAGTGCTCTGATGTGGCTAGCATGTTTGACTGGTTTACCGGCTGATCCTAGGAAGTCTCTACTCTTCCATATCGGGCCATAATCTTGCACAATTCCATACGCATACCTAGAGTCGGTGTATATGTTTGTTTTTATACCTTCTGCCAGGGTGCAGGCCTGTGTAAGGGCCTTGAGTTCTGCCTCCTGTGCAGACATGTGATTAGGTAGAGCGTCTTGTGTTAGTATCTCAGTTTGTGTGGTTACAGCATATACTGTGTATGGGACCCCATTTACATAATATCTGGACCCATCTACAAACAGGGTGAGGTCTGCATCATCTAGTGGGATATCTGAGATGTTAGACAAGGACATCGATTCTTGTTTCATGAGTTACAAACAATCATCATCACTGTCACTGCTGGTATTGTTACTTGTATAGGGAGAGAATTCATCAGTTCTCCCATCTTTTGACTCCTGTGATAATAGAGATGGTATTAAAGACGCAGGATTCAACACTGGACAACGCTTTAAAGTGACATTATTTGGTGTCAGTAGGGCTACCTCATACTTAGTAAGTCTAGCAGCAGACAAATGGTTTGTTTGAGCCTGATTGATAATTTCTGTGACTCCATGCGGTACCATAAGTGTTAAAGGGTGTCCTAGCACTATGTCAGCACAATTCCCAAGCATGAGAAACGCGGAAGCAACAGCTTTTATGCAAGTTAATGATGCCCTGATGACAGGGTCCAAACGACAAGAGTAGTACGCCAAAGGCATTTGTTTGTGTGCATACAACTGTGTCAGGACCCTCTGAGCGTGGGAGTTAGACTCATGACAAAACAATGTAAATTGCTTACTATAGTCAGGTAACACCAGTGCTGGAGCACTAACAATGTCTTGTTTCAACACATAAAAAACTTCAATCTGTGGGGGTGTCAGTTTAAGGGGACCCTGGTGTGTGGGCCCTTTAAGTGCATCATACAACAGTTGCAATTTACCAGATGCAGAGGGTATCCGCTCTCTGCAGTATGTGAGTAAGCCTAAAAAGGCTCTAAGCTTTCTCTCTTCAGTGAGGTGTTTAGCTTGATGTGATATGCAATGTCCTAAAAACTCAACTCTAGTTTGAACTGCTTGCAATTTTCCTTTGAACACTGTGCAATTTTTGCTATGCAGGAAGTTCACTAAACATACGGTGTCATGCAAGCAATTCTGTTCTGTGTCTGCACACAATAACAAGTCATCCACGTATTGTATTACCACTGTGGGTGCATTGGCAGGAAGCCAGTCTTTTAAAATAAGTGACATTGCTTCTGAATATTCAGACGGACTTACAGCAGCTCCCTGTGGAAGCAGTGTCCATGCATACTGTTTGTCATTGTGTGTAAAAGCAAACAATAGCTGACTTTCTTCAGTTATAGGAACTGAGAAAAAGGCATTGGCGAGATCAATGGCATTAAAATAACATGAGGTAGGTGGTACACCGTTTAACAAGGTGTGTGGATTAGGCACAAGAGAGGTGTTGATTTGCAACCTTTTGTTGACCTCTCTTAGATCATGCACCATCCGAAAATTGGGGGTGTCATTTGAATTTGGGGTTTGTTTTTTAAAATCAGCAAGAGAGGGGAGGACCAACTGGAACGGCATTCTCTTAGAACCTCTGCTTTAAAGTAACCTTCGATTTGTTTGGTCACCGCAGTCGCTTGATCTGGTCTTAAGGGGTATTGTTTAACCCTAACTGGTTACACATTTGGCTTAAGTTTAATTTCCACGGTCTGGATGGGCAGTAACCCTACATCCAGTTTACCTTTTGCCCACAGTGTATCAGGGACTTTTGCTAAAGTTTCACTTAGGTGTGGGCTGTCAGTTTTGACTGCATTAGCAAGACTCATCAGCACACTACTGGTATCAAAAGCTATGTTTCCCATGAGCCCTGGTCTGGAAGTCAAAAATACCTGTCCTTCTTTGTATTGTATTGTTGCATTTAAGGCAGATAATAAATCTGCCCCTAAGTGGTTAAGTGGACAGTCATCTGATACCAAAAACTGTATATCAAGTGTCACAGCATTATTCACAGTAACCTGTAATGGTTTTGTCTTTTGCAAATATTGTATTTGACCATCCAGGCCAGTAGCTGGGACTATAGAGGAGGGCAAAAGGTCTGGTGGGATTAATTTAGACCGCAAAACTGACATGGCTGCCCCGGAGTCTGCAATGGCGGTAGTGTTATATTTACCATCAATTGTAATGGGTACAGTACATTGTGGAGCATTACTACAAGTTACATTTGGCAATATGTGACTCTGGGGGCAGTTTCCCTAGGCTTGGTTGTGTTTGAGTTGTGCCCTGGCTTCACTGAGGCGAGGACAGTTTTTCATAAGGTGTCTTTTTTGGAGGCAGTGAAAACACATACCTCCTGCATAACAGGTTCGAGTTCTGTAAGTCTGTGCTTGTGCAAGTGGTGCCGTTTGTTTATATTTAACTGTAGGACAGGCACCAGCACTACCTTTCCCAAATGGAACCAACTTTTGTACAGGATGTATAACATACACAGGCTGCGACTGTGGGGTTTTCTTTTTATTTTGTTAGTCTATTTCTTCCTCCTCAAGGTACCTTAAAATTGGGAGGAGTACATCAGTGGATAAGGTGGTATATTCAGGGCAGCTGACCTTAAGGGCTTTGACTAAGTCAGGTTTCAAGCTGCTGAGGAATGTATTTTTAAACATTCTTTGGTTTCTGGGGGTATTAGGATTGGCCCCATAATCCTCATGTTTCTGTCTGCATTGCTGATTGTAATCAGTGACAGATTGTCACACGCTTGTGGGATATCTTGAGCTGGCATATTGCTGATTTTAATGCCGCAGTATGCCTCACATTTCTTTAACCAACTTTCTCCACTTTCAGCTTCCTTTTTACCTGCTTCAGTCGGGGTGTCCACTGCAACACCAGCTTTATCTGTTGGCTCCCTTGATATCTGGTCAGCCTCAAAATTACCCACTGTAGTCTTAGCCATTTGATCCAAGTCTAGCCAAGTGGCTTCATAGAAGACTTGGAGGTTTGTCATATAACAATAAAAACCCATAGGATCTTTAGTTATTCTGGGTACATCTCTTGCTAATGTCATCTGATCCATAGGGGAGCATTGGACTTCTCTGGCTGGTGTTGTGCCTTCTGCAGGTGTGATGCGGATGTGTACGGGGTACAGTGGTGCAGGTGACTGAGTGTCAGAGGCTGCACCAACTGCTCCGTCATAGGAGGGGGGTGCTGAGGGAACAACCACATCATTTCTCTTGCTATTACAAACTTTGCAACTTAACCCTGTCCACAGCTTTATTTGCAGACAGTTACATTTCCATGTATTCTATTTATGGGGATCAACCCATGTGCCCTTCCCATCCCAGCATCTAGTGTCTTTCCTGGGTGCCGTGTATGCGATGTATGGTACTCCTAGTTTGCAAAGCTTGCATTCTACGGACCAAGGAGCAATGCAATGCCAACAAACTTCATTACTAGGATCACTACATGCTTGACAGTCTCTGTGCGAGCATCGCCATCCCCTTGCATTTGTATTAACCATTGAATGACTAGGACCTGCAGTCCCAATGAGTGACCCTTTAGAAAAATCGATGGGGAGTGTGTCATCAAAATCCTCATCTATGTCTTGTGAGTCTTTTTCAAACTGGAGCTTTTCAGATATCTTTATCCAGTCTTGCAGTTTGCCTGCAAGTTGGTTTGCCCTTATATAATGACCATATGAATTATACACCTGTTGCAATTTGACCAGGTCAAGTGTGCCGTCTCTATGAATGCCAGCTTTTACAAAAAGTTTGGACATTCCCACTGTTGATTCCGGACCCAAAATCCTACTTATCAAGTCCATTGGGGTCTTGCATTGGAAAAGACACTTACTGTCTGTATTACCCATTATACTGGATTGGCCAAATCTGGTATATCACTGCAGGGTTAAACCCTGTGTATCTCTGTTGGTTTAAAACTCTGTCTCTCTGTGGGTCAAAGCCCTGTGAGTGAGTGTGTGTGTGTGTGTGTGTGTGTGTGTGTGTGTGTGTGTGTGTGTGTATTTTTTCTCTGCAGGTTAACTAAACCTTCTTATGGCGTGTTAAATGGCTGCTGCCAAGTTTAGGAACCAGGTACACTTTCCTTAATAAATTATCTGGTATCAAGTTAGGTGTACTTAGTACCTCTGGGGGCACTATGACCGTTCCTGAAGGAAACAAATTTACAGGCAAATGATTTGCAACAGAATCCCACTATTCTCCTACTCTAGTCTGAAGGTAATCACCATCAATATGACATCCAACAAGAATACAATAAGCACTTCTACTCCTGCTCATTCTATCTCTGGGAACATACAGATCACAAGGTGTAGCAACAGGCAATACTTCCATCAACCGGGGAAACCAATTACGAGTTTTTTGAAGGCCAATAACACATTTACACTCTGAACATTTGAGTTTCTGGCTGCATGTAAGAGCTCTCTGATCTGCTACAATTTTTAAAGGTACATCAGACATGTCATTTCAAAACCTACACAGTACTGCAGCAGTAAGCAATTTGAATCCGGGAAACAGAAACACACAAACAAGGATTCTAATGGAGCTTCACTCTGAACTTGCAAAACCGCTATTTTTGATCTTTAAGGATTCAGTAATATCAGGTATGGTTCCCAAAGACTGGCGTATAGCGGAAGTAGTGACTATATTCAAAAAGGGAAGTAAAGCTGAACCAGGTAATTATAGATATTTAATCAAAAAAGAAAAAGAAAAAGAAAAAGGGTAGCGTTGTGGTGCACAAGGTCATAAATTGGCTGTTTATTAATGAATTAAAACGTAACTTTTATTAGTAATTTAGAATAAAATAAACTCCCCACCAATCAACAAAAAGGCGAAATATTAAAAACTAAAAGACAGCAAGAAATTAAATATTAAAAACTGGCGCTGAGACACCTGATATTGCTCCTATAGTACTAAATGATTGATCCAAATATCAATGTTAGTATTGTGTAGTGGTGTGTAAATTATCACCTACTAAATATAAATGTTAGTCTCACGAAGTGGTGTATAAATTATCACCACTGTAAATATAGTGATCCTCTAACTAACACCGATCGAAACAGAAATAAAGGACGTTCCTCCTATATTTATGTTGTTATATCATTCGGGGGTGGTGAATAGATTTTACAAATATCCCTGAGTAATAGACTTGAATACTATGTCTCCCTCATACACTGTTGCAAAATTATGTTCTGCTAGACTCTCCACCATCTGAGAGTGGCAGAATGAATCACTAGAGATAGAATGTAACAAGTGAACTAAACATTCTTTTTACTATGAAATGCTGTGAAACGGAGCAGAGTCTGTTTGGGTGATTGTTCACACTGCCTGGATGAATGGTGCACTCTAGGGTAACAGAATAATTAATTAATAGGTATGATCACTAAATCTTTCCTCTATATACTCCTAGAGTATATAATAGATTTGCAAAATGAGTTCTCCACACATCTCGCTGAAGCGATAATTGCTCATCTGCACAGTCTTATAGGCAGTAATTAATTTCTCACAGTCAGTAAAATTAAAGATGACATGTATTTCATAACAGGGGTCTAAACGTTTATATCCACAATCAAGTAGTGTCTCTTTATGTGGTGAGCTGATAGCAGTCTGCTGGGTTCACGTTAGCCGTGTTAAATAGAACGACATTACATAGTCCCCATCTGCACGATGTTGCTGGCAGGTATAAATCACTCACAGTGAGAGAGATAACACATGTCTCGTGTTTAAGGAGGCAGTGTTATATTGTATTTAAGGAGGCAGTGTTATATTTCCCTGTTCACACTGCCTAAATGTATATTCCTATTAGCGTATTATGCTGTGAACTAATATAGAATTCTGGAGATTGTGTTTATAAGCTTAGAAGATGACAGAATATTTAATAGGTATAATTTACTGATGATTTGACCAATTATTCTTTCCTCTCTATATTGCTAATATCTATAATGAAATTGCAAAGTGAGTCCTAAACACATCTCATGAGGCAATAGCTTCTCATCTGCACAGTGTTATAGGCAGTATTTATTTCATCACAGTCGGTAAAAATGAGGGATGACATGTATTCAATATTGGAGACCTAAGCATTTGCACCCGCAATTAACAATGTTTCTTTGTGTGTTAAGCTAATAGCAGTCTGCTGAGTTCACACAAGCCGTACTGAGTGAGACGGCATTAAGCAGTCCTGATCTGCACGATGTTGCAGACAAATATAAATCTCTGACAATAAGAGAGATATCATGTGTCTCTTGTTGAAGGAGGCAGTGTTATATTTAATTAACACTTGCACCTCAGGTTCGATCACTTCAATTAAACTAACATATACAGTAAACACAATATCATTAGGAGCATATCTCGGGCCGTCAGCGCCTTACTCCAGGTAATTATAGACCAGTTAGTCTTACATCTATAGTGGGGAAAGTATTGGAAGGTATTCTAAGAGATAGTATTCAGAAGTTCCTTGAAGTCAATAAGGTCATTAAAAGGAATCAACATGGGTTTATGAAGGACAGATCCTGTCAAACCAATTACTTGGCTTTTATGAAACAGTAAGCGCAAACCTAGATCAGGGTAAAGAGGTGGATGTAATCTTTTTAGATTTTGCCAAAGCATTCGACACTGTACCACACATGAGACTTATCTACAAGCTACAAGAATCAGGGTTAGGAAGCACAATATACACTTGGGTCAAAAACTGGTTAGATAATAGGGAGCAGCGCGTTGTGGTTAATGGATCTTTTTCAACTTGGACTGAAGTGCTAAGTGGTGTGCCACATGGCTCAGTATTAGGACCGCTATTGTTCAATATTTTCATTAACGACCTAACAGAAGGTCTAGAGAGCATGGTGTCAATTTTTGCAGATGATACCAAATTGTGTAAAGTTATAAATGCGGAGGGGGATGCTGAGTCGCTTCAGAACAACTTAGTTAAATTAGAAGCTTGGGCAGCGAAATGGAGAATACGCTTCAATGCAGACAAGTGTAAGGTAATGCACTGTGGTAACAAGAACAAAAATAACACCTAGCTACTAAATGGGGTAAAATTAGGGGATTCTGTACTGGAAAATGACTTAGGTGTCCTCATAGATAGCAAACTAAGCAGTAGTACCCAAAGTAGGACTGCAGCAAAGAAGGCTAATAAGATATTAGCATGCATAAAACGGGTAATTGATGCTAGGGACGAGAGTATTATACTCCTGTTATATAAATCACTTGTGAGGCCACACCTTGAATACTGTGTACGAGGATATAGTCCAATTCTATTAGATCAGGCTAAAAGTAAGGCTATGGGGCTTGATCGTTGCAATCTGTTACATGTACACAAAGAAATAAATAAACAAAGTGTCATGCCATGGGTAAATAGTTTCAACTCAGCTAGCCGCTCTATTGTGGGGTCTGTTAAAAAACATTGGCATCTGATCCAGTCTGATCCAGAGCTACAGTTGCAGCATACTAGGTAAATGCCCAGTTATAAACGCGCAAAAAATTTGCGTGATATTCTGGTTAAATCAGATGTCTATAATCCAGTACAGCAGCCATCGTTTTTTGGAGGCAGGAAAGGTTGCTATAAATGCACCTGTACCACCTGCCAGTATTTAATATCTGGCAGTACGTTCCAACACCCACATACCGGCAAGACATATCACATTAGACATCGACTTATGTGTAGCTCGAGGTATGTGGTTTATCTATTAATTTGCCCCTGTGGGCTGTCATACATAGGCAAAACTGAGAGAGCCTTTAAGGATTGTATGACAGCCCACAGGTCTGCAATTAAAGCAGCCATAGCCACGGGCAAAAGTGATCAGCCAGTGGCTAGACACTTTGCCACTGCACGGCACCCCCTTACATCCCTTAAATACAGGATGATAGATCAGGTCCAGCCATCACTCAGAGGGGGTAATAGAGGACTCAAATTGTTGAGACTAGAGACCCAGTAGATACAGCGTTTGGACACAGTGTCCCCGCGAGGCCTAAATGAGCAATTAGGATTAAACTGCTTTTTGTCAACTTAGGGTCCAGAATCGATGTACTCATATAAATATGTATATTCTAGAGATGTATTAACTCAAAGTACTCTACTAGTATTTATTCACTTTAGAATTCTTGGTACTGATATCTGATTTTACATGGTAATGTTTTTGTATATGCATTCTAAGGATACATGCTTCTATTATGATGAATTTCTACTATGTGCAGATTCCTATGCTAGTTGATGCATTGTTATGGTGATGGGAGCAATATGATGACGTTGGTTTCACCGACGTCAGCGTCACTGGGCGGGCCTCAATCCCGGTTCCGGATTCATGGCCCCATGCACGGAGGTGTTACTGCTATTTAGGTGAGTGTTCTTTCTTGTATTGTTTGTAAGCCTGAGGAAAATGCTTAAAGCATTGAAACATTGCTAACTTCTTGCTGTCTAAAGTCTATTTATTGCAAGTCGCCGTGAGTGCCACACAAATCTGCTTATGTATATATATATATATATATATATATATAATCTCGCTATATCGGTCAATTTAAGATTTGGATGAACTGGGGCATGGCCTAGCAAGAATCAGGGTCTGGCATGCTTCTATTCAGCTCCCACTGAGTTCAAACCAGTCCTTTCTCCAGATTTTCAGACACCTGGGCACAGCTATGGTGAAGAGGACCACCCTGGGCCTGAGCTGCAGAGCCTGGAGACACTGCTTTGGTCTCTGCAAGTTGCGGCCTTCCCAGACTCCTGAAGCCGCGGTGTTTCCTGCCTGCCTGGTCCTGGCACAGATGCACTGTTGGGGCAGCAGTAGACTTCTGGGTGCCGTGTCCTAGCCGGAGACCTGAGACCCCTGGCCACCAGTGACATACCTCCTGTACGCTACACAACCAGTGGCCCCTCTTTCCTGACGCTCCCTCACCCGCTGCTACTGCCGGTATTTGTCTCTGCTCTGGGACCGGGACCAGCGATATTACCGCTCCTCCTGCAGACTGGGGGATCACAGCCCCCCCACCCAGCAAGCTTACCGCTCCTCCTGCAGACTGGGGGGATCATGGTCTTCCGTTCATATGTGCCCATTCAGAGGGCCGACCACTGCTGTACTGGTTCCTGCTCTCCACCGCTAAGGGGGTCAGAGATGTGCAGGGGGAAATGGCTGCAGCTGTTGATACTGGCTATGCTTCGCTGAAGATTTTCCCTGTAACTGGGCTCTCTGCTTGTTTCGGCCCTCTAATTACTCATACATCAGTCCTGTCTCTCACTGGTTCCATCTACTGTGTGGCAGGCTCAGACTTACATTTTAGAGCTCTGAAAGGGTGGTCAGTGACCTGGTTCTGGTGCCTGAGAAGCTTGGCTGTTTTGGAGTTATCACCCCTTGCTTCTCCTTTACACTGTACTGCTGTGGCAGGTTCCGGATTACCACCTGGTGCTGCTGACCCCTGTAGGTGCCCTGCTCCATCTGCAACAACACTTCAGGATTGCACCCTCTTGTGACCTGGAAGCCCTGCTACCTGTTGCTTGCAGCCAGAGTTGCACTGTGTCCCCAGCTCATACTTCCACTACGCTGATCTAGGCCCTCTTGCCTGGCCATGATCCCCTATCTCACCCACATGTGAAGGGGTCAAGTGAGTGATGACACCCCAGGTTCTCCAGTGACAAGGCATTTCCTCCTGTTACTGGTTTCTTCTGTGGCACCATCTTCAATGTCCTCCCTGTGATCATCTTATGGAATTGTTTGGCTGATGGGGAAGACCAAGAAAAAAGGGCAGACACCGGCAGCTAAGAAATGTACAGACACAACTTTGCAACCTAACATATCGTCACCTGCAAGTTGAAACTGACAGAGAGAATTCTCATTTAACTCCTGCTTCTTCCCCTTCTCCTGAAGACGTAGACGCGATGGCCTCCCCTGCATGGGCGATCTCTGTCGGTAGTTAGGATGTCACTATGACTGACCTACTGTATTGTCCCATATACGCTCTCTTCTGACAAAGAGATCTCCCAACCAAACAAGATTGCCATGATCTTGAGCACAAATTGCGTGAGATAAAGTCTGAAATTCCAGCTCTTCAAGCTTTCACAAATGACACACCGGGTTACAGATGTTGAAGAACATCTTGGAGACCTGGAGACCTCACACCGAGCTCTCCACAACATCGTTGCCTTGCAGGCTCAAGAGCTCCCTAAGCTCATACAGTGAAAGCAAGTGGACCTTGATAATAGGGGCAGGAGAAATAACTTTACAGATATGAAGAGTCAGGAAATAATAGACGCTGTCACCTTGTTATTTAACAAAGTCTGGGCAGCAGACTCGGACAATGCTATACTCTTTGACCGGGCTCACCGTGCTCTTCATCCCAGAGGTCTTCAAACTGAAGCTCCCAGGGACATTATCTGCTGCCTACATTTTTACCATATTAGGAGGAGATTCTTGTTAAAGCATGGAAGCTTGACTGTTTGGAATTCAATGGTTAAGTTATACACATCTTTTCCGATCTCTCCTGGCATATGCTCCAGCACCGCTGCCTTCTTAAACCACTGACAGATGTCTTAAAAGACAAAGGCATATGGTTTAGATGGGGCATCCCGATGAGTGTTCAAGTTACACATGAAGATGGTCAGATTATTCTGCAGTCTCTGGGTGATTTGGATGCCTTCTGCTCGGCCTTACACATTGTGAAACCTCCCCTTGGAGAGTGGTCTCACTTGTACTGCTGTCTATACCCGCCCAGTCTTCCTGTCCACATGCCTCCTGGACTGCGGTGGGTAATTGGAAACGAGGTGCCCATTCCTCACCTCCTATCTGTTATGATTCCAGTACTCTGGTCTGGGGAGATCTTATAGCAAGGACCCGAGTACTGGAACGTAATGCTGGGAAAGGGAGTGGGAACGGAAATAGCCCCTGGCGCCCTAACTCCGTTGTCTCGCCCGTGCTGTCAGAAATCTCTTGCGAGACTATGGTTGCTTGAGCCCGTGGCAGCCGCGTTTGAAGGGCGGATTACGTCTGCCCAACTCCGATGCCCCCTCAGGTCTTAATGGGAGACAAAGAGAAATCCGAGACAGGGTGATAACAAGGGGCCCTCTAACTAAGCAACAAAGCCAGGGGCTACAAGCTAACCTAAAACTAGAATATGTGCTGAAAAACCGCCAGGGAAAAGGACAACCAAAATACCCACTTGTCCACTCTCCTACCCGGCACCGCCGAGTTCCAGAGAGGACTTGTGGAAGCGGAAACCTCCGCAAATGCGCCGAAACAGAATACAAAATTAAGCGGGCTGAGCCGCAGCACACGGCAGAGCCGCAACTCACGAACACCACACGAGATTCTCTGGCGATGGTTGCGGACAATTGGGGACCAGAGACTTCTTGGGATGAGATGACAACTCCAAGATTCAGGAACTCTGAGGACAGGAATGACCGGACACATCAGGACTGGAACAGACGTTCAGCAAACCTAAGCAGCATGCAGGAAGCTATTACCGGCGTCTGTGTGAAGCACTGAGAAGGTATTTATCAAGGAGTTCTCCAATCAGATGTTCAGAGCCTGATAACCCTAAATGCCGTGCAGCTGCCCTGCTGCACGCCCAGAAGACCAGTGTGTGTGTGTTACTGGATTGACCCTGCAATGGGGAACGCGGTCCGCCCGTGGCGTCCCCGTTGCTAGGGTCCAGGCGGCTCAGCGCGCCCGGCGTCCCAGCGTTGCTAGGGACCCGGCGGCTAGCACGCTCGGCGTCCCTAGTTGCTAGGCGCCGGGCCGCGAGGACATCGCGGACCACGGCGCCTAACAGTACCCCCCCCTTGAGGAGGGGTCAAGGAACCACTAACGCCAGGTTTCTGAGGAAATTCCCGAAAAAATGCCCTCTTGAGCTTAGGGGCATGAATATCCTTATCCAGGACCCAAGACCTTTCCTCCGGACCATAGCCTTTCCAGTGAACTAAAAAATAAAGCCGACCCCAGGACAATCTAGAATCAAGAACTTTCTCTACCAAGAACTCCTGTTGTCCCTGTACATCCACTGGAGATCTACCCTGAGAGATCCTCCGAGGAAATCTACTAGAAGAAACGTATTGTTTCAACAGGGAACAGTGAAAAGTATTTCCAATCTTGAGAGATCTTGGTAAACGTAGCCGAAAGGCAACTGGGTTGACCTTCTTAATAATAAGAAACGGTCCAATAAATTTGGGTCCAAGTCTAGCCGAGGATTGTCTAAGCCTGATGTTGCGAGTTGACAACCACACCTTATCTGCCACCTTAAAAGTGCAAGGACGTCGGAGCCTGTCAGAAAATTTCTTCTCTTGGAAGGCCGTTTTTCTGAGAGTAAGGTGCACTTTTTTCCAAATTGCTCTGAGATGGGAGGTCAAGGTTAGCGAGAAGACTGGAGAATGACGAAAAAAAGAACTGGCTCTGGGGTGAAAACCAAAAACTGAAAAGAATGGAGACTCTTTGGTGGAGGAATGACAAGAGTAATTGTAAGCAAATTCAGCCAAAGGGAGAAACTCGGACCAATCATTCTGGAGTTTGGCTGAATACAAACGCAAATATTGTTTTAATGACTGGTTAACTCGTTCGGTTTGCCCGTTAGACTGTGGGTGGTAACCAGATGTTAAAGACAGTTTCATCTTCAATGAAGCACAAAAACATTTCCAGAATTGTGCGATGAATTGTGGACCCCGATCAGAAACAATATCAGTGGGCAAACCATGAAGCCTGAACACATGGCGGAGGAACAAAACTGCCAACCCTTGAGCAGAAGGCAATCGGGGAAGAGCAATAAAATAAGCCATTTTACTAAAACGGTCCACTACCACCCAAATGACTCGGAATCCGGCTGAAAGGGGAAGGTCAACCACAAAATCCATGGAAATATGAGACCATGGCCTGAGAGGAACAGCTAAAGGCATGAGTTGCCCGATAGGCAACGAACGAGGAACCTTATGCTGTGCACAAACCTGACAGGAATGGACGAATTCCTTAACGTCTTTAGAAAGACTAGGCCACCACACTGAGCGAGAGACTAACTCTAATGTCTTAGTGATTCCCAGATGCCCTGAGACTTTGTTGTCATGAAATTCAGTTAAAACAGTTGCTCTCAAAAATTCAGGGACATAAAGACGACCAGCAGGAGTAAGTCTAGGAGCTTGGTGTTGAAGCTGGTTTAACTGGGTAAATAAATCCTGTGTGAGGCCTGCCCGGATGACCGAAGATGGAACTATGAGGGTAACAACAGGAGTGCTATTGTGAAGCGGAAGAAAGCTACGTGACAGGGCATCAGCTTTCATATTCTTGGAACCAGGCCTGAAAGTGATTATAAACCTGAAACGGGTAAAAAATAATGCCCAACGTGCCTGCCGAGCATTAAGCCGTTTAGCTGATTCAATATATTGCAGGTTCTTATGGTCAGTCAAAACCGAAATAGTATGTTTAGCTCCCTCCAGCCAATGCCTCCACTCCTCGAAAGCCCATTTCACCGCCAGTAACTCCCGATTACCAACGTCATAGTTGGATTCAGCGGAGGAGAATTTCCTGGACATAAAGGCACAAGGATGTAACTCCAGAGACTCCGGATCTTCTTGAGAAAGGACAGCCCCCACTCCAACCTCTGAGGCATCAACCTCCACAACAAAGGGCAATTCCGGATTAGGATGTCTGAGGACTGGAGCCGAGACAAAGGCTTGCTTCAAGGCCTGGAAGGACAACTCAGCTTCATGCGACCAGTTGGTAGGATCCGCTCCTTTTTTTGTCAGAGCTACTATGGGAGCAACCAGGTCAGAAAAAGAATGAATGAACCTCCTATAATAATTCGCAAACCCTAAAAAGCGCTGAATTGCTTTTAAATTAGTGGGTTGAGCCCAATTAAGGATGGCCTGGAGCTTCTTTGGTTCCATGGAAAATCCCTGAGGAGAAATTATGTACCCTAAAAAAGATACTTCTGTGATGTGAAAATCACACTTTTCCAGCTTGGCATATAAGTGATTCTCACGTAACTTTTGAAGAACCAGACGCACCTGGGTAACATGTTGTTCCATCGATTCAGAATAAATCAAGATGTCGTCTAAATAAACGACCACGAATTTCCCTAGGAAGTCACGGAGAACATCGTTAATGAGGTCTTGAAAAACTGCCGGAGCATTAGACAGGCCGAAACGGCATCACCAGGTATTCGTAGTGACCCGACTGAGTGCTGAAAGCCGTCTTCCACTCATCCCCAGATTTAATTCGGATGAGGTTGTAAGCTCCTCTAAGGTCAATTTTAGAAAAAATCACAACAGAACGTAACTGATCAAAAAGCACAGAAATTAACGGCAAAGGATAGGTGTTTTTAACGGAGATCTTATTCAGGGCTCTAAAATCCATGCATGGTCTGAGCGAGCCATCTTTTTTCTCCACAGAGAAAAAACCTGCACTTAAAGGGGATTTTGATGGTCTAATAAATCCCTTCTTTAGGCTTTACTGAACATAATTATTCATGGCCGTGGTTTCCGGCCCGGACAAGGCATATAATCTCCCCTTAGGCAAGGTGGCACCTGGAACTAGCTCAATTGCACAATCATAAGGCCGATGGGGAGGTAGAATGTCCGCATTGCCTTTGGAGAAGACATCGGCAAACTCCTGGTATTCCACAGGAATGAGCTCTGGGACGACTGCTGCAACTCTGACTGGATACGAAATACATTCTTTAGCACAAAAAGTACCCCATTGGGAAATCTCCCCGGACCGCCAATCAATGGTGGGATTATGAAAGGCAAGCCAAGGGTGACCCAAAACAACAGGAACTGCCGGGCAATGTGTAAGGTAGAATTCAATATCTTCGGAATGTAAGGCTCCTACTGTAAGTACTACTGGAGGTGTACGGTGAGTAATCACCCCATTGGAAAGCGGACCCCCATCCAAGCCGTGCATGGTGATACATCTATCTAAAGGTAACTGCGGAATACCTAATGTCTTAAGCCCAAGTTAAATCCATAAAGTTTCCTGCAGCTCCACTGTCGACAAAAGCCGACACCAAAGAACTGAGGCTGCCAAAGGAAACCTTAACAGGGACTAAAAGAGAGTTGTTCGAGGAGATAAGCTGCAGACCTAAGTGAACCCCCTCACAATTCACCTGGTCAGAGCGTTTCCCGACTTGTTCGGGCAGTTACGAGCAAAATGTCCCTTATCCCCACAGTACAAACAAAGACCGGATTTTTGTCTTCTGGTTTTTTCCTCTGGAGACAGCCGGGAGAGACCCATCTGCATGGGCTCCTCGACGTCTTCTGGGAAGGTATATACACAAGGACTAGACCTTACAGTTGTTCCTCTTTCAGTCCTTCGCTCTCGGAGACGATGATCAATCTTTATAGCAAGCTCCATGAGTTTATCAAGAGTCTCAGGCGCGGGGTACTGGAGGAGACTGTCTTTAATAAATTCAGATAAACCGAGGCGAAACTGACTGCGCAGGGCCGGGTCATTCCAGCCACAGTCGTTCGACCAACGGCGAAACTCGGTACAATAAACCTCCGCAGGATTTCTACCTTGTTTGAGAGCGCGCAGATGACTCTCAGCGGACGCCTCTCTATCTGGGTCATCATATAAGAGCCCCAATGACTTAAAAAAGGCGTCTACAGATAACAAAGCAGGATCCTCAGCTTTTAAACCAAATGCCCAAGTCTGTGGATCCCCCTGGAGTAAGGAAATAATAATCCCAACCCGCTGAGATTCATTACCAGAGGCTGTAGGTCTTAAACGAAAATAAAGTTTACAGGCTTCTTTAAAATTAAAAAATGATTTTCTGTCCCCGGAAAAACGGTCGGGCAAATGCATCTTTGGTTAAGGGACTACCTTCGGGGAGGCTCGCAAAAGATCTTCCTGCGATCTCACCCGAAGAGAAAGATCCTGAACCATTTGAGTAAGTTCTTGAATCTGGTTGACTAAGAGCTGACCGGGATTTGGCCCTAAACCTGTCGGATTCATGAGGCCGATAAACTCTCACAAAAACAGAATGAGAAAAAATTAAACCCCGTTTAATTTTAAGTTTTGGTATGGCCGGTAATAATGTTATGATTCCAGTACTCTGGTCTGGGGAGATCTTATAGCAAGGACCCGAGTACTGGAACGTAATGCTGGGAAAGGGAGTGGGAACGGAAAAAGCCCCTGGCGCCCTAACTCCGTTGTCTCGCCCGTGCTGTCAGAAATCTCTTGTGAGACTATGGTTGCTTGAGCCCATGGCAGCCGTGTTTGAAGGGCGGATTACGTCTGCCCAACTCCGATGCCCCCTCAGGTCTTAATGGGAGACAAAGAGAAATCCGAGACAGGGTGATAACAAGGGGCCCTCTAACTAAGCAACAAAGCCAGGGGCTACAAGCTAACCTAAAACTAGAATATGTGTGGAAAAACCGCCAGGGAAAAGGACAACCAAAATACCCACTTGTCCACTCTCCTACCCGGCACCGCCGAGTTCCGGAGAGGACTTGTGGAAGCGGAAACCTCCGCAAATGCTCCGAAACAGAATACAAAATTAAGCGGGCTGAGCCGCAGCACACGGCAGAGCCGCAACTCACGAACACCACACGAGATTCTCTGGCGACGGTTGCGGACAATTGGGGACCAGAGACTTCTTGGGATGAGATGACAACTCCAAGATTCAGGAACTCTGAGGACAGGAATGACCGGACACAGCAGGACTGGAACAGACGTTCAGCAAACCTAAGCAGCATGCAGGAAGCTATTACCGGCGTCTGTGTGAAGCACTGAGAAGGTATTTATCAAGGAGTCCTCCAATCAGATGTTCAGAGCCTGATTACCCTAAATGCCGTGCAGCTGCCCTGCTGCACGCCCAGAAGACCAGTGTGTGTGTGTTACTGGATTGACACTGCAACGGGGAACGCGGTCCCCCCGTGGCGTCCCCGTTGCTAGGGTCCAGGCGGCTCAGCGCGCCCGGCGTCCCTGCGTGGCTAGGGAGCCGGCGGCTAAGCGCGCACGGCGTCCCAGCGTTGCTAGGGACCCGGTGGCTAGCACGCTCTGCGTCCTTAGTTGCTAGGCGCCGGGCCGCGAGGACATCGCGAACCACGGCGCCTAACACTATCTGACTAGGTCCATGCACCTGAAGCTCACCTTCCTCATGAACCATTCTTGTTTCCACACAGTTTCAGTGAACACTGTCTTACTGCCCCACTGCCCAGTCCTTTGATCAGTTACGAGACTCCCAGTTAATTTTCCTTATCGGAGTTCCCTTCAGTTGGAGGTGTTATTACCCCCCTTTCCCTCTTTTTCTTTGAGTCTACCATGCCATGGATTTCACCAGTAATACATTCTTGTACTCCTGATTTTTATGCATTATGTGCCTTGGGCCTAATTCAGATCTGGGCCTCAGAGACTACAGTCTTACGTTCATTCAATTCGGACTCCCCATGGTACCCTGGTTTATACGCTACCACTAATTGCGGATTCTTTCCAACAGTATTATGCCTCCCTTTACAATCTACAAATAGGACAATCTCACTCTGAGGGCTTGGACTTGAAGACTTTACTTCACAGCTATCTACATGAGATTGACTTTCCTAAATTTTCTGAGATAGATCTGGACTCCTTTGAGTCACCATTCATGATTGAGGAGCTTGAGACTGCTTTATTCGTCAACCCCATTGGGCTAAAGCCCAGTTCCTGATGGGTTTTCTAGTATGCTATTACAAGGCGTTTATATCTTCCCTATTACCCCTTTTACTGAAGGCTTGCAACTTGGTATCCCATGAAAGGGGCTTCCCCAAACAGACTCTGGAAGCTCATATCTCTGTAATACCTAAAGAGGGCAATGACCCCACACAATGTTCAAGTTACAGGCCTATCTCTTTGTTGAATTGGGACGTGAAATTGTATGCTAAATTGCTGGCCAATCAATTGAGCCCTCTCCTTCCTGATGTGGTTCATGGAGATCAGGAGGGTGTCATCCCGGGCTGAGAAGCAAAGGACAACACATCCAAAATCATAGATCTTATTCACGTTGCTAGGTCTGGATCGGCCCCCGTGGTCTTCTTGTCCACTAACATGGAGAAGTCCTTTGATAGAGTAGACTGGCAATTTCTGGAAGGCCTACTCGACCATCTGGGCCTGGGCCCTATTTGCCTCCACTGCATCTTGGCCTTATATAGATCTTCTTCAGCTAGAGTCCAAGTGAATGGTGCCCTCTCCAGTCCATTTGAGATCAGAAATGGAATGAGACAGGGTTGCCCCCTCTCCCCTCTCATATTTGTGCTCTGTATGGAGGCACTGGCCAAAGCTATTAGAGCCAACCAGAACATTCATGGTATCTGGGTTGGAGATCAGGAATACAAACTAGCATTGTATGCCGATGATCTTTTGGCTACTATCTCTGACCTGGTGGTCTTGCTGCCAGCCCTGATAGTGGAATTTGTAAGATTTAATACTTTAATTTTAAAATTAATTATGCCAAGTCAGTTGCTTTGAACATTACCACCCAACACCAGATGATTGAGGGCCTCCATGACTCGTTCCCATTTCTATGGAACCCATCACACTTTATATATTTAGGGGTTATATTATCTTGAGACAATTCGGAAATATATAGACTTAACTTACTTCAATTACTACATAAACTTAAAAATGATTTTAATAAATGGTCGACCCTTCACCTTTCCTGGTGGGGCAGGATTAACACAGTAAAAATTAATGTCCTGCCCAAAATTATTTACCTTCTACAGACTCTGCCCATCTCTCTTCCTCATGCCTTCTTTAGGGAACTCCAAGTTATGGTGTGTCGCTTTGTCTGGGGTAAGATGGGTCATAGATTGGCCCAATCAGTACTGATTTGAAGCCATAAAGAGGGTGGCTTGCAACTTCCCCATTTCTTAAGTTATCATGCTGTACACCTTACCAGGATATATGAAATGTCTCAATATCCTGCCACTAAACATTGGCCACTGATTGCAGGATCCACCACTGGTGCCCCCACTCATGTCCTTCCATGGTGCTGTTAAATCCCCCATTTCCAACATCCTACCCTAGATCCCACTTTACACTGTTGGAATTTTTTTTTAACATTTACCAGCCTTTAGCCCAAAACCATCTCTTCCCACACCTCTGCTACATTACCCAGATTTACCTCCGAGCATATTTTCCCAAACTCAATTGTCTCACTGGGCCTCGATTGGCATTTAATTAGCCCCACTGGCTTTCTGTCTTTTTCTGAGCTCACACAGACATATGGTTTACCCTCCAATTATTTTTGAGTTTATTTACAAATCTTACACTATGTGACTTCTTTTCCAGCTCATACTGAAGGGTTGCGCCTGACCTCTTTTGAAACCTTGTGCTTAAATGGCCCCACATAGACATTTGA
Source organism: Pseudophryne corroboree (assembly GCF_028390025.1). Lineage (NCBI taxonomy): Eukaryota > Metazoa > Chordata > Amphibia > Anura > Myobatrachidae > Pseudophryne > Pseudophryne corroboree. The sequence continues at coordinate 172,444,046 of NC_086453.1, read as the reverse complement.
TATCCCAGTTGTATCAAAAATGTATGACTTGTCTCTCACTCTGACCCCTTCTTTTGTGTCGGGTTGGCAAAGGGAGCTCACTGAAGATCAGTAGTCCCGAATATTCACATACACGTTTGCCAGTTCTCCTTCCATTCAGGTTTTGGAAACCTGATACAAAATTATGTCTAGATGGTACCTCTGCCCTTAGCGCATTCACCAGATGTTCCCGACCGTGTCGGACTTCTGTTGGCGCTGTGAGAAGTCGCTGGGTCCCCCCATTCACACTTGGTGGCATTGCCATAGGCTGACTGGCTTCTGGCAACAGGTACAAACAGTCATACATCAAATTACTGGATACCCGGTCCCTGATACCCCTGAATATTGACTTCTTAGCATGCTGGACATCCCTCTATCCCAATACAAAAGCTCTTTGCACCAACATCTGGTGAATATGGCTAGGGCTACTATACCATGCTACTGGAAGTCCACCTTACAACCTCCTATTTCTTACTGGCTACGTAGAGTCGATTTTTACATGACCATGGAGGAATTTGCCACACCTCTACCAATGGGCGCCTCTAGATTTATTGCTACCTGGTCAAATTGGCTCGCCTTTAAGGAATATCATGTCTATAAAACCTATATGAAAGCAGTCTCTCCTATGGCATCTTAAAGCCACGAGGGCGACCCCCCTATTTTTCCTTCTCTTTCTTTTTCCCCCTTCTTTTTGGGCTATTGTAGTGACAACCCAGGAGCGGTTAGGTGTAAAAGGGTTTAACTGGGTCCAGTTACCTGGGAATCCAACCTGTAAGGATCCAGGTTGTGGTGCAGTTAAAATGGTTAAGCCGAGTTGATATGACCTGGTATTTATTCTGATCTCCAAGCACCGTCTCTGCACATGTCGGAGCTGACATCACCAACTCTGCAATATGTCGGGTTGCTGTCTGAAAGGGGTCTCTTGCTGAGTTTTACCTGGGAATCTCCTGTGTATGGCCTGTCATTTCAGTATAAAAATGGTATTAGACTGTTATACTAAGATGCTATCATTTCATACACAGATGGAACCTCGGTCATTTCACCTGACCGAGGCGCAGGCATGCACTCCCGGCGTGACTAGGTGATCCGTCCACCTAGTCACGCTGGAAGTGTACAGAGATGCTCCATTCAGAGCGTCTCTGTCCGGGCTCTATCTGTAATAAATAAAATGTAATTTATATATTGTTTGCATGAAGTTTGCCCATAATTTCTCTGTTTTGTGCTAATGTTATTCCAGTGTTGAATGTTATGTCAGCATCCAAATAACCACTTAAAACTCACACAGATATATTACATAGAGCAGAGATATAACTAGAACAGAAGAAATCACTGCACTTGGTATGTTTCTTATGTAAAAAAATAAAAATCCGTATGAAAAGGAGTTATGGAAGACTTACATTTGTTAACGCTCTTTTGTCAAAGTACATAGTGTCCACAGGGGACATCAGGGTTGTAGTGGTGGATGAGGAATCCGGGCATCAAACAGTTAAAGCTTTTCAAGCGTATCCCAGAATGCTTGCTTCCCTCCTCTATAATCCCGCCTCCAGGCACAGGCATTTAGTTTTGTTAACCAGTGCAATGCAGGAAGCAGAAAGGAGAGAAGAAAGATGTTAGGCATATAAGAACACATTCTCATTGACTGGGAAAGGAACCAGAGGCAAATGCCGAAAAACCCCAGAGAGGCCAGGTGTGCCAGAGTGGGCACCCTGTGGACCCTATGTACTTCGAAGAAAGATAGTTAACAAAGGTAATTCCAGACCAAATTTACCCTGCACAGATAGAAATGTCCCAGTCTGTCGACTCGGGGCTGACGTCCCCAGGAAGACCACTACTGTGATCCCATAGTGAAGAGAATCTCCCCCGGAGGGTTTGGTGACTGCGGTAGCTTAAACGAGATGTCTGAGGTGCTGCAGTGTTATTCACTGAGGTGACCAGGCTATGAGAGCTGAGGCTGGAATTTGCACAATTACTGGAGGTCATATCCTGAGTGTGGCTGGGATGCTGAGAAGCAAGGCTGCGGAGCACTGGTTGCCACACTGTTACCTGCACTGACAGCCTAACAAGCAAAAAGGTACTGGTTAAGTACCTGCAGAACAGTGCTGATTGGCCCAAGCACTGCACAGACCTTCCTAGTGCCTGATTGGCTTACCTGGTCATGTGACCATATCCAAACTGGTGGTGCCCACAAACCGGCACTGCTGGCCTCCCTCCAAGAGCCCAAGCCTGGACCTGGCCTAATAATGTAATGTAATAGGATGCACAAGCAGCTTCTGCTGATTAAAATGATATGCAGCATGCCTATATTCTGTGTGATTGCGACTGTATTTTAATACAAAATGCTCTGCTACAGTGTTTACCTGGAAAACACTGTAACATTTTATTTCACATGCAGATAGAGCTGCTATTACACACAGACTTTGTGTCTAAGACGCATTTTCGTAGAAGAAAATGCAAAAAAAAGATGATCAGCACTACAGGGTCCTGCCATGGCATGGTGTGACTTCAAGAGCTGATTAGCATGACGGTAGCGAGGATTTAGGAGGACACATCTGTAAGATGCATTTTCGGCAAGAAAAGATGCCCAACATTAGCAGATCTGCCCGGCAAATGACGGCTCACTCACGCCAGGCATCTCTCGATCTCTAGGGGCATGCACAATGCTAACATGCCTTACAAATGAATGTACCTTCTGTGGCTTCTGGGTTCCCTTCCCCCAACCAAAGCTAACATGAGCCATTCATTTTTTCCCCCAAATCTACTTATTGGGTTTTTTGATTGGTACAAAAAGTATACTCAATGTATTAAAATGCAATAAATGTTGTACAGTTGCCAACAATATAATCATTACAATGTAAAATCATTGAGTTGAATTGATAAGTCGAGAAAAAAAAGAAAGAGTTGACTGGAGTCATATACAGAAATGACTCATATAAAGTCAGCGAGTGAGACACACAATCCCATTACTTAATGTTCACATAGAATATCAATAAGGATCTGTGGCTCCGGTCCAAAGTTAATCCAGGTATGATATAATCAATTAAATCTGCATCTCCATTAATACTACGAGTGTGTTGAAAGAGTAAACTATAGGAATAGTTGGCAAAAATACAATGTACATATCGATAAAAGAACAGTATTCAGTAATATAAAATATCAACTAAGTTATCACAGTAAAAGAAACTGGGAGGAGAAAACAGACGAGGGTAAACACAGAAGGAGGAAACGAGGGGAAGAGGGGTAAATGTTTTGCACATAGGCATCATATTTACATAATACATTAGAGCTGTTATTAAAGTAGTTAGACAATATGTTAGAGAGCCATTTAGACTGTCATAGTTCAACAAGTGGTAGAAAGTGGGAGGATGGTGTGACTAGTTTCAACAATTCTCCCTGGAAACCACAGCTACAGTGTTTCCTGTATTTTGCGATATAAATACCATTCTGTATTTTCAAGTATTTTAAAAATCTGTTCTTTGGTATGAGCTAGCAGTGTATCAATAAAGGAGCCCCATTTACGGTGAAAGGTTATAATACCTTTTTCAACATTAGGGAGCGTGGAGTATCTGTCTAAATAAATGGTTCTAAGAAGCATGCGGTGGACCATATCTAATCTGGGTGATGAATGGTGTATCCACTGTGTCCATATTACTTTTTTGGCAATAGTGACCAGTACAATTTAGAAAGAACTGAGCTTGGTGGTATCAGCCCCTAGTGCCCAGTTTTTGAAATTAGCAAACAACAATGCTGCAGGATCTAAGGACACTTTTAAACTAAACGTGGTATTAATATATGAAATAATCTGGTTCCAAAACTTTTTAATTGTTCCACAAAACCACACATTACGAAAGAAGGTAGCCAATGAGGTCTTGCAATTAGTTTCAGCGGGAACAACGTGTTTGCGCTGATCCTGCGAAATGTAAGCTCTATGAATGGATTTTACATGGGTTTCTTGTAAAGACACAGAGTGAAGTGCTTTCAATGCAGTCTCATGGTTTTTAAACAAGATCAGTTCATTATTTAAGGAATGAACATCATTCTTCCATAACGCAGTGACATGAGTCCACAGTTTGGGGGAGTTCAATTTGACTAAATCTTGATAAAGGTATCTAGTTTTATATTTAATTTGTTTAATGAAAGACAACAAAGACATCAGAACATCGTCTTCTTCAGGAGAAGATCATGCATTAGGAAGCGACTCCATGTAGTGCTTAATCTGAAGGTATGCAAAGAAATGGTGATTATTTAGATTATATTTAGTTTGCAATTCAGAAAAAGAAAGAATCTTGCCTCCAAGGTCAAAAACGTCAGCAGTGTTTCTGATGCCCTGTGTCTTCAGTCTAAGGTAAGTTAGATTTTCTAGCCCTGGTTTAAACAAAGGGTTGCCCCAAAGTAGGATCACGTCAGTGCAGCAAGGGTTTCTCTTGAACAGTTTATTAAGGGCCCACCAAGTGTGGTAGGTGTCTCTAAAGAAAATATTATTAAGTACAGAAGGCGGAAGAAGCTTTTTCGGGATATGTAGCAAGGCACCTGGGGAGAACGGGGCACAAGTAGCACAGTCTAAGGCATACACAGAATAGGTATCCCTTTCCAGTAGCCAGTCTGCAATATAACGGAAAAAAAATAGAATACTGTATATGAATTTCAGTAGGTCTGGAAGTCCAAGGCCGCCATCCGAGCGCAACATTTGTAATTTGGCTTTGGAAATTCTAGGGCGTCCATTTTTCCAGATGAATTTTTGAAATTCTCTGTATAATTTTTTAATATCCTGGGTAGAGAGATAAATTGGGAGTATCTGCATCGCATAAAATAGCTTCAGAAAAATGACAGATTTTAATACTGCTATCCTTCCCATTAGGGACAAAGGTAAAACTTTCCAACTCTCTAATAAAGTGATAATTGAGTTTATCAGTGGAGTAAAATTATATGAGTATATGTGAGATAAATGGCTCAGAATATTAATTCTTAAATATTTAAATTTGGATTTCCTTGAGTAATGCTGATGACATGTCATATGATGTGTTGGTGCCCAACTGCAACATTTCTGATTTATTTATGTTTATTTTATATCTAGTAAAAGAGCTAAACTATGTTATAATATCTAAGATAATGGGTAAAGAATAATTGGGATATGACATAAATAATAACATGTCATCAACGGATTGAGAAAGGCGCAAGTCTACTCCTACCATGATTCCTTGATACAGGGGCGATTGTCTGAGGGCTATTGCAAGTGGTTCTAGGGCTGCTGCAATGAGTAATGGTGAGAGTGGGCATCCTTGTCTCGTCCCCTTGTAAATTTGAAGAGTACAAAAGATAGCCATTACATTGAATCTTAGAATTTGAATAAGATTACAACAGGTTCAGAATAGTAATAAATCTGTCAGAGAAACCAAATTTCCGAAGTGGTAGATACAGATTGTCCCAATGTATTCTATCAAATGCCTTTTCAGCATCTAGGGCAAGGATAGCTTGTGATGTCTTATTGTTAGAGTTCTGTGCATCTGAAATAGCTGTCAATACTCTTCTGTTTACTGTCGAGTTCCGGTTAATTATAAACCCTGTCTGATCTTTATGAATTATATGCGGGAGGATATATTTTACCCTTTCTGCTAAAATTTTAGTAAGCGTCTTATAATCGGCATTTAAAAGTCATATTGGGCCATAGGAGCCCGGATCTGCAAGATCTCTACCTTGTTTGTACATGATGTTTATGGTGGCTGAATTAAAATGATCCAGGATCTTTACTAATGTCAAAAGTGAGTTATAAAATAGCATTAATTGAGGGATAATCCTGGGTGTAGAATCTTATAACATTCTGCAGTTTACCCATCGGGTCCTGGTGCTTTGCCATTTTTTAAACATTTAATGGCACAAGATACTTCTTCCTCAGTAATAGGGCCTATAAGGGATTCTACTAATTGTTCCTGTATTCAATGAATAGGTAAGTCTTCCCAGAACATTTGCTGCAGGAGAGGCGGGTGGTTGTGAGTACAATGAGGCGTACAATTTAGTCATAATATCAGCTATCTGCGCATTGGTAGTTGTGAAGGTTACATCAGGCTTACTTAATGGTTTAACCACCATCGGCAGTTTTTGGCCTTTTAAAATGGTAGATAGAAGTTTACCACTTCTGTTGCCATATTTGTAGAATCTATGGTCATTTTTTTAAAAAAATTCTTCCATCTGAATAAACATGCCATCATAATGTGATTTAGTTTCAAAATATATTTTCTTAGTAGCTGCATTAGGGTGGGATTTATATGTTTGAAATGCATCTGTCAAAGTTTGTTGGGCCTTGACATGATCATCCCTCAGAGATTTCCTAGCTGGTGACAAATAAGACATAATGCTACCTCGGATTACGGCCTTAGATGCCTGCCAGAATAATATAGGATTATTTGATGTGAAGGGAAGGTTGTTTAATCTATACAACTGCATACAAAGACAAGGTTGCAGGTGCACAATTCAAACACTAACAATTTATTAATAATAATCATTGCAATAAAATTTAGCATTCTGAGCGAGGTTCTTTGCATAGTAATGGCCATAAGTAACTGCTTGCCCACCGCATCCAGGTGACCTCATTAGTCGGGCAAGTCCATAACATTTTATTGGGGTACAAATCTAGGGGGCGGGATAGCTGAGTGACCCCAGGGCAACACTAAAGTGATAAAATATATAGTGAAAAAAAGTGAAGATAGGTTAGTGAGAGAGGCTGCTGAAAACAGCAGGGGTAAATTAGTGAGATGTAATGAGGTGAGAAGTAAAGTAGTGAGAAGTGAAGGTGGGAAATAAGTTACATTGAAACAAAACACACGATAGGGATGAAAGTAAATATGAAAATAAGTGTTAATCTGTGTTGCTCCTGAGGCCAAATAGCCACCGCAGTCCAGGGGGACCCACTCCCCAGAAATCCACCCGTCTGATAATTTGAGATATATTTGTGCAGAACTCACCTTGCTCTGCATGCCGTCTAAGAAATGTCAGGAACCTAATTAAAACCAATATAGATGTGTCCTCAAACATCGTTGCTCGTAGTGCACTATTTAGGGTCTTGAGTCGCGAGTTGTAAATAATGTGATTACATGCGTTGTATCCCACGCCATGTAATACACAGTGTAATCGCTGGGTGGCGAATGCTCCACGTTAAGACTACAGTGCTGAATACAATGCTGTGGCAGTAGGCAGTGATCTGTGAGAGGCTGGCCAATCACGTTCTTCCTTTTATACAAAAAAGTCCCCTAAAACAAAATACAATGCCACGCTGCCGCCCTGTTCACAAATTCATTTTGTCATTACATTGTGTAGTAAATCCTAGATTTTATTAGCATAAACAGCATTATTATCTTGGAAAGAATCTGAGGTTTAGTTGCTATCAAATGGTGAGAAATATAGTAACATAGTGACATAGTAACTAAGGTTGAAAAAAGACAATTGTCCATTGAGTTCAACCTATTTGTGGTCTCCTATGCAGTCTTATTATAGGACTAGTTACTTTTATGTTAGGACTAGTTAAATTAACTATAATGCGTGCCTACGCACCATAACCCTGAATATCTTTATCCAATTGGAATTTATCTAACCCATTCTTAAAGGTGTTGACTGAGTCCGCAGTTACTACTCTCTCAGGCAGGGAATTCCAAACATGAATTTTCCTTACTGTGAAAAAACCTTTTCGCCTCAATGTGCGGAAACTCCTCTCCTCTAACCTAAGTGAGTGACCACGTGTTCTCTGTGCTGGTCTTACAGAAAACAGATCCCTCCCAAGCTCTGTGTATTGACCCCTTATATATTTGTAGAGGTTGATCATGTCCCCTCTTAGTCTCCTCTTTTCCAATGTAAACATGCCTAGCCTTGCAAGCCTTTCCTCGTATTCCAGCGTCTCCATGCCCTTGATTAGTTTGGTTGCCTGCCTCTGAACCTTTTCTAGCTCCAGGATATTCTTTTTGGAATATGGTGCCCAAAATTGCACACAATATTCAAGATGTGGCCACACTAGTGATTTATATAATGGGAGTATAATACTCTCGTCCCTTGCATCAATTCCCCATTTTATGCATGCTAATATCTTATTAGCCTTCTTTGCTGCACTCCTACTTTGGGTACTGCTGCTTAATCTGTTATCTATGTGAACCCCTAAGTCTTTTTCCAGTACAGAATCCCCTAATATTACCCCATTTAGTATGTAGGTGTAATTTTTGGACTTGCCCCCACAGTGCATTACCTTACACTTGTCTGTGTTGAATCTCAGTCTCTATTTTGCTGCCCATGCTTCCAGTTTAGTTATGTCGTTCTGAAGAGGCTCAGCATCCCCCTCTGTATTTATAACCTTACACAAGGTATCATCTGCGAAAATTGACACCATACTCTCTAGACCTACTGTTAGGTCGTTGAGGAAAATTTTGAACAAAAGTGGTCCAAGTACAGACCCTTTTGGCACACCACTTAGTACTTTGGTCCAATTTAAAAATGATCCATTGACCACAACACGCTGCTCCCTATTATCTAACCAATTACTGACCCAAGTGCATATTGTGCTCCCTAGCCCTATTTCTTGTAGCTTATAGATAAGACGCATGTGTGGTACAGTGTCGAAAACTTTGGCAAAGTCTAAAAAGATTATATCCTTACCCTGATCCAGGTTCACACTTACTGTTTCATAAAAGCCAAGTAAGGTGGTCTGACATGATCTGTCCTTTACAAATCCATGTTGGTTCCTTTTAATGACCTTATTTGCTTCAAGGAACTTTTGAATACTGTCCCTTAGAATACCTTCCAATACTTTCCCCACTATAGATGTAAGACTAACTGGTCTATAATTACCTGGCTCAGCTTTGCTCCCCTTTTTAAATATCAGCACTACCTCCGCTATATGCCAGTCCTTGGGAACCATACCCGATTTAACCGAATCCATGAAGATCAAAAATAGAGGTCTTGCTAGTTCAGCGTGCAGCTCCATAAGAACCCTTGGGTGAATTCCATCGGGACTAGGTGACTAATTAATCTTTAACTTTTTTAATCAGTCACAGACTACCTCCTCACACAAATAAGCATTTAGCAGTGGGACATTATTTTTGTTGAGATTTTGTGTTAGACCCAGTATTTGGTCTTCTCTGGTAAATACCATTGAAAAAAACTTGTTTAGTTTCTTTGCTATGTCATTTTCATTTTTGATTAAGACTCCCCTCTTGTCCTTTAAAAGGCCTATACTCACCTTCTTTAGTCTCTTACGGTTAATGTACTTAAAAAATATGTAATGCAATGTGCCACTGGGTCCCTATCTCATTAATATGACCTCCAGATGGTCTCCATTGCTGTGCCACCACGCTTGGCGGGTTCAATCCGACATTTTTTTTAATGCAAATCAGACAAAACACATCACATATACACCAGGGGTGCTTACTCTAACAACAGTTGGCTGTGGCCTAACAAATACAGTGTCCGCCCGCAATGCGTGCACCCCCAGGTTCGATACCCAGCGGGGTGCACAATTATTAATTTTTAATGTATTTATTTATTATTTTTTAATGCAATTAAGGTATTTGGTGTAAATATAAGCAAGATGGCTATCCAATCTGAATCATATCATTTAAATTATTGATTATTGCTAGAGTAAGTAAGCGTAAAGACACAAACGCAGTTCTGCATAAAGGTTTACACAGAAAGAAACTGTGTGGCGTGTTAAGTGAGCGATTATAGTTAATATTGCTCACATTTAAAGAAGTTGTGTGATCTGTTTTATTGCATACGCACATTGGTATACATGGTACGGAACGTGAGGACAGCGTAAAAAAACAAAACAAAAAAAACGTGCATGTAGCGCAAGGCCGCACACGTGGCATAGAGGTACGCATGGTTGCGTAATTACGCAAGCTTGCGTAGCGTTGTGTGCGCATAATAAAACAACACGATAGTTCGTTTAGTTTAAAGGTGGGACAGTAACCACGCTACAATAGCACAAAATTGCCCAGTTTCCAAAGTTTAGTATAAAACTCTTGTTTACTGTATTGCTTCTGGGAGTAAAGCTGCTTGTCTGAATGAATGATAATTTTCTGTACAGAAAAACCAAAGTGTAATTGATCGAGCGAACGTAGGAGCGAGTGGAAATTTGAACCCCGGAATTTGGAATCTCATCGTGTGGTACATCAAGTGAGTGGAGACTTGGTGGCGTGAGGCGGCTGACTCACGTTAATATAAGGTTTAATACATAAGTCATGAGGAGACTTACACTGGAGCATGGTAGGGAATTGTGAATTATGAACTGTGTGACCCATGTCGGGTTTTTTTTTATACACTCCGGCTGAGGTTTCGCAGCCTGAAAATCAATTCCAGTGGTCGTACGGCAGATAAGTAACAAGTACCTATACGCTGTGCGATTGGGCCGCGTGTTTGTGGGTGCGATATATAGCGCAACGTGATATCCTTTTTACGAGCTTTTGCGTAAAATCGCTGTATCATCAGCGCTGTATAGAGCATACGCAAGCGTGATTTGTGTATAATAAAGTGCATAGGGAGTTTTCGCTGGTCTCTCTCAGGAAAATCTCCAACGGCCGATACTTTACTGGAAAGGGTAAGTTATTCCTAAAAACTTCCAGTAAATATAGGTCACATAGGGCCCTAAGTTGGGTACATTGCCTTCGCTATCGACAGTGTATGGTAGTACTGGCCAACGTGGGCAGTGAGCGGGTGAAGAGCGCTCGGAGAACTTTCACCGTTACCTTATATTGAGTATTTTGGTGTTTGTGGGAAAAGGCCCACAATTATGGGAGCCAGTTGCTCAAGTAAGGGACGTTTAACCAGGGTTCAGGTTGTAGAGCCGCGGCCCATGGGGTCAGCGGAGTTTAAAGGAAAAAGTATTGAAGACTTTTTGTCTGAATGGGAACGTGTGACTGACAAAGATAGGGAACCATTCCCTAAGGTGGGCAGCTTTGAACCAGAGGCACTGCAGAATGTAAGCAGTAAAATATGTCTTCTAAAATCCAGAAAACAAAGGATTAGACATAATGATTGTTTAAAATTATGGCAACAGGAGGGGAATATGCAAAGAGAACAAATTCGCAAAACAGGTTCAAAACCTAGCGGGAATGAGAACACAAACACACCAGTGTCGACACAGGTCGAAGGGGAAGAGATGGCTACAGTCAATGGTATATCCGTAAACGATAGTAGTATGCAAAAACAATGTATTAACCCTAATTTTTGCAAGATGTATCCTGTTTTGAAGTCTATTCCAGGTTATAGGTCACAGGAAGATGAAGGATCCAGCCAAATCGCAGCTCTCCTCCAAGCAGTCACTTTGCAGGACAATCAGGTGGGGCCTGTCCAATCAGGTAGTGCAGTAACAATATTCCCCAATGAAAGAACTGGTGAGGTCACAGCTACCGGTAAGTGTGAGACAGTTCATTGCACAGAGACAACAACACCACACAGTAAACAGATTAGGAACGGAACGGTAGGATTACACCCTGTCTTGGAAATAGTAACTCCCAATGGGGGAACCGATAGTAAGGGAGTAGTCCTCACCAGGAATAATGCAATGTATTGCCCGTGGCCCAGAGATGAGCTGCGATCAATCATTTCAGAATTCCCCGACCCTCGGAAGCATTTAGCCAGATGTCAAAAGTTTATCAGAGATCTGGGTAATGCGTATGAACCGACAAACCAACATTGGCGGATATTTTTGAAAGCGTGCCTACCCGCTAATATTGACACCCAAAAATGTATCACTGATTGTAGATTAGAGTCGGATAGTCTTATGACTGACAAACATAATCAGGAGAACTTAGAGCAAATTAACAGGCAACTAGAGTTGTATTTCCCCACAACTGTTAAGTGGAGAAGAATTTTCTCCAAAAAGCAGAGGGAAAATGAAATGACATCTGAATATTTCCATCGGGCCCTGCAAATAATGGATAGATACATTGGGGTATCAGATACAGGGAACAATACGAATTACAGGGAGGTGGCTGTCTCTGTGCTAATGGACGGACTCAATAAGACAGTAAGGGACAGGGTACAAACATCTTTGCCTAATTGGTGAGGGGTCACAGTAGCTTGTCTTAGAGAGTGCGCAATTGTACACCACAAGAATATTGTTAGGCGTAGAAAACAAAAGGAGAAGAGGCTGAGGATTGAAAGTATACAGGCTCTTACACCAAAGTCTCATCAGCCTAAACCCCAGACCCCTGCTGTTTGGAAAAGACCGAGAATATGTTACAGTTGTAAAAAGGAAGGGCATTTTGCCAGAGATTGTAGGTATAGTAGAACACATAGCCAATATAGACCCCTAGACAGAGAAAACAAGCCACGTTATTAAACACATAGACGGGATCAAGGGACATATAGTAAGGAATCACAATACAGTATAGAAAAACACAGATTTGGTTAATGGGAAGAACAGAATAAATGCAACTTTACCCTTTTGACAGAACTTACTGGGGTTAGGAGGAGGCCTCTAAACTTCTGCTTCTCTCTCTAGCAGAAGTGACCTCTAAGTAACTTAACAGGAGTTTTGTTAGAGATGGTAAACATATTGAGTGCTCCCACCCAGGAAGCACAAAATATGTTAGATACCCACGAAGACTAATGTTGCATTTTACTGTTTTAGATGCATGTCCATCACAGGTAGAGGAAATTATCTCAAAGATACCGTGTTCCCTATGAACTTAGAATGGTCAGGACACTGGATTGATGGCTGGGATAGTCCCAGTAGAGATATAACACACATAGAATTTTTTTTAAGGGGAACAGACCGATTAGGGAATCATTCCCCGTAGTGCCCAATCCAGATGTCAAACTTTGTAAAATCTTCTTTGCCTTTACAAGCTTACCTGTTACTAAACTCTATGTGATTGGTTTTCAAAAGCTCCCCCTTCATTTCTTACATTCACTGACAGGATTATAGTTCAAACGCCACATGCCTACTCGGTCTTTCAGAGCTCTGCCCAAATCCAGTATCTCATCAGCATAGGGACACCAGTATCAGTGTGCCTGGTCATGCACAAAGGGTGGAGAATGGGAATACTGGTGAAGGGAGACTGTGCATAGATACCGATATACATGATGGTGTGACAGAAAAGAAAATCAGGTACCCAAGGCGCAAACACACTTGTGCAGCCACTTGAGGATGAAAAGGGCCACTTAACCCCTAGTAAATACAATGCACAAAAGAGAATACTCAAGCAAAAAAACGCTCAGTGCAGTTGCATATAAAATGATACTTAATGTCCATAGATGTCAAGAAAAAGTGGTCTTGATCCAATATGTTTCCTCCTGCAATGATGCAGATGAATCTTCCACTCCACCAATTATCTCATGAAGATATGAAATAAAACATAAACAAAAAACAAAAAACAACTGCCTGCACCCTTCCAACGCGTTTCTCCCTGTTATTAGGGCTTTTTCAAGGAACAAGAGTGCTAGAAGATGAAACCCTTGAAAATATTATGGGGAAATTAGAAAAAATACTTCTTAAAGAAAACCGCATTTGGTGGGAGATGGTGACACTTGAGAAGTATCTAATGTTAAAACCAATCCGGTCCGTCCACGTCACTACAGTGACGCGGACAGGAAATACGTCATCTAAGGGCGGAAGTGTCTCCCGAGAAGGGAGGTCGAGCGCCCATTAAGTATACAGGAAGTCCAATTGGAAAGCATGGAATTATGGGCACACGTGGAAACGTGTTGCCATAGCAACCGGTCTGCTTTAATCTAATTGCTAATTTACATACATTTCCGGTATTCTTATTTAAATACTTGGTATTCAGTAGCACTCTTGTTCCTTGAAAAAGCCCTAATAGCAGGGAGAAACGCGTTGGAAGGGTGCAGGCAGTTGTTTTTTGTCAGACACTTCTCTTGAGGCTGGATTTGTGTGTTACATTCTGCTGGTCGGTGCCGTTTTCGGCCGACGGCCATACCAGTGTTTCAACTCCTCTCTTGAGATTTGTGGCTGTGCATCCACACTGCCTATGTAATATTCATTTTTTTAGTTAATAAAAGTACATTTTTATTTTATTTTTCTGCATCTTATTTGGATAAGAAAGGTGACTAAATTGGTACCAGCTTTTAAAGAAACCGTTATGGGAGGATCCATGCTTTGATATTAGTAAGTATGGTACGCATCATTATTCATCCATATCCATGTGTGTACAGATAAAGATACCTTTATATGTGGAGATCGTTTACATTGATTGTGAATGGGGTACGCCATCTGCTTTTAGTTGATTTGCTTCAGTCTGATACGGATTTTAGGGGACATACTACACCATGATGTGTTCTATTTATGTTTTATTTCATATCTTCATGAGATAATTGGTGGAGTGGAAGATTCATCTGCATCACTGCAGGAGGAGACATATTGGATCAAGACCACTTTTTCTTGACATCTATGGACATTAAGTATGATGGTGTGACAGCCTGATGGTGAACGCAAATCTGACAAATTTTCTTTTTATTATTTCCCCTCTCTTTTCACTTTCCACAGATGGTTTACTTCACACAACTGATAATACACAACAGTTAAACACAATTGAAATGCAAAATTTGTGTTCTCTCCAGGAAAAGGCGGTCTGGAGGTCAAAGGGGTATGACCAGGAGTCCTCAGGACTCTGGACAGGTGGACACGGTAAGCCAGTGGCCCCCAGAGCATATCTTCCAAGCTTAGCTGAGGCGGCACACGGTCTGACTCATCTGGGTAAAGAGGGTATGTGTAAGCTGGTGAGAGCCTTCTGGTGTGTGCCAGGATTCTCTTCTCATGCGGGTAAGAGAGCAATGACATGTCTTACTTGCTTGAGGAAGAATATTGGAAAGTCAATACCAACAGAACCATCCCATATCCCTCCAACAGACGGCCCTTTTCAGGTAATACAAATTTATTTCATACAGTTACCACCCTGTAGGAATTTAAAATATGTGTTAGTCTGTATTGATGTATTTTCCAATTGGGTAGAAGCGTTCCCTGCTGCCACAAATACTGCTACGTTCACTGCAAAGAAAATTGTGCAGGAATTTCTGGGTAGATATGGTATCCGTAGAATAATTGAAAGCGATAGGGGTACCCATTTTACAGGTGAAGTCTTTCAGGTAATGTGCAAACTGATGGGAATTAATAGCAAGCTGCATACTCCGTACCGACCACAGGCGAGTGCGAAGGTGGAGAGAATGAACAGCCTTATTAAGAACAAGCTGAGCAAAGTGATGACTGAGACTGGATTGTTGTGGCCAGAAGCTTTGCCACTAGTATTGTACAGCATTAGAACCACTCCCAGGTCCCCCCTTAACCTATCACCCTTTGAGATTCTTTTTGGCCGACAACCTCATGTAATGATAGACCCCCAGGATGATTTGAAATGCAATAACGAAGTGACTGTAAAATATTTGGTTAGGATGAGCCAGCAGCTGAGGAATCAAAATAGAAATCTAAAGCTGGTGATTCCTGACCTACCGAACAGTAATTGTCATGACATTGAACCTGGGGATTATGTAATGATTTGACATTTTCTACGCTCAGGTTGCCTCATTGACAGGTGGGAAGGACCGTACTTTGGTCCACTCGTCCCACTGTAAGAAGGTCGCTAACCCGGAGAGAACCCGTGACAAAGAGCAGAGTGTAGAGAACATCGTATCACTGGAGTGTCTGTTTCAGGAAGGTTGAGAGGCAGGACTGTTGAGACGGCACCTGAGCGCGGAGAACAACAAGACCAGAGGCGGTTGTCGCACCAGTTTTATTCTTTTTTTTCTCTCCATCTCCCACTACCCCCCTTTTCTTCTTCTCTTTCTCCCCCCCTTCTTGTTTCCCTTCTCTTCCCTTAACAAGATGGACTTACCCCAAGAGACTGCGTTTCGGGTTTTCCTGTTAATCCTGTTGTTGATCAGGACAGTCTGTTTCGCTGAGGGTCGCAGAGGGGTCGAGAAAGGATCTGGAATGGGTTCTGATGGCGAGGATGGATTTGTAGAATCTCAAGAGCAACACATCACTCGAGCAAAGGCGAGTATCAGAAAGCGATCTGGTAGTCAGGGAGTTCGGAGGCACTGTGAAGGGTTATTGTCTGAGGAAAATTGCATTTGTAGGAATTGTGAGAACATAGTCGAGGATGGGTGCATCCAAAGATTTCAGTCCAGCCTTAATATCAACATGGACCATCATCCATTGAATGATTACCACTCACTAGTGGGTAAGGTCTTAAACCAGACAGAATGCTGGGTGTGCTCACAAGTACCTCAAGGTCAGAGCAAGTCAGGATTAGTACCGTACCCTTTAGCAATAGATGAGGTACTCGAATTACGGGGTGGGAGACCGGTGGACAAGAAATTCAATATTTCTAGGCCCCCTAGCTTGAAGCTCCACCAGTATCATGTAGATAGATCCTTATTATGTTTCAATATTTCCAATTACCGAAAACCGAGAAATTGGGAAGTGACGTGGAATAACCAGACAATGGCCTTTTTGCACAGAGCTGATAGGATACCCATAGACTCTGAACTTATACGCCAAATAGCCAACAGTGGAAGGTATTTTCGGTATAGGTATACTCGAGGAAGCAAGATCATGTGGGTTGGAGAAGTATCACCAGGGTACTGTGCCCATATCATCCAGCCCAATACTTGTACTGAGCAGATGGGAGAACTAGGGATTGGGTTTTTCACTCGGAAAGTATGTAATATGGTAATGTCATATTCTGTCCCCTATGTTCTCCCCGATGATGCCTATTTCATATGTGGGAGGAAGGCGTACAAGTGGCTTGCCCCGAGCTCAGAGGGATTGTGTTATGTTGGAAGAGTGTTGCCAGAGGTCATGACCATAACCTATGATAAGATGAAAGACGTTCATCGCAGTGCTCAGGCTCCTTATACTCATACTCACTATGAACACATCGTCAAGAGACACCTCATAGAGAGGACAGAGCACGTAGCCTCTGATTTGATCCACGAATCCACCGGGATTCAATTCCTTCTCGCATTAGACATCACCCGTACTGCCAGAGGAATTATAAATTATAGGTATATCCATGCGCTAGCGAACTTGATAGATAATATCACTGAGATGTATGACGACACCTTCAGGTATACGGGAAGGGAGTTACAAGCTTACAAGACGGAACTGATCCAGCACAGGATGGTGCTTAATTGTATCACAGCCGTGACGGGTGGGTACTGTGTCACTTTGGCAACTCAGTATGGTGTGAAGTGCTGTACGTATATTACAAACAGCACTGATGACCCCACAGAGATTATCGATCAAAAGATGGATGATATATTGCAGTTGAAGTGGGAGTTCCGGAGGCGACACAACCTTACCCTGACCGCTGTGGGTAATGAGCTGACCGGCTGGGTCTCATGGTTGAACTCACGAAATTGGTTCTCAGGATTAGGAGAGTGGGCTCAAAATGTTATTATGAGTGTAGGGAAGTTTCTCCTTTGTATCCTGGGAGTCGTCGTAATTATTGGCTTGATATTTAGGTGTGTTCGAATTCTGACGCGGCGCAAGCACGGCACAAATTTGATGAGTTTAAGGAGCGAGGGCATTGTCATAGCAGCAGATTTAATTTATGACCCATCCATAGAGACAGTGTTATGATAAGGATTGCAAATGAATTCCATGGCCTGTTTATTTCACCCGTTTTTCCTTTGTCTCCCCCTCTGCCCAGATACACCCATCCGAAAAGGCATCAGCCCTACCCAAGAATTTTTATGTAAATGTTATGTGAATGTATTTTATATATGTGTCTTATCTTCATCTCTACAACCTTCAGTTAATGACACACATAGTCGACAGGTGATATCCACATATACTAGCACTCACATATGTTCCTCCTCCATGTATCATCAACTAAATGTGCACCCCATTTGTTGGAACAAGAAGCCGAAAAGAGCTCGGTAGTGTTTGTCGGCCCACTTACAGACCCTTAATACGGGATAAGAAGGATTTAATGTATACTTCGCAATACCTCGAAGCTTATCTAAAACATATACGGCATGATGATACATGCCCCTCAGACATGGATTCATACATACATGCTTTTTACTATCCCACTAGGTCATACATTTCCCGCCTACAACTCTCCTCCGACCATCCAATCGTCTGTAGATATTGTATTGATATTTTTCTGTTTAGTGATTAGATAGTGGCAGTTATTGGTGACTGCCAAAGGGTGGACTGTCAAAGTCGAAAAATATTACAGAACACACATCACGTACAAACTGCACACACATGGCCACTGCGCGTGCACTTGTTCTGCAGTGCGTGCACATGTACGCACTTTGCGTATGGTCGCTCCTGCGGTCCTGCGCATCGGCGCATGGTATGGGTATTTACGGCAGAGTATGTGTACGCATGGACGGCCATCAGAACACATTACATATTTAATCCAAATAGTGCACAATGTACACATAGTCTCCTTGCACCCCATCAGAAAGTTATAGCTGTTTAAATGGTTGCAGAACAAAAGGATTCACCTTTACAGGATAAGAGGGGACAGACTAAGGTTATAAGGTGGTATTTGGTATCCAGCTGTAGGGTATTTTAAGGGTAACATTCCGGTGTTGGTCTGCGGAAGATCGCATGTTCCTGCGGATAGTTATGTGCAGAAGCAGAATATAGATATAAACTGTATTTACTGTATATTATGTATGCTGCGGGAATCCAGGGGAGACCACCCACAAGAGCAGTTGAGAAAGACATCGCCTACCTTTTCAAATCAACTTATGACCTCTCCTGTACTGTAAAAGTGCATTCCTGTGTCCAATGGACAAAGGGATTACAGTATCCATTGTATTGCTTTTGGAAGAATTGTATAAATAAAGCCTGCTTCAGCCTGGCCACACACAAAACTCACAATGTTATCTATCAAAGATGACCGGGGACCGGCCGGGTTGCGCATGCGAATCCACTCACGTATGTACATTGACTGTAGCCATTATTCTGTTATATTGTCTTGTATTGTAGTGTATGATTGGTATTGTAAACCCCCTTTCAGAAATAATCCACTGTGGTGTCGGAACCCAGCGGTAAAATCACAATTGGTGTGGTGTATTTCTTTCCCTGCTAAGGTTTAAAGTGTAATAGCATCACACTGCATTGCTGCATAAGGTTTAAAGTGTAATAGCATCACACTGCATTGCTGCATAAGGTTTAAAGTGTAATAGCATCACACTGCATTGCTGCATAAGGTTTAAAGTAGTGATGAGCGGGTTCGGTTTCTCGGAAACCGAACACCCCCGAACTTCACCCTTTTTACACGGGTCCGAGCCATACTCGGATTCTCCCGTATGGCTCGGTTAACCCGAGCGCGCCCGAACGTCATCATCCCGCTGTCGGATTCTCGCGAGATTCGGATTCTATATAAGCAGCCGCGCGTCGCCGCCATTTTCACTCGTGCATTGGAAATGTTAGGGAGAGGACGTGGCTGTCGTCCTCTCCGTTATTGTTGAACTTGATTGTGCTTTATTGCTTAATTGTGGGGAGGACTGGGGAGCAGCTGTATAATATAGGAGGAGTACAGTGCAGAGTTTTGCTGATCAGTGACCACCAGTTTTATCCGTTCTCTGCCTGAAAAAAACGCTCCTTATCTGTGCTCAGTGTGCTGCATATATCTGTGTTCACACTGCTTAATTGTGGGGACTGGGGAGCAGCTGTATTATATAGCAGGAGTACAGTGCAGAGTTTTGCTGACAGTGACCACCAGTATACGTTGTCTGCCTGAAAAACACTCCATATCTGTGCTCAGTGTGCTGCTTTATTGTGGGGACTGGGGACCACCAGTATAATATTATATAGGAGGAGTACAGTGCAGAGTTTTGCTGACCAGTGACCACCAGTATATAATATATAGCATTACGGTACAGTAGGCCACTGCTGTACCTACCTCTGTGTCGTCAAGTATACTATCCATCTAGATTCTATACCTGTGGTGCATTTCAGTTTTGCAGTTTGCTGACACAGTGACCACCAGTATATATAGCAGTACAGTACGGAAGGCCACTGCTGTACCTACCTCTATGTCGTCATTAAGTATACTATCCATCTACATTCTATACCTGTGGTGCATTTTAGTTTTGCAGTTTGCTGACACAGTGACCACCAGTATATATAGCAGTACGGTACGGAAGGCCACTGCTGTACCTACCTCTGTGTCGTCATTAAGTATACTATCCATCTACATTCTATACCTGTGGTGCATTTTAGTTTTGCAGTTTGCTGACACAGTGACCACCAGTATATATAGCAGTAGGGTACGGAAGGCCACTGCTGTACCTACCTCTGTGTCGTCATTAAGTATACTATCCATCTACATTCTATACCTGTGGTGCATTTTAGTTTTGCAGTTTGCTGACACAGTGACCACCAGTATATATAGCAGTACGGTACGGAAGGCCACTGCTGTACCTACCTCTGTGTCGTCATTAAGTATAGTATCCATCTACATTCTATACCTGTGGTGCATTTTAGTTTTGCAGTTTGCTGACACAGTGACCACCAGTATATATAGCAGTACGGTACGGAAGGCCACTGCTGTACCTACCTCTGTGTCGTCATTAAGTATACTATCCATCTACATTCTATACCTGTGGTGCATTTTAGTTTTGCAGTTTGCTGACACAGTGACCACCAGTATATATAGCAGTACGGTACGGAAGGCCACTGCTGTACCTACCTCTGTGTCGTCATTAAGTATACTATCCATCTACATTCTATACCTGTGGTGCATTTTAGTTTTGCAGTTTGCTGACACAGTGACCACCAGTATATATAGCAGTATGGTACGGAAGGCTACTGCTGTACCTACCTCTGTGTCGTCATTAAGTATACTATCCATCTACATTCTATACCTGTGGTGCATTTTAGTTTTGCAGTTTGCTGACACAGTGACCACCAGTATATATAGCAGTACGGTATGGAAGGCCACTGCTGTACCTACCTCTGTGTCGTCATTAAGTATACTATCCATCTACATTCTATACCTGTGGTGCATTTTAGTTTTGCAGTTTGCTGACACAGTGACCACCAGTATATATAGCAGTACGGTACGGAAGGCCACTGCTGTACCTACCTCTGTGTCATCATTAAGTATACTATCTATCTTCATTCTATAGCTGTGGTGCATTTTAGTTTTGCAGTTTGCTGACACAGTGACCACCAGTATATATAGCAGTACGGTACGGAAGGCCACTGCTATACCTACCTCTGTGTCGTCATTAAGTATACTATCCATCTACATTCTATACCTGTGGTGCATTTTAGTTTTGCAGTTTGCTGACACAGTGACCACCAGTTTATATAGCAGTACGGTATGGAAGGCCACTGCTGTACCTACCTCTGTGTCGTCATTAAGTATACTATCCATGGTGCATTTTAGTTGTGCGCAGTATATATAGTAGTAGGCCATTGCTATTGATACTGGCATATAATTCCACACATTAAAAAATGGAGAACAAAAATGTGGAGGTTAAAATAGGGAAAGATCAAGATCCACTTTCACCTCGTGCTGAAGCTGCTGCCACTAGTCATGGCCGAGACGATGAAATGCCATCAACGTCGTCTGCCAAGGCCGATGCCCAATGTCATAGTAGAGAGCATGTAAAATCCAAAAAACAAAAGTTCAGTAAAATGACCCAAAAATCTAAATTGAAAGCGTCTGATGAGAAGCGCAAACTTGCCAATATGCCATTTACGACACGGAGTGGCAAGGAACGGCTGAGGCCCTGGCCTATGTTCATGGCTAGTGGTTCAGATTCACATGAGGATGGAAGCACTCATCCTCTCGCAAGAAAAATGAAAAGACTTAAGCTGGCAAAAGCACAGCAAAGAACTGTGCGTTCTTCTAAATCACAAATCCCCAAGGAGAGTCCAATTGTGTTGGTTGCGATGCCTGACCTTCCCAACATTGGACGGGAAGAGCTTGCGCCTTCCACCATTTGCACGCAGGGTGCTGGAAGGAGCACCCACAGTCCAGTTCCTGATAGTCAAATTGAAGATGTCACTGTTGAAGTACACCAGGATGAGGATATGGGTGTTGCTGGCGCTGGGGAGGAAATTGACAAGGAGGATTCTGAAGGTGAGGTGGTTTGTTTAAGTCAGGCACCCGGGGAGACACCTGTTGTCCGTGGGACGAATATGGCCATTGACATGCCTGGTCAAAATACAAAAAATATTAGCTCTTCGGTGTGGAATTATTTCAACACAAATGCGGACAACAGGTGTCTAGCCGTGTGTTGCCTTTGTCAAGCTGTAATAAGTAGGGGTAAGGACGTTAACCACCTCGGAACATCCTCCCTTATACGTCACCTGCAGCGCATTCATCATAAGTCACTGACAAGTTCAAAAACTTTGGATGACAGCGGAAGCAGTCCACTGACCACTAAATTCCTTCCTCTTGTAACCAAGCTCCTGCAAACCACACCACCAACTCCCTCAGTGTCAATTTCCGCCTTACCCAGGAAAGCCAATAGTCCTGCAGGCCATGTCACTGGCAAGTCTGACGAGTCCTCTCCTGCCTGGGATTCCTCCGATGCATCCTTGAGTGTAACGCCTACTGCTGCTGGCGCTGCTGTTGTTGCTGCTGGGAGTCGATCGTCATCCCAGAGGGGAAGTCGGAAGACCACTTGTACTACTTCCAGTAAGCAATTGACTGTCCAACAGTCCTTTGCGAGGAAGATGAAATATCACAGCAGTCATCCTGCTGCAAAGCAGATAACTCAGGCCTTGGCAGCCTGGGCGGTGAGAAACGTGGTTCCGGTATCCACCGTTAATTCAGAGGCAACTAGAGACTTGATTGAGGTACTGTGTCCCCGGTACCAAATACCATCTAGGTTCCATTTCTCTAGGCAGGCGATACCGAAAATGTACACAGACTTCAGAAAAAGAGTCACCAGTGTCCTAAAAAATGCAGTTGTACCCAATGTCCACTTAACCACGGACATGTGGACAAGTGGAGCAGGGCAGACTCAGGACTATATGACTGTGACAACCCACTGGGTAGATGTATTGACTCCCGCAGCAAGAACAGCAGCGGCGGCACCAGTAGCAGCATCTCGCAAACGCCAACTCGTTCCTAGGCAGGCTACGCTTTGTATCACCGCTTTCCAGAAGAGGCACACAGCTGACAACCTCTTGCGGAAACTGAGGAAGATCATCGCAGAATGGCTTACCCCAATTGGACTCTCCTGGGGATTTGTGACATCGGACAACGCCAGCAATATTGTGCGTGCATTACATCTGGGCAAATTCCAGCACGTCCCATGTTTTGCACATACATTGAATTTGGTGGTGCAGAATTACTTAAAAAAACGACAGGGGCGTGCAAGAGATACTGTCGGTGGCCCGAAGAATTGCGGGCCACTTTCGGCATTCAGCCACCGCGTACAAAAGACTGGAGCACCACCAAACAATCCTGAACCTTCCCTGCCATCATCTGAAGCAAGAGGTGGTAACGAGGTGGAATTCAACCCTCTATATGCTTCAGAGGATGGAGGAGCAGCAAAAGGCCATTCAAGCCTATACATCTGCCCACGATATAGGCAAAGGAGGGGGAATGCACCTGACTCAAGCGCAGTGGAGAATGATTTCAACGATGTGCAAGGTTCTGCAACCCTTTGAACTTGCCACACGTGAAGTCAGTTTAGACACTGCCTGCCTGAGTCAGGTCATTCCCCTCATCAGGCTTTTGCAGAAGAAACTGGAGACATTGAAGGAGGAGCTAAAACAGAGCGATTCCGCTAGGCATGTGGGACTTGTGGATGGAGCCCTTAATTCGCTTAACCAGGATTCACGGGTGGTCAATCTGTTGAAATCAGAGCACTACATTTTGGCCACCGTGCTCGATCCTAGATTTAAAACCTACGTTGTATCTCTCTTTCCGGTAGACACAAGTCTGCAGAGGTTCAAAGACCTGCTGGTGAGAAAATTGTCAAGTCAAGCGGAACGTGAACCGTCTACATCTCCTCCTTCACATTCTCCCGCAACTGTGGGTGCGAGGAAAAGGCTAAGAATTCCGAGCCCACCCGCTTGCGGTGATGCAGGGCAGTCTGGAGCGAGTGCTGACATCTGGTCCGGACTGAAGGACCTGCCAACAATTACTGACATGTCGTCTACTGTCACTGCACATGATTCTCTCACCATTGAAAGAATGGTGGATTATATGAGTGACCGCATCCAAGTAGGCACGTCAGACAGTCCATACGTATACTGGCAGGAAAAAGAGGCAATTTGGAGGCCCTTGCACAAACTGGCTTTATTCTACCTAAGTTGCCCTCCCTCCAGTGTGTACTCCGAAAGAGTGTTTAGTGCAGCCGCTCACCTTGTCAGCAATCGGCGTACGAGGTTACTTCCAGAAAATGTGGAGAAGATGATGTTCATCAAAATGAATTATAATCAATTCCTCCGTGGAGACATTCACCAGCAATTGCCTCCAGAAAGTACACAGGGATCTGAGATGGTGGATTCCAGTGAGGACGAATTAATAATCTGTGAGGAGGGGGATGTACACAGTGAAAGGGGTGAGGAATCGGAGGATGATGATGAGGAGGACATCTTGCCTCTGTAGAGCCAGTTTGTGCAAGGAGAGATTGATTGCTTCTTTTTTGGTGGGGGCCCAAACCAACCAGTCATTTCAGTCACAGTCATGTGGCAGACCCTGTCGCTGAAATGATGGGTTCGTTAAAGTGTGCATGTCCTGTTTATACAACATAAGGGTGGGTGGGAGGGACCAAGGACAATTCCATCTTGCACCTCTTTTTTCTTTCATTTTTCTTTGCATCATGTGCTGTTTGGGGACAATTTTTTTGAAGTGCCATCCTGTCTGACACTGCAGTGCCACTCCTAGATGGGCCAGGTGTTTGTGTCGGCCACTTGTGTCGCTTAGCTTAGTCACACAGCGACCTTGGTGCGCCTCTTTTTTTCTTTGCATCATGTGCTGTTTGGGGACAGTTTTTTTGAAGTGCCATCCTGTCTGACACTGCAGTGCCACTCCTAGATGGGCCAGGTGTTTGTGTCGGCCACTTGTGTCGCTTAGCTTAGTCACACAGCGACCTTGGTGCACCTCTTTTTTTCTTTGCATCATGTGCTGTTTGGGGACAATTTTTTTGAAGTGCCATCCTGTCTGACACTACAGTGCCACTCCTAGATGGGCCAGGTGTTTGTGTCGGCCACTTGTGTCGCTTAGCTTAGTCACACAGCGACCTTGTGCGCCTCTTTTTTTCTTTGCATCATGTGCTGTTTGGGGACAATTTTTTTGAAGTGCCATCCTGTCTGACACTGTAGTGCCACTCCGAGATGGGCCAGGTGTTTGTGTCGGCCACTTGTGTCGCTTAGCTTAGTCACACAGCGACCTTGGTGCGCCTCTTTTATTCTTTGCATCATGTACTGTTTGGGGACAATTTTTTTGAAGTGCCATCCTGTCTGACACTGCAGTGCCACTCCTAGACGGGCCAGGTGTTTGTGTCGGCCACTTGTGTCGCTTAGCTTAGTCACACAGCGACCTTGGTGCGCCTCTTTTTTTCTTTGCATCATGTGCTGTTTGGGGACAATTTTTTTGAAGTGCCATCCTGTCTGACACTGCAGTGCCATTCCTAGATGGGCCAGGTGTTTGTGTCGGCCACTTGTGTCGCTTAGCTTAGTCACACAGCGACCTTGGTGCGCCTCTTTTTTTCTTTGCATCATGTGCTGTTTGGGGACTATATTTTTGAAGTGCCATCCTGCCTGACACTGCAGTGCCACTCCTAGATGGGCCAGGTGTTTGTGTCGGCCACTTGTGTCGCTTAGCTTAGCCATCCAGCGACCTCGGTGCAAATTTTAGGACTAAAAATAATATTGTGAGGTGTTCAGAATAGACTGGAAATGAGTGGAAATTATGGTAATTGAGGTTAATAATACTATGGGATCAAAATGACCCCCAAATTCTATGATTTAAGCTGTTTTTTAGGGTTTTTTTAAAAAAACACCCGAATTCTAAACACACCCGAATCCGACAAAAAATTTTCGGTGAGGTTTTGCCAAAACGCGTCCGAATCCAAAACACGGCCGCGGAACCGAATCGAAAACCAAAACACAAAACACGAAAAATGTCCGGTGCACATCACTAGTTTAAAGTGTAATAGCATCACACTGCATTGCTGCATAAGGTTTAAAGGGTAATAGCATTGCATTGCTGTAAAGGTTTAAAGTGTATCTCTGGGTGTGCGCGCGCTGTGTGTACTTTTTACCCCCAGCGCGGCGTTTGTATGCAAAGTCCGTACAGTGATACAGGACTCTGTACGCTAATAGCGTAAAAGGTGCGTAGAGTGTGAATTAAGTATAGCGGCCGCAGCGGCTGATGGTTTAAAGTGTATTTAAGGTATGTTTAAGGTATAGCTTTCATTCCTGTAAAGATAATCAGCTTTATCACCTGCTACTTCCTTTTATATAAAAAAGTTCCCTTCTACAAAATACAATGCCACACTGCCACCCTGTTCACTCAATTCATTTTGTTGTTACATTGTGTACTAAATCCTGTATTTTATGAGCATAAACAGCTTTATTATCTTGGAAAGAATTTGAGGTTTATTTGCTATCAAACGGACAGAAATATGTATTGCACTGTGCCATTGGGTCACTATCTCATTAATATGACTTCCAGATGTTCTCCATTGCTGTGCCGCCATGCTTGGCAGATTCAATCCATCTTTTTTTTTAAAAACGCTAATCAGACAAAACACATCACATATACACCAGGGGTGCTCACTCTTACCACGGTTGGCTGTGGCCTAATGAATACAGTGTCCGCCCACAATGCATGCACCCCCGGGTTCGATACCCAGCGCAGGGTATGCAATTATTTTTTTTTATGTATTTATTATTTTTTAATGCAATAAAGTTATTTGTTGTGTCGCTGCTTCCCTTTATATCTAAAAAAACCTAATTTCTCTTCTACAGTATTCTATGCCACGGTATGATGATGCTCTATTTATACTGTATTGTTCACAGTCTAGGCAGCTCCCTGCACTATAGTATGCAACTCAATGCAGGCTTCTGCACCTACCCCCATTGATCACTCATTAGTATTTTTTCCAACTGAGCTCACTGTATGCCTGTACCAAAGCACCTCCCCCAGCCACGGTGCCGCCCGTTCATGCTAGTTATTCATTTTGTCGTTACATTGCATATTAAATCCTGGATTTTATTAGCATAAACAGCTTTATTATCTCAGAAAGATTTTCTGGTTTCTTTGCTATCAAAAGGATAGAAATATGTAATGCATTGTACCACTAGGTCTGTATCCCATTAATATGACTTCCAGATAGTCTCCATTGCTGTGTCACCACGCTTGTCGAAAGTGTTGAAAATGAGTCTAAAAACTGTCAGATTTGGCTGCATTCATTTTGTCATTACATAGTGTACTAAGTTCTGGATTTTATTAGCATAAATCACTTTAATATCTCAGAAAGCATTCCAGGTTAACATGCTATCAAATACTGTGACAAAGGATGACCTTCTCTCCCAAATTCTGATACAGGTGCATTTGCATTGTGGTCGACCAATAGCAGGGCAGACCCACCAGCAACGCACACAATGGCAATTAGCAGCTTTGTCTAAGGTGTCAGCCGCTAAGAGCTCACACAAATGACTCTTCCTTTTTAAAAATTGGTATCAGAGACTGGCTGGCACCGCAGACAAAGTGGCCACACACTTTACAGACACCTCATACTGTATAAAGCTGCTTTGTAGACACAAGTAGCTATCCTTTCTGTGACTCTGCATCTAGCAGTGTAGACTTGTTACTCGGATCGTCTCTTCAGCTATATCACCCATACAAACCCTTGAGATACACTCTGCCGCTTCTGCTGACTTCAAAGTCAAGTTGTTGCTGCATTCTACTGTTTCTACCACGAACTGTACCTATTACTGAACTATCATCTCGCTGGTACAGTAAGTACAGGTAATTTGTACATTTGCCGCATTTCTATACACCAATGCTACTTCCATTTACCTACAGTATAAACTAACCCTTTGATTTGTGCAACAAGCAAATTTGTCGGACTCCGTCCTGTTACAGTAGCTAAGGGGTCTATTTACTAAGCCTAAGGTGGAGATAAAGTGGACCTCCTGTCATTTTTTAAACCCAGCCTGTAACATGGCAGTTAGGATCTGATTGGCTGGTACTTTATCTTCTGCCACTTTATCTCCATCCAAGGTTTAGTAAATAGACCCCTAAGCCCCCTGCTGCTAGTGCACTGTACAGTATCATACCTCCCAACATGACCCTCTCCACTGGAGGGACAAAATTCTGTTTGTGGACTTCCCTCTTAATTAATGATTGCCATCACCTGTGGTGAACTACAGTGTAGTTATGTGAAAATAAAGGTGTTTCACCACAGGTGATGGCAATCATTAATTAAGAGGGAAGTCCAGGAACACAGTATTCTGTTAGTCCTGGAGAGGGTCATGTTGGCAGGTTTCCGGTATGTATAGTCGACCATGTTAAGGTCTACAGTCATTAGGTTGGCCACTATTGGTCAACATTGACATGGCCGACATGGACAAATAGGTGACACATGGAAAGGTCGACATGAATTTTTGAACTGTTTTTGGTGTCATTTTTTCCGTAACATGACCAGGAACCCCAATCAGTGTACCGCGTCCCCTTGCATGGCTCACTTTGCTTGCTATGCTGCAGGTGAGGTGCCTTGATTCGCTGCTGCAGTGCTCGGCCCAGGTTACTATTCCCAATCGTAGTCCATGTGGATCGTAAAGTATGGAAAAGTTACAAATCTAAAAAAACAAAAAAACTACGCAACCTTTTCATGTGTCGACCTGTCATGTGTCATCCATGTTGACCAAGTCAGTGTTGACCATCCAAATGGATACCTGTTGGGAGGTATGCAGTATGTCCATGTACTGTAACCTAGCCCCTGGCCTTGTACACTGCCCATGTCTATGGACGCACGTTTACTGTATGTACTGTAATTTGTCACACACCCTAGTGGGAATTACTGTATACTGTATGTGCTGTGTTGCACACACTCTTGGGGGCAGAAGTTTACCTTCTGTATAAACTAGCTCCTTGCTTTGTGCAGCGAGCGGCCATGTCTATGTACTGTTATTTGTCATACACCCTAGCAGGTCCTAAGCAGCAAGCCATGTGCAGGCTTGTAGGAGGACAAAATGTCTACTTTCTCCCCGAACTAGCCTGTCTTCTCTCCTGTTACAGTAGCTAAGCCCTGCACTGCTACTGTATGTCCGTGTATTCCTACCTTGTACACCAGCCATGTCTATAGATGCACATCTACTGTATGTACAGTAATTTGCAGTGCCGCAACTAGACATTTTAGTGCTGTGTGCAAGAAACTGCAACACCGATTCTCAGATATCACGAGGGGCAATTGAATTGTTTTAATATCCATGATACTGTACACAGTTCTGTACTGTAATGTACAGTATATTGTAAAAAACCTTATTTAATGGAGTGCAAAAACTTACAGTACAGGTCAGTATTTACAGTACAGTATCTTGTCTCCATAGTTCCTGCCGTGAAACATGCTGGTAAAAATCAGCAAATCTATGAGCCAGATAATTGCTAAGATGAAAAAAGAAAACAAGACAACACCACAGATCCAGGCTTCGCTGAAAGAATGTGGTGTTGTAGTTCATTTACAGACTGCGCAATCATGCTTTTATGAGGATGCGCCGCAGATATAGAACTCCTTCTAAATGCACATGGTAAGTACAGTAGAAGACTGTACATACAGTACTGTACACTACAGTAGATCAGTGATGTGTGGTGAGGTCAATGGCTGGGGAGGCACTGGCTTCTCCAGTACATCCCCAGCAGCACAAGAGTGCAAGTCTCAGCTCACTTTTTAGGAACAGCAGATACAGTACAGTACATTAGAGTACATGGGGGTGGGCTGCTACTGCAGCCATTGTGTATACAGTATACTGTGATTAAAGGACAGACCCCAAAGTACCCAGACAGCTCCAGGCCTACTAGCACTCTGAATGAGATCTTTTGAAGCGCCCTCCCCTCTCCCCAATGTGTGCTTCAAAGGCACGTGTGGTCCTATCAAAGTGGGCATTGCCTCAGAACTATACAGTATTATGTTATTAAATTATAAATACATAGTATACCATATTATCACCCCCCCTAAACACAATTGGCAACCTTACACATAATGAACACAGTAGTGCTCCTTACAAGTAATGCCCCCAGTGTAGTGCCAGTTACACATAATGCCCCAGTATACTATAGTGCCAGTTACACGTAATGCCCCAGTATAGTTCCAGTTACACATAATGCCTTGTGTAGTGCCAGTTACATGTAATGACCCCCTGTACTGCCAGTTACACATAATGCCTCCTATAGTGTCAGTTACATGTACTATTCCAGTAGTGCCAGTTATATGTACTGTTATTGTAGCGCAAGTTACAGTACATGTAATGACCCCCTGGAGTGTCGCTCTTCCCACAGAGTATTCCAAGATAATGAGCCTAAACATTCTTTCTGCAAAATTCATGGAAGAGAGAGGAATAAGGGGCAGATGTATTAACCTGGAGAAGGCTTAAGGAAGTGATAAACCAGTGATATGTGCAAGGTGATAAAGGCAGCAGCCAATCAGATCCTAACTGTTAATTTACATATTGGAGCTGATTGGCTGGTGCCTTTATTACCTTGCACATATCACTGGTTTATCACTTCCTTATGCCTTCTCCAGGTTAATACATTTGCCCCTAAATTAGCAACGCACCAAGTGCGTATTATTCTAATGTACAGTAACAGTATTCACTAATTATGGACTAAATATGCATTTATTATAGTTGACTTTGTATTGATTGAATTACTGTACTGTACAGTATGCTAATAATTTATTTTTTATGTACTATACTGTAGGTCACCAGACATGAATCCTATAGAAATGGTCTGGGCACAATGAAGAGGTTCATCAGGTGTGATGTGAAACCAAAAAATAAACAAGAACTTTTAGCTGGGATAAAGAAGTTTTGGGAAGAAGTACTGACACCTGCCCAGTGTAATAATTACATAAACTATCTGGACAGAGTCTTGCCTGTTGTCATTTAATGAAATGGTCATGCCACTGCTATGTAGCTTCTCCAGTACCTCTCATTTGACTCAATGTGCCCTTCACTGTCCACCTCACAACACATCTCCCTCCCTTCAATGTTGACATCACATATTGTATATTCCTCCCTGCAGTACCTTAATATCCATCTCTCAGCACTCCGTACGGAACAGTACTTCACTGAGAAGGTTCTAAGGAGGAAGAACTGCGTCGAAGGTAAGCTTGTGATACTTATTGTGTACAGGACAACAGTCTTTGGTATCTCTCTACCTGACATTGTCTCTACCCTGAAACTGTATCTCTCTCCAACCCCCCTCTATCTCCCCATGTTACTCTCTCTCTCCACCCTCTTATCTTTCTCCACGAGACCATCTCTCCGGCTCCTCTCTTTTATTACATGAAACAGTCTCTCTCTCTCTCTCCCTGCCACTTCTCAATCCCTCTCTCTCTCCTGCTCCTGTATGGGATTCGGTATTGACACCAGCAGGGTGGGCTTTCAAGGTTTTGCTATGGGGCACCCAAAGTTCTTTTACCGCTGCCTAACAGTACTCAATTTCAGAGATCTACAGTATACTGTACTGTACTGTAGGCTGTATCTTAAATGCCAGATTTTGAGAAACACTTTGTTAAGCATTGTTGTGACATGTGAACATACGAATATTAGTACTGTACTAATAATATGTATTTTTTTTAACTTCTTCCCACCATGCACTGAACTACTGTACACTGAGCAAAATGCAGTTTGTTGGGTCTGAGAAGGAGGCAGAAGAAGGTAAGCATGTGATACTGTGTACAGGACAACAGTCTTTGGTATCTCTCTCCATGACATTCTCTCTCCCCATGAAACTGTATCTCTCCCACCCTCTCTCTCTCCCCCTCTCATCTTTCTTCATGAGACCATCTCTCTCGCTCCTACCTCTTTTATTACATGAAACCTCTCTCTCTCTGCCCCTTCTCAATACCTCCCTCTTTCTTGTTCCTATCTCCTGCTCCTGTATTGGATTTGTTATTGACACCAGCAGGATGGGCTTTTAAGGTTTTGCTATGGGGCCCTCAAAGTTCTTCTTTCACCGCTGCCTAACAGTACTCAACTTCAGAGATCTACAGTATACTGTAATCTACTGTAGGCTGTATCTTAAATGCCAGATTTTGAGAAACACTTTGTTAAGCATTGCTGTGACATGTTGTGAACATACGAATACTAGTACTGTACTAATAATATTTCTATTATCTTCTTCCCACCATGCACTGAACTACTGTACACTGAACAAAATGCAGTTTGTTGGGTCTAAGAAGGAGGAAGAACTGTATCGAAGAGGGTAAGCTTGTGATACTTACTGTGTACAGGACAACAGTCCTTGTTATCTCTCTCCCTGACATTGTCTCTTCCCATGAAACTGTATCTCTCTCCTGAAACTGTATCTCTCCCACCCTCTCTCTCTCTTTTCCCTGAAACTGTATCTCTCTCCCACCCCCTCTCATCTTTCTCCATGAGACCATTTCTCTTGCTCCTCTTTTATTACATGAAACCCCCCTCTCTCTCTCCCCTTCCTCTCTTTCTCTCCTGCTTCTGTATGGGATTTGTTATTGACACCAGCAGGGTGGGCTTTCAAGGTTTTGCTATGGGGCCCTCAAAGTTCTACTTTCGCCCCTGCCTAACAGTACTCAATTTCAGAGATCTACAGTATACTGTACTGTAGGCTGTTCTGATATGACAGATTTTGAGAAACACTTTGTTAAGCATCGTTGTGACATGTTGTGAACATACGAATACTAGTACTGTACTAATACATATTTTTTTATCTTCTTTCCACCATGCACTGAACTACTGTACATTGAGCAAAATGCAAAATTCATAAGAGAGAAATAAATTGGCACCGCAAACCGCCAAATACAGTACATTGACAACGCACACCGCCAGAGTATCATTACAATCTACTGTATTCACTAATTATTGTACAATACAGTATGTATTATACTGTAGTTGACTTTGTATTGATTGAATTACTGTACTGTACAGTATGCTAATATATATTTTTTTAGTGTAATGTAGGTCACCGGACAGGAATCTTATTGAATTGGCCTGGGCACAGTTGAAGAGATTAATCGGGTCTGATGCGAAACCAAAAAATAAACAAGAACTTTTGGCTGGGATAAAGATGTTTTGGGAAGACATACTGACACCTGCTCTGTGTAATAATTAAACCATCTGGACAGAGTCTTGCCTGTCATCATTGAACAAAATGGTCATACCACTGCTACAGTACTGTATGTAGCTTCTCCAGTGTTGTATACTGTACCTTTAAAACTGAGCCCCTCGCAGCAGTTACTTACTGTATACTGTACCTCTCACTTGACTGAATGTCCTCTTCACTGTTCCGCTCACAACACCTCTCCCTTATCTCAATATCTACTGTACCTCACAGCACTAACTGTACCTCACAGTACTACACAGGGAAAAATGTACAGCAAAACATCCATTGTACCTGTATACCCCACCATGTCCTAGTACTGTACTTTACTGTACTGTATACTATATGTTATGATTAAAAAAAATTACAATATTTTTAGGCAATACTGTGTTTTGTAAATAAAGTACTGTATAGAATTTTCCAAAATGTCCACTGTACTGTATACCCTTGTCCAATTACTGTACTGTATATACAATATAAAATATGTTATAAACTTGCATATAGTACAGTACCAATTTCCCAGGTTTTACTAATTGAGTTCATTTATTGGCCACCCTGCATTGTGTGGCATGCAGTACTACTGTACTGTAGTGTACAGTAACATTCTCAGTGAAAGGAGAGGGGCATCAAAACATTTTTAGGTTGGGGGGCAAGATAAAATCTCAGTTTGGTGCCCAAAAGTTGCTAAATGTTGTCCCTTCTGTGTTCTACCTAATTAAAAAAAGACATACAATACAGTACTGTACAGTAGTGCATTGTGCATAGTATAATACTACAGTATACTGTAAGGCACAATATTAACTACAAATCAATATGATAATAAACAGTACAGTACAGTACAGTATCAATCTCTCCAGGGATACAGCATAGTGATGTTCAAATACTGTATTGTAGGGGGGTATTTAATGCTACAGTATCAGAGCTCAGTCGGGAGCTCCGATTCTCACCACCCACTAATGAAAAACAGGGGGGTGCAGCAGCTGCCGGTGGGTCCATGCCGCTTGTTTGCTCTCGCCTAAAACAATAGGTGAGAGCAAACAGGCGAGAACGGCAAGCAAAGTGACTGTGAGTCCCAAATGAGGCGAAAGCGAAATATGTACTGTACAGTATCTCACTGAACCATGCTGTTTGCTGTTTTCAGTTCGCCCAGGGGGGGGGGGGGGGGGGGGGAAGCAAGAAAAATGGGATCCCGTTGAATACGAGAAAGCAATTTCTCCTATAAAACGTTTGAAAAGTCCAATTTTCGGATCCTTCTCGCCCCCTTGGCCGGCATTGAATACCCCCTTAGTGTACTAAGGGGGAAAATAAAACAAAACAGTACTGTAAATTAGAAAAACTTTAATTAAACAAAACAAAAAAACAGGAAAGAAAGAAAAAAAAATACAATGACAAATGTAAGAAAAAATGCGGTTCACCACCGCCCATAAAATGAGCACCAATCACCGGAGTTGCTCTGTGAAAACAAAAAAAATGTACAGTATTAGAACAGTAATACAAGTTGAGTACTGTGCAGTATACTGTACAGCACTTTATCAAAGTTTATGAACAGTATGCATGTAAAATAACATTATTATTATTACTGTACCACTAGTCAGGTTGTCCGGCCCTTACCACTATGGGACCTGCCCTTCAACTTGGCTGGTACCTGTTTTATGTGAAAAAAGATAAATTACTGTAAATACTGTATGTTGTACATTACATTACTGTACAGTACTGTATGTACTGAACTGTAATGTTGATACAGTTGGTACTGTAAGTGCACACAGTTACAGTACTGTACTAATTATCAGGCCAATGAGTCCTGCATGATGTCACAACTGGGCATCCATTTGCATGTGTCCACCCAGTTGTGATGTCAGTCACTGGAGAGCACTGCTGGAGAGTCACTGGAGAGGACCAGACCTGGGAGGGGGGCACAAAAGGGATGCTTATACTGTACCAGGCCCCTAAGGAACCCTATAAAGCACAGTTTACATGACGTCATGATGTTGCATGGGGAGGCTCAGCCACAGGGGCAGGGAAAGGCTGAAAGACAAGGGGAAGCTGAGGCACAGCGGGAGGTGTAGGATAAGAGGCACAGGGTGAGGAATAAGGTTTAGAAACAGTGGTGAAAGGAGCCTTAACTTAACAAAAAATGTCTTACCGAGAGGAGGCGGGTCGGCGAATGCCGGCGGTGGAGGGACTGCAAAAAACAAACCAAACACTTTTTTGTCATTTCGGGATGATATAATATACTGTACAGTACTACAGTATTGTTAGTGTCACTCAGAGGGAATTTCAGGGTAGTAAAGCATAATACAGTACAGTAAAATACAGTACATATCCGAATATTCCGAAATACTGAATATTTTGAGTGAGACTGAGATAGTGAAACCTTTGTTTTCTGATGGCTCAATATACACAAACTTTGTTTAATACACAAAGTTATTAAAAATATTGTATTAACCTTCAGGCTGTGTGTATAATGTGTATATGAAACATAAATGAATTGTGTGAATGTACACACACTTTGTTTAATGCATAGTTATTAAAAATATTGGCTAAAATGACCTTCCTGCTGTGTGTAGAAGGTGTATATGAAACATAAATGCATTCTGTGCTAAGATTTAGGTCCCATCGTCATGATATCTCATTATGGTATGCCATTATTCCAAAATACGGAAAAATCTGATATCCAAAATACTTCTGGTCCCAAGCAGTTTGGATAAGGGATACTCAACCTGTACTTACTAATTACACATACAAGAGGGCTTAAAAACACAGTGCTGTACAATACTAAGCAACTCAATGGTGAAAATCCTGAAAGGAGTTACAGTAGGTACAGTATACAGTACTAACCCTACCCTCTACCTTTTTAACCAACCTTTTCCACAGCTAATCCCTAACCCTCCCCACCATAGACTGACCTTAACCTCCACCAGTGATGCTTAAATTTAACCATCCCTGGTGGTGACTAACCCAAAGCCCTCTTCCCTGCAGCCTATCGCTAAACTCCCTCTTCCCCTTACACTGTAATACCAAACCCCCACAAGGTACAGTTGCATCTTCTGTAAATGTAACCCCCCCTGCAGCCTAACCCTAACCTGCTGATCGCACCTGTCTCCTCAAAGTTAGTCTCTCCCAAAATGACTACTGTTTCCTTTGGCTTCCTTCACAAGTGACACAATGGCTTACCCAGACCTAGAAATGGTCCTACTGTATTCTTACAGCACAGTAAAATACTGTACAGTACTGTCAGAATCTATGTTTTGACAGAGGTGTCCATATAATTTAGACCTTTCCTAAACTTTATCTTGCTGTTCAATAATGAACGAGATACAGTATCTTTCAGTGTGTAGGCACCAACGATGAATGATGTGCGGCCCCGCGCTCATTCATTGTTGATGCCGGGTTGCTTATACGAGATCATTCATATCTTTCAGTGACATTTCCTAATGCGTAGGGCCTATTACTGTAGTATGCCTCTTATTATTATTGAAAAAAAATAAAAATTTTAGTTAAAAAAAAAGTACACAATAAAGAGAGTACAGGACTTACTGGTTGTGGTGCTGGTCCCCGGTACAATTGTAAACCCGTGGCGCCGGGCTCTATCCCGAATTATCCTTTGACGCTCTGGGTGTAAAAAAAATGTACAGTGCCCTTAGACATATTACTGCACATACTGAATACTGTAACAGTAACTAATGGCTGGGGAGGTGCTTAGGTACACGCATACAGTGAGCTCAGTGGGAATGAATAGTAATGAGTGATACTGTAGCGGGGGGAGGTGCAGAAGCCTGCATTGAGTTTGACAGTGTAGGGAGCACTAATTCATAATACCTGTACAAGAACATTAAGCTTAGATTTGAAAACTGTTTATGCTAAGAAATGTCAGATTCAGTACACAATCTAAAGACAAAATCCATATAGTGTGAATTGGGCCGCAGTATACATTAAACAGTATACCATGTCAAAGTCGAAAAAGATTGCAGTACACACATCATGTACAAACTACACACAGATGGCCTCCATGCGCGTACTTGCTCTGCTGTGCGTGCACATATTCGCAATTTGCGTATGGTCGCTCCCGCGGTCCTGTGCATTAGCGCGTGGTATGGGTATTTACGGTACAGTTTGTGAATGCATGGAAGGCTATCAAAACACATTACATATTTAATCCAAATAGTGCACAATGTACACATAGTATCCCTGCACCACATCAGAAAGTAACAGCAGTTTAAATGGTATCAGAACAAAGGGATTCACCTTTACAGGGTAGGAGGGGACAGAACAAGGTTATAAGGTGGTGTTTGGTATCCAGCTGAAGGGTATTATAAGGGTAACATTCCGGAGTTGGTTTGAGAAAGATTGCATGTTCCTGCGGATAGTTATGTGCAGGAGCAGAATATAGATATAAACTGTATTTACTGTACATTATGTATGCGGCGGGAATCCAGAGAAGACCACCCACAAGAGCAGTTGGGAAAGACATCGCCTACCTATTAAAACCGACCTATGACCTCTCCTGTACTGTAAATGTGCATCCCTGTGTCCAATGGACAAAGAGATTACAGTATCCATTGTGTTAAGTTTTGGATGAATTGTATAAAGAGAGCCTGCAGCAGGCCTGGTCAGACACAAGACTCACAACGTTATCTATCAGATGACGGAGGACCAGACTGGGTATCACGGCGAATCCACTCACGTATGTAACATTGACTGTAGCCATTTACTCTGTTATATATATATATATATTGTATTATATTGATTGTATTGTAACCCCCTTACAGCAATAATACGCTGTGGTGTCGGAATCCAGTGGTTTAGCCACAGACTTTTTTTCCTTCCCTGATGAGGTTTAAAGTGTAATAGCATCACACTGCATTGCTGCGTAAGGTACGTAGAGTAGGTATTAAGTACAGCGGCCGCAGCGGCTCCATGGTAAAGTGTATTTAAGGTATAGCTTTCATTCCTGCATATAAAGCGGCATTGTCAATTGGGGGCTCTCATGGGAATTCACGTTCTTAATGATGCACTGTACATTACAAACGTGGCTGTAATTGACCTGCTCCAATGGACGCATTGAGAAGCTGATGAAAATGACATCCACGTTAATGTATTGTTGTGGTATCAGTAAGCTGCTGATATGAAATTCAAGGGACAATGCGTTTCTCATAATATTTAAGATGCTAAAATGTATTTTTATTGTTGCAAAACAAGGTTCAAATAAGTCATATTGTGTTTGATTCAGATTGGATTGTTTATCTGTTAAGTAGGTTTAAAAGTACATTTAAAAGTTGTTGCATAGCCTTGATATATTTTGTATTTTTAACTTAGACCTAAAATGTCTTCTGGTGCTTGTATGATGTGTAATTTCTTTGTGACAAAGGAAGCCGCATGGTTAGTCCTCCATTTTGGACTAACCACATGGCCTGTCCACCATTTTGTGTAACCCTCATGGATGTGGAAGGGGGAGGAGCAGCGGCCATTTTGGGAAGGTCATTTTTCTAAATGGCTGATTTTCAGTCTGCTCAGAATAATCAGCTTTCCTTGGTCACATGAAACACGATTTATGAGTTACCAATGCATTTATTTAACCCATGCCATTGTCAATTACAAATAGTTTCAATGGGGCCTAGTGAAAGTTAATAGTGAGATGAATACTTGATGAAAGAATTACACACAGATATAAACAAAGTTTTTTTTTCTTTTACCTCTAGGATTTAGTTAATTCTGCTTGCTATAAGATAGCCATTGAAATGCAAATTAACCTGTGTAACTGCTTTTTCCTAGCAGTGAAAAACCACCTTTACAGGCAGCCAAAAGCACATAGCATTGATATGCAAATTAGAAGCACTGAATGGGTAAATGAGTCCCATAGGAGACCAGTGAATGGTACATATATATAATATTATAATTATGTGTGTGTTTATATCAATGTATGTTCTGCAAGATGGCTATCCAATCTGAATCATATCATTTAAATTATTGATCATTGCTAGATTCATTTAGACCTGTGTGAAACTGGAGATATTTGTTGCTATATAGTTAAAACTAAAATAAATGTTTAAGGAAGTAAATGTAAAAGACACAAAACGCAGGTCTGGCCCAGTCGTAATAGGGTTTATACAGAAAGAATGTGTGTTGTGTTAAGTGAGCAATTATAGTTGGTATTGCTCACATTTATAGAAGTTGTGGGATTTGTTTAATTGCGGACGTACTGTTTTGTACACGTGTCTCGGACACAGTACGGAACTGCACACGCGGCGTAAGCGACACGCACGGTAACGTGTTTACGCAAATTGCGTAAGAAGTACGGTCGCTAAGTACAAATTACACTATAGTTCATTTAGTTTAAAGGCGGGACAGTAACCACGCTACAATAGCACCAACTACCCGGTTTCTAAAGAAATTTAATATAAAAAAACAAAATTTAGTATAAATATTTTTTTTTAATTGCCTCTGGGGGTAAAGCTGCCAACTTGAATGAATCCAAATTTTCTGTACAGAAAAATAAAGTGTATTTGAGTGAGCGAATGCAGGAGTGAGTGGATACTGAACCCAAGAACTGAAGTGGTCTGAAGTGGTAACACTGGGATAGTAGAGGCCCGGTGGCGTAGGGTTCG
The DNA here is from genome assembly GCF_028390025.1 of Pseudophryne corroboree. Classification (NCBI taxonomy): domain Eukaryota; kingdom Metazoa; phylum Chordata; class Amphibia; order Anura; family Myobatrachidae; genus Pseudophryne; species Pseudophryne corroboree. Next base: position 172,404,184 of record NC_086453.1, on the reverse strand, counting down.
CTACCTTACATTATTAGGAACTGAAGTGGTCTGAAGTGGTATCCCATACAACTGAAGTGGTCTAAAGTGGTCTGGAGTGGTCTAGGCTAAAGTGGTCTACAGCAATTGTAGGGCATATAGATAACTAGTATCTATAGGCTGTGCTATTGCATCGCATGTCCGTGTGTTCTGCACAGCACAACGTGATACCATTGTGTCATATGCGCTGTGGAAGAGCATACGCAGACGTGATTGAATAGACAAAAAGGGGGTTTTCTTTCACAACGTCGGGAAATCTCCCTGGTGGGCTTCACTGGAAAGGGTGAAGGATAGTTATCTAATTTCTCTGTTTTTCACCCTACAAACAATTCCAGTTGAAAGATACCAAAAAGGAATTTTTCGCTGCCTCTCTCAGGAAAATATTCCAAAAAGAATTTCCACCAAAAGAAATTACGGTGTAAGGTCTGATAGGTGCCCTAAGTTGGGTACATTGCGATCCTCTACCAACAGTGTATCGTTGTACTGGCCAGCGTGGGCGAGAGTGAGTGGAAGGAGCTCGGGTATACTTCCACCGTCTACTTATATTGAGTATTTTGGTGTTTGTGGGAATTTTTTTAAGTTATTGGAAAAGACCCACAAATATGGGAGCCAGTTGCTCAAGTAAGAGACGTTTAGACAGGGTTCAGGCAGAATTGTGGCCAAAAGGCTCAGCAAGGTTTATCATGTGTGAAAAATATGGTTCACACAGAAGTTTTATGCAATGAGTGGGTATGTATGACTAACAATGATAGGGTACCATTCCCTAAGGTGAGCAGCTTTGAACCAGAGGTATTACAGAACTTAAGGTTAAGGATATGTCTGATAAAATCCAAGAAAACAAAGGATTAGACATACAGATTGTTTACATTTATGGCAACAGGAGGGGGATATACAAAGAGAATTAGCTCACGCAGCAGGTTCCAAACCTAGCGTATTGCTACAGTCAATGGTATATCCGTAAAATATAGTAGTATGTAAAAACAATGTATTAACTCTAATTATTTTTTTTTGCAAGATGTATCCTGTTTTTGAAATCTTTTCAAGGTTATAGGTCACAAGAGGATGATAGACTTGCTGACAGATCAGTTCCTGTATTTATTTACAGAGAGAGAGAGACATAAGATGCATTGGAGGGAATGGTAATTGTATCGCTGGCCTGTAACTGTAATTGTATGTAACTGTATGTTTTAACTGCTTACTGTAAGAGTTGTAACTATAGGTATACTGTACTTTGTAATATATATATTGAATCTATATCTCTTTTTTAATAACAAATATATCCAGCCAAATCGCAGCTCTCCTCCAAGCAGTCACCTCGCTGAAGGAAACTCAGGTGGGGCCTGTCCAACCAGGTAGAGCAGTAACAATATTCCCCAATGAAAGAACTGGTGAGGTCACAGCTACCGGTAAGTGTGAGACAGTTCATTGCACAGAGACAACAACACCTCACAGTAAACAGATTGGGAACGGAATGGTAGGATTACACCCTGTCTTGGAAATAGTAACCCCCAATGGGGGAACCGATAGTCAGGGAATAATCCTCACCAGGAATAATGCAATGTATTACCCGTGGCCCAGAGATGAGCTGCGATCAATCATTTCAGAATTCCCTGACCCTCGGAAGCATTTAGCCAGATGTCAGAAATTTTTCAGAGATCTGGGTAATGCGTATGAACCGACAAACAAACACTGGCGGATATTTTTTAAAGCGTGCCTACCTCCTAATATTGACACCCAAAAATGTATCACTGATTGCAGATTAGAGTCGGATAGTCTTATGACTGACAAAACACAATCAGGAGAACTTAGAGCAAATTAACATGCAACTAGAGTTGTATTTCCCCACAACTGTTAAGTGGAGAAAAATTTTCTCCATAAAACAGAGGGAAAATGAAATGCTATCTGAATACTTCCATCAGGACCTGCAAATAATAGATAGATACATGGGGGTATCAGATACAGGGAACAATGCGAATTACAGGGAGGTAGCTGTTTCTGTATTAATGGACAGACTCAATCAGACAGTAAGGGACAGGGTACAAACATTTTTTGCCTGATTGGAGAGGGGCCACAGTAGCTTGTCGTAGAGAGTGCGCGATTGAACACCATAAGAATATTGCTAGGCTTAGAGAACTGCAGGAGGAGAGGCTGGGGATTGAAAGTATACAGGCTCTTACACCAGAGTCTCATCAGCCTAAACCCCAAAAACCCTGGTGGTAAGAAAAGACAGAGAAATTGTTACATTTGTAAAAAAGGACATTTTGCTAGAGATTGCAAGAGTAGTAGAGCACATAGCCACTATAGACCCCTAGACAGAGAAAACAAGCCACATTACTAAACACATAGACGTGATCAAGGGACATATAGTAAGGAGTCACAAGCCATATAGAAAACACAGATTCGGTTAATGGGAAGAATGGAATAAATGCAACTTTACCCTTTTGACAGAACTTACTGGGGTTAGGAGGTCTCTAAACTTCTGCTTCTTTCTCTAGCAGAAGTGACCTCTAATTAATTTAACAGAAGTTTTGTTAGAGATGGTATACATATAGCGTGCTCCCGCCTAAGAAGTACGAATTATGTTGGATACCCACGAAAACTAAGGTTGCATTTCGCTGTTCTAGATACATGTCCATCACATTTAGAGGAAATTATCTCAAAGATACCGGGTTCCCTATGAATTTAGAATGGACAGGACACTGGATTGATGGCTGGGATAGTCCCAGTAGAGATATAACACATATAGATTTTTTTTTTGGGGAGCAGACCGAGTAGAGAATCATTCCCCTTAGTGCCCAATCCAGATGTCAAACTTTGTAAAATCTTCTTTGCCTCTACCAACTTATCTGTTACTAAACTCTGTGATTTGTCTTCAGAGCTTCCTCTTCATCTCTTACATTCACCGACAGGGTTACAGTTCAGACACCACAGGCCTACTCGGTCTTTCAGAGTTCTGCCCAAATCCAGTATATCTCACCAGCATAGGGACACCAGTACCAGTATCAGTGTGCCTGGTCATGCACATAGGGTGGAGAATGGGAATACGCTTGAAGGAAGACTGTATATAGACACCGATATGCATGATGGCCTGACAGCCTGATGGTGAACGCAAATCTGAAAAATTTTCTTTTTATTATTTCCTTTCTCTTTTCACTTTCCACAGATGGTTTACTTCACACAACTGATAATACACAACAGTTAAACACATTGAAATGCAAGATTTATGTTCCCTACAGAAAGGCCGCTGACCCGGAGAGAACTCATGACAAAGAGCAGAGTGTAGAGAACCTCGTATCACTGGAGTGTCTGTACCGGGAAGGTTGAGAGGCAGGACTGTTGAAGGGCATCCGAGCACAGATCTAGAACGGTTGTAGTATCATTCTTTTTTTTTCACCTCCCCCTGCATTTTCCTGTCTTTTCCCCTTCTTATTTTCCTCCTTTCCCTAAACGAAATGGATCGATCACAAGAAACTGCGTTTAGGGTTCTATTAGTAATTCTGGTTTTGATCAAGGACAGTTTGTTTTGGTGAGGGTACCAGAGAGGTCGAGCAGGGATTTGGAATGGGTTCTGATGGCAAGTATGAATTTGTAGGATCTCAGGATCAGCGCATCACTTTAGTAAAGGCTGGCATCAGTAAGCGCTCTGGTAGTCAGGGAGCTCGGAGGCACTGTGAGGGGTTATTGTCTGATGAATATTGTATTTGTAGGAATTGTGAGAATATAGTTGAGGATGGGTGCATCCAGAGATGTCAGTCCAACCTTAATATCGACATGGACCGTCATCCGTTGAGTGATTACCACTCACTAGTGGGTAAGGTCTTAAACCAGACAGAATGCTGGGTGTGCTCACAGGTACCTCAAGGTCAGAGCAAGTCAGGATTAGTACCGTACCGTTTAGCAATAGATGAGGTACTCGAATTACGGGGTGGGAGACTGGTGGACAAGAAATTCAATATTTCTTAGCCCCCTAGTTTGAAGCTCCACCAGTATCATGTAGACAGGTCCTTATTGTGTTTTAATATTTCCAATTACCGAAAACCGGGAAATTAGGAAGTGACGTGGAATAACCAGACAATTACCTTTTCACACAGAGCTGATAGGATACCCATAGACTCTGAACTTGTACGCCAAATAGCCAACAGTAGGAGGTATTTTCGGTATAGGCATACCCGTGGAAGCAAGACCATGTGGGTTGGAAAAGTTTCGCCAGGGTATTGTGCCCATATCATCCAGCCCGATACTTGTACTGAGCAGATGGGAGAACTAGGGATTGGTTTCTTCACTTGGAAAGTTTGTAATATGGTGATGTCTTATTTTGTCCCCTATGATCTCCCAGATGATGCCTATTTCATATGTGGGAGGAAGGCGTACAAGTGGCTTGCCCCGAGCTCAGAGGGATTGTATTATATTGGGAGAGTACTGCCAGAGGTCATGACCATAACCCATGATAAGATGAAAGATGTTCACCGCAGTGTTCAGGCTCCTTATACTCATACTCACTATGAACACATCATCAAGAGACACCTCATAGATAGGACAGACCACGCAGCCTCTGATTTAATCCACGAATCCACCGGGATTCAATTCCTTTTCGCATTAGACATCACCCGTACTGCCAGAGGAATTATAAATTATAGGTATATCCTTGCGCTAGCGAACTTGATAGATAATATCACTGAGATGTATGATGACACCTTCAGGTATACGGGAAGGGAGTTACAAGCTTACAAGCAGGAACTGATTCCACGCAATTGGTTCTCAGGTTTAGGAGAGTGAGCTCAAAATGTCATCATGAGTGTAGGGAAGTTTCTCCTTTGTATCCTGGGAGGCATCATAATTATTGGTTTGATATTTAGGTGTGTTCGAATTCTGATGCGGCGCAAGCACGGCACAAAATTGATGAGTCTAAGGAGCAAGGGTACTGTTACAGCAGCAGATTTAGTTTACGACCCATCCATAGACTGTGATATGATAAGGATTGCAAATGAATTTCATGGCCTGTTTCGTTCACCCGTTTTTCTTTTGTCTCCCCCTCTGCCCAGATACATCCATCCGGAAAAAGACATCAGCCCTTCCCAAAATGTTATGTGAATGTATTTTATTTATATGTCTTATCTTCATCTCTGCAACCTTCAGTTAATGGCACACATAGTCGACAGGTGATATCCACATATACTAGCACTCACATATGTTTCCTCCTCCATGTATCATCAACTAAATGTGCACCCAATTTGTTGGAACAAGAAGCCGAAAATAGCTCGTTAGTGTTTGTTGGCCCACTTACAGACCCTTAATACGGGATAAGAAGGATTTAATGTATACTTCGCAATACCTCAAAGCTTATTTAGAACATATACGGCACGATGATACATGCCCCTCAGACATGGATTCATACATACATGCTTTTTACTATCCCACTAGGTCATACATTTCCCACCTACAACTCTCCCCGATCATCTGTAGATATTGTATTGATATTTTTGTTTAGTGATTAGATAGTGGCAGTTATTGGTGACTGCCAAAGGGTGGACTGTCAAAGTCGAAAAATATTGCAGTACACACATCACATACAAACTACGCACAGATGGCCTCCGTGCGCGTACTTGCTCTGCTGTGCGTGCACATATTCGCAATTTGCGTATGGTCGCTCCCGCGGTCCTGCGCATTAGCGCGTGGTATGGGTATTTACGGTAGAGTTTGTAAATGCATGGAAGGCTATCAAAACACATTACATATTTAATCCAAATAGTGCACAATGTACACATAGTATCCCTGCACCACATCAGAAAGTAACAGCAGTTTAAATGGTATCAGAACAAAGGGATTCACCTTTACAGGATAGGAGGGGACAGAACAAGGTTATAAGGTGGTGTTTGGTATCCAGCTGAAGGGTATTTTAAGGGTAACATTCCGGTGTTGGTTTGAGAAAGATCGCATGTTCCTGCGGATAGTTATGTGCAGGAGCAGAATATAGATATAAACTGTATTTACTGTACATTATGTATGCGGCGGGAATCCAGAGGAGACCACCCACAAGAGCAGTTGGGAAAGACATCGCCTACCTATTCAAACCGACCTATGACCTCTCCTGTACTGTAAATGTGCATCCCTGTGTCCAATGGACAAAGAGATTACAGTATCCATTGTGTTAAGTTTTGGATGAATTGTATAAAGAGAGCCTGCAGCAGGCCTGGTCAGACACAAGACTCACAACGTTATCTATAAGATGACGGAGGACCAGACTGGGTAGCACGGCGAATCCACTCACGTATGTAACATTGACTGTAGCCATTTAGTCTGTTATATATATATATATATATATATATATATATTGTATTGTATTATATTGATTGTATTGTAACCCCCTTTCAGCAATAATACGCTGTGGTGTCGGAACCCAGTGGTTTAGCCACAGACTGGTGTCGTGTCTTTCCTTCCCTGATAAGGTTTACAGCAGGGATGGGGAACCTTCGGTCCTCCAGCTGTTGTTGAACTACACATACCATGCTAAAACTGTTGCAAGGCATGCTGGGATGTGTAGTTAAACAGCAGCTGGAGGGCCGAAGGTTCCCCATCCCTGGTTTAAAGTGTAATAGCATCACACTGCATTGCTGCATAAGGTTTAAAGTGTAATAGCATCACACTGCATTGCTGCATAAGGTTTAAAGTGTATTAGTAACGCATCACATTGCTGTATAAGGTTTAAAGTGTGTTCATTGGGTGTGTACGCGCTGTGTGTACTTTGTACCATCAGCGCGGCGTTTGTACGCTAAGTCCGTACACAGCACGGGACTTTGTACGCTAATAGCGTACAAAGTACTCTACGTATGTATTAAGTACAGCGGCCGCAGCGGCTCCATGGTAAAGTGTATTTAAGGTATAGCTTTCATTCCTGCATATAAAACGGCATTGTCAATTGGGGGCTCTCACGGGATATCACGTTCTTAATGATGCACTGTACATTACAAACGTGGCTGTAATTGACCTGCTCCAATGGACGCATTGAGAAGCTGATGAAAATGACATCCACGTTAATGTATTGTTGTGGTATCAGTAAGCCGCTGATATGAAATTCAAGGGACAATGCATTTCTCATAATATTTAAGATGCTAAAATGTATTTTTATTGTTGCAAAATAAGGTTCAAATAAGTCATATTGTGTTTGATTCAGATTGGATTGTTTATCTGTTAAGTAGGTTTAAAAGTACATTTAAAAGTTGCTGCATAGCCTTGATATAGTTTTTATTTTTAACTCAGGCCTAAAATATCTTCTGGTGCTTGTATGATGTGTGATTTCTTTGTGACAAAGGAAGCCGCATGGTTAGTCCTCCATTTTGGACTAACCACATGGCCTTTCCACCATTTTGTGTAACCCTCATGGATGTGGAAGGGGGAGGAGCAGCGGCCATTTTTGGAAGGTCATTTTTCTAAATGGCTGATTTTCAGTCTGCTCAGAATAATTAGAATAATCAGCTTTCCTTGGTCACATGAAACACGATTTATGAGTTACCAATGCATTTATTTAACCCATGCCATTGTCAATTACAAATAGTTTCAATGGGGCCTAGTGAAAGTTAAAAGTGAGATGAATACTTGATGAAAGAATTACACACAGATATAAACAAAGTTTTTTTTTCTTTTACCTCTAGGATTTAGTTAACTCTGCTTGCTATAAGATAGCCATTGAAATGCAAATTAACCTGTGTAACTGCTTTTTCCTAGCAGTGAAAAACCACCTTTACAGGCAGCCAAAAGCACATAGCATTGATATGCAAATTAGAAGCACTGAATGGGTAAATGAGTCCCATAGGAGACCAGTGAATGGTACATATATATAATATTATAATTATGTGTGTGTTTATATCAATGTATGTTCTGCAAGATGGCTATCCAATCTGAATCATATCATTTAAATTATTGATCATTGCTAGATTCATTTAGACCTGTGTGAAACCGGAGATATTTGTTGCTATATAGTTAAAACTAAAATAAATGTTTAAGGAAGTAAATGTAAAAGACACAAAACACAGGTCTGGCCCAGTCGTAATAGGGTTTATACAGAAAGAATGTGTGTTGTGTTAAGTGAGCAATTATAGTTGGTATTGCTCACATTTATAGAAGTTGTGGGATTTGTTTAATTGCGGACGTACGGTTTTGTACACGTGTCTCGGACACAGTACGGAACTGCACACACGGCGTAAGCGACACGCACGGTAGCGCGTTTACGCAAATTGCGTAAGAAGTACGGTCGCTAAGTACAAATTACACAATAGTTCGTTTAGTTTAAAGGCAGGATAGTAACCACGCTACAATAGCACCAACTACCCGGTTCCTAAAGATATTTAATATAAAAAAACAAAATTTAGTATAAATATTTTTTTTTAATTGCCTCTGGGGGTAAAGCTGCCAACTTGAATGAATCCAAATTTTCTGTACAGAAAAATAAAGTGTATTTGAGTGAGCGAATGCAGGAGTGAGTGGATACTGAACCCAAGAACTGAAGTGGTCTGAAGTGGTAACACTGGGTTAGTAGAGGCCCGGTGGCGTAGGGTTCGCTACCCTGCCTTATTATCAACTGAAGTGGTCTGAAGTGGTATCCCATACAACTGAAGTGATCTAAAGTGGTCTGGAGTGGTCTAGGCTAAAGTGGTCTACAGCAATTGTAGGGCATATAGATAACTAGTATCTATAGGCTGTGCTATTGCATCGCATGTCCGTGTGTTCTGCACAGCACAACGTGATACCATTGTGTCATATGCGCTGTGGAAGAGCATACGCAGACGTGATTGAATAGACAAAAAGGGGTTTTTCTTTCACAACGTCGGGAAATCTCCCTGGTGGGCTTCACTGGAAAGGGTGAAGGATAGTTATCTAATTTCTCTGATTTTCACCCTACAAACAATTCCAGTTGAAAGATACCGAAAAGGAATTTTTCGCTGCCTCTCTCAGGAAAATATTCCAAACAGAATTTCCACCAAAAGAAATTACGGTGTAAGGTCTGATGGGAGCCCTAAGTTGGGTACATTGCGATCCGCTACCAACAGTGTATCGTTGTACTGGCCAGCGTGGGCGAGAGTGAGTGGAAGGCGCTCGGGTATACTTCCACCGTCTACTTATATTGAGTATTTTGGTGTTTGTGGGAATTTTTTTAAGTTATTGCAAAAGACCCACAAATATGGGAGCCAGTTGCTCAAGTAAGAGACGTTTAGACAGGGTTCAGGCAGAATTGTGGCCAAAAGGCTCAGCAAGGTTTATCATGTGTGAAAAATATGGTTCACACACAGAAGTTTTATGCAATGAGTGGGTATGTATGACTAACAATGATAGGGTACCATTCCCTAAGGTGAGCAGCTTTGAACCAGAGGTATTACAGAATTTAAGGTTAAGGATATGTCTGATAAGATCCAAGAAAACAAAGGATTAGACATACAGATTGTTTACTTTTATGGCAACAGGAGGGGGATATACAAAGAGAATTAGCTTGAGCAGCAGGTTCCAAACCTAGCGGGAAAGCAATGGTGACCGCACCACCACCACTACCGTATATTGCGGGGGAGAAGATGGCTACAGTCAATGGTATATCCGTAAAATATAGTAGTATGTAAAAACAATGTAGTAACTCTATTTTTTTTTTGCAAGATGTATCCTGTTTTTGAAATATTTTCAAGGTTATAGGTCACAAGAGGATGATGGACTTGCTGGCAGATCAGTTCCTGTCTTTATTTACAGAGAGAGACATAAGATGCATTGGAGGGAATGGTAATTGTATCGCTGGCCTGTAACTGTAATTGTGTGTAACTGTATATTTTAACTGCTTACTGTAAGAGTTGTAACTATAGGTATACTGTACTTTGTAATATATATATTGAATCTATATCTCTTTTTTAATAACAAATATATCCAGCCAAATCGCAGCTCTCCTCCAAGCAGTCAACTCGCTGCAGGAAACTCAGGTGGGGCCTGTCCAACCAGGTAGAGCAGTAACAATATTCCCCAATGAAAGAACTGGTGAGGTCACAGCTACCGGTAAGTGTGAGACAGTTCATTGCACAGAGACAACAACACCTCACAGTAAACAGATTAGGAACGGAATGGTAGGATTACACCCTGTCTTGGAAATAGTAACCCCCAATGGGGGAACCGATAGTCAGGGAATAATCCTCACCAGGAATAATGCAATGTATTACCTGTGGCCCAGAGATGAGCTGCGATCAATCATTTCAGAATTCCCCGACCCTCGGAAGCATTTAGCCAGATGTCAGAAATTTTTCAGAGATCTGGGTAATGCGTATGAACCGACAAACAAACACTGGCGGATATTTTTAAAAAGCGTGCCTACCTCCTAATATTGACACCCCAAAATGTATCACTGATTGTAGATTAGAGTCGGATAGTCTTATGACTGACAAAACACAATCAGGAGAACTTAGAGCAAATTAACATGCAACTAGAGTTGTATTTCCCCACAACTGTTAAGTGGAGAATAATTTTCTCCATAAAACAGAGGGAAAATGAAATGACATCTGAATACTTCCATCAGGACCTGCAAATAATAGATAGATACATGGGGGTATCAGATACAGGGAACGATGCGAATTACAGGGAGGTAGCTGTTTCTGTATTAATGGATGGACTCAATCAGACAGTAAGGGACAGGGTATAAACATTTTTTGCCTGATTGGAGAGGGGCCACAGTAGCTTGTCGTAGAGAGTGCGCGATTGAACACCATAAGAATATTGCTAGGCGTAGAGAACTGCAGGAGGAGAGGCTGGGGATTGAAAGTATACAGGCTCTTACACCAGAGTCTCATCAGCCTAAACCCCAAAAACCCTGGTGGTAAGAAAAGACCGAGAAATTGTTACATTTGTAAAAAAGGACATTTTGCTAGAGATTGCAAGAGTAGTAGAGCACATAGCCAATATAGACCCCTAGACAGAGAAAACAAGCCACATTACTAAACACATAGACGTGATCAAGGGACATATAGTAAGGAGTCACGAGCCATATAGAAAACACAGATTCGGTTAATGGGAAGAATGGAATAAATGCAACTTTACCCTTTTGACAGAACTTACTGGGGTTAGGAGGTCTCTAAACTTCTGCTTCTTTCTCTAGCAGAAGTGACCTCTAATTAATTTAACAGAAGTTTTGTTAGAGATGGTAAACATATTGAGTGCTCCCGCCTAGGAAGTACGAATTATGTTGGATACCCACGAAAACTAAGGTTGCATTTCGCTGTTCTAGATACATGTCCATCACAGGTAGAGGAAATTATCTCAAAGATACCGGGTTCCCTATGAATTTAGAATGGACAGGTCACTGGATTGATGGCTGGGATAGTCCCAGTAGAGATATAACACATACATATTTTTTTTGGGGGGAGCAGACCGAGTAGAGAATCATTCCCCTTAGTGCCCAATCCAGATGTCAAACTTTGTAAAATCTTCTTTGCCTCTACCAACTTATCTGTTACTAAACTCTATGTGATTTGTCTTCAAAACTTCCTCTTCATCTCTTACGTTCACCGACAGGGTTACAGTTCAGACGCCACAGGCCTACTCGGTCTTTCAGAGTTCTGCCCAAATCCAGTATATCTCACCAGCATAGGGACACCAGTATCAGTGTGCCTGGTCATGCACATAGGGTGGAGAATGGGAATACGGGTGAAGGGAGACTGTATATAGACACCGATATGCATGATGGCGTGACAGCCTGATGGTGAACGCAAATCTGAAAAATTTTCTTTTTATTATTTCCTTTCTCTTTTCACTTTCCACAGATGGTTTACTTCACACAACTGATAATACACAACAGTTAAACACATTGAAATACAAGATTTATGTTCCCTACAGAAAGGCCGCTGACCCGGAGAGAACTCGTGACAAAGAGCAGAGTGCAGAGAACCTCGTATCACTGGAGTGTCTGTTCCGGGAAGGTTGAGAGGCAGGACTGTTGAAGGTCATCCGAGCACAGATCTAGAACGGTTGTAGTATCATTCTTTTTTTTTCACCTCCCCCTGCATTTTCCTGTCTTTTCCCCTTCTTATTTTCCTCCTTTCCCTAAACGAAATGGATCGATCACAAGAGACTGCGTTTAGGGTTCTATTAGTAATTCTGGTTTTGATCAAGGACAGTTTGTTTTGGTGAGGGTCCCAGAGATGTCGAGCAGGGATTTGGAATGGGTTCTGATGGCAAGTATGAATTTGTAGGATCTCAGGATCAGCGCATCACTTTAGTAAAGGCTGGCATCAGTAAGCGCTCTGGTAGTCAGGGAGCTCGGAGGCACTGTGAGGGGTTATTGTCTGATGAATATTGTATTTGTAGGAATTGTGAGAATATAGTTGAGGATGGGTGCATCCAGAGATGTCAGTCCAACCTTAATATCAACATGGACCGTCATCCGTTGAGTGATTACCACTCACTAGTGGGTAAGGTCTTAAACCAGACAGAATGCTGGGTGTGCTCACAGGTACCTCAAGGTCAGAGCAAGTCAGGATTAGTACCGTACCCTTTAGCAATAGATGAGGTACTCGAATTACGGGGTGGGAGACCGGTGGACAAGAAATTCAATATTTCTAAGCCCCCTAGTTTGAAGCTCCACCAGTATCATGTAGACAGGTCCTTATTGTGTTTTAATATTTCCAATTACCGAAAACCGGGAAATTTGGAAGTGACGTGGAATAACCAATTACCTTTTCACACAGAGCTGATAGGATACCCGTAGACTCTGAACTTGTACGCCAAATAGCCAACAGTGGGAGGTATTTTCGGTATACGTATACTCGTGGAAGCAAGACCATGTGGGTTGGAAAAGTATCACCAGGGTATTGTGCCCATATCATCCAGCCCGATACTTGTACTGAGCAGATGGGAGAACTAGGGATTGGTTTCTTCACTTGGAAAGTTTGTAATATGGTGATGTTATATTTTGTCCCCTATGATCTCCCAGATGACGCCTATTTCATATGTGGGAGGAAGGCGTACAAGTGGCTTGCCCCGAGCTCAGAGGGATTGTGTTATATTGGGAGAGTACTGCCAGAGGTCATGACCATAAACCATGATAAGATGAAAGACGTTCACCGCAGTGCTCAGGCTCCTTATACTCATGCTCACTATGAACACATCATCAAGAGACACCTCATAGATAGGACAGAGCACGCAGCCTCTGATTTAATCCACGAATCCACCGGGATTCAATTCCTTTTCGCATTAGACATCACCCGTACTGCCAGAGGAATTATAAATTATAGGTATATCCATGCGCTAGCGAACTTGATAGATAATATCACTGAGATGTATGATGACACCTTCAGGTATACGGGAAGGGAGTTACAAGCTTACAAGCAGGAACTGATTCCACGCAATTGGTTCTCAGGTTTAGGAGAGTGGGCTCAAAATGTCATCATGAGTGTAGGGAAGTTTCTCCTTTGTATCCTGGGAGGCGTCATAATTATTGGTTTGATATTTAGGTGTGTTCGAATTCTGATGCGGCGCAAGCACGGCACAAAATTGATGAGTCTAAGGAGCAAGGGTACTGTTACAGCAGCAGATTTAGTTTACGACCCATCCATAGACTGTGATATGATAAGGATTGCAAATGAATTTCATGGCCTGTTTCGTTCACCCGTTTTTCTTTTGTCTCCCCCTCTGCCCAGATACATCCATCCGGAAAAAGACATCAGCCCTACCCAAAATGTTATGTGAATGTATTTTATTTATATGTCTTATCTTCATCTCTGAAACCTTCAGTTAATGGCACACATAGTCGACAGGTGATATCCACATATACTAGCACTCACATATGTTTCCCCCTCCATGTATCATCAACTAAATGTGCACCCCATTTGTTGGAACAAGAAGCCGAAAAGAGCTCGGTAGTGTTTGTTGGCCCACTTACAGACCCTTAATACGGGATAAGAAGGATTTAATGTATACTTCGCAATACCTCAAAGCTTATTTAGAACATATACGGCACGATGATACATACCCCTCAGACATGAATTCATACATACATGCTTTTTACTATCCCACTAAGTCATACATTTCCCACCTACAACTCTCCCCGATCATCTGTAGATATTGTATTGATATTTTTGTTTAGTGATTAGATAGTGGCAGTTATTGGTGACTGCCAAAGGGTGGACTGTCAAAGTCGAAAAATATTGCAGTACACACATCACGTACAAACTACGCACAGATGGCCTCCATGCGCGTACTTGCGCTGCTGTGCGTGCACATATTCGCAATTTGCGTATGGTCGCTCCCGCGGTCCTGCGCATTAGCGCGTGGTATGGGTATTTACGGTAGAGTTTGTGAATGCATGGAATGCTATCAAAACACATTACATATTTAATCCAAATAGTGCACAATGTACACATAGAATCCCTGCACCACATCAGAAAGTAACAGCAGTTTAAATGGAATCAGAACAAAGGGATTCACCTTTACAGGATAGGAGGGGACAGAACAAGGTTATATAAGGTGGTGTTTGGTATCCAGCTGAAGGGTATTTTAAGGGTAACATTCCGGTGTTGGTTTGAGAAAGATCGCATGTTCCTGCAGATAGTTATGTGCAGGAGCAGAATATAGATATAAACTGTATTTACTGTACATTATGTATGCGGCGGGAATCCAGAGGAGACCACCCACAAGAGCAGTTGGGAAAGACATCGCCTACCTATTCAAACCGACCTATGACCTTTCCTGTACTGTAAATGTGAATCCCTGTGTCCAATGGACAAAGAGATTACAGTATCCATTGTGTTAAGGTTTGGATGAATTGTATAAAGAGAGCCTGCAGCAGGCCTGGTCAGACACAAGACTCACAACGTTATCTATCAGATGACGGAGGACCAGACTGGGTAGCATGGCGAATCCACTCACGTATGTAACATTGACTGTAGCCATTTACTATATATATATTGTATTGTATTATATTGATTGTATTGTAACCCCCTTTCAGCAATAATACGCTGTGGTGTCGGAACCCAGTGGTTTAGCCACAGACTGGTGTCGTGTCTTTCCTTCCCTGATAAGGTTTTAAGTGTAATAGCATCACACTGCATTGCTGCATAAGGTTTAAAGTGTAATAGCATCACACTGCATTGCTGCATTAGGTTTAAAGTGTAATAGCATCACACTGCATTGCTGCATAAGGTTTAAAGTGTGTTCATTGGGTGTGTACGCGCTGTGTGTACTTTGTACCGTCAGCGCGGCGTTTGTACGCTAAGTCCGTACACAGCACGGGACTTTGTACGCTAATAGCGTACAAAGTACTCTACATATGTATTAAGTACAGCGGCCGCAGCGGCTCCATGGTAAAGTGTATTTAAGGTATAGCTTTCATTCCTGCATATAAAACGGCATTGTCAATTGGGGGCTCTCACGGGATATCACGTTCTTAATGATGCACTGTACATTACAAACGTGGCTGTAATTGACCTGCTCCAATGGACGCATTGAGAAGCTGATGAAAATGACATCCACGTTAATGTATTGTTGTGGTATCAGTAAGCCGCTGATATGAAATTCAAGGGACAATGCATTTCTCATAATATTTAAGATGCTAAAATGTATTTTTATTGTTGCAAAACAAGGTTCAAATAAGTCATATTGTGTTTGATTCAGATTGGATTGTTTATCTGTTAAGTAGGTTTAAAAGTACATTTAAAAGTTGCTGCATAGCCTTGATATAGTTTTTAGTTTTAACTCAGGCCTAAATTATCTTCTGGTGCTTGTATGATGTGTGATTTGTTTGTGACAAAGGAAACCGCATGGTTAGTCCTCCATTTTGGACTAACCACATGGCCTGTCCACCATTTTGTGTAAACCTCATGGATGTGGTAGGGGGAGGAGCAGCGGCCATTTTGGGAAGGTCATTTTTCTAAATGGCTGATTTTCAGTCTGCTCAGAATAATCAGCTTTCCTTGGTCACATGAAACACGATTTATGAGTTACCAATGCATTTATTTAACCCATTGTTAGGGTCTCCTGCTCTGTGCTGCCACGTCGTCATGGCAACCGGGAGACAAGTGCTAGCGGAGTAACCTGAGCGTAGCTGATACTCCGGTTCGGGTCTTTTGCTGTGCAGTGGTTACAGGCTCTGTGCACGGCAGGGGATCCGGTGCTGGTTTTTGTGCTCACAGTCTGTGAGGTCTGAGTGGGGCGTGGACAGCACCTGCTATATAAACCCTCTTCTCAGGTTAGGCAGATGCTGCTGAATCTTTGTTGGTTAGTCAGTTCCTGAAAGCTAGCTAGTAGTGTGTAAACTTTGTATTTGTTTGTTGCTTACTGCAAATAGGCCTTGGGATTTGGTATTACACTCTGCCAATCCAGACCTAGCAGTAAGACTGGAGTCAGTCGTTTAACCTGCTGGGGTTCTTTTGCTACTCTGTGAACCTAGCAAGTTTGCAACTGTATTCTCAGACTTGCCTGCCAAAATCCTTTCTCACTGTGCAAGGTGTTCAGGTGTCAGTTTAGTGGCAGTAAGCTGAACCAGTGCACTGCAAGTGAGGACTAGGATTGTGGAGACTCTCCTTGTGTCTATTATTCCATCTCTGACCAAGGAGTTTACTGCCACACCCGTTGGTAACCCTTTAGTGTTTTGCTGTTGCCCTTAGCAACAGCATTTCGGGTTCTCTACGTATTAAATCACTACATCTCGCTTCTTTCCATCTGAGCATTCCTAATACTAGGGAGACACCCAGTTTCTTAGCCTTTGGGCTTCTCTGTTCACTTTGTGTTTATTTTGTTACCCTATCACCTTCTGTGTATGTAATGTCATATTCCCCAGTCTGTCTGTGAGTTCATTTGTTTTGCATCCCTCACCGTTCAGACACCAGTACATTCCTGCTGGCACTGGTGTGCATAACACCCATGCCATAGTCAATTACAAATAGTTTCAATGGGGCCTAGTGAAAGTTAATAGTGAGATGAATACTTGATGAAAGAATTACACACAGATATAAACAAAGTTTTTTTTCTTTTACCTCTAGGATTTAGTTAACTCTGCTTGCTATAAGATAGCCATTGAAATGCAAATTAACCTGTGTAATTGCTTTTTCCTAGCAGTGAAAAACCACCTTTACAGGCAGCCAAAAGCACATAGCATTGATATGCAAATTAGAAGCACTGAATGGGTAAATGAGTCCCATAGGAGACCAGTGAATGGTACATATATATAATATTATAATTATGTGTGTGTTTATATCAATGTATGTTCTGCAAGATGGCTATCCAATCTGAATCATATCATTTAAATTATTGATCATTGCTAGATTCATTTAGACCTGTGTGAAACCAGAGATATTTGTTGCTATATAGTGAAAACTAAAATAAATGTTTAAGGAAGTAAATGTAAAAGACACAAAACGCAGGTCTGGCCCAGTCGTAATAGGGTTTATACAGAAAGAATGTGTGTTGTGTTAAGTGAGCAATTATAGTTGGTATTGCTCACATTTATAGAAGTTGTGGGATTTGTTTAATTGCGGACGTATGGTTTTGTACACGTGTCTCGGACACAGTACGGAACTGCACATGCGGCGTAAGCGACACGCATGGTAGCATGTTTACGCAAATTGCGTAAGAAGTATGGTCGCTAAGTACAAATTACACAATAGTTCGTTTAGTTTAAAGGCGGGACAGTAACCACGCTACAATAGCACCAACTACCCGGTTTCTAAAGATATTTTATATAAAAAAAACAAAATTTAGTATAAATATTTTTTTTAATTGCCTCTGGGGGTAAAGCTGCCAACTTGAATGAATCCAAATTTTTTGTACAGAAAAATAAAGTGTATTTGAGTGAGCGAATGCAGGAGTAAGTGGATACTGAACCCAAGAACTGAAGTGGTAACACTGGGTTAGTAGAGGCCCGGTGGTGTAGGGTTTGCTACCCAGCGTTATTAGGAACTGAAGTGGTCTGAAGTGGTATCCCATACAACTGAAGTGGTCTAAAGTGGTCTGGAGTGGTCTAGGCTAAAGTGGTCTACAGCAATTGTAGGGCATATAGATAACTAGTATCTATAGGCTGTGCTATTACATCGCATGTCCGTGTGTTCTGCACAGCACAACGTGATACCATTGTGTCATATGCGCTGTGGAAGAGCATACGCAGATGTGATTGAATAGACAAAGAGACGTTTTTCTTTCACAACGTCGGGAAATCTCCCTGGTGGGCTTCACTGGAAAGGGTGAAGGATAGTTATCTAATTTCTTTGTTTTTCACCCTACAAACAATTCCAGTTGAAAGATACCGAAAAGGAATTTTTTGCTGCCTCTCTCAGGAAAATATTCCAAACAGAATTTCCACCAAAAGAAATGACGGTGTAAGGTCTGATAGGAGCCCTAAGTTGGGTACATTGCGATCCGCTACCAACAGTGTATCATTGTACTGGCCAGCGTGGGCGAGAGTGAGTGGAAGGCGCTCGGGTATACTTCCACCGTCTACTTATATTGAGTATTTTGGTGTTTGTGGGAATTTTTTTAAGTTATTGGAAAAGACCCACAAATATGGGAGCCAGTTGCTCAAGTAAGAGACGTTTAGACAGGGTTCAGGCAGAATTGTGGCCAAAAGGCTCAGCAAGGTTTACCATGTGTGAAAAATATGGTTCACACACAGAAGTTTTATGCAATGAGTGGGTATGTATGACTAACAATGATAGGGTACCATTCCCTAAGGTGAGCAGCTTTGAACCAGAGGTATTACAGAACTTAAGGTTAAGGATATGTCTGATAAGATCCAAGAAAACAAAGGATTAGACATACAGATTGTTTACTTTTATGGCAACAGGAGGGGGATATACAAAGAGAATTAGCTTGAGCAGCAGGTTCCAAACCAAGCGGGAAAGTAATGGCGACCGCACCACCACCACTACCGTATATTGCGGGGGAGAAGATGGCTACAGTCAATGGTATATCCGTAAAATATAGTAGTATGTAAAAAAAATGTATTAACTCTATTTTTTTTTTGCAAGATGTATCCTGTTTTTGAAATCTTTTCAAGGTTATAGGTCACAAGAGGATGATGGACTTGCTGGCAGATCAGTTCCTGTCTTTATTTACAGAGAGAGAGAGAGACATAAGATGCATTGGAGGGAATGGTAATTGTATCGCTGGCCTGTAACTGTAATTGTATGTAACTGTATGTTTTAACTGCTTACTGTAAGAGTTGTAACTATAGGTATACTGTACTTTGTTATATATATATTGAATCTATATCTCTTTTTTAATAACAAATATATCCAGCCAAATCGCAGCTCTCCTCCAAGCAGTCACCTCGCTGCAGGAAACTCAGGTGGGGCCTGTCCAACCAGGTAGAGCAGTAACAATATTCCCCAATGAAAGAACTGGTGAGGTTACAGCTACCGGTAAGTGTGAGACAGTTCATTGCACAGAGACAACAACACCTCACAGTAAACAGATTAGGAACGGAATGGTAGGATTACACCCTGTCTTGGAAATAGTAACCCCCAATGGGGGAACCGATAGTCAGGGAATAATCCTCACCAGGAATAATGCAATGTATTACCCGTGGCCCAGAGATGAGCTGCGATCAATCATTTCAGAATTCCCCGACCCTCGGAAGCATTTAGCCAGATGTCAGAAATTTTTCAGAGATCTGGGTAATGCGTATGAACCGACAAACAAACACTGGCGGATATTTTTGAAAGCGTGCCTACCTCCTAATATTGACACCCAAAAATGTATCACTGATTGTAGACTAGAGTCGGATAGTCTTATGACTGACAAAACACAATCAGGAGAACTTAGAGCAAATTAACATGCAACTAGAGTTGTATTTCCCCACAACTGTTAAGTGGAGAATAATTTTCTCCATAAAACAGAGGGAAAATGAAATGACATCTGAATACTTTAATTAGGACCTGCAAATAATAGATAGATACATGGGGGTATCAGATACAGGGAACAATGCGAATTACAGGGAGGTAGCTGTTTCTGTATTAATGGATGGACTCAATCAGACAGTAAGGGACAGGGTACAAACATTTTTTGCCTGATTGGAGAGGGGCCACAGTAGTTTGTCGTAGAGAGTGCGCGATTGAACACCATAAGAATATTGCTAGGCGTAGAGAACTGCAGGAGGAGAGGCTGGGGATTGAAAGTATACAGGCTCTTACACCAGAGTCTCATCAGCCTAAACCCCAAAAACCCTGGTGGTAAGAAAAGACCGAGAAATTGTTACATTTGTAAAAAAGGACATTCTTACGTACACCGACAGGGTTACAGTTCAGACGCCACAGGCCTACTCGGTCTTTCAGAGTTCTGCCCAAATCCAGTATATCTCACCAGCATAGGGACACCAGTATCAGTGTGCCTGGTCATGCACATAGGGAGGAGAATGGGAATACGGGTGAAGGGAGACTGTATATAGACACCGATATGCATGATGGCGTGACAGCCTGATGGTGAACGCAAATCTGAAAATTTTTCTTTTTATTATTTCCTTTCTCTTTTCACTTTCCACAGATGGTTTACTTCACACAACTGATAATACACAACAGTTAAACACATTGAAATGCAAGATTTATGTTCCCTACAGAATGGCCGCTGACCCGGAGAGAACTCGTGACAAAGAGCAGAGTGCAGAGAACCTTGTATCACTGGAGTGTCTGTTTCGGAAAGGTTGAGAGGCAGGACTGTTGAAGGGCATCCGAGCACAGATCTAGAACGGTTGTAGTATCATTCTTTTTTTTTTCACCTCCCCCTGCATTTTCCTGTCTTTTCCCCTTCTTATTTTCCTCCTTTCCCTAAACGAAATGGATCGATCACAAGAGACTGCATTTAGGGTTCTATTAGTAATTCTGGTTTTGATCAAGGACAGTTTGTTTTGGTGAGGGTCCCAGAGAGGTCGAGCAGGGATTAGGAATGGGTTCTGATGGCAAGTATGAATTTGTAGGATCTCAGGATCAGCGCATCACTTTAGTAAAGGCTGGCATCAGTAAGCGCTCTGGTAGTCAGGGAGCTCGGAGGCACTGTGAGGGGTTATTGTCTGATGAATATTGTATTTGTAGGAATTGTGAGAATATAGTTGAGGATGGGTGCATCCAAAGATGTCAGTCCAACCTTAATATCGACATGGACCGTCATCCGTTGAGTGATTACCACTCACTAGTGGGTAAGGTCTTAAACCAGACAGAATGCTGGGTGTGCTCACAGGTACCTCAAGGTCAGACCAAGTCAGGATTAGTACCGTACCCTTTAGCAGTAGATGAGGTACTCGAATTACGGGGTGGGAGACCGGTGGACAAGAAATTCAATATTTCTAAGCCCCCTAGTTTGAAGCTCCACCAGTATCATGTAGACAGGTCCTTATTATGTTTTAATATTTCCAATTACCGAAAACCGGGAAATTTGGAAGTGACGTGGAATAACCAGACAATTACCTTTTCACACAGAGCTGATAGGATACCCATAGACTCTGAACTTGTACGCCAAATAGCCAACAGTGGGAGGTATTTTCGGTATAGGTATACTCGTGGAAGCAAGACCATGTGGGTTGGAAAAGTATCCCCAGGGTATTGTGCCCATATCATCCAGCCCGATACTTGTACTGAGCAGATGGGAGAACTAGGGATTGGTTTCTTCACTTGGAAAGTTTGTAATATGGTGATGTCATATTTTGTCCCCTATGATCTCCCAGATGACGCCTATTTCATATGTGGGAGGAAGGCGTACAAGTGGCTTGCCCCGAGCTCAGAGGGATTGTGTTATATTGGGAGAGTACTGCCAGAGGTCATGACCATAACCCATGATAAGATGAAATATATATTTACCGCAGTGCTCAGGCTCCTTATACTCATACTCACTATGAACACATCATCAAGAGACACCTCATAGATAGGACAGAGCACGCAGCCTCTGATTTAATCCACGAATCCACCGGGATTCAATTATTTTTCGCATTAGACATCACCCGTACTGCCAGAGGAATTATAAATTATAGGTATATCCATGCGCTAGCGAACTTGATAGATAATATCACTGAGATGTATGATGACACCTTCAGGTATACGGGAAGGGAGTTACAAGCTTACGAGCAGGAACTGATTCCACGCAATTGGTTCTCAGGTTTAGGAGAGTGGGCTCAAAATTTCATCATGAGTGTAGGGAAGTTTCTCCTTTGTATCCTTGGAGGCGTCATAAATATTGGTTTGATATTTAGGTGTGTTCGAATTCTGATGCGGCGCAAGCACGGCACAAAATTGATGAGTCTAAGGAGCAAGGGTACTGTTACAGCAGCAGATTTAGTTTACGACCCATCCATAGACTGTGATATGATAAGGATTGCAAATGAATTTCATGGCCTGTTTCGTTCACCCGTTTTTCTTTTGTCTCCCCCTCTGCCCAGATACATCCATCCGGAAAAAGACATCAGCCCTACCCAAAATGTTATGTGAATGTATTTTATTTATATGTCTTATCTTTATCTCTGCAACCTTCAGTTAATGGCACACATAGTCGACAGGTGATATCCACATATACTAGCACTCACATATGTTTCCCCCTCCATGTATCATCAACTAAATGTGCACCCCATTTGTTGGAACAAGAAGCCGAAAAGAGCTCGGTAGTGTTTGTTGGTCCACTTACAGACCCTTAATACGGGATAAGAAGGATTTAATGTATACTTCGCAATACCTCGAAGCTTATTTAGAACATATACGGCACGATGATACATGCCCCTCAGACATGGATTCATACATACATGCTTTTTACTATCCCACTAGGTCATACATTTCCCACCTACAACTCTCCCCGATCATCTGTAGATATTGTATTGATATTTTTGTTTAGTGATTAGATAGTGGCAGTTATTGGTGACTGCCAAAGGGTGGACTGTCAAAGTCAAAAAATATTGCAGTACACACATCACGTACAAACTACGAACAGATGGCCTCCGTGCACGTACTTGCTCTGCTGTGCGTGCACATATTCGCAATTTGCGTATGGTCGCTCCCGCGGTCCTACGCATTAGCGCGTGGTATGGGTATTTACGGTAGAGCTTGTGAACGCATGGAAGGCTATCAAAACACATTACATATTTAATCCAAATAGTGCACAATGTACACATAGAATCCCTGCACCACATCAGAAAGTAACAGCAGTTTAAATGGTATCAGAACAAAGGGATTCACCTTTACAGGATAGGAGGGGACAGAACAAGGTTATAAGGTGGTGTTTGGTATCCAGCTGAAGGGTATTTTAAGGGTAACATTCCGGTGTTGGTTTGAGAAAGATCGCATGTTCCTGCGGATAGTTATGTGCAGGAGCAGAATATAGATATAAACTGTATTTACTGTACATTATGTATGCGGCGGGAATCCAGAGGAGACCACCTACAAGAGCAGTTGGGAAAGACATCGCCTACCTATTCAAACCGACCTATGACCTCTTCTGTACTGTAAATGTGCATCCCTGTGTCCAATGGACAAAGAGATTACAGTATCCATTGTGTTAAGTTTTGGATGAATTGTATAAAGAGAGCCTGCAGCAGGCCTGGTCAGACACAAGACTCACAACGTTATCTATCAGATGACGGAGGACCAGACTGGGTAGCACGGCGAATCCACTTATGTATGTAACATTGACTGTAGCCATTTACTCTGTTATATATATATATATATATATATATATATATTGTATTGTATTATATTGATTGTATTGTAACCCCCTTTCAGCAATAATACGCTGTGGTGTCGGAACCCAGTGGTTTAGCCACAGACTGGTGTCGTGTCTTTCCTTCCTTGATAAGGTTTAAAGTGTAATAGCATCACACTGCATTGCTGCATAAGGTTTAAAGTGTAATAGCATCACACTGCATTGCTGCATAAGGTTTAAAGTGTAATAGCATCACACTGCATTGCTGCATAAGGTTTAAAGTGTATTCGTAACGCATCACATTGCTGTATAAGGTTTAAAGTGTGTTCATTGGGTGTGTACGCGCTGTGTGTACTTTGTACCGCCAGCGCGGCGTTTGTACGCTAAGTCCGTACACAGCACTAATAGCGTACAAAGTACGTAGAGTGTGTATTAAGTACAGCTGCTGCAGCGGCTCCATGGTAAAGTGTATTTAAGGTATAGCTTTCATTCCTGCATATAAAACGGCATTGTCAATTGGGGCCTCTCACGGGATATCACGTTCTTAATGATGCACTGTACATTACAAACGTGGCTGTAATTGACCTGCTCCAATGGACGCATTGAGAAGCTGATGAAAATGACATCCACGTTAATGTATTGTTGTGGTATCAGTAAGCCGCTGATATGAAATTCAAGGGACAATGCGTTTCTCATAATATTTAAGATTCTAAAATGTACTTTTATTGTTGCAAAACAAGGTTCAAATAAGTCATATTGTGTTTGATTCAGATTGGATTGTTTATCTGTTAAGTAGGTTTAAAAGTACATTTAAAAGTTGCTGCATAGCCTTGATATAGTTTTTATTTTTAACTCAGGCCTAAAATATCTTCTGGTGCTTGTATGATGTGTAATTTCTTTGTGACAAAGGAAGCCGCATGGTTAGTCCTCCATTTTGGACTAACCACATGGCCTGTCCACCATTTTGTGTAACCCTCATGGATGTGGAAGGGGGAGGAGCAGCGGCCATTTTGAGAAGGTCATTTTTCTAAATGGCTGATTTTTAGTCTGCTCAGAATAATCAAAATAATCAGCTTTCCTTGGTCACATGAAACACGATTTATGAGTTACCAATGCATTTATTTAACCCATGCCATAGTCAATTACAAATTGTTTCAATGGGGCCTAGTGAAAGTTAATAGTGAGATGAATACTTGATGAAAGAATTAGACACAGATATAAACAAAGTTTTTTTTTCTTTTACCTCTAGGATTTAGTTAACTCTGCTTGCTATAAGATAGCCATTGAAATGCAAATTAACCTGTGTAACTGCTTTTTCCTAGCAGTGAAAAACCACCTTTACAGGCAGCCAAAAGCACATAGCATTGATATGCAAATTAGAAACACTGAATGGGTAAATGAGTCCCATAGGAGACCAGTGAACGGTACATATATATAATATTATAATTATGTGTGTGTTTATATCAATGTATGTTCTGCAAGATGGCTATCCAATCTGAATCATATCATTTAAATTATTGATCATTGCTAGATTCATTTAGACCTGTGTGAAACCGGAGATATTTGTTGCTATATAGTTAAAACTAAAATAAATGTTTAAGGAAGTAAATGTAAAAAACACAAAACGCAGGTCTGGCCCAGTCGTAATAGGGTTTATACAGAAAGAATGTGTGTTGTGTTAAGTGAGCAATTATAGTTGGTATTGCTCACATTTATAGAAGTTGTGGGATTTGTTTAATTGCGGACGTACGGTTTTGTACACGTGTCTCGGACACAGTACGGAACTGCACACGCGGCGTAAGCGACACGCACGGTAGTGTGTTTATGCAAATTGCGTAAGAAGTACGGTCGCTAAGTACAAATTACACAATAGTTCGTTTAGTTTAAAGGCGGGACAGTAACCACGCTACAATAGCACTAACTACCCGGTTTCTAAAAAAATTTAATATAAAAAAGCAAAATTTAGTATAAATAATTTTTTTTAATTGCCTCTGGGGGTAAAGCTGCCAACTTGAATGAATCCAAATTTTCTGTACAGAAAAATAAAGTGTATTTGAGTGAGCGAATGCAGGAGTGAGTGGATACTGAACCCAAGAACTGAAGTGGTCTGAAGTGGTCTGGAGTGGTAACACTGGGTTAGTAGAGGCCTGGAGGCGTAGGGTTCGCTACCCAGCGTTATTAGGAACTGAAGTGGTCTGAAGTGGTATCCCATACAACTGAAGTGGTCTAAAGTGGTCTAGGCTAAAGTGGTCTACAGCAATTGTAGGGCATATAGATAACTAGTATCTATAGGCTGTGCTATTGCATCGCATGTCCGTGTGTTCTGCACAGCACAACGTGATACCATTGTGTCATATGCGCTGTGGAAGAGCATACGCAGACGTGATTGAATAGACAAAAAGGGGTTTTTCTTTCACAACGTCGGGAAAGCTCCCTGGTGGGCTTCACTGGAAAGGGTGAAGGATAGTTATCTAATTTCTTTGTTTTTCACCCCTACAAACAATTCCAGTTGAAAGATACCGAAAAGGAATTTTTCGCTGCCTCTCTCAGGAAAATATTCCAAACAGAATTTCCACCAAAAGAAATTATGGTGTAAGGTCTGATAGGAGCCCTAAGTTGGGTACATTGCGATCCGCTACCAACAGTGTATCGTTGTACTGGCCAGCGTGGGCGAGAGTGAGTGGAAGGCGCTTGGGTATACTTCCACCGTCTACTTATATTGAGTATTTTGGTGTTTGTGGGAATTTTTTTAAGATATTGGAAAAGACCCACAAATATGGGAGCCAGTTGCTCAAGTAAGAGACAGGGTTCAGGCAGAATTGTGGCCAAAAGGCTCAGCAAGGTTTATCATGTGTGAAAAATATGGTTCACACACAGAAGTTTTATGCAATGAGTGGGTATGTATGACTAACAATGATAGGGTACCATTCCCTAAGGTGAGCAGCTTTGAACCAGAGGTATTACAGAATTTAAGGTTAAGGATATGTCTGATAAGATCCAAGAAAACAAAGGATTAGACATACAGATTGTTTACTTTTATGGCAACAGGAGGGGGATATACAAAGAGAATTAGCTTGAGCAGCAGGTTCCAAACCTAGCGGGAAAGCAATGGCGACCGCACCACCACCACTACTGTATATTGCAGGGGAGAAGATGGCTACAGTCAATGGTATATCCATAAAATATAGTAGTATGTAAAAACAATGTATTAACTCTAATTATTTTTTTTTGCAAGATGTATCCTGTTTTTGAAATCTTTTCAAGGTTATAGGTCACAAGAGGATGATGGACTTGCTGGCAGATCAGTTCCTGTCTTTATTTACAGAGAGAGAGAGAGAGACATAAGATGCATTGGAGGGAATGGTAATTGTATCGCTGGCCTGTAACTGTAATTGTATGTAACTGTATGTTTTAACTGCTTACTGTAAGAGTTGTAACTATAGGTATACTGTACTTTGTAATATATATATTGAATCTATATCTCTTTTTTAATAACAAATATATCCAGCCAAATCGCAGCTCTCCTCCAAGCAGTCACCTCGCTACAGGAAACTCAGGTGGGGCCTGTCCAACCAGGTAGAGCAGTAACAATATTCCCCAATGAAAGAACTGGTGAGGTCACAGCTACCGGTAAGTGTGAGACAGTTCATTGCACAGAGACAACAACACCTCACAGTAAACAGATTAGGAACGGAATGGTAGGATTACACCCTGTCTTGGAAATAGTAACCCCCAATGGGGGAACCGATAGTCAGGGAATAATCCTCACCAGGAATAATGCAATGTATTACCCGTGGCCCAGAGATGAGCTGCGATCAATCATTTCAGAATTCCCCGACCCTCGGAAGCATTTAGCCAGATGTCAGAAATTTTTCAGAGATCTGGGTAATGCGTATGAACCGACAAACACTGGCGGATATTTTTGAAAGCGTGCCTACCTCCTAATATTGACACCCAAAAATGTATCACTGATTGTAGACTAGAGTCGGATAGTCTTATGACTGACAAAACACAATCAGGAGAACTTAGAGCAAATTAACATGCAACTAGAGTTGTATTTCCCCACAACTGTTAAGTGGAGAATAATTTTCTCCATAAAACAGAGGGAAAATGAAATGACATCTGAATACTTCCATCAGGACCTGCAAATAATAGATAGATACATGGGGGTATCAGATACAGGGAACGATGCGAATTACAGGGAGGTAGCTGTTTCTGTATTAATGGACGGACTCAATCAGACAGTAAGGGACAGGGCACAAACATTTTTTGCCTGATTGGAGAGGGGCCACAGTAGCTTGTCGTAGAGAGTGCGCGATTGAACACCATAAGAATATTGCTAGGCGTAGAGAACTGCAGGAGGAGAGGCTGGGGATTGAAAGTATACAGGCTCTTACACCAGAGTCTCATCAGCCTAAACCCCAAAAACCCTGGTGGTAAGAAAAGACCGAGAAATTGTTACATTTGTAAAAAAGGACATTTTGCTAGAGATTGCAAGAGTAGTAGAGCACATAGCCAATATAGACCCCTAGACAGAGAAAACAAGCCACATTACTAAACACATAGACGTGATCAAGGGACATATAGTAAGGAGTCACGAGCCATATAGAAAACACAGATTCGGTTAATGGGAAGAATGGAATAAATGCAACTTTACCCTTTTGACAGAACTTACTGGGGTTAGGAGGTCTCTAAACTTCTGCTTCTTTCTCTAGCAGAAGTGACCTCTAATTAATTTAACAGAAGTTTTGTTAGAGATGGTATACATATAGCGTGCTCCCGCCTAGGAAGTACGAATTATGTTGGATACCCACGAAAACTAAGGTTGCATTTCGCTGTTCTAGATACATGTCCATCACAGGTAGAGGAAATTATCTCAAAGATACCGGGTTCCCTATGAATTTAGAATGGACTGGATTGATGGCTGGGATAGTCCCAGTAGAGATATAACACATACAGATTTTTTTTGGGGGGGAGCAGACCGAGTAGAGAATCATTCCCCTTAGTGCCCAATCCAGATGTCAAACTTTGTAAAATCTTCTTTGCCTCTACCAACTTATCTGTTACTAAACTCTATGTGATTTGTCTTCAAAGCTTCCTCTTCATCTCTTACGTTCACCGACAGGGTTACAGTTCAGACGCCACAGGCCTACTCGGTCTTTCAGAGTTCTGCCCAAATCCAGTATATCTCACCAGCATAGGGACACCAGTATCAGTGTGCCTGGTCATGCACATAGGGTGGAGAATGGGAATACGGGTGAAGGGAGACTGTATATAGACACCGATATGCATGATGGCGTGACAGCCTGATGGTGAACGCAAATCTGTAAAATTTTCTTTTATTATTTCCTTTCTCTTTTCACTTTCCACAGATGGTTTACTTCACACAACTGATAATACACAACAGTTAAACACATTGAAATACAAGATTTATGTTCCCTACAGAAAGGCCGCTGACCCGGAGAGAACTCGTGACAAAGAGCAGAGTGCAGAGAACCTCGTATCACTGGAGTGTCTGTTCCGGGAAGGTTGAGAGGCAGGACTGTTGAAGGTCATCCGAGCACAGATCTAGAACGGTTGTAGTATCATTCTTTTTTTTTCACCTCCCTCTGCATTTTCGTGTCTTTTCCCCTTCTTATTTTCCTCCTTTCCCTAAACGAAATGGATCGATCACAAGAGACTGCGTTTAGGGTTCTATTAGTAATTCTGGTTTTGATCAAGGACAGTTTGTTTTGGTGAGGGTCCCAGAGAGGTCGAGCAGGGATTTGGAATGGGTTCTGATGGCAAGTATGAATTTGTAGGATCTCAGGATCAGCGCATCACTTTAGTAAAGGCTGGCATCAGTAAGCGCTCTGGTAGTCAGGGAGCTCGGAGGCACTGTGAGGGGTTATTGTCTGATGAATATTGTATTTGTAGGAATTGTGAGAATATAGTTGAGGATGGGTGCATCCAGAGATGTCAGTCCAACCTTAATATCGACATGGACCGTCATCCGTTGAGTGATTACCACTCACTAGTAGGTAAGGTCTTAAACCAGACAGAATGCTGGGTGTGCTCACAGGTACCTCAAGGTCAGACCAAGTCAGGATTAGTACCGTACCCTTTAGCAATAGATGAGGTACTCGAATTACAGGGTGGGAGACCGGTGGACAAGAAATTCAATATTTCTAAGCCCCCTAGTTTGAAGCTCCACCAGTATCATGTAGACAGGTCCTTTATTGTGTTTTAATATTTCCAATTACCGAAAACCGGGAAATTTGGAAGTGACGTGGAATAACCAATTACCTTTTCACACAGAGCTGATAGGATACCCATAGACTCTGAACTTGTACGCCAAATAGCCAACAGTGGGAGGTATTTTCGGTATACGTATACTCGTGGAAGCAAGACCATGTGGGTTGGAAAAGTATCACCAGGGTATTGTGCCCATATCATCCAGCCCGATACTTGTACTGAGCAGATGGGAGAACTAGGGATTGGTTTCTTCACTTGGAAAGTTTGTAATATGGTGATGTCATATTTTGTCCCCTATGATCTCCCAGATGACGCCTATTTCATATGTGGGAGGAAGGCGTACAAGTGGCTTGCCCCGAGCTCAGAGGGATTGTGTTATATTGGGAGAGTACTGCCAGAGGTCATGACCATAAACCATGATATGATGAAAGACGTTCACCGCAGTGCTCAGGCTCCTTATACTCATACTCACTATGAACACATCATCAAGAGACACCTCATAGATAGGACAGAGCACGCAGCCTCTGATTTAATCCACGAATCCACCGGGATTCAATTCCTTTTCGCATTAGACATCACCCGTACTGCCAGAGGAATTATAAATTATAGGTATATCCATGCGCTAGCGAACTTGATAGATAATATCACTGAGATGTATGATGACACCTTCAGGTATACGGGAAGGGAGTTACAAGCTTACAAGCAGGAACTGATTCCATGCAATTGGTTCTCAGGTTTAGGAGAGTGGGCTCAAAATGTCATCATGAGTGTAGGGAAGTTTCTCCTTTGTATCCTGGGAGGCGTCATAATTATTGGTTTGATATTTAGGTGTGTTCGAATTCTGATGCGGCGCAAGCACGGCACAAAATTGATGAGTCTAAGGAGCAAGGGTACTGTTACAGCAGCAGATTTAGTTTACGACACATTCATAGACTGTAATATGATAAGGATTGCAAATGAATTTCATGGCCTGTTTCGTTCACCCGTTTTTCTTTTGTCTCCCCCTCTGCCCAGATACATCCATCCGGAAAAAGACATCAGCCCTACCCAAAATGTTATGTGAATGTATTTTATTTATATGTCTTATCTTCATCTCTGAAACCTTCAGTTAATGGCACACATAGTCGACAGGTGATATCCACATATACTAGCACTCACATATGTTTCCCCCTCCATGTATCATCAACTAAATGTGCACCCCATTTGTTGGAACAAGAAGCCGAAAAGAGCTCGGTAGTGTTTGTTGGCCCACTTACAGACCCTTAATACGGGATAAGAAGGATTTAATGTATACTTCGCAATACCTCAAAGCTTATTTAGAACATATACGGCACGATGATACATGCCCCTCAGACATGGATTCATACATACATGCTTTTTACTATCCCACTAAGTCATACATTTCCCACCTACAACTCTCCCCGATCATCTGTAGATATTGTATTGATATTTTTGTTTAGTGATTAGATAGTGGCAGTTATTGGTGACTGCCAAAGGGTGGACTGTCAAAGTCGAAAAATATTGCAGTACACACATCACGTACAAACTACGCACAGATGGCCTCCGTGCGCGTATTTGTTCTGCTGTGCGTGCACATATTCGCAATTTGCATATGGTCGCTCCCGCGGTCCTGCGCATTAGCGCGTGGTATGGGTATTTACGGTAGAGTTTGTGAATGCATGGAAGGCTATCAAAACACATTACATATTTAATCCAAATAGTGCACAATGTACACATAGAATCCCTGCACCACATCAGAAAGTAACAGCAGTTTAAATGGTATCAGAACAAAGGGATTCACCTTTACAGGATAGGAGGGGACAGAACAAGGTTATAAGGTGGTGTTTAGTATCCAGCTGAAGGGTATTTTAAGGGTAACATTCCGGTGTTGGTTTGAGAAAGATCGCATGTTCCTGCAGATAGTTATGTGCAGGAGCAGAATATAGATATAAACTGTATTTACTGTACATTATGTATGCGGCGGGAATCCAGAGGAGACCACCCACAAGAGCAGTTGGGAAAGACATCGCCTACCTATTCAAACCGACCTATGACCTCTCCTGTACTGTAAATGTGAATCCCTGTGTCCAATGGACAAAGAGATTACAGTATCCATTGTGTTAAGGTTTGGATGAATTGTATAAAGAGAGCCTGCAGCAGGCCTGGTCAGACACAAGACTCACAACGTTATCTATCAGATGACGGAGGACCAGACTGGGTAGCATGGCGAATCCACTCACGTATGTAACATTGACTGTAGCCATTTACTATATATATTGTATTATATTGATTGTATTGTAACCCCCTTTCAGCAATAATACGCTGTGGTGTCGGAACCCAGTGGTTTAGCCACAGACTGGTGTCGTGTCTTTCCTTCCCTGATAAGGTTTTAAGTGTAATAGCATCACACTGCATTGCTGCATAAGGTTTAAAGTGTAATAGCATCACACTGCATTGCTGCATAAGGTTTAAAGTGTATTAGTAACGCATCACATTGCTGTGTAAGGTTTAAAGTGTGTTCATTGGGTGTGTACGTGCTGTGTGTACTTTGTACCGTCAGCGCGGCGTTTGTACGCTAAGTCCGTACACAGCACGGGACTTTGTACGCTAATAGCGTACAAAGTACTCTACATATGTATTAAGTACAGCGGCCGCAGCGGCTCCATGGTAAAGTGTATTTAAGGTATAGCTTTCATTCCTGCATATAAAACGGCATTGTCAATTGGGGGCTCTCACGGGATATCACGTTCCTAATGATGCACTGTACATTACAAACGTGGCTGTAATTGACCTGCTCCAATGGACGCATTGAGAAGCTGATGAAAATGACATCCACGTTAATGTATTGTTGTGGTATCAGTAAGCTGCTGATATGAAATTCAAGGGACAATGCGTTTCTCATAATATTTAAGATGCTAAAATGTATTTTTATTGTTGCAAAACAAGGTTCAAATAAGTCATATTGTGTTTGATTCAGATTGGATTGTTTATCTGTTAAGTAGGTTTAAAAGTACATTTAAAAGTTGCTGCATAGCCTTGATATAGTTTTTATTTTTAACTCAGGCCTAAAATATCTTCTGGTGCTTGTATGATGTGTGATTTGTTTGTGACAAAGGAAACCGCATGGTTAGTCCTCCATTTTGGACTAACCACATGGCCTGTCCAACATTTTGTGTAACCCTCATGGATGTGGTAGGGGGAGGAGCAGCGGCCATTTTGGGAAGGTCATTTTTCTAAATGGCTGATTTTCCGTCTGCTCAGAATAATCAGCTTTCCTTGGTCACATGAAACACGATTTATGAGTTACCAATGCATTTATTTAACCCATTGTTAGGGTCTCCTGCTCTGTGCTGCCACGTCGTCATGGCAACCGGGAGACAAGTGCTAGCGGAGTAACCTGAGCGTAGCTGATACTTCGGTTCGGGTCTTTTGCTGTGCAGTGGTTACAGGCTCTGTGCACGGCAGGGGATCCGGTGCTGGTTTTTGTGCTCACAGTCTGTGAGGTCTGAGTGGGGCGTGGACAGCACCTGCTATATAAACCCTCTTCTCAGGTTAGGCAGATGCTGCTGAATCTTTGTTGGTTAGTCAGTTCCTAAAAGCTAGCTAGTACTGTGTAAACTTTGTATTTGTTTGCTGCTTACTGCAAATAGGCCTTGGGATTTGGTATTACACTCTGCCAATCCAGACCTAGCAGTAAGACTGGAGTTAGTCGTTTAACTTGCTGGGGTTCTTTTGCTACTCTGTGAACCTAGCAAGTTTGCGGCTGTATTCTCAGACTTGCCTGCCAAAATCCTTTCTCACTGTACAAGGTGTTCAGGTGTCAGTTTAGTGGCAGTAAGCTGAACCAGTGCACTGCAAGTGAGGACTAGGATTGTGGAGACTCTCCTTGTGTCTATTATTCCATCTCTGACCAAGGAGTTTACTGCCACACCCGTTGGTAACCCTTTAGGGTTTTGCTGTTGCCCTTAGCAACAGCATTTCGGGTTCTCTACATATTAAATCACTACATCTCGCTTCTTTCCATCTGAGCATTCCTAATACTAGGGAGACACCCAGTTTCTTAGCCTTTGGGCTTCTCTGTTCACTTTGTGTTTATTTTGTTACC
Source organism: Pseudophryne corroboree (assembly GCF_028390025.1). Lineage (NCBI taxonomy): Eukaryota > Metazoa > Chordata > Amphibia > Anura > Myobatrachidae > Pseudophryne > Pseudophryne corroboree. The sequence goes on along the minus strand of NC_086453.1, from coordinate 172,370,208 downwards.
CTATCACCTTCTGTGTATGTAATGTCATATTCCCCAGTCTGTCTGTGAGTTCATTTGTTTTGCATCCCTCACCGTTCAGACACCAGTACATTCCTGCTGGCACTGGTGTGCATAACACCCATGCCATAGTCAATTACAAATAGTTTCAATGGGGCCTAGTGAAAGTTAATAGTGAGATGAATACTTGATGAAAGAATTACACACAGATATAAACAAAGTTTTTTTTCTTTTACCTCTAGGATTTAGTTAACTCTGCTTGCTATAAGATAGCCATTGAAATGCAAATTAACCTGTGTAATTGCTTTTTCCTAGCAGTGAAAAACCACCTTTACAGGCAGCCAAAAGCACATAGCATTGATATGCAAATTAGAAGCACTGAATGGGTAAATGAGTCCCATAGGAGACCAGTGAATGGTACATATATATAATATTATAATTATGTGTGTGTTTATATCAATGTATGTTCTGCAAGATGGCTATCCAATCTGAATCATATCATTTAAATTATTGATCATTGCTAGATTCATTTAGACATGTGTGAAACCAGAGATATTTGTTGCTATATAGTTAAAACTAAAATAAATGTTTAAGGAAGTAAATGTAAAAGACACAAAACGCAGGTCTGGCACAGTCGTAATAGGGTTTATACAGAAAGAATGCGTGTTGTGTTAAGTGAGCAATTATAGTTGGTATTGCTCACATTTATAGAAGTTGTGGGATTTGTTTAATTGCGGACGTACGGTTTTGTACACGTGTCTCGGACACAGTACGGAACTGCACACGCGGCGTATGCGACACGCATGGTAGCATGTTTACGCAAATTGCGTAAGAAGTATGGTCGCTAAGTACAAATTACACAATAGTTCGTTTAGTTTAAAGGCGGGACAGTAACCACGCTACAATAGCACCAACTACCCGGTTTCTAAAGATATTTTATATAAAAAAAACTAAATTTAGTATAAATATTTTTTTTTAATTGCCTCTGGGGGTAAAGCTGCCAACTTGAATGAATCCAAATTTTCTGTACAGAAAAATAAAGTGTATTTGAGTGAGCGAATGCAGGAGTGAGTGGATACTGAACCCAAGAACTGAAGTGGTCTGAAGTGGTAACACTGGGTTAGTAGAGGCCCGGTGGCGTAGGGTTCGCTACCCAGCGTTATTAGGAACTGAAGTGGTCTGAAGTGGTATCCCATACAACTGAAGTGGTCTAAAGTGGTCTAGGCTAAAGTGGTCTACAGCAATTGTAGGGCATATAGATAACTAGTATCTATAGGCTGTGCTATTGCATCGCATGTCCGTGTGTTCTGCACAGCACAACGTGATACCATTGTGTCATATGCGCTGTGGAAGAGCATACGCAGACGTGATTGAATAGACAAAGAGACGTTTTTCTTTCACAACGTCGGGAAATCTCCCTGGTGGGCTTCACTGGAAAGGGTGAAGGATAGTTATCTAATTTCTTTGTTTTTCACCCTACAAACAATTCCAGTTGAAAGATACCGAAAAGGAATTTTTCGCTGCCTCTCTCAGGAAAATATTCCAAACAGAATTTCCACCAAAATAAATTACGGTGTAAGGTCTGATAGGAGCCCTAAATTGGGTACATTGCGATCCGCTACCAACAGTGTATCGTTGTACTGGCCAGCGTGGGCGAGAGTGAGTGGAAGGCGCTTGGGTATACTTCCACCGTCTACTTATATTGAGTATTTTGGTGTTTGTGGGAATTTTTTTAAGTTATTGAAAAAGACCCACAAATATGGGAGCCAGTTGCTCAAGTAAGAGACGTTTAGACAGGGTTCAGGCAGAATTGTGGCCAAAAGGCTCAGCAAGGTTTACCATGTGTGAAAAATATGGTTCACACACAGAAGTTTTATGCAATGAGTGGGTATGTATGACTAACAATGATAGGGTACCATTCCCTAAGGTGAGCAGCTTTGAACCAGAGGTATTACAGAACTTAAGGTTAAGGATATGTCTGATAAGATCCAAGAAAACAAAGGATTAGACATACAGATTGTTTACTTTTATGGCAACAGGAGGGGGATATACAAAGAGAATTAGCTTGAGCAGCAGGTTCCAAACCTAGCGGGAAAGCAATGGCGACCGCACCACCACCACTACCGTATATTGCGGGGGAGAAGATGGCTACAGTCAATGGTATATCCATAAAATATAGTAGTATGTAAAAAAAATGTATTAACTCTAATTTTTTTTTTGCAAGATGTATCCTGTTTTTGAAATCTTTTCAAGGTTATAGGTCACAAGAGGATGATGGACTTGCTGGCAGATCAGTTCCTGTCTTTATTTACAGAGAGAGAGAGAGAGAGAGAGAGAGAGAGAGAGAGAGACATAAGATGCATTGGAGGGAATGGTAATTGTATCGCTGGCCTGTAACTGTAATTGTATGTAACTGTATGTTTTAACTGCTTACTGTAAGAGTTGTAACTATAGGTATACTGTACTTTGTTATATATATATTGAATCTATATCTCTTTTTTAATAACAAATATATCCAGCCAGTGGCGTAAGTTCGTCCCAGTCGCCCGGAGGCATGATAAATGTTGGTGCCCCCCTACATATATACATACATACCATACGTAACTATCCGACACTAAGGGTGAACAGTAGTAGCATGCTCAGGTACCTTTCCCAACAGTAATATAGATACACATACAAATTGGACGCACTCCAAGTCAGTCATTACAATAAAACAGGCACCAGCATACCATTATAGTACACCTACAGTGCTCCCTCACCCGCCAGCGGGTCTCGATGGAGATGCTTTGGCGCAGCGGTGTATCAATATATTTTAAAAAACACACACACACACACGCCTTTTTTCACTTACACATGCCTCTTCACTCACACACGCCTCTCACACACACCCCTCCATATATTTGTAAGGTAGCGTGTACCCAGACCATGTGTGCGCTCTGTACATAGGCCGCCATTCCGAGTTGATCGCTAGCTGCCGTCGTTTGCAGCACAGCGATCAGGCTAAAAATCTGCATTTCTGCGCATGCGTATGGGTCGCAGTGCGCACACGCGATGTGCTTTCACAAAAAACTATGCAGTTTTACACAAGGTTGAGTGACTCTTTCCAGTTGCTCTGCTGATCGGTAAATGATTGACATGAATGGGGTGTTTCTGGGTGGTAACTGACCGTTTTCCGGGCATGTGCTAAAAAATGCAGGCGTGTCAGATGAAAACGCAGGCGTGCCTGGGGAAACGGGGGAGTGGCTGGCTGAATGCAGGAAGTGTATGTGACGTCAAAATAGGAACTGAATAGTCTGAAATGATTGCAAGGTAGGAGTAGGTTTGCAGCTACTCAGAAACTGCATGAAAATATATTGGTGCAGTTCTGCTAATCTTTCGGTCGCACTTCTGCTAAGCTAAGATACACTCCCAGAGGGCGGCGGCCTAGCGTGTGCACAGCTGCTAAAAGCAGCTAGCGAGTGAACAACTCGGAATGAGGGCCATAGTCCTGTAGAAATGCTCAAATGCCTCCTTTAATCCTTGCCTCTCACTTACACACGTCTCTCACTTACACACATGCCTCACACACACATACACATGCCTTTTACTTGAACACACAACTTTCCTTAAACACACACACACACACACACACACACACACACACACACACACACCTCACTTAAAAACATGCACACACAAAACACAATGCTTCTAACATTTATTAAAGCACCCCCAACTACACCTCAACCCCCGCACCCCACCCACATCTACAAATGTATAACAATTAGAAATAATTGTCACATGAATGTATCTGCACTGGTCGTACAGCTGAACTTGAGGCTTAATTCAGACCCTGTCACATGCACGTACGCCGATAAGCGCATGTGCAAGGTCCTAAACTGCGTTCTCTTCAGAACGCAGTTTAAGACATGGAGGAGGACGGGAGGAGGACGGGAACAGGGCATCAACGTACACGCAGCAGGCCAAAACACGGTGGGTAGCTGTCTGCCTTTGCAGGCTGCATAGGCAGAGGGCTACTCAAGCCATGCAAAAGCACCACCGCTGTGCGATGCTTTCGCATGTCTGCATGTGGGGAAGGAGGGAGCAGGACCCGGCATGCGGGGTGGACTTGCCCTGTGCTGGGCGTCCCTCCGCATGTCAGAGAAAATGATCGTAGATGTGCGTTTTTTTGCACATCTATGATCAGGTCTGAATTACCCCTATGATTACATATTGGACCAATGTAATGAACAACTATATTGGTCATCAATAACAAAATTAAAAAAAAACTAATTGCAGCCAATAATTACTAGTAAAAATGGATGATGTCAATGTAATAGGTATTAATTGCCCATGAAGGCAATGTATGCAATAGTGATCCTTTTTACCATGCGCCCCCCTCCCCTCCCCTCCCCCTCCCCTCCCCTCCTCTCTGTGTCCTCTTACCTCTCTGGATGGGACCTTTCCCCGCTTCACTTGCAAACAGTGTTCAGCAAGGCACAGTACACCTTCCACCTGCCCCCATACTATCCAATCAGATCGTCCTCCATGGTCAGACGATCCTTATCTCCCAGCACACTGTCTGAAGCAGATGAAGGGGGAAGTAAAAGTAACCCCTGCAGTGCCAGGTCCAGCAGCCTATGTTTACCTACTGTGTGTGTGCATGCAGGGGGTCTGATGTGTTATACATAAATCAGGTGCACTGACACAATCCTTAGGACTGACGACTCCCACCACATGGTATCAGTTCCTGTGCTCCCACCCTGGGCCCTGCCTATAACAATGGCAGTAAACAGTTAACATCAGGAGCTGCAGGAGGGGGAGATGAATAGGCAGTGGGCTGCACACAACACTGATCGACTGTGGCCGTGCAGATCAGATGTCAGCTAGTGTGGAGATGTCCCGAGACAGTTAATTACCTGACGCCTCTGAGGTATGGCTTCACTTCTGACCACCCTGGCAGCTCTGTCCGGCCACAACGGCATGTCACATGTTTCCACTAACACGAGCCCTGCAGCTGCAGACACTGACTGCTCCCGTCTAACGGCACCCGGAAGTGGCAGCTAGCTGGAGCCTGGAGCAGATAATAGCTTCTGTGTTGTGTTCCAGCTGCTGGAACGCAAACCCGGAAGCAAGAGTCAGCCGGCCGCGGATGTTTGCATGGGACTCACATGGTGTCCACTCTGGGCCAACCGCCCCTAGCCCCTCCGTCTGCAAGAATGAGTTTGAAAAAAAAAAAAAAAGTAGCAGCGGCGATGATCAGGCAGTGGGAGACGGTGGAGAAGCGCCCCCTTGAGGTCAGGAGCCCGGCGGCAGCCGACTCCACTGCCTCCCACAGTTCCGCCCCTGTATCCAGCCAAATCGCAGCTCTCCTCCAAGCAGTCACCTCGCTGCAGGAAACTCAGGTGGGGCCTGTCCAACCAGGTAGAGCAGTAACAATATTCCCCAAGGAAAGAACTGGTGAGGTTACAGCTACCGGTAAGTGTGAGACAGTTCATTGCACAGAGACAACAACACCTCACAGTAAACAGATTAGGAACGGAATGGTAGGATTACACCCTGTCTTGGAAAGAGTAACCCCCAATGGGGGAACCGATAGTCAGGGAATAATCCTCACCAGGAATAATGCAATGTATTACCCGTGGCCCAGAGATGAGCTGCGATCAATCATTTCAGAATTCCCCGACCCTCGGAAGCATTTAGCCAGATGTCAGAAATTTTTCAGAGATCTGGGTAATGCGTATGAACCGACAAACAAACACTGGTGGATATTTTTGAAAGCGTGCCTACCTCCTAATATTGACACCCAAAAATGTATCACTGATTGTAGACTAGAGTCGGATAGTCTTATGACTGACAAAACACAATCAGGAGAACTTAGAGCAAATTAACATGCAACTAGAGTTGTATTTCCCCACAACTGTTAAGTGGAGAATAATTTTCTCCATAAAACAGAGGGAAAATGAAATGACATCTGAATACTTTAATCAGGACCTGCAAATAATAGATAGATACATGGGGGTATCAGATACAGGGAACAATGCGAATTACAGGGAGGTAGCTGTTTCTGTATTAATGGACGGACTCAATCAGACAGTAAGGGACAGGGTACAAACATTTTTTGCCTGATTGGAGAGGGGCCACAGTAGCTTGTCGTAGAGAGTGCGCGATTGAACACCATAAGAATATTGCTAGGCGTAGAGAACTGCAGGAGGAGAGGCTGGGGATTGAAAGTATACAGGCTCTTACACCAGAGTCTCATCAGCCTAAACCCCAAAAACCCTGGTGGTAAGAAAAGACCGAGAAATTGTTACATTTGTAAAAAAAGGACATTCTTACGTTCACCGACAGGCTTACAGTTCAGACACCACAGGCTTACTCGGTCTTTCAGAGTTCTGCCCAAATCCAGTATATCTCTCCAGCATAGGGACACCAGTATCAGTGTGCCTGGTCATGCACATAGGGTGGAGAATGGGAATACGGGTGAAGGGAGACTGTATATAGACAACGATATGCATGATGGCGTGATAGCCTGATGGTGAACGCAAATCTGAAAATTTTTCTTTTTATTATTTCCTTTCTCTTTTCACTTTCCACAGATGGTTTACTTCACACAACTGATAATACACAACAGTTAAACACATTGAAATGCAAGATTTATGTTCCCTACAGAAAGGCCGCTGACCCGGAGAGAACTCGTGACAAAGAGCAGAGTGTAGAGAAACTTGTATCACTGGAGTGTCTGTTTCGGGAAGGTTGAGAGGCAGGACTGTTGAAGGGCATCCGAGCACAGATCTAGAACGGTTGTAGTATCATTCTTTTTTTTTCACCTCCCCCTGCATTTTCCTGTCTTTTCCCCTTCTTATTTTCCTCCTTTCCCTAAACGAAATGGATCGATCACAAGAGACTGCGTTTAGGGTTCTATTAGTAATTCTGGTTTTGATCAAGGACAGTTTGTTTTGGTCAGGGTCCCAGAGAGGTCGAGCAGGGATTAGGAATGGGTTCTGATGGCAAGTATGAATTTGTAGGATCTCAGGATCAGCGCATCACTTTAGTAAAGGTTGGCATCAGTAAGCGCTCTGGTAGTCAGGGAGCTCGGAGGCACTGTGAGGGGTTATTGTCTGATGAATATTGTATTTGTAGGAATTGTGAGAATATAGTTGAGGATGGGTGCATCCAGAGATGTCAGTCCAACCTTAATATCGACATGGACCGTCATCCTTTGAGTGATTACCACTCACTAGTGGGTAAGGTCTTAAACCAGACAGAATGCTGGGTGTGCTCACAGGTACCTCAAGGTCAGAGCAAGTCAGGATTAGTACCGTACCCTTTAGCCAGAGCCGGCCCTAGCCACTATGATGCCCTAGGAAAGATTGTGGCTGGTGCCCCCTAGCACCACCGCTGGTTCCGCCTCTGACCTTGCACCTCTTTCCCAGCACCATCACCCCTCACCCATAGCAGTCCTTATTTTGGTGTTTGTACCCCCTATATTTTAAATAGGAACAGTTCGCACATTTGGCGCACAGCCCAAAAAGGGGTGTGTTTTTGCTGGCAAGGGTCATGGCCACACAATAGTAACCCCAATTCCAATTACACCACACAGTACTGCAACTTTATTCACATTTTATCATGCGATAGTGTCCATAATTCATATTATATCCCACAGTAGTATCACTTTACCTTATAAACGTTACTCCTCACAGTAGAGCCCCTTATTCATATTACATCACACTGAATTGCTCCTTATTCACATTACACCACACCCTATTACTCTTTATTCACATTAGACGACACAGTAGTGCCCTTTCTATATGCAATGCCACATAGTAGAGCACCTTATACACATAATGCCACACATCAGTAATGCATTTATACACATAATTCCACACAGTAATGCCCCTTACACATTTGAGACACATTATTAATGTCCTTATAAACATAATGTGCCTTACACATTATGACAACCTTTATTAATGCCCTTTTACACATAATGTCCCTTACACATATGCCGCACATTATTAATGCCCTTATACACATAATGACACACACAGTGCCCCTATACACATAATGACACACATACAGTAGTACCGAGTTACACATATGCCGCACATTATTAATGCCCTTATACATATAATGACATACACAGTGCCCCTTTACACAAATGTTGCACATTATTAATGCATTTTTACATGACACACATAATGCTCCTTACACATATTCCGAACACTACTGCACAACCAACCCACTCACATGCACACAGCACTCACACTGTGACCTCTGCCTCTGCTTGGATACAGATGTGTCCTCATAAATCTTGCCTCAATGCTAATGTTGGGCACCTTTTTTTTATGAAAATGCATCTTATTTGCATTGGTATGTGGCTAGGATGCACAAGCAGCTTCTGCTGATTAAAATGATATGTAGCATGTCTATATACTGTGTGAGACTGTGGCTGTATCTGCATATGAAATGCTACAAACAGAATATAGGCATGCCGCATATCATTTTAATCAGCAGAAGCTGCTGATGCCCCTAGGCATATCAAATGCCCTAGGCAATTGCCTAGTTTGCCTATGCCTATGGCCGGCTCTGCCTTTAGCAGTAGATGAGGTACTCGAATTACGGGGTGGGAGACCGGTGGACAAGAAATTCAATATTTCTAAGCCCCCTAGTTTGAAGCTCCACCAGTATCATGTAGACAGGTCCTTATTGTGTTTTAATATTTCCAATTACCGAAAACCGGGAAATTTGGAAGTGACGTGGAATAACCAGACAATTACCTTTTCACACAGAGCTGATAGGATACCCATAGACTCTGAACTTGTACGCCAAATAGCCAACAGTGGGAGGTATTTTCGGTATAGGTATACTCGTGGAAGCAAGACCATGTGGGTTGGAAAAGTATCGCCAGGGTATTGTGCCCATATCATCCAGCCCGATACTTGTACTGAGCAGATGGGAGAACTAGGGATTGGTTTCTTCACTTGGAAAGTATTTAATATGGTGATGTCATATTTTGTCCCCTATGATCTCCCAGGTGACGCCTATTTCATATGTGGGAGGAAGGCGTACAAGTGGCTTGCCCCGAGCTCAGAGGGATTGTGTTATATTGGGAGAGTACTGCCAGAGGTCATGACCATAACCCATGATAAGATGAAAGATATTCACCGCAGTGCTCAGGCTCCTTATACTCATACTCACTATGAACACATCATCAAGAGACACCTCATAGATAGGACAGAGCACGCAGCCTCTGATTTAATCCACGAATCCACCGGGATTCAATTCTTTTTCGCATTAGACATCACCCGTACTGCCAGAGGAATTATAAATTATAGGTATATCCATGCGCTAGCGAACTTGATAGATAATATCACTGAGATGTATGATGACACCTTCAGGTATACGGGAAGGGAGTTACAAGCAGGAACTGATTCCACGCAATTGGTTCTCAGGTTTAGGAGAGTGGGCTCAAAATGTCATCATGAGTGTAGGGAAGTTTCTCCTTTGTATCCTGGGAGGCGTCATAATTATTGGTTTGATATTTAGGTGTGTTCGAATTCTGATGCGGCGCAAGCACGGCACAAAATTGATGAGTCTAAGGAGCAAGGGTACTGTTACAGCAGCAGATTTAGTTTCCGACCCATCCATAGACTGTGAGGATTGCAAATTAATTTCATGGCCTGTTTCGTTCACCCGTTTTTCTTTTGTCTCCCCTTCTGCCCAGATACATCCATCCGGAAAAAGACATCAGCCCTACCCAAAATGTTATGTGAATGTATTTTATTTATATGTCTTATCTTCATCTCTGCAACCTTCAGTTAATGGCACACATAGTCGACAGGTGATATCCACATATACTAGCACTCACATATGTTTCCCCCTCCATGTATCATCAACTAAATGTGCACCCCATTTGTCGGAACAAGATGCCGAAAAGAGCTCGGTAGTGTTTGTTGGCCCACTTACAGACCCTTAATACGGGATAAGAAGGATTTAATGTATACTTCGCAATACCTCAAAGCTTATTTAGAACATATACGGCACGATGATACATGCCCCTTAGACATGGATTCATACATACATGCTTTTTACTATCCCACTAAGTCATACATTTCCCACCTACAACTCTCCCCGATCATCTGTAGATATTGTATTGATATTTTTGTTTAGTGATTAGATAGTGGCAGTTATTGGTGACTGCCAAAGGGTGGACCGTCAAAGTCGAAAAATATTGCAGTACACACATCACGTACAAACTACGAACAGATGGCCTCCGTGCGCGTACTTGCTCTGCTGTGCGTGCACATATTCGCAATTTGCGTATGGTCGCTCCCGCGGTCCTACGCATTAGCGCGTGGTATGGGTATTTACGGTAGAGCTTGTGAACGCATGGAAGGCTATCAAAACACATTACATATTTAATCCAAATAGTGCACAATGTACACATAGAATCCCTGCACCACATTAGAAAGTAACAGCAGTTTAAATGGTATCAGAACAAAGGGATTCACCTTTACAGGATAGGAGGGGACAGAACAAGGTTATAAGGTGGTGTTTGGTATCCAGCTGAAGGGTATTTTAAGGGTAACATTCCGGTGTTGGTTTGAGAAAGATCGCATGTTCCTGCGAATAGTTATGTGCAGGAGCAGAATATAGATATAAACTGTATTTACTGTACATTATGTATGCGGCGGGAATCCAGAGGAGACCACCTACAAGAGCAGTTGGGAAAGACATAGCCTACCTATTCAAACCGACCTATGACCTCTTCTGTACTGTAAATGTGCATCCCTGTGTCCAATGGACAAAGAGATTACAGTATCCATTGTGTTAAGTTTTGGATGAATTGTATAAAGAGAGCCTGCAGCAGGCCTGGTCAGACACAAGACTCACAACGTTATCTATCAGATGACGGAGGACCAGACTGGGTAGCACGGCGAATCCACTTATGTATGTAACATTGACTGTAGCCATTTACTCTGTTATTTATATATATATATATATATATATTGTATTGTATTATATTGATTGTATTGTAATCCCCTTTCAGCAATAATACGCTGTGGTGTCGGAACCCAGTGGTTTAGCCACAGACTGGTGTCGTGTCTTTCCTTCCCTGATAAGGTTTAAAGTGTAATAGCATCACACTGCATTGCTGCATAAGGTTTAAAGTGTAATAGCATCACACTGCATTGCTGCATAAGGTTTAAAGTGTAATAGCATCACACTGCATTGCTGCATAAGGTTTAAAGTGTATTCGTAACGCATCACATTGCTGTATAAGGTTTAAAGTGTGTTCATTGGGTGTGTACGCGCTGTGTGTACTTTGTACCGCCAGCGCGGCGTTTGTACGCTAAGTCCGTACACAGCACGGGACTTTGTACGCTAATAGCGTACAAAGTACATAGAGTGTGTGTTAAGTACAGCTGCTGCAGCGGCTCCATGGTAAAGTGTATTTAAGGTATAGCTTTCATTCCTGCATATAAAACGGCATTGTCAATTGGGGGCTCTCACGGGATATCACGTTCTTAATGATGCACTGTACATTACAAACGTGGCTGTAATTGACCTGCTCCAATGGACGCATTGAGAAGCTGATGAAAATGACATCCACGTTAATGTATTGTTGTGGTATCAGTAAGCCGCTGATATGAAATTCAAGGGACAATGCGTTTCTCATAATATTTAAGATGCTAAAATGTATTTTTATAGTTGCATAACAAAGTTCAAATAAGTCATATTCTGTTTGATTCAGATTGGATTGTTTATCTGTTAAGTAGGTTTAAAAGTACATTTAAAAGTTGCTGCATAGCCTTGATATAGTTTTTATTTTTAACTCAGGCCTAAAATATCTTCTGGTGCTTGTATGATGTGTGATTTCTTTGTGACAAAGGAAGCCGCATGGTTAGTCCTCCATTTTGGACTAACCACATGGCCTGTCCACCATTTTGTGTAACCCTCAAGGATGTGGAAGGGGGAGGAGCAGCGGCCATTTTGAGAAGGTCATTTTTCTAAATGGCTGATTTTCAGTCTGCTCAGAATAATCAAAATAATCAGCTTTCCTTGGTCACATGAAACACGATTTATGAGTTACCAATGCATTTATTTAACCCATGCCATAGTCAATTACAAATTGTTTCAATGGGGCCTAGTGAAAGTTAATAGTGAGATGAATACTTGATGAAAGAATTAGACACAGATATAAACAAAGTTTTTTTTTCTTTTACCTCTAGGATTTAGTTAACTCTGCTTGCTATAAGATAGCCATTGAAATGCAAATTAACCTGTGTAACTGCTTTTTCCTAGCAGTGAAAAACCACCTTTACAGGCAGCCAAAAGCACATAGCATTGATATGCAAATTAGAAACACTGAATGGGTAAATGAGTCCCATAGGAGACCAGTGAATGGTACATATATATAATATTATAATTATGTGTGTGTTTATATCAATGTATGTTCTGCAAGATGGCTATCCAATCTGAATCATATCATTTAAATTATTGATCATTGCTAGATTCATTTAGACCTGTGTGAAACCGGAGATATTTGTTGCTATATAGTTAAAACTAAAATAAATGTTTAAGGAAGTAAATGTAAAAGACACAAAAAACGCAGGTCTGGCCCAGTCGTAATAGGGTTTATACAGAAAGAATGTGTGTTGTGTTAAGTGAGCAATTATAGTTGGTATTGCTCACATTTATAGAAGTTGTGGGATTTGTTTAATTGCGGACGTACGGTTTTGTACACGTGTCTCGGACACAGTACGGAACTGCACACGCGGCGTAAGCGACACGCACGGTAGTGTGTTTACGCAAATTGCGTAAGAAGTACGGTCGCTAAGTACAAATTACACAATAGTTCGTTTAGTTTAAAGGCGGGACAGTAACCACGCTACAATAGCACTAACTACCCGGTTTCTAAAAAAATTTAATATAAAAAAAACAAAATTTAGTATAAATAAAATTTTTTTAATTGCCTCTGGGGGTAAAGCTGCCAACTTGAATGAATCCAAATTTTCTGTACAGAAAAATAAAGTGTATTTGAGTGAGCGAATGTAGGAGTGAGTGGATACTGAACCCAAGAACTAAAGTGGTCTGAAGTGGTCTGAAGTGGTAACACTGGGTTAGTAGAGGCCTGGGGGCGTAGGGTTCGCTACACAGCGTTATTAGGAACTGAAGTGGTCTGAAGTGGTATCCCATACAACTGAAGTGGTCTAAAGTGGTCTAGGCTAAAGTGGTCTACAGCAATTGTAGGGCATATAGATAACTAGTATCTATAGGCTGTGCTATTGCATCGCATGTCCGTGTGTTCTGCACAGCACAACGTGATACCATTGTGTCATATGCGCTGTGGAAGAGCATACGCAGACGTGATTGAATAGACAAAAAGGGGGTTTTCTTTCACAACGTCGGGAAAGCTCCCTGGTGGGCTTCACTGGAAAGGGTGAAGGATAGTTATCTAATTTCTCTGTTTTTCACCCTACAAACAATTCCAGTTGAAAGATACCGAAAAGGAATTTTTCGCTGCCTCTCTCAGGAAAATATTCCAAACAGAATTTCCACCAAAAGAAATTACGGTGTAAGGTCTGATAGGAGCCCTAAGTTGGGTACATTGCGATCCGCTACCAACAGTGTATCGTTGTACTGGCCAGCGTGGGCGAGAGTGAGTGGAAGGCGCTCGGGTATACTTCCACCGTCTACTTATATTGAGTATTTTGGTGTTTGTGGGAATTTTTTTAAGTTATTGGAAAAGACCCACAAATATGGGAGCCAGTTGCTCAAGTAAGAGACAGGGTTCAGGCAGAATTGTGGCCAAAAGGCTCAGCAAGGTTTATCATGTGTGAAAAATATGGTTCACACACAGAAGTTTTATGCAATGAGTGGGTATGTATGACTAACAATGATAGGGTACCATTCCCTAAGGTGAGCAGCTTTGAACCAGAGGTATTACAGAATTTAAGGTTAAGGATATGTCTGATAAGATCCAAGAAAACAAAGGATTAGACATACAGATTGTTTACTTTTATGGCAACAGGAGGGGGATATACAAAGAGAATTAGCTTGAGCAGCAGGTTCCAAACCTAGCGGGAAAGCAATGGCGACCGCACCACCACCACTACCGTATATTGCAGGGGAGAAGATGGCTACAGTCAATGGTATATCCATAAAATATAGTAGTATGTAAAAACAATGTATTAACTCTAATTATTTTTTTTTGCAAGATGTATCCTGTTTTTGAAATCTTTTCAAGGTTATAGGTCACAAGAGGATGATGGACTTGCTGGCAGATCAGTTCCTGTCTTTATTTACAGAGAGAGAGAGAGAGACATAAGATGCATTGGAGGGAATGGTAATTGTATCGCTGGCCTGTAACTGTAATTGTATGTAACTGTATGTTTTAACTGCTTACTGTAAGAGTTGTAACTATAGGTATACTGTACTTTGTAATATATATATTGAATCTATATCTCTTTTTTAATAACAAATATATCCAGCCACATCGCAGCTCTCCTCCAAGCAGTAACCTCGCTGCAGGAAACTCAGGTGGGGCCTGTCCAACCAGGTAGAGCAGTAACAATATTCCCCAATGAAAGAACTGGTGAGGTCACAGCTTCCGGTAAGTGTGAGACAGTTCATTGCACAGAGACAACAACACCTCACAGTAAACAGATTAGGAACGGAATGGTAGGATTACACCCTGTCTTGGAAAGAGTAACCCCCAATGGGGGAACCGATAGTCAGGGAATAATCCTCACCAGGAATAATGCAATGTATTACCCGTGGCCCAGAGATGAGCTGCGATCAATCATTTCAGAATTCCCCGACCCTCGGAAGCATTTAGCCAGATGTCAGAAATTTTTCAGAGATCTGGGTAATGCGTATGAACCGACAAACAAACACTGGTGGATATTTTTGAAAGCGTGCCTACCTCCTAATATTGACACCCAAAAATGTATCACTGATTGTAGACTAGAGTCGGATAGTCTTATGACTGACAAAACATAATCAGGAGAACTTAGAGCAAATTAACATGCAACTAGAGTTGTATTTCCCCACAACTGTTAAGTGGAGAATAATTTTCTCCATAAAACAGAGGGAAAATGAAATGACATCTGAATACTTCCATCAGGACCTGCAAATAATAGATAGATACATGGGGGTATCAGATACAGGGAACGATGCGAATTACAGGGAGGTAGCTGTTTCTGTATTAATGGACGGACTCAATCAGACAGTAAGGGACAAGGTACAAACATTTTTTGCCTGATTGGAGAGGGGCCACAGTAGCTTGTCGTAGAGAGTGCGCGATTGAACACCATAAGAATATTGCTAGGCGTAGAGAACTGCAGGAGGAGAGGCTGGGGATTGAAAGTATACAGGCTCTTACACCAGAGTCTCATCAGCCTAAACCCCAAAAACCCTGGTGGTAAGAAAAGACCGAGAAATTGTTACATTTGTAAAAAAGGACATTTTGCTAGAGATTGCAAGAGTAGTAGAGCACATAGCCAATATAGACCCCTAGACAGTGAAAACAAGCCACATTACTAAACACATAGACGTGATCAAGGGACATATAGTAAGGAGTCACGAGCCATATAGAAAACACAGATTCGGTTAATGGGAAGAATGGAATAAATGCAACTTTACCCTTTTGACAGAACTTACTGGGGTTAGGAGGTCTCTAAACTTCTGCTTCTTTCTCTAGCAGAAGTGACCTCTAATTAATTTAACAGAAGTTTTGTTAGAGATGGTATACATATAGCGTGCTCCCGCCTAGGAAGTACGAATTATGTTGGATACCCACGAAAACTAAGGTTGCATTTCGCTGTTCTAGATACATGTCCATCACAGGTAGAGGAAATTATCTCAAAGATACCGGGTTCCCTATGAATTTAGAATGGACAGGTCACTGGATTGATGGCTGGGATAGTCCCAGTAGAGATATAACACATACAGATTTTTTTTGGGGGGAGCAGACCGAGTAGAGAATCATTCCCCTTAGTGCCCAATCCAGATGTCAAACTTTGTAAAATCTTCTTTGCCTCTACCAACTTATCTGTTACTAAACTCTATGTGATTTGTCTTCAAAGCTTCCTCTTCATCTCTTACGTTCACCGACAGGGTTACAGTTCAGACGCCACAGGCCTACTCGGTCTTTCAGAGTTCTGCCCAAATCCAGTATATCTCACCAGCATAGGGACACCAGTATCAGTGTGCCTGGTCATGCACATAGGGTGGAGAATGGGAATACGGGTGAAGGGAGACTGTATATAGACACCGATATGCATGATGGCGTGACAGCCTGATGGTGAACGCAAATCTGAAAAATTTTCTTTTTATTATTTCCTTTCTCTTTTCACTTTCCACAGATGGTTTACTTCACACAACTGATAATACACAACAGTTAAACACATTGAAATACAAGATTTATGTTCCCTACAGAAAGGCCGCTGACCCGGAGAGAACTCGTGACAAAGAGCAGAGTGCAGAGAACCTCGTATCACTGGAGTGTCTGTTCCGGGAAGGTTGAGAGGCAGGACTGTTGAAGGTCATCCGAGCACAGATCTAGAATGGTTGTAGTATCATTCTTTTTTTTTCACCTCCCCCTGCATTTTCCTGTCTTTTCCCCTTCTTATTTTCCTCCTTTCCCTAAACGAAATGGATCGATCACAAGAGACTGCGTTTAGGGTTCTATTAGTAATTCTGGTTTTGATCAAGGACAGTTTGTTTTGGTGAGGGTCCCAGAGAGGTCGAGCAGGGATTTGGAATGGGTTCTGATGGCAAGTATGAATTTGTAGGATCTCAGGATCAGCGCATCACTTTAGTAAAGGCTGGCATCAGTAAGCGCTCTGGTAGTCAGGGAGCTCGGAGGCACTGTGAGGGGTTATTGTCTGATGAATATTGTATTTGTAGGAATTGTGAGAATATAGTTGAGGATGGGTGCATCCAGAGATGTCAGTCCAACCTTAATATCGACATGAACCGTCATCCGTTGAGTGAT
Source organism: Pseudophryne corroboree (assembly GCF_028390025.1). Classification (NCBI taxonomy): domain Eukaryota; kingdom Metazoa; phylum Chordata; class Amphibia; order Anura; family Myobatrachidae; genus Pseudophryne; species Pseudophryne corroboree. Next base: position 172,353,227 of record NC_086453.1, on the reverse strand, counting down.
TACCACTCACTAGTGGGTAAGGTCTTAAACCTGACAGAATGCTGGGTGTGCTCACAGGTACCTCAAGGTCAGACCAAGTCAGGATTAGTACCGTACCCTTTAGCAATAGATGAGGTACTCGAATTACAGGGTGGGAGACCGGTGGACAAGAAATTCAATATTTCTAAGCCCCCTAGTTTGAAGCTCCACCAGTATCATGTAGACAGGTCCTTATTGTGTTTTAATATTTCCAATTACCGAAAACCGGGAAATTTGGAAGTGACGTGGAATAACCAATTACCTTTTCACACAGAGCTGATAGGATACCCATAGACTCTGAACTTGTACACCAAATAGACAACAGTGGGAGGTATTTTCGGTATACGTATACTCGTGGAAGCAAGACCATGTGGGTTGGAAAAGTATCACCAGGGTATTGTGCCCATATCATCCAGCCCGATACTTGTACTGAGCAGATGGGAGAACTAGGGATTGGTTTCTTCACTTGGAAAGTTTGTAATATGGTGATGTCATATTTTGTCCCCTATGATCTCCCAGATGACGCCTATTTCATATGTGGGAGGAAGGCGTACAAGTGGCTTGCCCCGAGCTCAGAGGGATTGTGTTATATTGGGAGAGTACTGCCAGAGGTCATGACCATAACCCATGATAAGATGAAAGACGTTCACCGCAGTGCTCAGGCTCCTTATACTCATACTCACTATGAACACATCATCAAGAGACACCTCATAGATAGGACAGAGCACGCAGCTTCTGATTTAATCCACGAATCCACCGGGATTCAATTCCTTTTCGCATTAGACATCACCCGTACTGCCAGAGGAATTATAAATTATAGGTATATCCATGCGCTAGCGAACTTGATAGATAATATCACTGAGATGTATGATGACACCTTCAGGTATACGGGAAGGGAGTTACAAGCTTACAAGCAGGAACTGATTCCACGCAATTGGTTCTCAGGTTTAGGAGAGTGGGCTCAAAATGTCATCATGAGTGTAGGGAAGTTTCTCCTTTGTATCCTGGGAGGCGTCATAATTATTGGTTTGATATTTAGGTGTGTTCGAATTCTGATGCGGCGCAAGCACGGCACAAAATTGATGAGTCTAAGGAGCAAGGGTACTGTTACAGCAGCAGATTTAGTTTACGACCCATCCATAGACTGTAATATGATAAGGATTGCAAATGAATTTCATGGCCTGTTTCGTTCACCCGTTTTTCTTTTGTCTCCCTTTCTGCCCAGATACATCCATCCGGAAAAAGACATCAGCCCTACCCAAAATGTTATGTGAATGTATTTTATTTATATGTCTTATCTTCATCTCTGAAACCTTCAGTTAATGGCACACATAGTCGACAGGTGATATCCACATATACTAGCACTCACATATGTTTCCCCCTCCATGTATCATCAACTAAATGTGCACCCCATTTGTTGGAACAAGAAGCCGAAAAGAGCTCGGTAGTGTTTGTTGGCCCACTTACAGACCCTTAATACGGGATAAGGATTTAATGTATACTTCGCAATACCTCAAAGCTTATTTAGAACATATACGGCACGATGATACATGCCCCTCAGACATGGATTCATACATACATGCTTTTTACTATCCCACTAAGTCATACATTTCCCACCTACAACTCTCCCCGATCATCTGTAGATATTGTATTGATATTTTTGTTTAGTGATTAGATAGTGGCAGTTATTGGTGACTGCCAAAGGGTGGACTGTCAAAGTCGAAAAATATTGCAGTACACACATCACGTACAAACTACGCACAGATGGCCTCCGTGCACGTACTTGCTCTGCTGTGCGTGCACATATTCGCAATTTGCGTATGGTCGCTCCCGCGGTCCTGCGCATTAGCGCGTGGTATGGGTATTTACGGTAGAGTTTGTGAACGCATGGAAGGCTATCAAAACACATTACATATTTAATCCAAATAGTGCACAATGTACACATAGAATCCCTGCACCACATCAGAAAGTAACAGCAGTTTAAATGGTATCAGAACAAAGGGATTCACCTTTACAGGATAGGAGGGGACAGAACAAGGTTATAAGGTGGTGTTTAGTATCCAGCTGAAGGGTATTTTAAGGGTAACATTCCGGTGTTGGTTTGAGAAAGATCGCATGTTCCTGCAGATAGTTATGTGCAGGAGCAGAATATAGATATAAACTGTATTTACTGTACATTATGTATGCGGCGGGAATCCAGAGGAGACCACCCACAAGAGCAGTTGGGAAAGACATCGCCTACCTATTCAAACCGACCTATGACCTCTCCTGTACTGTAAATGTGAATCCCTGTGTCCAATGGACAAAGAGATTACAGTATCCATTGTGTTAAGGTTTGGATGAATTGTATAAAGAGAGCCTGCAGCAGGCCTGGTCAGACACAAGACTCACAACGTTATCTATCAGATGACGGAGGACCAGACTGGGTAGCATGGCGAATCCACTCACGTATGTAACATTGACTGTAGCCATTTACTATATATATATTGTATTGTATTATATTGATTGTATTGTAACCCCCTTTCAGCAATAATACGCTGTGGTGTCGGAACCCAGTGGTTTAGCCACAGACTGGTGTCGTGTCTTTCCTTCCCTGATAAGGTTTTAAGTGTAATAGCATCACACTGCATTGCTGCATAAGGTTTAAAGTGTAATAGCATCACACTGCATTGCTGCATAAGGTTTAAAGTGTATTAGTAACGCATCACATTGCTGTGTAAGGTTTAAAGTGTGTTCATTGGGTGTGTACGCGCTGTGTGTACTTTGTACCGTCAGCGCGGCGTTTGTACGCTAAGTCCGTACACAGCACGGGACTTTGTACGCTAATAGCGTACAAAGTACGTAGAGTGTGTATTAAGTACAGCGGCCGCAGCGGCTCCATGGTAAAGTGTATTTAAGGTATAGCTTTCATTCCTGCATATAAAACGGCATTGTCAATTGGGGGCTCTCACGGGATATCACGTTCCTAATGATGCACTGTACATTACAAACGTGGCTGTAATTGACCTGCTCCAATGGACGCATTGAGAAGCTGATGAAAATGACATCCACGTTAATGTATTGTTGTGGTATCAGTAAGCCGCTGATATGAAATTCAAGGGACAATGCGTTTCTCATAATATTTAAGATGCTAAAATGTATTTTTATTGTTGCAAAACAAGGTTCAAATAAGTCATATTGTGTTTGATTCAGATTGGATTGTTTATCTGTTAAGTAGGTTTAAAAGTACATTTAAAAGTTGCTGCATAGCCTTGATATAGTTTTTATTTTTAACTCAGGCCTAAAATATCTTCTGGTGCTTGTATGATGTGTGATTTGTTTGTGACAAAGGAAACCGCATGGTTAGTCCTCCATTTTGGACTAACCACATGGCCTGTCCACCATTTTGTGTAACCCTCATGGATGTGGTAGGGGGAGGAGCAGCGGCCATTTTGGGAAGGTCATTTTTCTAAATGGCTGATTTTCAGTCTGCTCAGAATAATCAGCTTTCCTTGGTCACATGAAACACGATTTATGAGTTACCAATGCATTTATTTAACCCATTGTTAGGGTCTCCTGCTCTGTGCTGCCACGTCATCATGGCAACCGGGAGACAAGTGCTAGCGGAGTAACCTGAGCGTAGCTGATACTTCGGTTCGGGTCTTTTGCTGTGCAGTGGTTACAGGCTCTGTGCACGGCAGGGGATCCGGTGCTGGTTTTTGTGCTCACAGTCTGTGAGGTCTGAGTGGGGCGTGGACAGCACCTGCTATATAAACCCTCTTCTCAGGTTAGGCAGATGCTGCTGAATCTTTGTTGGTTAGTCAGTTCCTAAAAGCTAGCTAGTACTGTGTAAACTTTGTATTTGTTTGCTGCTTACTGCAAATAGGCCTTGGGATTTGGTATTACACTCTGCCAATCCAGACCTAGCAGTAAGACTGGAGTCAGTCGTTTAACCTGCTGGGGTTCTTTTGCTACTCTGTGAACCTAGCAAGTTTGCGGCTGTATTCTCAGACTTGCCTGCCAAAATCCTTTCTCACTGTGCAAGGTGTTCAGGTATCAGTTTAGTGGCAGTAAGCTGAACCAGTGCACTGCAAGTGAGGACTAGGATTGTGGAGACTCTCCTTGTGTCTATTATTCCATCTCTGACCAAGGAGTTTACTGCCACACCCGTTGGTAACCCTTTAGGGTTTTGCTGTTGCCCTTAGCAACAGCATTTCGGGTTCTCTACATATTAAATCACTACATCTCGCTTCTTTCCATCTGAGCATTCCTAATACTAGGGAGACACCCAGTTTCTTAGCCTTTGGGCTTCTCTGTTCACTTTGTGTTTATTTTGTTACCCTATCACCTTCTGTGTATGTAATGTCATATTCCCCAGTCTGTCTGTGAGTTCATTTGTTTTGCATCCCTCACCGTTCAGACACCAGTACATTCCTGCTGGCACTGGTGTGCATAACACCCATGCCATAGTCAATTACAAATAGTTTCAATGGGGCCTAGTGAAAGTTAATAGTGAGATGAATACTTGATGAAAGAATTACACACAGATATAAACAAAGTTTTTTTTCTTTTACCTCTAGGATTTAGTTAACTCTGCTTGCTATAAGATAGCCATTGAAATGCAAATTAACCTGTGTAATTGCTTTTTCCTAGCAGTGAAAAACCACCTTTACAGGCAGCCAAAAGCACATAGCATTGATATGCAAATTAGAAGCACTGAATGGGTAAATGAGTCCCATAGGAGACCAGTGAATGGTACATATATATAATATTATAATTATGTGTGTTTATATCAATGTATGTTCTGCAAGATGGCTATCCAATCTGAATCATATCATTTAAATTATTGATCATTGCTAGATTCATTTAGACATGTGTGAAACCAGAGATATTTGTTGCTATATAGTTAAAACTAAAATAAATGTTTAAGGAAGTAAATGTAAAAGACACAAAACGCAGGTCTGGCCCAGTCGTAATAGGGTTTATACAGAAAGAATGCGTGTTGTGTTAAGTGAGCAATTATAGTTGGTATTTCTCACATTTATAGAAGTTGTGGGATTTGTTTAATTGCGGACGTACGGTTTTGTACACGTGTCTCGGACACAGTACGGAACTGCACACGCGGCGTAAGCGACACGCATGGTAGCATGTTTACGCAAATTGCGTAAGAAGTATGGTCGCTAAGTACAAATTACACAATAGTTCGTTTAGTTTAAAGGCGGGACAGTAACCACGCTACAATAGCACCAACTACCCGGTTTCTAAAGATATTTTATATAAAAAAAACAAAATTTAGTATAAATATTTTTTTTTTAATTGCCTCTGGGGGTAAAGCTGACAACTTGAATGAATCCAAATTTTCTGTACAGAAAAATAAAGTGTATTTGAGTGAGCGAATGCAGGAGTGAGTGGATACTGAACCCAAGAACTGAAGTGGTCTGAAGTGGTAACACTGGGTTAGTAGAGGCCCGGTGGCGTAGGGTTCGCTACCCAGCGTTATTAGGAACTGAAGTGGTCTGAAGTGGTGTCCCATACAACTGAAGTGGTCTAAAGTGGTCTGGACTGGTCTAGGCTAAAGTGGTCTACAGCAATTGTAGGGCATATAGATAAGTAGTATCTATAGGCTGTGCTATTGCATCGCATGTCCGTGTGTTCTGCACAGTACAACGTGATACCATTGTGTCATATGCGCTGTGGAAGAGCATACGCAGACGTGATTGAATAGACAAAGAACGTTTTTCTTTCACAACGTCGGGAAATCTCCCTGGTGGGCTTCACTGGAAAGGGTGAAGGATAGTTATCTAATTTCTTTGTTTTTCACCCCTACAAACAATTCCAGTTGAAAGATACCGAAAAGGAATTTTTCGCTGCCTCTCTCAGGAAAATATTCCAAACAGAATTTCCACCAAAAGAAATTACGGTGTAAGGTCTGATAGGAGCCCTAAATTGGGTACATTGCGATCCGCTACCAACAGTGTATCGTTGTACTGGCCAGCGTGGGCGAGAGTGAGTGGAAGGCGCTCGGGTATACTTCCACCGTCTACTTATATTGAGTATTTTGGTGTTTGTGGGAATTTTTTTAAGTTATTGGAAAAGACCTACAAATATGGGAGCCAGTTGCTCAAGTAAGAGACGTTTAGACAGGGTTCAGGCTGAATTGTGGCCAAAAGGCTCAGCAAGGTTTACCATGTGTGAAAAATATGGTTCACACACAGAAGTTTTATGCAATGAGTGGGTATGTATGACTAACAATGATAGGGTACCATTCCCTAAGGTGAGCAGCTTTGAACCAGAGGTATTACAGAATTTAAGGTTAAGGATATGTCTGATAAGATCCAAGAAAACAAAGGATTAGACATACAGATTGTTTACTTTTATGGCAACAGGAGGGGGATATACAAAGAGAATTAGCTTGAGCAGCAGGTTCCAAACCTAGCGGGAAAGCAATGGCGACCGCACCACCACCACTACCGTATATTGCGGGGGAGAAGATGGCTACAGTCAATGGTATATCCATAAAATATAGTAGTATGTAAAAAAAATGTATTAACTCTAATTTTTTTTTTGCAAGATGTATCCTGTTTTTGAAATCTTTCCAAGGTTATAGGTCACAAGAGGATGATGGACTTGCTGGCAGATCAGTTCCTGTCTTTATTTACAGAGAGAGAGAGAGAGAGAGAGACATAAGATGCATTGGAGGGAATGGTAATTGTATCGCTGGCCTGTAACTGTAATTGTATGTAACTGTATGTTTTAACTGCTTACTGTAAGAGTTGTAACTATAGGTATACTGTACTTTGTTATATATATATTGAATCTATATCTCTTTTTAATAACAAATATATCCAGCCAAATCGCAGCTCTCCTCCAAGCAGTCACCTCGCTGCAGGAAACTCAGGTGGAGCCTGTCCAACCAGGTAGAGCAGTAACAATATTCCCCAATGAAAGAACTGGTGAGGTTACAGCTACCGGTAAGTGTGAGACAGTTCATTGCACAGAGACAACAACACCTCACAGTAAACAGATTAGGAACGGAATGGTAGGATTACACCCTGTCTTGGAAATAGTAACCCCCAATGGGGGAACCGATAGTCAGGGAATAATCCTCACCAGGAATAATGCAATGTATTACCCGTGGCCCAGAGATGAGCTGCGATCAATCATTTCAGAATTCCCCGACCCTCGGAAGCATTTAGCCAGATGTCAGAAATTTTTCAGAGATCTGGGTAATGCGTATGAACCGACAAACAAACACTGGCGGATATTTTTGAAAGCGTGCCTACCTCCTAATATTGACACCCAAAAATGTATCACTGATTGTAGACTAGAGTCGGATAGTCTTATGACTGACAAAACACAATCAGGAGAACTTAGAGCAAATTAACATGCAACTAGAGTTGTATTTCCCCACAACTGTTAAGTGGAGAATAATTTTCTCCATAAAACAGAGGGAAAATGAAATGACATCTGAATACTTTAATCAGGACCTGCAAATAATAGATAGATACATGGGGGTATCAGATACAGGGAACAATGCGAATTACAGGGAGGTAGCTGTTTCTGTATTAATGGACGGACTCAATCAGACAGTAAGGGACAGGGTACAAACATTTTTTGCCTGATTGGAGAAAGGCCACAGTAGCTTGTCGTAGAGAGTGCGCGATTGAACACCATAAGAATATTGCTAGGCGTAGAGAACTGCAGGAGGAGAGGCTGGGGATTGAAAGTATACAGGCTCTTACACCAGAGTCTCATCAGCCTAAACCCCAAAAACCCTGGTGGTAAGAAAAGACCGAGAAATTGTTACATTTGTAAAAAAGGACATTCTTACGTTCACCGACAGGGTTACAGTTCAGACGCCACAGGCCTACTCGGCCTTTCAGAGTTCTGCCCAAATCCAGTATATCTCACCAGCATAGGGACACCAGTATCAGTGTGCCTGGTCATGCACATAGGGTGGAGAATGGGAATACGGGTGAAGGGAGACTGTATATAGACACCGATATGCATGATGGCGTGACAGCCTGATGGTGAACGCAAATCTGAAAAATTTTCTTTTTATTATTTCCTTTCTCTTTTCACTTTCCACAGATGGTTTACTTCACACAACTGATAATACACAACAGTTAAACACATTGAAATGCAAGATTTATGTTCCCTACAGAAAGGCCGCTGACCCGGAGAGAACTCGTGACAAAGAGCAGAGTGTAGAGAACCTTGTATCACTGGAGTGTCTGTTTCGGGAAGGTTGAGAGGCAGGACTGTTGAAGGGCATCCGAGCACAGATCTAGAACGGTTGTAGTATCATTCTTTTTTTTTCACCTCCCCCTGCATTTTCCTGTCTTTTCCCCTTCTTATTTTCCTCCTTTCCCTAAACGAAATGGATCGATCACAAGAGACTGCGTTTAGGGTTCTATTAGTAATTCTGGTTTTGATCAAGGACAGTTTGTTTTGGTGAGGGTCCCAGAGAGGTCGAGCAGGGATTAGGAATGGGTTCTGATGGCAAGTATGAATTTGTAGGATCTCAGGATCAGCGCATCACTTTAGTAAAGGTTGGCATCAGTAAGCGCTCTGGTAGTCAGGGAGCTCGGAGGCACTGTGAGGGGTTATTGTCTGATGAATATTGTATTTGTAGGAATTGTGAGAATATAGTTGAGGATGGGTGCATCCAGAGATGTCAGTCCAACCTTAATATCGACATGGACCGTCATCCGTTGAGTGATTACCACTCACTAGTGGGTAAGGTCTTAAACCAGACAGAATGCTGGGTGTGCTCACAGGTACCTCAAGGTCAGAGCAAGTCAGGATTAGTACCGTACCCTTTAGCAGTAGATGAGGTACTCGAATTACGGGGTGGGAGACCGGTGGACAAGAAATTCAATATTTCTAAGCCCCCTAGTTTGAAGCTTCACCAGTATCATGTAGAAAGGTCCTTATTGTGTTTTAATATTTCCAATTACCGAAAACCGGGAAATTTGGAAGTGACGTGTAATAACCAGACAATTACCTTTTCACACAGAGCTGATAGGATACCCATAGACTCTGAACTTGTACGCCAAATAGCCAACAGTGGGAGGTATTTTCGGTATAGGTATACTCGTGGAAGCAAGACCATGTGGGTTGGAAAAGTATCGCCAGGGTATTGTGCCCATATCATCCAGCCCGATACTTGTACTGAGCAGATGGGAGAACTAGGGATTGATTTCTTCACTTGGAAAGTTTGTAATATGGTGATGTCATATTTTGTCCCCTATGATCTCCCAGGTGACGCCTATTTCATATGTGGGAGGAAGGCGTACAAGTGGCTTGCCCCGAGCTCAGAGGGATTGTGTTATATTGGGAGAGTACTGCCAGAGGTCATGACCATAACCCATGATAAGATGAAAGATATTCACCGCAGTGCTCAGGCTCCTTATACTCATACTCACTATGAACACATCATCAAGAGACACCTCATAGATAGGACAGAGCACGCAGCCTCTGATTTAATCCACGAATCCACCGGGATTCAATTCTTTTTCGCATTAGACATCACCCGTACTGCCAGAGGAATTATAAATTATAGGTATATCCATGCGCTAGCGAACTTGATAGATAATATCACTGAGATGTATGATGACACCTTCAGGTATACGGGAAGGGAGTTACAAGCAGGAACTGATTCCACGCAATTGGTTCTCAGGTTTAGGAGAGTGGGCTCAAAATGTCATCATGAGTGTAGGGAAGTTTCTCCTTTGTATCCTGGGAGGCGTCATAATTATTGGTTTGATATTTAGGTGTGTTCGAATTCTGATGCGGCGCAAGCACGGCACAAAATTGATGAGTCTAAGGAGCAAGGGTACTGTTACAGCAGCAGATTTAGTTTCCGACCCATCCATAGACTGTGATATGATAAGGATTGCAAATGAATTTCATGGCCTGTTTCGTTCACCCATTTTTCTTTTGTCTCCCCTTCTGCCCAGATACATCCATCCGGAAAAAGACATCAGCCCTACCCAAAATGTTATGTGAATGTATTTTATTTATATGTCTTATCTTCATCTCTGCAACCTTCAGTTAATGGCACACATAGTCGACAGGTGATATCCACATATACTAGCACTCACATATGTTTCCCCCTCCATGTATCATCAACTAAATGTGCACCCCTTTTGTTGGAACAAGAAGCCGAAAAGAGCTCGGTAGTGTTTGTTGGCCCACTTACAGACCCTTAATACGGGATAAGAAGGATTTAATGTATACTTCGCAATACCTCAAAGCTTATTTAGAACATATACGGCACAATGATACATGCCCCTTAGACATGGATTCATACATACATGCTTTTTACTATCCCACTAAGTCATACATTTCCCACCTACAACTCTCCCCGATCATCTGTAGATATTGTATTGATATTTTTGTTTAGTGATTAGATAGTGGCAGTTATTGGTGACTGCCAAAGGGTGGACTGTCAAAGTCGAAAAATATTGCAGTACACACATCACGTACAAACTACGAACAGATGGCCTCCGTGCGCGTACTTGCTCTGCTGTGCGTGCACATATTCGCAATTTGCGTATGGTCATCCCGCGGTCCTACGCATTAGCGCGTGGTATGGGTATTTACGGTAGAGCTTGTGAACGCATGGAAGGCTATCAAAACACATTACATATTTAATCCAAATAGTGCACAATGTACACATAGAATCCCTGCACCACATCAGAAAGTAACAGCAGTTTAAATGGTATCAGAACAAAGGGATTCACCTTTACAGGATAGGAGGGGACAGAACAAGGTTATAAGGTGGTGTTTGGTATCCAGCTGAAGGGTATTTTAAGGGTAACATTCCGGTGTTGGTTTGAGAAAGATCGCATGTTCCTGCGGATAGTTATGTGCAGGAGCAGAATATAGATATAAACTGTATTTATTGTACATTATGTATGCGGCGGGAATCCAGAGGAGACCACATACAAGAGCAGTTGGGAAAGACATCGCCTACCTATTCAAATCGACCTATGACCTCTTCTGTACTGTAAATGTGCATCCCTGTGTCCAATGGACAAAGAGATTACAGTATCCATTGTGTTAAGTTTTGGATGAATTGTATAAAGAGAGCCTGCAGCAGGCCTGGTCAGACACAAGACTCACAACGTTATCTATCAGATGACGGAGGACCAGACTGGGTAGCACGGCGAATCCACTTATGTATGTAACATTGACTGTAGCCATTTACTCTGTTATATATATATATATATATATATATATATTGTATTATATTGATTGTATTGTATCCCCCTTTCAGCAATAATACGCTGTGGTGTCGGAACCCAGTGGTTTAGCCACAGACTGGTGTCGTGTCTTTCCTTCCCTGATAAGGTTTAAAGTGTAATAGCATCACACTGCATTGCTGCATAAGGTTTAAAGTGTAATAGCATCACACTGCATTGCTGCATGAGGTTTAAAGTGTAATAGCATCACACTGCATTGCTGCATAAGGTTTAAAGTGTATTCGTAACGCATCACATTGCTGTATAAGGTTTAAAGTGTGTTCATTGGGTGTGTACGCGCTGTGTGTACTTTGTACCGCCAGCGCGGCGTTTGTACGCTAAGTCCGTACACAGCACGGGACTTTGTACGCTAATAGCGTACAAAGTACGTAGAGTGTGTATTAAGTACAGCTGCTGCAGCGGCTCCATGGTAAAGTGTATTTAAGGTATAGCTTTCATTCCTGCATATAAAACGGCATTGTCAATTGGGGGCTCTCACGGGATATCACGTTCTTAATGATGCACTGTACATTACAAACGTGGCTGTAATTGACCTGCTCCAATGGACGCATTGAGAAGCTGATGAAAATGACATCCACGTTAATGTATTGTTGTGGTATCAGTAAGCCGCTGATATGAAATTCAAGGGACAATGCGTTTCTCATAATATTTAAGATGCTAAAATTTATTTTTATTGTTGCAAAACAAAGTTCAAATAAGTCATATTCTGTTTGATTCAGATTGGATTGTTTATCTGTTAAGTAGGTTTAAAAGTACATTTAAAAGTTGCTGCATAGCCTTGATATAGTTTTTATTTTTAACTCAGGCCTAAAATATCTTCTGGTGCTTGTATGATGTGTGATTTCTTTGTGACAAAGGAAGCCGCATGGTTAGTCCTCCATTTTGGACTAACCACATGGCCTGTCCACCATTTTGTGTAACCCTCATGGATGTGGAAGGGGGAGGAGCAGCGGCCATTTTGAGAAGGTCATTTTTCTAAATGGCTGATTTTCAGTCTGCTCAGAATAATCAAAATAATCAGCTTTCCTTGGTCACATGAAACACGATTTATGAGTTACCAATGCATTTATTTAACCCATGCCATAGTCAATTACAAATTGTTTCAATGGGGCCTAGTGAAAGTTAATAGTGAGATGAATACTTGATGAAAGAATTAGACACAGATATAAACAAAGTTTTTTTTTCTTTTACCTCTAGGATTTAGTTAACTCTGCTTGCTATAAGATAGCCATTGAAATGCAAATTAACCTGTGTAACTGCTTTTTCCTAGCAGTGAAAAACCACCTTTACAGGCAGCCAAAAGCACATAGCATTGATATGCAAATTAGAAACACTGAATGGGTAAATGAGTCCCATAGGAGACCAGTGAATGGTACATATATATAATATTATAATTATGTGTGTGTTTATATCAATGTATGTTCTGCAAGATGGCTATCCAATCTGAATCATATCATTTAAATTATTGATTATTGCTAGATTCATTTAGACCTGTGTGAAACCGGAGATATTTGTTGCTATATAGTTAAAACTAAAATAAATGTTTAAGGAAGTAAATGTAAAAGACACAAAACGCAGGTCTGGCCCAGTTGTAATAGGGTTTATACAGAAAGAATGTGTGTTGTGTTAAGTGAGCAATTATAGTTGGTATTGCTCACATTTATAGAAGTTGTGGGATTTGTTTAATTGCGGACGTACGGTTTTGTACACGTGTCTCGGACACAGTACGGAACTGCACACGCGGCGTAAGCGACACGCACGGTAGTGTGTTTACGCAAATTGCGTAAGAAGTACGGTCGCTAAGTACAAATTACACAATAGTTCGTTTAGTTTAAAGGCGGGACAGTAACCACGCTACAATAGCACTAACTACCCGGTTTCTAAAAAAATTTTATATAAAAAAAACAAAATTTAGTATAAATAATTTTTTTTAATTGCCTCTTGGGGTAAAGCTGACAACTTGAATGAATCCAAATTTTCTGTACAGAAAAATAAAGTGTATTTGAGTGAGCGAATGCAGGAGTGAGTGGATACTGAACCCAAGAACTGAAGTGGTCTGAAGTGGTCTGAAGTGGTAACACTGGGTTAGTAGAGGCCTGGGGGCGTAGGGTTCGCTACCCAGCGTTATTAGGAACTGAAGTGGTCTGAAGTGGTATCCCATACAACTGAAGTGGTCTAAAGTGGTCTAGGCTAAAGTGGTCTACAGCAATTGTAGGGCATATAGATAACTAGTATCTATAGGCTGTGCTATTGCATCGCATGTCCGTGTGTTCTGCACAGCACAACGTGATACCATTGTGTCATATGCGCTGTGGAAGAGCATACGCAGACGTGATTGAATAGACAAAAAGGGGGTTTTCTTTCACAACGTCGGGAAAGCTCCCTGGTGGGCTTCACTGGAAAGGGTGAAGGGTAGTTATCTAATTTCTCTGTTTTTCACCCTACAAACAATTCCAGTTGAAAGATACCGAAAAGGAATTTTTCGCTGCCTCTCTCAGGAAAATATTCCAAACAGAATTTCCACCAAAAGAAATTACGGTGTAAGGTCTGATAGGAGCCCTAAGTTGGGTACATTGCGATCCGCTACCAACAGTGTATCGTTGTACTGGCCAGCGTGGGCGAGAGTGAGTGGAAGGCGCTCGGGTATACTTCCACCGTCTACTTATATTGAGTATTTTGGTGTTTGTGGGAATTTTTTTAAGTTATTGGAAAAGACCCACAAATATGGGAGCCAGTTGCTCAAGTAAGAGACAGGGTTCAGGCAGAATTGTGGCCAAAAGGCTCAGCAAGGTTTATCATGTGTGAAAAATATGGTTCACACACAGAAGTTTTATGCAATGAGTGGGTATGTATGACTAACAATGATAGGGTACCATTCCCTAAGGTGAGCAGCTTTGAACCAGAGGTATTACAGAATTTAAGGTTAAGGATATGTCTGATAAGATCCAAGAAAACAAAGGATTAGACATACAGATTGTTTACTTTTATGGCAACAGGAGGGGGATATACAAAGAGAATTAGCTTGAGCAGCAGGTTCCAAACCTAGCGGGAAAGCAATGGCGACCGCACCACCACCACTACCGTATATTGCGGGGGAGAAGATGGCTACAGTCAATGGTATATCCATAAAATATAGTAGTATGTAAAAACAATGTATTAACTCTAATTATTTTTTTTTGCAAGATGTATCCTGTTTTTGAAATCTTTTCAAGGTTATAGGTCACAAGAGGATGATGGACTTGCTGGCAGATCAGTTCCTGTCTTTATTTACAGAGAGAGAGAGAGAGACATAAGATGCATTGGAGGGAATGGTAATTGTATCGCTGGCCTGTAACTGTAATTGTATGTAACTGTATGTTTTAACTGCTTACTGTAAGAGTTGTAACTATAGGTATACTGTACTTTGTAATATATATATTGAATCTATATCTCTTTTTTAATAACAAATATATCCAGCCAAATCGCAGCTCTCCTCCAAGCAGTAACCTCGCTGCAGGAAACTCAGGTGGGGCCTGTCCAACCAGGTACAGCAGTAACAATATTCCCCAATGAAAGAACTGGTGAGGTCACAGCTTCCGGTAAGTGTGAGACAGTTCATTGCACAGAGACAACAACACCTCACAGTAAACAGATTAGGAACGGAATGGTAGGATTACACCCTGTCTTGGAAAGAGTAACCCCCAATGGGGGAACCGATAGTCAGGGAATAATCCTCACCAGGAATAATGCAATGTATTACCCGTGGCCCAGAGATGAGCTGCGATCAATCATTTCAGAATTCCCCGACCCTCGGAAGCATTTAGCCAGATGTCAGAAATTTTTCAGAGATCTGGGTAATGCGTATGAACCGACAAACAAACACTGGTGGATATTTTTGAAAGCGTGCCTACCTCCTAATATTGACACCCAAAAATGTATCACTGATTGTAGACTAGAGTCGGATAGTCTTATGACTGACAAAACACAATCAGGAGAACTTAGAGCAAATTAACATGCAACTAGAGTTGTATTTCCCCACAACTGTTAAGTGGAGAATAATTTTCTCCATAAAACAGAGGGAAAATGAAATGACATCTGAATACTTCCATCAGGACCTGCAAATAATAGATAGATACATGGGGGTATCAGATACAGGGAACGATGCGAATTACAGGGAGGTAGCTGTTTCTGTATTAATGGACGGACTCAATCAGACAGTAAGGGACAGGGTACAAACATTTTTTGCCTGATTGGAGAGGGGCCACAGTAGCTTGTCGTAGAGAGTGCGCGATTGAACACCATAAGAATATTGCTAGGCGTAGAGAACTGCAGGAGGAGAGGCTGGGGATTGAAAGTATACAGGCTCTTACACCAGAGTCTCATCAGCCTAAACCCAAAAAACCCTGGTGGTAAGAAAAGACCGAGAAATTGTTACATTTGTAAAAAAGGACATTTTGCTAGAGATTGCAAGAGTAGTAGAGCACATAGCCAATATAGACCCCTAGACAGTGAAAACAAGCCACATTACTAAACACATAGACGTGATCAAGGGACATATAGTAAGGAGTCACGAGCCATATAGAAAACACAGATTCGGTTAATGGGAAGAATGGAATAAATGCAACTTTACCCTTTTGACAGAACTTACTGGGGTTAGGAGGTCTCTAAACTTCTGCTTCTTTCTCTAGCAGAAGTGACCTCTAATTAATTTAACAGAAGTTTTGTTAGAGATGGTATACATATAGCGTGCTCCCGCCTAAGAAGTACGAATTATGTTGGATACCCACGAAAACTAAGGTTGCATTTCGCTGTTCTAGATACATGTCCATCACAGGTAGAGGAAATTATCTCAAAGATACCGGGTTCCCTATGAATTTATTTGGAGATGTGTAAATCTTTACACTCATTAGGAAGATATACACAAACCCAGACCTCGTCACCGGAATATTAAATCATGGCTCACTAATCTGATACTCCACAGAATACATCATATCATGGTGATATGTAATTCTTCATAGTCACTTATGAGATTTACATAAACATACACCCCGCCGCTTTAAATACATCACTCCAAGTTTAATTAACAAATACATTACACTTAACAGCCAAGACACACGAACCAGACAATTAATTGATTGACATTAGCAACATGAGAGGGAACCAATCGAATAAGAGGGCGGTAATTAACTTAACCAATCACGAATCAGACATTAGTTTAAATGACATCCAGATCAGCAGGAACGGAATCCTAGAAAAAGGCTGGAAAGCTGAAACGCGTTGGTGACCAGAAGACACACACGAAAAATTACCACTCCACGCTAAACACACTCCTCTCTCCGGCTGGAGAAGGAGAAAGACATAGACCCGGAGCCCGATCGCCCGCTCACGTGACAACACACGTGACGCCGGCATCAGGGAGAAACAGACGAGACCACGGAAGGAGCAGAGAGAAGCGGCGCCGACTACAGAGACGGGGACCGGCGCCTCTACTGAGACACACCAAGGAAACGAGGCAAGCGGGCACGGGACTGCAGACACCGGCGGCAGACGGACAATCTCTTCCCCGGCGGTAAGTGAGATCTCACAGCCCCACACCCGCTACCCACAGACAAGGACATAAGTAACAGTGTGACAGGCGGGACGCCGCAAACTGGCACACTAGAAATACACACCAACAAACCCACCAGAAATACATAGGCTCGCCACACCTATGGTAAAGGTAACCTATTAAGGTACACCTGACATTTACCCCAGCAGGGGTTCTCTGATAAGGTATACCATCAGGAAGGTATACCAACAAAGGGTAGTCTGCAAGACACACCTGAAAGTGGTATACGGACACTACACATAAAGAGCCCTAACATAAGTGTACCATTAAGGAAGGTACACACAGAAAGGGTAGTCTGCAAGACATACCTGAAGAGGGTCCACCAATTGTACATTGTACTTTGTGTATCAAATAAAATCACAAATCCATATCCAAGGTATATGGTTCATGCTTCATGCACATCAATATACTCACAGATATATTGCGATCATCTTTATAGCACATACTGATCCCTTGCCTCTTTCCCATCACCCCTCCCCCACCCGATCCCCGCAGAGCGCGCTAACCTACCATTTCCAAATCCCTATGAATTTAGAATGGACAGGTCACTGGATTGATGGCTGGGATAGTCCCAGTAGAGATATAACACATACAGATTTTTTTGGGGGGGAGCAGACCGAGTAGAGAATCATTCCCCTTAGTGCCCAATCCAGATGTCAAACTTTGTAAAATCTTCTTTGCCTCTACCAACTTATCTGTTACTAAACTCTATGTGATTTGTCTTCAAAGCTTCCTCTTCATCTCTTACGTTCACCGACAGGGTTACAGTTCAGACGGCACAGGCCTACTCGGTCTTTCAGAGTTCTGCCCAAATCCAGTATATCTCACCAGCATAGGGACACCAGTATCAGTGTGCCTGGTCATGCACATAGGGTGGAGAATGGGAATACGGGTGAAGGGAGACTGTATATAGACACCGATATGCATGATGGCGTGACAGCCTGATGGTGAACGCAAATCTGAAAAATTTTCTTTTTATTATTTCCTTTCTCTTTTCACTTTCCACAGATGGTTTACTTCACACAACTGATAATACACAACAGTTAAACACATTGAAATGCAAGATTTATGTTCCCTACAGAAAGGCCGCTGACCCGGAGAGAACTCGTGACAAAGAGCAGAGTGTAGAGAACCTTGTATCACTGGAGTGTCTGTTTCGGGAAGGTTGAGAGGCAGGACTGTTGAAGGGCATCCGAGCACAGATCTAGAACGGTTGTAGTATCATTCTTTTTTTTTCACCTCCCCCTGCATTTTCCTGTCTTTTCCCCTTCTTATTTTCCTCCTTTCCCTAAACGAAATGGATCGATCACAAGAGACTGCGTTTAGGGTTCTATTAGTAATTCTGGTTTTGATCAAGGACAGTTTGTTTTGGTGAGGGTCCCAGAGAGGTCGAGCAGGGATTAGGAATGGGTTCTGATGGCAAGTATGAATTTGTAGGATCTCAGGATCAGCGCATCACTTTAGTAAAGGTTGGCATCAGTAAGCGCTCTGGTAGTCAGGGAGCTCGGAGGCACTGTGAGGGGTTATTGTCTGATGAATATTGTATTTGTAGGAATTGTGAGAATATAGTTGAGGATGGGTGCATCCAGAGATGTCAGTCCAACCTTAATATCGACATGGACCGTCATCCGTTGAGTGATTACCACTCACTAGTGGGTAAGGTCTTAAACCAGACAGAATGCTGGGTGTGCTCACAGGTACCTCAAGGTCAGAGCAAGTCAGGATTAGTACCGTACCCTTTAGCAGTAGATGAGGTACTCGAATTACGGGGTGGGAGACCGGTGGACAAGAAATTCAATATTTCTAAGCCCCCTAGTTTGAAGCTTCACCAGTATCATGTAGAAAGGTCCTTATTGTGTTTTAATATTTCCAATTACCGAAAACCGGGAAATTTGGAAGTGACGTGTAATAACCAGACAATTACCTTTTCACACAGAGCTGATAGGATACCCATAGACTCTGAACTTGTACGCCAAATAGCCAACAGTGGGAGGTATTTTCGGTATAGGTATACTCGTGGAAGCAAGACCATGTGGGTTGGAAAAGTATCGCCAGGGTATTGTGCCCATATCATCCAGCCCGATACTTGTACTGAGCAGATGGGAGAACTAGGGATTGATTTCTTCACTTGGAAAGTTTGTAATATGGTGATGTCATATTTTGTCCCCTATGATCTCCCAGGTGACGCCTATTTCATATGTGGGAGGAAGGCGTACAAGTGGCTTGCCCCGAGCTCAGAGGGATTGTGTTATATTGGGAGAGTACTGCCAGAGGTCATGACCATAACCCATGATAAGATGAAAGATATTCACCGCAGTGCTCAGGCTCCTTATACTCATACTCACTATGAACACATCATCAAGAGACACCTCATAGATAGGACAGAGCACGCAGCCTCTGATTTAATACACGAATCCACCGGGATTCAATTATTTTTCGCATTAGACATCACCCGTACTGCCAGAGGAATTATAAATTATAGGTATATCCATGCGCTAGCGAACTTGATAGATAATATCACTGAGATGTATGATGACACCTTCAGGTATACGGGAAGGGAGTTACAAGCTTACAAGCAGGAACTGATTCCACGCAATTGGTTCTCAGGTTTAGGAGAGTGGGCTCAAAATGTCATCATGAGTGTAGGGAAGTTTCTCCTTTGTATCCTGGGAGGCGTCATAATTATTGGTTTGATATTTAGGTGTGTTCGAATTCTGATGCGGCGCAAGCACGGCACAAAATTGATGAGTCTAAGGAGCAAGGGTACTGTTACAGCAGCAGATTTAGTTTCCGACCCATCCATAGACTGTGATATGATAAGGATTGCAAATGAATTTCATGGCCTGTTTCGTTCACCCGTTTTTCTTTTGTCTCCCCTTCTGCCCAGATACATCCATCCGGAAAAAGACATCAGCCCTACCCAAAATGTTATGTGAATGTATTTTATTTATATGTCTTATCTTCATCTCTGCAACCTTCAGTTAATGGCACACATAGTCGACAGGTGATATCCACATATACTAGCACTCACATATGTTTCCCCCTCCATGTATCATCAACTAAATGTGCACCCCATTTGTTGGAACAAGAAGCCGAAAAGAGCTCGGTAGTGTTTGTTGGCCCACTTACAGACCCTTAATACGGGATAAGAAGGATTTAATGTATACTTCGCAATACCTCAAAGCTTATTTAGAACATATACGGCACGATGATACATGCCCCTTAGACATGGATTCATACATACATGCTTTTTACTATCCCACTAAGTCATACATTTCCCACCTACAACTCTCCCCGATCATCTGTAGATATTGTATTGATATTTTTGTTTAGTGATTAGATAGTGGCAGTTATTGGTGACTGCCAAAGGGTGGACTGTCAAAGTCGAAAAATATTGCAGTACACACATCACGTACAAATTACGCACAGATGGCCTCCGTGCGCATACTTGCTCTGCTGTGCATGCACATATTCGCAATTTGAGTATGGTCGCTCCCGCGGTCCTGCACATTAGCGAGTGGTATGGGTATTTACGGTAGAGTTTGTGAATGCATGGAAGGCTATCAAAACACATTACATATTTAATCCAAATAGTGCACAATGTACACATAGAATCCCTGCACCACATCAGAAAGTAACAGCAGTTTAAATGGTATCAGAACAAAGGGATTCACCTTTACAGGATAGGAGGGGACAGAACAAGGTTATAAGGTGGTGTTTGGTATCCAGCTGAAGGGTATTTTAAGGGTAACATTCCGGTGTTGGTTTGAGAAAGATCGCATGTTCCTGCGGATAGTTATGTGCAGGAGCAGAATATAGATATAAACTTATTTACTGTACATTATGTATGCGGCGGGAATCCAGAGGAGACCACCTACAAGAGCAGTTGGGAAAGACATAGCCTACCTATTCAAACCGACCTATGACCTCTCCTGTACTGTAAATGTGCATCCCTGTGTCCAATGGACAAAGAGATTACAGTATCCATTGTGTTAAGTTTTGGATGAATTGTATAAAGAGAGCCTGCAGCAGGCCTGGTCAGACACAAGACTCACAACGTTATCTATCAGATGACGGAGGACCAGACTGGGTAGCACGGCGAATCCACTCACGTATGTAACATTGACTGTAGCCATTTACTCTGTTATAGATTTATATATTGTATTGTATTATATTGATTGTATTGTAACCCCCTTTCAGCAATAATACGCTGTGGTGTTGGAACCCAGTGGTTTAGCCACAGACTGGTGTCGTGTCTTTCCTTCCCTGATAAGGTTTAAACTGTAATAGCATCACACTGCATTGCTGCATAAGGTTTAAAGCAGGCATTCCCAACCATGGTCCTCAAGGCACACCAACAGTGCAGGTTTTAGTGATATCCAGGCTACAGCACAGATGGTTAAATCAAAATAGCTCAGCTACTAATTAAGTCACCTGTGCTGAGGGCTGGAGATCACTAAAACCTGCACTGTTAGTGTGCCTTGAGGACCGTGGTTGGGAATGCCTGGTTTAAAGTGTAATAGCATCACACTGCACTGCTGCATAAGGTTTAAAGTGTATTAGTAACGCATCACATTGCTGTATAAGGTTTAAAGTGTGTTCATTGGGTGTGTACGCGCTGTGTGTACTTGGTACCGTCAGCGCGGCATTTGCACGCTAAGTCCATACACAGCACGGGACTTTGTACGCTAATAGCGTACAAAGTACGTAGAGTGTGTATTAAGTACAGCGGCTGCAGCGGCTCCATGGTAAAGTGTATTTAAGGTATAGCTTTCATTCCTGCATATAAAACGGCATTGTCAACCACTACAGCGGATACTGATTGGCTATAGAGTATAATATGCTGTACTAAACAGTAATAATGTGCAGTACTGGACTGTACTTACTAATCATTAGTGACAGCTGCAGTAATTCCAGCTTCCTGGGCTGTCTGGTCACTAGGTTTCTTCACCTCCGCTGAGTGACCTGACGCTGTGGGACCGGTCATATGCCAAGACGATTTCACGGCGGGCTCGGTCAGAAGCCCGTCGCTTTTCCCAGTTGTTGGCAAATGGCCGGTCCCGCCACCTCAGCAGGATTAGGAGCCCCCCCATAAATAGCGGCTGCCATGTGTCGCCATTTTCAGCAGAGTGCAGTCCCTAGCGCATGACGCTGGATGCACAATTCATGACAGATAGGATAAATAAATTGTGTGCCCCCACTGGGGTTAGAACCAAGGGAGCACTAACTGCAAGCACCTTACTCTAACCGCTAGGCCACAGCTATCTTTGGTACGAGTAAACACCCCTGGTGTATGTGTTTTGACCTGTGTGTGGAGTGCGGTTTCTTCCAGGACTTGGGTACTACAGTATACAGCATAATGTGTATGGCAGCACAACAATGGAGACATCTGGAAGTCTGAGATATTAAAGCTGTTTATGCTAACAAAATCCAGAACTTAGTACACAATGTAACGACAATATCAATAGCATGAATGGGGGGCAGCGTGGCTGGGGGAAGTGCTTTGGTACAGGCATACAGGGAGCTCAGTGGGAAAGAATACTAATGAGTGATCAATGGGGGAAGGTGCAGAAGCCTGCATTGAGTTGCATACTGTAGTGTAGGGAGCTGCCTAGACTGTGAACAATTATTATTATTATCCTTTATTTATATGGCGCCACAAGGGTTCCGCAGCACCCAATTACAGAGTACATATGCACATAATCAAAACAGGAAAACAGTGACTTACAGTTGATGACTATTTAGGACAAGTACAGGGTAACTAAGCATAACTACACCAGTAAATGGCAGAGAAGTTCCAGGTGGCCAAAAACTGCTTGATTTGGGCAGTTGAGGATTATTAAAGTAAGAAAAGGATAAGCACATGAGGGAAGAGGGCCCTACTCGTGAGAGCTTACAATCTAAGGGGAGGGGTAGACAGACAGGGGTGACACAGATGGGGTACATAGAGAGCGTAGAACAGAGGGTTAGGATACAGTACAGTGTACTGTAACAATACAGTGTGAATAGCACATTATCATACCGTGGCATAGAATACTGTAGAAGATATATATTTTTCAGATGTAAAGGGAAGAAGCGACACACCAAATAACTTTATTGCATTAAAAAATTATAAATACATAAAAAATAATAATAATTGCACGCCCCGCTGGGTATCGAACCCGGGGTGTACACATTGTGGGCGGACACTGTATTCGTTAGGCCACAGCCAACTGTGGTAAGAGTTAGCATCACTAGTGTATATGTGATGTGTTTTGTCTGAGTTGAGTTAAAAAAAAAATGTTGGATTGAATTCGCCAAGCATGGCGGCGCAGCAATAGAGACCATCTGGAAGTCATATTAAAGAGATAGGGACCCAGTGGCACAGTGCATTACATATTTCTCTCCGTTTGATAGCAACTAAACCTGATTCTTTCCGAGATAATAAAGCTGTTTATGCTAATAAAATCCAGGATTTAGTATACAATGTAATGACAAAATGAATTGCGTAAACAGGGCGGCAGCGTGGCATTGTATTTTGTATAAAGGGATTTTTTTTATAAAGGGAAGTGATTAATGGTTTTTTATTGTCAACAATAAATGTCAGCCAATCAGAAGGCGGCGCTAGGAAGGGTCCATTGGCTATTTGAGGCATGCGCTGTACAGTTTAGGAAAAGTGACATATGGTGGACAGTAAGAATGCACGTTACAATTATAAAGTGACGTTACATTTATAACGCAACCTATAACTGGACTTATAACGCATGAAGCCGACGCGAGTTGCATGGCGCTCGCTATGCAGCAACGATACATGAGGACACATCTGTATATAGGACAGGTGGGCATGGGTTTTAATTGTGCACCTGCAACCTTGTCTTTGTATGCAGTACTACTGAAAGGTCTCTGAAGGGTCGCACCTCTCATTACCGGCGTGCACCCCAGGACCCCTCCCCTGTAATCTATATGACTCCCAGGCATCTTCTAATTTTTACAAATATTTAATTTTACAAGAGTATTTATAGATAACTTTTTATTATGTGTATGTTGAAACTGCACGTTATAGACCACATAAGTATACTCACTTGCTTGAGTTTTGGTAATTAAACTGATAAACACCGTTCATTGGCTACTGAATGCCTTAAATACTGCAATTCCCATGTATCTGGATCACCTTCTGAGAAATCTGACACACTCTTTGTCGGAGAAATGCACCAAGGGATCCAAACCGCACTTATAAGAGTCCCCACTGGTTGTGCTGACAACAGAGACGCTAACCACCCACATTGCCAGCAAACACCAAACAGCATCCTCCCTCCCCGGGACTTGGATTCCTTTTAACGCTGCTTCGCCCAGGTGCACTGGACACAGCAACAACGAATTCAACCAAGCGGTGAGCTAAGCTGACATCAGGCGACAGGGGTGGGGTCGTAGCATAACGCAGGTTTACGGAGGACTCAATCACACCTCCAGGCTGACACACTAATCATTATAAAGAACCCTGTGCAAACTTACCTTGTGAGGAATAACGGGATTTCATGTGAAAGAAATATCACGCAACCATTAACCAGGTGGAACTTACAATCTCCATTGAAGTATTTTAACATGCTGTGTCCAAAATGGGATTATAAATGTACCCTCTTTGTGTGCAATTAATTTGAATATATTTGTGTCACCTAAGTGGATACCTAAGTGCGGTTATTTTATATTAATGTATTATTGTCAATAGATATATAATTGATTTTATGTGTATAAATAAATTGTGTACTTTTAAGTATATGCGCTCTCTTTACCTCTATATATTATAGAAAGTAGTGTTTTTGTTTGGAGTTATCAGAACACCGTATGGGAGCAGCAACTAATCAGAATACTACATAATTATATTGCAGCATTATTGTGGTGTTTAACTATTGGAGCACCTGATTTGATTCTTTTTATTAAGGGTCATTAATATATACATTTTTAAAAAAAAAACAAATCTTATATTGCTACTGTACCTTCAAAGTATACACTTTTGCCACTCTGAGATGATTGTTCTATAAACTTTGTTTTTTCTTTTTTTTTCAATTGCAATTTTATAACTAATATCATATTTACCAGTAAAATGTGTGTTTTAATACCTTTGGACCTTGTTGTTTTCCTTAATGTGGAGCAGAGAATACTCTTCTATGTAATTTTTGATACTAATTTTTGTACAACTTCCTTCTCTTACTGCAGGCGAACTACTTGTGTCTCAAATCTTATTTGTAGTGCCAAGTGTTTGAATAGTGGTATTTGCTTTTTGATAGATCAGAGATGTGTTTTCCAGTAAGTGGAACATATTTACTCAAATGTGATAGTGTGGGTAATGCATCCTGAAGAAACACAATCTCAAAATACATTTTCAGTATTTTTTCTCTAAAACATCAAAAATGTGTTTGCCAGTCTCTCGATACATTGAATTCCAATATAGTTATATTCTTCTTCTTCAACTATGTGATGAGATTTGTGTAAAATATAACAATTACATTAGCAAATACCAATAAAAGAATTTCAAGTACATGATTCTTTATTTACATTTCACATAAAACAGCAATATAATGATGTAAAAAAGTACTGTGTCTGCAACAAAATAAGAAAAAACTTATGGAAATCAATAATAAAATGATTCACTTTATTGGTCCATACAACCATAAGCAATAAATTAGAGATTTTTATATTTTTGTAAAATATTTTATAGGAGTGCCTTATCTTGGATGTCCACATGTTTATGGAGCACTGCATGCAGCCTTTGGCTGTGTGTGCTAGCAGTGGTTATAAAACAGCGGATGAACATGATTTAGCAAACTCCACTTTATAGATTTATCTGTGCATGCTATGAAAATAGTTCTCTGTTTTATGGCTTAAAGGCAGACTGTAGCTCTTTGAATGCAGCTTTTCTCTGTTCTTTTTCTTCCGCTTGTCTCTTTTTTTCTTCTTGTTCAGCTTTGATCTCTTGCTCAAATCTGCTGCCATGATTGATGGCTTGTACCTAGATGTT
The DNA here is from genome assembly GCF_028390025.1 of Pseudophryne corroboree. NCBI lineage: Eukaryota > Metazoa > Chordata > Amphibia > Anura > Myobatrachidae > Pseudophryne > Pseudophryne corroboree. Next base: position 172,327,378 of record NC_086453.1, on the reverse strand, counting down.
TAAAAAGATCCACAGTTGTAGAGACCATCTCCAGTATGTTTGTTAGAAAAGCTTGTACAGATTTATAGTGTATAGTACTAGCCATTTTTAATGTATATATTTACAAGACTCAATTTTATTTGACAGAACCTAACACCAAATATAGAAGAAGAATGTTCTCAATATGTTGTTTTGAGAGCCAGATTGTAAGTATTTACTTCCACACAGAATTGGAGTTTTAAATATTGATGCAAATTGAAACCGACCAGTATTCAAAAAGGAATTGATAGAATAAGCATAGTAAATTAATTAGCATTATTATATATTCTGAATTAATTCGCTGTGGTTTTTGATAATTAAACCTGCTGCTTAATTCTAGGTAATGTTCTTACGTATTCATTTAAGTGACATAAATAGCTTGTTGTAAAGAATAAACCTACATTAGAGAACTTTTCTTATTTTGAGATTAACTCTGTAGAACAGACCTAGAGAGTTTTTATTTCTAACACTGGTATGTAGGTTTTCACTGAATCACAAGAACCAATCAGTAGCTTCTTTCATTGTCTAACTTGCACTACACATAGAAAATCTAATTGCTGTTTTTTTGTTTCAACAGCTTAGTGTAAAGTTTGCACCTACAGTAAATGCTATGTTAATAAATGAGCATTATAGCAGGGGTGTTCAACATGTGGCCTATCAGCTGCTGTACAACTACATATTCCAGCATGCCCTGCCACAGTTGTGCTATTAGAGCATGCTACAACTGTGGTAGGGCATGCTGAGATGTGTAGTTCCGCAGCAGGTGGAGGGCCACATGTTGAATATGATATTGTATAATTACACAAGATAACACCTGTATACATGTAAGCACTTAAATATAGGAAAGGTTTACTTTAGATGACAAGTCCATGTATAAACTTCAATGGATCCAATTAGGAGGATCCTTCCATAGATACACACAGTTTGTATCATGTATAATATCGATCAGAAAAGACACAAAGGGTGGAATTCAAATGTTTGAAAAGTTGGTTGGGTGTCTGTTTTTTACTGTCTATTAGATAGGAAAAAACAGACTCCCAACTGACTTTTCAAACATTTGAATCTCCCCCAATAAGTGCACAATAGTGTGATACTGATGATGTGACACTTCAAAACTTATTAAGTACAGATGTCCTGTACCCTGCACTGTGAATGTTTACATGGTGTGTTCAATAAAAACATGAGAACATATAATTGTTTGTGTGGTATTAGTTTCAGCAGACTGTGTTTGTCTATTGTGACACAAAACACATTTTATGACCAATTTATGCACAAATCCATGAAATTCCAAAGGGTTCACATACATTTTCTTGCAACTGTATGCCCTGCTTAAGAAAAAGATCTTTAGGCACAAAAGTTACAGAAATCTAAAAAGTAGCTGTTTACAATTTGGGAAAGAACTATAGACAAATCAAGAACTTTCCACAGTCACTTTAAATGGAACAAGGACTTCCCTAAAAGGACAAGTGATGCATTTCACAATTCTATCATACAGCTGTAGCCACACTTGTTGTTGCTGCTGCTACACCATACAGGCGTCTTATATGTGCCATACAAATAGCGCAGGTTGGCGAAGGCGTGATAAAATGCAAGAGGATCCACAGCATGCAATACCCAACTTCACCGCTGGGTGCCGATTGTTCCACTAGTAAAAACTGCAGTACAGTGCTGAATAGCAGATGGATATGGCACTACAAAATACTGTACAATGTAACAAGCGCTGACAAGCAGGCCAGTGTACAGTAATACAGTAGTTCTTCTTTTAATACAAAGATACTGCAGAGTGGAGTACGAAATCACCAGAATGGCAGACACACAGTGACAACATGCCTTACAACTGAACGCTCCCCTGGGGTGCTGTATAAAATGATCCCTATGTACAGTAGAAATGTGAACACAGAAAAAGATTTGCTCAGCGTCTCCAACGCACACAAAGCAGTTCAGAGTTCTGTGCAGCTCTCTAATAGATAAAATAAGATTTTACTCACCGGTAAATCTATTTCTCGTAGTCCGTAGTGGATGCTGGGAACTCCGTAAGGACCATGGGGAATAGACGGGCTCCGCAGGAGACTGGGCACTCTAAAAGAAAGATTAGGTACTATCTGGTGTGCACTGGCTCCTCCCTCTATGCCCCTCCTCCAGACCTCAGTTAGGATACTGTGCCCGGAAGAGCTGACACAATAAGGAAGGATTTTGAATCCCGGGTAAGACTCATACCAGCCACACCAATCATACCGTATAACTCGTGATACTATACCCAGTTAACAGTATGAAATATAACTGAGCCTCTCAACAGATGGCTCAACAATAACCCTTTAGTTAGGCAATAACTATATACAAGTATTGCAGACAATCGGCACTTGGGATGGGCGCCCAGCATCCACTACGGACTACGAGAAATAGATTTACCGGTGAGTAAAATCTTATTTTCTCTGACGTCCTAGTGGATGCTGGGAACTCCGTAAGGACCATGGGGATTATACCAAAGCTCCCAAACGGGCGGGAGAGTGCGGATGACTCTGCAGCACCGAATGAGAGAACTCCAGGTCCTCCTCAGCCAGGGTATCAAATTTGTAGAATTTAGCAAACGTGTTTGCCCCTGACCAAGTTGCAGCTCGGCAAAGTTGTAAAGCCGAGACCCCTCGGGCAGCCGCCCAAGATGAGCCCACTTTCCTCGTGGAATGGGCTGTTACTGATTTAGGATGCGGCAATCCACCCGCAGAATGCTCCAGCTGAATTGTGCTACAAATTCAGCGAACAATAGTCTGCTTAGAAGCAGGAGCACCTATTTTGTTGGGTGCCTACAGGATAAAAAAACGAGTCAGTTTTCCTGACTCCAGCCGTTCTGGAAATATAAATTATAAAAGGCCCTGACTACGTCCAGTAACTTGGAATCTTCCAAGTCCCTAGTAGCCGCAGGCACTACAATAGGTTGGTTCAAGTGAAAAGCTGATACCGCCTTAGGGAGAAACTGGGGACGAGTCCTCAATTCTGCCCTATCCATATGGAAAATCAGATAAGGGCTTTTACATGACAAAGCCGCCAATTCTGACACACGCCTGGCCGAAGCCAAGGCCAATAACATGACCACTTTCCACGTGAGATATTTCAAATCCACAGTTTTAAGTGGCTCAAACCAATGTGATTTTAAGAAACTCAACACCACGTTGAGATCCCAAGGTGCCACAGAAGGCACAAAAAAGGGGTTGAATATGTAGCACTCCCTTTACAAATGTCTGAACTCCAGGCAGTGAAGCCAGTTCTTTCTGGAAGAATCGACAGAGCCGAAATCTGGACCTTAATGGAACCCAAATTTAGGCCCATAGTCACTCCTGACTGTAGGAAGTGCAGAAAACGACCCAGCTGAAATTCCTCTGTTGGGGCCTTCCTGGCCTCACACCACGCAACATATTTTCGCCAAATACGGTGATAATGGTTTGCGGTTACTTCTTTCCTGGCTTTTATCAGCGTAGGAATGACTTCCTCCGGAATGCCCTTTTGCTTTAGGATCCGGAATTCAACTGCCATGCCGTCCAACGCAGCCGCGGTAAGTCTTGGAACAGACAGGGCCCCTGCTGTAGCAGATCCTGTCTGAGCGGTAGAGGCCATGGGTCCTCTGATATTATTTCTTGAAGTTCTGGGTACCAAGCTCTTCTTGGCCCATCCGGAACCACGAGTATCGTTCTTACTCCTCGTTTTCTTATTATTCTCAGTACCTTTGGTATGAGAGGCAGAGGAGGGAATACATAAACCGACTGGTACACCCACGGTGTCACTAGAGCGTCCACAGCTATTGTCTGAGGGTCCCTTGACCTGGCGCAATATCTAGTTTTTTGTTTAGGCGGGACGCCATCATGTCCACCTGTGGCCTTTCCCAACGGTTTACCAACAGTTGGAAGACTTCTGGATGAAGTCCCCACTCTCCCGGGTGTCGGTCGTGTCTGCTGAGGAAGTCTGCTTCCCAGTTGTCCACTCCAGGAATGAACACTGCTGACAGTGCTAAGACGTGATTTTCCGCCCATCGGAGAATCCTTGTGGCTTCTGCCATCGCCATCCTGCTTCTTGTGCCGCCCTGTCGGTTTACATGGGCGACTGACGTGATGTTGTCTGATTGGATCAGTACCGGCTGGTTTTGAAGCAGAGGCCTTGCCAGACTTAGGGCATTGTAAATGGCCCTCAGTTCCAGAATATTTATGTGTAGGGACGACTCCTGACTTGACCAAAGTCCTTGGATATTTCTTCCCTGTGTGACTGCCCCCCAGCCTCGAAGGCTGGCATCCGTGGTTACCAGGACCCAGTCCTGTATGCCGAATCTGCGGCCCTCTTGAAGATGAGCACTCTGCAGCCACCACAGTAGAGATACCCTGGTCCTTGGAGACAGGGTTATCAGCCGATGCATCTGAAGATGCGATTCCGACCACTTGTCCAAGAGGTCCCACTGAAAGGTTCTTGCATGGAACCTGCCGAATGGAATTTTGCTTCGTAAGAAGCTACCATTTTTCCCAGGACTCGTGTGCAGTGATGCACCGATACCTGTTTTGGTTTCAGGAGGTCTCTGACTAGAGATGACAGCTCCTTGGCTTTCTCCTGTGGGAGAAACACTTTTTTCTGTTCTGTGTCCAGGACCATCCCCAGGAACAGGAGGCGTGTGGTAGGAACCAGCTGTGACTTTGGAATGTATAGAATCCATCCGTGCTGTTGTAGCACTTCCCGAGATAGTGCTACTCCGACCAACAACTGCTCCATGGACCTCGCCTTTATAAGGAGATCGTCCAAGTACGGGATAATTAAAAACTCCCTTTTTTCGAAGGAGTATCATCATTTCTGCCATTACCTTGGTAAAGACCCTCGGTGCCGTGGACAGTCCAAACGGCAGTGTTTGGAATTGGTAATGGCAATCCTGTACCACAAATCTGAGGTACTCCTGGTGAGGATGGTAAATGGGGACATATAGGTAAGCATCCTTGATGTCCAGGGATACCATGTAATCCCCCTCATCCAGGCTTGCAATAACCGCCCTGAGCGATTCCATCTTGAACTTGAATTTTTTTATGTATGTGTTCAAGGACTTCAAATTTAAAATGGGTCTCACCGAACCGTCCGGTTTCGGTACCACAAACAGTGTGGAATAGTAACCCCGTCCTTGTTGAAGTAGGGGCACCTTGACTATCACCTGCTGGGAATACAGCTTGTGAATTGCCTCTAGCACAGCCTCCCTGCCTGAGGGAGTTGTCGGCAAGGCAGATTTGAGGAAACGGCGGGGGGGAGACGCCTCGAATTCCAGCCTGTACCCCTGAGATACTACTTGAAGGATCCAGGGATCCACCTGTGAGCGAGCCCACTGATCGCTGAAATTTTTGAGGCGGCCCCCCACCGTACCTGGCTACGCCTGTGGAGCCCCCGCGTCATGCGGTGGACTCAGAGGAAGCGGGGGAAAAATTTTGATTCTGGGAACTGGCTGACTGGTGCAGCTTTTTCCCTCTTCCCTCGTCTCTGTGCAGAAAGGAAGCGCCTTTGACCCGCTTGCTTTTCTGAAGCCGAAAGGACTGTATCTGATAATACAGTGCTTTCTTAGGCTGTGAGGAAACCTGAGGTAAATTTTTTTCTTCCCAGCTGTTGCTGTGGATACGAGGTCCCAGAGACCATCCCCAAACAATTCCTCACCCTTATAAGGCTCTATGTGCCTTTTAAAGTCAGCATCACCTGTCCAGTGTCGGGTCTCTAATACCCTCCTGACAGAATGGACATTGCATTAATTCTGGATGCCAGCCGGCAAAATATCCCTCTGTGCATCCCTCATATATAAGACAACGTCTTATGTTCGCAAAATAGTATCCCTGTTTGACAGGGTTACAGACCACGCTGCAGCAGCACTATCTGCAGGTCTCAGTCTAGTACCTGAGTGTGTAAATACAGACTTCAGGATAGCCTCCCGCTTTTTATCAGCAGGTGCCTTCAAAGTGGCCGTATCCTAAGACGGCAGTGCCACCTTTTTTGACAAACGTGTGAGCGCCTTATCCACCCTAGGGGATATCTCCCAGCGTAACTTATCCTCTGGCGGGAAAAGGTACGCCATCAGTAACTTTTTAGAAATTACCAGTTTCTTATCGGGGGAACCCACGCTTTTTCACACTTCATTCACTCATTTGATGGGGGAACAAAACACTGCCTGTTTTTTCTCCCCAAACATAAAACCCTTTTTTAGTGGTACTTGGGTTAATGTCAGAAATGTGTAACACATTTTTTATTGCCGGGATCATGTAACGGATGTTCCTAGTAGATTGTGTATATGTCTCAACCTCGTCGACACTGGAGTCAGACTCCGTGTCGACATCTGTGTCTGCCATCTGAGGGAGCGGGCGTTTTTGAGCCCCTGATGGCCTTTGAGACGCCTGGGCAGGCGCGGGCTGAGAAGCTGGCTGTCCCATAGCTGTTACGTCATCCAGCCTTTTATGTAAGGAGTTGACACTGTCGGTTAATACCTTCCACCTATCCATCCACTCTGGTGTCGGCCCACAGGGGGCGACATCCCATTTATCGGCATCTGCTCCGCCTCCACATAAGCCTCCTCATCAAACATGTCGACACAGCCGTACCGACACACGCACACACACAGGGAATGCTCTGACTGAGGACAGGACCCCACACAGCCCTTTGGGGAGACAGAGAGAGAGTATGCCAGCACACACCAGAGCGCTATATAATGTAGGGATAAACACTATCACTGAGTGAATTTTCCCCAATAGCTGCTTGTATAAACAATATTGCGCCTAAATTTAGTGCCCCCCCCTCTCTTTTTAACCCTTTGAGCCTGAAAACTACAGTGGAGAGCCTGGGGAGCTGTCTTCCAGCTACACTGTGAAGAGAAAATGGCGCCAGTGTGCCGAGGGAGATAGCTCCGCCCCTTTTTCACAGACTTTTCTCCCGCTTTTTTATGGATTCTGGCAGGGGTAATTATCACATATATAACCTCTGGGGCTATATATTGTGATTATTTTGCCAGCCAAGGTGTTTTTATTGCTGCTCAGGGCGCCCCCCCCCCCCCCCAGCGCCCTGCACCCTCAGTGACCGGAGTGTGAAGTGTGTATGAGGAGCAATGGCGCACAGCTGCAGTGCTGTGCGCTACCTTGGTGAAGACTGAAGTCTTCTGCCGACGATTTTCCAGACCATCTTCATGCTTCTGGCTCTGTAAGGGGGACGGCGGCGCGGCTCCGGGAACGAACACCAAGGACGGGTCCTGCGGTCGATCCCTCTGGAGCTAATGGTGTCCAGTAGCCTAAGAAGCCCAAGCTAGCTGCAAGCAGGTAGGTTCGCTTCTTCTCCCCTTAGTCCCTCGTTGCAGTGAGCCTGTTGCCAGCAGGTCTCACTGTAAAATAAAAAACCTAACATATACTTTCTTTCTAGGAGCTCAGGAGAGCCCCTAGTGTGCATCCAGCTCGGCCGGGCACAGAAATCTAACTGAGGTCTGGAGGAGGGGCATAGAGGGAGGAGCCAGTGCACACCAGATAGTACCTAATCTTTCTTTTAGAGTGCCCAGTCTCCTGTGGAGCCCGTCTATTCCCCATGGTCCTTACGGAGTTCCCAGCATCCACTAGGACGTCAGAGAAAATATCATTACAATCAGTGATAGAGATTAGGACACAGCACTATAAAAAAAACACAATGAGATACATCACTATGTCAGTCACCTGCCTATATGGCTCTCTTGACATAGTGGTATCGCTGATGGTTACCATGGCTGTGAGCTAGAGTTCGATTCCCACACAGGACACACTTGTATAATATATATGTGTAAAAAGTAGCATCTACAGTTTTTTCTAAATTTCCCAGAACAAGTTCTTTTGCGCTTCGTATAGACTCAGACATACACACTAAGCAGTACACCCAGTCCGTGAGATCACAAGTCTCACGGGGGGTGGGATTGGGGATGAGGGAGACTGCCTATTAAAGTAATGGGGAGGCCCGGGATGTAGTACAGTAAACTCAGTCTCATAAAGATAAGTCTCGTAATTTGAAAAGCCCAACTTGTATTGTACCAGTAAAAAAAAAGTTGCTTTTTGTCTAATTTTGACTGTATATCTGTGAGCATGTGTAAGTCTGCGTACAAAGCAAGACAGAACTTGTTTTGGGAAAATTAGAAAAAAAGCTGTGGATACTACGTTTTACAAAGATATACATGTGTCCTTTGCAGGAATTGAACCCTACTGTAGCTCACAGGCATGGCAACCATCAGCAATACTAATACTGTATGCCAGAAAAGCCAGAGAGGTGACTGACACCTGCAGTGACATAGTGAATTGTGCCCATTGTAACTTTTTTTATAGTGCTCTGTCTCCAAACTCTATTGCTGATTGTAATGATTTTTTTCTTTTAAAGAGTTGTGTAGAACTCTGAACTATGCTTTTCTTTGCGTGCAAATGAGATGCTGAGCAAATTTTCTGTGTTCACATTTCTACTTAATGTAGGGATTATCTAAACAAAAGTATTCTTAAACTACAAGCAACCTTTGACTGTACAATGGAAACTTCATACATGCACAATGGTGGTTTTCAAAAGTGAAGCCTTGTGGACGAACACCAGTATTGCACCTTCCAGAGACTCAATTCATTACAGTGCGACTATATAGGTCATGCTGTGACAAGGTGCAGGGAAATATAATGCAACTAGTTTTTTTGCAATACATGCCACACTGAGGATAGATGAGCGTGGCTACATCTGTACTCAACACCAAAATCATCAGCTGGAAAAAGTAAACTAGGCTACTTTCTCCCTACTTTCATCCAAGTAACCTAACATATCCATCTGCAACGCTGTGTCATGGAACCCCCTCTGTCTATTTAAAAAAAAAATATGCACAGTAATACACCGGGCTACATTCTTATATACTGGTTTGGCTCACAAAATAGTCTCTACAAATGGGAGAATTTAGTGAAAAATGTAAATGGATTTGTATATTTTTTAGGTGACTGGTAAATCACTGTTGTGAATTATTTTAGGGAAAACCCTATTATATTGATGTGTATTATATGTTTTCTATTGGATTTACCTTTGCTTCAAAAAAGCTTTTTGCTCCTTTCACACCCTCAATGGAAACATCTATTTCTGAGAGTCTCGCAAGAGCATGCAGCCCGCTGTCCTCCTCCAACTCCCCTGCAGCAGCTTTGCGGAAAATTAATAGAAACTTAAAAGAGAGGGGAAAAAACGTTTTAGAGACAAAATTATAAGTTGTAGTAACATGTATCCGCAATTAAATAATAATAAAGTGGTCTAACGCACAAACTACATGTAACTTTGGAAATAAGTTGATTTATATAATTGTGACTATGGGGACCCACTCACGACTAAAATACGATCTGCAGGATGATTAATATACATAATACATAATAACTGCCTGGGAGTGTGTTATCTGGATTGGGCAGCCAGGCACTTACATGTACAAATTGTGTGTTTATTCTGTTTTGAAAGGCTGATCAAAGGCATGGATCTGTTTGGACAGAGGTCTGTTTACTATAAAGCAGGGGGTCATGTATACAGGCTAGAGAAGATACTATGGGGGAATTAAAATTTTGAATAGTCAGTTGGGTGTCTGTTTTTTCCTATCTAATACACAGGGAAAAGAACAACCGACTTTTCAAACATTTGAATTCCCCCCTAAGTCTAACAAGGTGTGAAATCTCATTCCTGACCAGGGAGGCCTGCAGTACATAGCCAAACTCCCCTCACCCCCATACGCTTAAACCAGAGGGGAAAACCTTTCCCTATGTACTGTAATGGGGGTGGGGTGGGGGTGGGGTGGGGGGGGCGGCAGAGTCCAACTAGTATATGAGCTGAGTAAAGGGATCAGCCATTGTTCATTTTCGCTAGGAGACCAGAAACTGAGAATGCATCATATCTTCAAGAAGAGATCTCAATTCCTGAAGATATGATGCCCTCTCCAGGTGATCTGGACTTTGTTTTTTCCCTTTATTTGTCTTTCTTGAAATTGATAGTAACTTGTGTGAACTTTCACTACATTCCAATTGTAAAGCGCAACGGAATTTGCTGCACTATATAAGAAACTGTTAATAAATAATCTTTGTAACCATAAGGTTTGATATGATTACGGTACAAAACAAAAACTGTAACATTAACAGTAACATTGTGCCATCAATAAATAAGTACACTGAAAATTAAATCCGTTTGTGCGTTTCATTCATGCCAGTATATAACGAGTCCTCAGGAAACTCCAACAGATGCAAGAATAATATCTATGATATCTAATAATAGCATGACAGTGACAGAGGACCTTACACAGTAGAACGTTACAATATATATTCATCATCCCATCATACATTTAGGAGATTCTATATAGTCACATCAGGTCTGCCCAATCTAGTTACACCATCTATCCCACTTCTCAGAAAATTTAGAAATGGAGCCACATGCATTGAACATATGATGTTCATGTCAGGCTACATCGTTAACCAGTGCCCTCCATTTACTGTATATACATTTGGGGAATCCGCTGAAAACCAGACCCTTAGCTAGAGTAGTAAGACAAAGGACATATTTATAAATTGTGACTGAGTGTGTCTCTTCAAGGTCCAGGCCGAACACCCATATTCTTGGATTTATAGCAGGAAGTGAAGGGGTAGTTAACACATCCTGACATATACCTTCCCAGAAAGCAGAAACCATAGGACAGTCCCATAGCAAGTGCCAAAACCCAAAATCTTCAGCCTGACACTTAGGACAACAGGAATTGCCTCTGAGACCAGCTCTCTGCAAGGACACAGGTGTACAGTAAAACCTATAATGGACATAAAAAACACTTGTCTATATGTAATACAGGGGGTGGTGTATTTAATAGATCCCAGTATTTGGATCCAGTGTTCAATAGATAAAGGTTCCAGATCCAACTCCCATTTTAGACAGAGGCCATTTAATTGGTCCGGATTAAATCTATCATTTATAGCAGCATATGTAGAGGATATTTTCCCCTTCAGGCCTAAATTAAATAGCAGCACTTTAACAGGTGAGTCTGAGACCACCAGGGAACCATGGGCAAATTGGGCTTGTACAGCATGTCGTAACTGGAAATATCTAAACAGAGCAGTGTTAGGAATGCTAAATTCCTCTACAACTGTTGAAAGGATTTAAATACTCCCTCATGATAAAGTTGACCCACTGAAAACACTCCCCTAATAATCCAGATGTTATCCAATGATAATTTGTACAATTCAGAATATGTGTAATTAAACAATAGAGGAGCGCAACTATCCTGATCTGACCAGTCATAAAGAGTATGCACAAAACACCAGACAAGGCTTGACATAGCAAATTAGGTAATCCAGCAGCGGAGACGCCAGAGAACAGAAATTGGAGAGGAGAAAAGGAAAAAGCAGAGAAGCACCCCACCCACTCGGCCAAGAATCCTGCCATAGTCAGGTCCACCGAGTCCATTGTCCAGCTAGATAAGTGTGTCAGCTGTGCAGCAATATAATAAAATCTAAGATTAGGGAGGCCTAATCCCCCTGATAACTGGGATTTATATAGAGTTCTAATAGAGACCCTTACTGGTTTGCTGCCCCAGATAAATGATGATAGGACACTCTCAATCCCACAAAATACTTTTTTTGGAAAATAAACTGGGGAGCTTTGTAAAACATACAAAAATTTAGGCTGGATGCCATTTAAAATAGATTGATGCGGCCCAGTACAGATAAAGGCAGTTTTCTCCAGGCATGAGCTTTTTAATTAAATACCAATACTATGGGGTCAATATTTTGAGCCACGTATTCTGTAGCTCGGGGTGTGATCCAAACACCAAGGTACTTGAACCGTAGTGTCCACTGTAAGGGGTACATCCTCAGGAATATGACTGGAGATAGGGAAAATATTCGACTTACCCCAATTAATCAACAGACTTGAAAAAGTACCAAAACCTTTCAACTATTTGAAACATATTCTGTAGGGAGCCCACAGAATCTTGCAAAAAGGAGGATCATGTCATCTGCGTAAAGTGCCACTATCTCCACAACCTCCCTAACATTAGGTACCCAAACCTCCTCAGTGGTGCGCAACAAGCTAGCCAGTGGTTTGATAGCAATTGCAAATAGAGCAGGGGAGAGGGGGCAACCCTGTCGGGTTCCCCTCTCCAGTGGGAAAGCGTCGGAAGTAAATCCATTCACAGTCACGCAAGCCATAGGGGAGGAATATAACATTTGGAGAAGACTAAGAAATCATGGCACAAAAGCAAATTTTTTTACGTACACCACATAAATATACCCACTCCACCGAGTTGAAGGCATCAAGAGACACCACCACTGCCTCCGACTCTACTAAGTCAAGCCTCTGAAGATGGCAGAATAACCTATACAGGTTTTGGGTGGTGGACTTACCTGGCATAAACCTTGTCTGGTCAGGGTGAATAATGGACATAATAACTAAATTCAGACGAGTTGCCAAAACCTTCGCCAAGACTTTAACGTCAGTGGTCAAAAGAGAAATGGGTTGGTAAGATTCTGGCAACAAGGGGTCCTTCCCTGGCTTAACTAAAACAATAATATTGGCCTCAAACATAGACTGAAAAAGAGTTCCCCATTCAAAAAGCGAATTAAACAATTCCAACAGGTAAGGAATAAAGAACTCTTTAAATCTTTTGTGCAACTCAACAGGAAGCCCATCGCACCCAGGGGCCTTTGAAGTAGGGAGATAAGAGACTTGCAACCTCTATATCTTCCAGCGTGAACGGTGCATCTAAGGCCTCCACATCCTCCTGAAAGAAACATGGTTGGCTCAATTCGAACCAAGTATTCCCAAAGCAGAAAAGAAGGCCCGAGAAGCATATTGACGAGGAGTAATAATCACGGAACATTTCCGCCACCTCTATTCCAGAGTAGCATACTGTAACTGATCATTAGAATTCTGCACATACTGAATAACATTGTTGCTAGATTCAGAATGTGTCAGATAAGCCAAATATCTACCACCCATCTCCGCTTGAAAATATTGCTCATGCCCAGAGAAAAGGAGCCTACGCCTGGATTTCTCAAACAGTCAGTCAGACCACTCCCGCTGCACATCTTGCCATAGTATCCTATCACACTGCAGCTGTGTAAGAATATAGTGAGCCTCCAGTTGCTGACACAGAGCTTCTAAATGCACTTCCTCTCTCCTACTAAATAATTTAAATTCAGAAATCTGTTTAATAAATGAACCACACAGGAAAGCTTTAAAGGCATCATACCTAATTGCTGGGTCTGGATACGTTAAATTATCAGTCTGAAACCCCTCCCAGGATAAACCAGGTCCGAGCCTGCCGCCAGTAAGGCTAACCAAAAAGAATTACGTTTTCGCATTCTCGTTCCTTGATCCCAATCTGCTTTTAAAGTGAGAGAGACAGGAGAATGATCCGAAATACCCTATGGAAGGTAATCCACCCCAACCACAGCCGACGACAGATCAGGGGAAATGAAAATTAAATCTATACGGGAGTGTGAAGAGTAGCAGAATGACATGAGAATTGGCAAACAGCAACATTTCAATTTCTCCATATATTCACCAACCCCAGTTCTGTGACTAAACATGCAAATGGAGTGAAAGAGGGAGATTGGGGGATAAGTACAACTGCCTCTCTCCATCTATCTAGGTTTTGATCCATTACATTATTAAAGTCCCCCTAAACACACTATAGGGGTTGCAGGGGACTGGGCAATAAACCTGGCAGCATGACGGGGAACCTCGTTGTTATAAGGAGGAGGGACATATACAGCCAGCACATGCAACACTTTGCAGTTGACATGAGCATGCAATAAAACATATCTGCCATAAACATCTACTTCACATAAATCTAAATGAAATTGTACAGATTTTCTAATAAGCACAGAGACACCTTTAGCATTGCTAGAGAAGGTAGAGTGAAACATATGACTGACCCAAGGCTTCTTAAGCGTCAAAACTTTGCTGCCAAGTAAATGAGTCTCTGATAGACATATTATATCGGCCTGGTATTTTTTAACCAGCAACAGGACCAAGGACCTCTTAATCTTGTCATCCAATCTCCTAACATTTCAGCCGAGCAAGCGGAGTCCATCAGAGGTAACAGCCATAGGAGTCGAGAAGAAAAAAAGTAGCAGAATGGTACATGAAAAGATAGGGAAAAGAAGTGGGATAGCACTCCACGACAAAATAGAACATGCAGTCAGAAATAGAGAATCGCAATATGAATCTCGGAGCACAAAACATCTGAGCGGTTTCCAGGATATATAACAGAACATAACAAAACACACACAAAAGCAGAAATCGATGGCAAGAAAAAAAAAACTCCCCACCCACACCCACCCTGTATAACTTTGAGAACCTAAGGCATACCTAGAACCCATAACCAAACCGTACCCAAAGAAACAAAGCTAAGGGATAAGGGAGAAAAGGAACCCCTACACTATATTCAGCAGGGACTCCCCACTAAAAACAATATAGTATGGTTCCCTGATGCCACATAACAACAAACAAAAACATGTACAGAAGGTATAAACTGCAGCAATACCCATAAAAACATTTAAGTGCAACTAGCTGCAAAAAAAAAATCTAAGTAGGGGGAATCATGGTTCCGCATTCCCCATTACGTAGTAAAGAAGGATATAATCAACAGGGAAGCGTATCAGCGAGGAGCACGAGGTTGCCACTCCAGCCAGTCATCAGCATCCTTTGGGGAAGAAAAGAAATTAGTGTTGTTGACTACCACTCGAAGCCTAGCCGGGAAAAGCATGGAATATTGTATACTCCGATCCCGAAGCTTCCTCCTAACATGGAGATATTGGGGGAATTCAAAAGTTTGAAAAGTCGGTTGGGTGACTGTTTTTTCCTGTGTATTAGATTGGAAAAAATAGACACCCAAATGACTTTTCAAACATTTGAATTTCCCCGTGAGTGACTTTTTTGCACCTCCAAGGCAAAATCTGGAAAGACGGAAATATTATGTCCATTAGATTGCAGATAGCCCTTTGTCCGAGTCAACCGGAATCTAGCATCACGGTCCTTGTAATGCAAGAAACGTGCAATAAAGGTTCTAGCAGGGGCTGCTGGTGGAGGTGGACAAGGTGGGAGTCTGTGTGCATGTTCCACAGAAAACTGAGGAGTAAACACTTCTCTATTAAATAGCTTAATGAGACAGTTTTCAAGGAATGTCTCTGGAGAGGTACCCTCCGCCCTATCAGGTAGCCCAACAAACCTGACATTATGGTGCCGTAGTCTTCCATCTATATCAGACATCTTAGCTTGCATAGAGACCTCAGTTGACAAATCGTCCACAATAGTTTTTAAAGGAGACGTAGTATCTTCAAGAGCCGAGATCCGGTGTTCAGTCTCGCCCACTCTCTCCCTTATTTTCTGTAAATCTTGCTGAAGCAGAGAGACATCCACTTGCACTTGTCCAATCTTATCAGTAACCCTCTGTTCAGACGCAGAGATGGCCTGCAATATTTGCTGGGTAGAACGTACAGGTTCAGCTGGTCCAGAGGCATCACCCTCCAATGCAGGAGAGGATGGATTGGTGTCTTCCTACCTGGCTGATTGATACATTTTTGAAGATCTAGCAAAATTTTCCAGTTTCGCCACAGCCCCCGCTGTTGACCACCCTTCACCATGATCGGACCTAACTATAGGACTCAGGCTGCTGAGGCGATGGATCAGGAACAGTTCCGGAGGGAGAAGAGTCGCACAACAACAATAATCACCAAGCTGCAGGTAGAGTATAATTCTTCAGGAGTGTAACAATAATATAATGAGAGCAGTAGTAGGTATGCAACAGAGCAGGATATCAGGACAGGATCAGAGTCCAGGTAAGTTAACAGGAAAACAGCTGCCCCATCCAGGCAATATCAGCAGGCAGTGTTAGAATTCAGAATAGAATAATGCTGAATAGACAAACTGCCAGCAGCAGTCAGGAGCTGCAGCACTAAACCAGCCCGAGTCGGAACACAGTGGGGAATGGCAATGCAAATGTTCAGACTCAGCGATTCATTTATAAGTGACTAGTTCCCTGAATAAGTGGCAGCTTCACTGGTCCACAAAGGCAGTGGTAAGGTCCCGGCATCGGGAATATAGCAATACAGTAGCAGTAAAATGTGTACTTACTGGGGGAGT
Organism: Pseudophryne corroboree; assembly: GCF_028390025.1. Taxonomy (NCBI): domain Eukaryota; kingdom Metazoa; phylum Chordata; class Amphibia; order Anura; family Myobatrachidae; genus Pseudophryne; species Pseudophryne corroboree. The sequence goes on along the minus strand of NC_086453.1, from coordinate 172,311,235 downwards.
ACAGGAGAGAAACCACTCCATGTCCAGAGCTGTAGCACCTTAGGCACACGGTCTCAAGATGGTGTCCTCTCAGCTAGAAAGTGCGCCCATGGGTATTAGCTCCCAAGACCCGGTGACAATAAGGGTCCAGATCCCGACATATACCAGCAGCAATGGCACAGACTCAGGGTATAGAGCACAGCACAGGAGCAACACTGTATCCAGCCCTGCGGTTCCCCAGATGAACAGTCCCGGTGGGAGAGAGAAGATGGCGGGTCTGCAGTGAGTACGTATGCTTTCAGTAAACAGTTCTTGAATGCCAGCAGTGCAGGGCTCCTCCGCCACCACCGACCGGGGTCTGCAGATTGTGACAATAATGAATGTGTCTATTAGCAGGATGGAAGCCCCACTTAAGCATAGTGCTGACCTCCCAATCCTTAATAGAAATGTTATTTCCACCATGTAGACTCGTTAAGAAGGTCCCTCTTGAAGTATCCCATTTCATGTATGTATGGGAAGCACAACAAAAATGATGTCCAGTTTTTTAGTAGATATTGTTCTGCAAGCTTGAAATATAAGTATGTTGAAATGTGTTGTATAAGAATTACATGCGGCTGGAAAATAATAGGATTTTGGTACTTACCGATAAATCCTTTTCTCCTAGTCCAAAGAGGATGCTGGGGACTCCAAAAGGACCATGGGGTATAGACGGGATCCACAGGAGCTTGGACACACTGAAAAGACTTAATCTGGGTGTGAACTGGCTCCTCCCTCTATGCCCCTCCTCCAGACCTCAGTTATAGGAACTGTGCCCAGGAGAGACGGACATTTCGAGGAAAGATTTTTGTTTAAACTAAGGGCTACCAACATACCAGCCCACACCACAAACATACCGTACAACCAGAGTAACATTAAACCAGATAACAGTATGAATTAACAACAGCAACAAGCTGAACCAAGAAATAAACAACCCGTGTATAAACTAATTTAACTAGCAAGAAAACACTGCAAGTAACAGTCCGCACTGGGATGGGCGCCCAGCATCCTCTACCAATTTTGTTGGAAGCATACAAGACAAAAAGCGCCTCAGTTTTTCTGGCAGCAGCTGTCCTAGTGACGTAGATCTTCAACGCTCTTACAACATCCAGAGATTTTGGAATCGCCACAGCTTCCGTAGCCACCGGGACCACAATAGGTTGGTTAATGTGAAATGAAGAAACCACCTTTGGCAGAAATTGTTGACGAGTCCTCAATTCCGCCCTATCCGAATGAAAAATCAAGTACGGGCTCTTATGAGATAAGGCCGCCAACTCTGACACCCGCCTGGCAGACGCCAGCGCCAACAGCATAACTACCTTCCAAGTGAGAAATTTCAATTCAACCTTACGCAAAGGTTCAAAACAGGAAGACATGAGAAACCGTAAGACCACATCAAGCTCCCATGGAGCTACAGGAGGCACAAACGGAGGATTGATATGCATTACTCCTTTCACAAAAGTCTGAATTTCTGGGAGGACAGCTAATTCTTTTTGAAAGAAAATAGACAAAGCCGAAATCTGCACTTTGATGGAACCTAATTTCAGGCCTGCGTCTACTCCCGCCTGTAAAAAGTGGAGAAAGCGCCCCAAGTGAAATTCTTCCGCAGGAGCCATTTTAGACACACCAGGAAACATACTTTCTCCAAATACGGTTATAATGTTTTGCCGTAACCTCCTTCCTAGCCTTAATGTGAGTTGGAATGACCTCCCTGGGGATACCCTTACGAGCTAAGATCTGGCGCTCAACCTCCATGCCGTCAAACGCAGCCGCGGTAAGTCTGGAAACACGCATGGACCCTGCAACAACAGGTACTCTCTTAGAGGAAGCGGCCAAGGATCTTCCACCAGTAATTCCTGAAGATCCGGGTACCAGGCCCTTCTTGGCCAATCTGGAATGACGAGAATCGCCTGAACCCTTGCTCGTCGAATGATCCCCAGTACCTTTGGAATGAGAGGAAGTGGAGGGAACACATACACCGACTGGAACACCCACGGAGACACCAGGGCGTCCACTGCACTGGCTTGGGGGTCCCTTGACCTGGAACAATACCTCGGGAGCTTCTTGTTGAGACGAGACGCCATCATGTCGATCAACGGAATTCCCCAACGTTTTGTCACTTCTGCAAATACCTCTTGGTGAAGAGCCCACTCTCCCGGATGGAGATCGTGTCTGCTGAGGAAATCTGCTTCCCAGTTGTCCACTCCCGGTAGGAAGACTGCTGACAGGGCGCTCACGTGTTGTTCCGCCCAGCGTAGGATTCTTGTGGCCTCCGCTATTGCCGCTCTGCTCCTTGTTCCGCCTTGACGGTTTATATGTGCCACCGCTGTGATGTTGTCTGACTGTACCAGGACAGGTCGACCCTGAAGAAGGCTTCTTGCTTGCAGCAGGCCGTTGTAAATGGCTCTTAACTCGAGAACATTTATGTGGAGACAAGCTTCCTGGAGCGCCCATTTCCCCTGGAAGTTCCTTCCTTGGGTGACTGCGCCCCAGCTCCGGAGACTTGCATCTGTTGTCAGAAGTACCCAATCCTGGATACCGAACCGGCTTCCCCCTAGGAGCTGATGATCTTGTAGCCACCACAGGAGAGAAATTCTGGCTCTGGCAGATAGACTTATCTTCCGGTGCATGTGCAGGTGAGACCCGGACCATTTGCTCAGCAAGTCCCACTGAAACACCCGGGCATGAAACCTGCCAAATGGAATGGCTTCGTACGCCACAACCATTTTCCCCAGAACCCGAGTACAATGATGGATCGACACACTCGTCGGCCTCAGAAGTTCCCTGACCATCGTCTGCAGTTCCAGAGCTTTTTCTTCTGGAAGAAATACTTTCTGTAAATCCGTGTTCAGAATCATGCCCAGAAAAGGCAGCCGAGTGGTCGGAATCAACTGAGATTTTGGCAAATTGAGTACCCAACCGTGCTGTCGCAGAACCGACAGTGACAAATTTACACTTCTCAGCAACCGTTCCTTGGACCTCGCCTTTATCAGGAGATCGTCCAAGTACGGGATAATTGTAACCCCTTGTTTGCGAAGGAGAACCATAATTTCCGCCATGACTTTGGGCTTTCCACGGCTCCGAGGATTTCCACCAAACGGCAACGTCTGAAATTGGTAATGAGAATCCTGTATCGCAAACCTGAGGAAGGCCTGATGTGAAGGACATATCGGGACATGTAAGTAGGCATCCTTTATGTCGACTGACGCCATAAAATCCCCCCTTCCAGGCTGGCAATTACCGCTCGAAGAGATTCCATCTTGAACTTGAAAACTTTCAAGTATGGATTGAGAAATTTTAGATTTAGAATTAGTCTGACCGAACCGTCCGGTTTCGGCACAACAAAGAGGCTCGAGTAGAACCCCTCCCCCCGTTGGGACGAGGGAACGAGAACAATGATCCTCTGTAGACACAATTTTTGTATCGCTGCCAGCACCACCTCCCTGTCCGGAAGAGCTACTGGTAACGCCGAAATGAAGAACCGGTGAGGGGGTATCTCCCGAAACTCCAGCTTGTATCCCTGGTCTGGATTCAATCAGACTGAATATTTGTAGAAGGCCCCCCACCGGTCCGGACTCCCCCAGGGAAGACCCAGCATCATGCGGTGGACTTGGTAGAAGCAGGGGAGGACTTTTGGTCCTGGGCGCCTGACACTGCAGGTGGTTTCCTTCCCCTTCCTCTACTTTTTGAAGCGAGGAACGACGAACCTTTTCCACGCCTGTATTTATTGTGACGAAAGGACTGCATCTGCTGATGTGGTGCCTTTTTCTGTTGTGTGGGAACATAAGGAAGAAAAGAGGACTTACCCGCAGTCGCGGTCGAGACCAGGTCAGCCAAGCCGTCCCCAAACAAGACAGTACCTTTGAAGGGTAACGCTTCCATAGCCCTCTTGGAGTCGGCATCAGCATTCCATTGATGGATCCACAACGCCCTCCTGGCTGATATCGACATGGCATTGGCTCTTGATCCCAAGAGACAGACATCCCTCGCCGCATCCTTCAGGTAATCTGCAGCGTCCTTGATATAACCAAGAGTCAAAAGAACATTATCTTTATCAAGGGTATCCATATCATTAGCTAAATTCTCAGTCCATTTAGCAATAGCACTACTCACCCATACTGACGCCACAGCAGGTCTGAGCAATGCACCCGAATTAGCGAAAATGGACTTCAGAAACGTCTCCAGCTTGCGATACGCCGGATCTTTGAGAGCTGCCGTGTCAGGAGACAGAAGCGCCACTTTCTTAGACAAGCGAGATAGAGCTTTGTCAACATTTGGAGACGCCTCCCATTTTTCCCTGTCATCAGAGGGGAACGGATATGCCATGTAAATCCTCTTGGGAATCTGCCACCTCTTATCTCCCAAGCCTTTTCACAAAGAGTATTCATTTCATGAGAGGCGGGAAACTTCACCTCAGGTTTTTTTCCCTTAAACAAGCAAATCCTTGTTTCCTGTACCGCAGGTTCATCAGAAATGTGTAAAACATCTTTTATAGCCACAATCATGTACTGAATACTCTTAACTAATCGTGGATGTAAAGCAGCCTCAGTGAAATCGACCTCGGAATCAGAGTCCGTGTCGGTATCCGTATCTACCACTTGAGTAAATGGCCGCTTTTGCGACCCAGATGGGGTCTGTACCTGAGACAACGCCTATTCCATGGACTTTTTCCACACCTGTGTCTGTGACTCAGACTTATCCATCCTCTTTGATAAAGAAGCTACATTCAAATTTATCGTACTGAGCAATGCGAGTAAATCAGGTGTTGGCTGCGTCGACAGTCCCAAATCTAGCCCCGCATCCGCTCCCCCAATAACCTACTCTGGTGAATAACATTCAGCCTCAGACATGCCGACACGTAGTACCGACACACAGATACACACAGAACGTCCTAGCTAGGTGACAGGCCCACAATGAAGCCCAGATAGAAGACACAGAGGGAGTATGCCAGCTCACACCCCAGCGCCCATATATCCCGACAAAAGATATATGTACCCAGCGCTGCTTAATTTATAATGATAAGAAGCACCACACTGCGGCCCCCCCCTTCTGAATATCTCCCCATTACTTGTGAGAGGAATGTGGAGGTCCCGGCAGCGTCTCCTTCAGCCGCGTGTTGAAGGAGCAGATGGCGCCTGTGAGCCGCGGGACGAAGCTCCGCCCCCTTCCCGGCGCGATTCGGCCCGCCAAATTTGATAATGAAAAAGATGCCGGCGGGGGTTTAAGAAACGGTGCCGAGGCACCGAAAGCCTTCTGCCGGTCCCCGACCTCAGTAACATGCTGCCCAGGGCGCCCCCCAGCGCCCTGCACCCTGTAACTACCGTTGGTGATGTGTGTGGGAGCATGGAGCACAGCGTTACCGCTGTGCTGTACCTTCCGTTACTGAAGTATTCTGCCGTCCTGAAGTCTCCTGTTCTTCTCATACTCACCCGACTTCTTTTTTCTGGCTTCTGTGAGGGGGTGACGGCGTGGCTCCGGGAACAAGCAGCTAGGCGCACCAAGTGATCGAACCCTCTGGAGCTAATGGTGTCCAGTAGCCAAGAAGCAGGGCCCTTACCTAAGAAGAAGTATGTCTGCTTCTCCCTGAAAATAAAAAACCTAACAAAAAGTATTTTCCAGAGAAACTCAGGAGGGCTCCCCTGTGAGTGTCCAGTCAGTCCTGGGCACAAAGTCTAACTGAGGTCTGGAGGAGGGGCATAGAGGGAGGAGCCAGTTCACACCCAGATTAAGTCTTTTCAGTGTGCCCAAGCTCCTGCGGATCCCGTCTATACCCCATGGTCCTTTTGGAGTCCCCAGCATCCTCTAGGACGTAAGAGAAATTTAATTTTCTGCCCGTTGTTTCACATCTTCTCGACCATAAAATGGTCTCAGTAACACCTCCAAGCTGAACGAATCATCAACCATTGTACACTATCTGTGATGGGAAATGCTTTTGGTGTGGAGTGAAGAGCAGTTTTTCACGACAGTCGCTTTGATTTATGTGTAACTTATGAATAGGCACCTGTTCATTCCCTGCACTGCCAGTGACTGAGAATGGAAAATATACGTTATGGTAAGAACTTACCGTTGATAACGGTATTTCTCCTATGTCCACAGGTTTCCACAGGATAACAATGGCATATGATGGAGCGACAGCGGATTGTCACCAAACAATCACAAGCTTTCAGTCCTCCCAGGATGCAACGGGCTCGTCCATATATCCCCGCCCCCTGGCTCAGGCAAATCAGTTGTATTTCAAAGCATTTAGGCAGGAGCAATATGTAGAACCCTATTCAGGCGAGAAGAACACACATGTACACCCTTCCATGCAAGAGGGAAAAGTTTAGTGAGTATAAAGAGTCTCAAATCAGGTGCGTCAGGGTGGGATCCCTGTTATCAACGGTAAGTTCTTACCATAACGTATATTTCTCCGGCAGTTTCCACAGGTTATCCACAGGATAACATTGGGACTTCCCAAAGCAATTTTTAGTGGTGGGGACGCTCCTGATTAGATAGGAGAACCTTACGCCCGAATTCAGCATCATTAGAGGCCAAAGTATCCAAGGCATAATGTCTATTGAATGTGTTATTGGAAGACCATATGGCTGCCTTACAGATCTGTTCTGCTGAAGCACCCATATTGTGCTGCCCATGAAGGACCTACCTTACGTGTAAAGTGAGCAGAGACATTAGCAGGAACAGGGAGATCAGCTTGAGAATATGCTTCTGAAATTGTCATTCAAAGCCATCTTGCTAGCGTCTGTTTAGTAGCAGGCCATCCCCTCTTGTGAAATCCGTAGAGAATAAAGAGAGAATCTGTCTTTCTGATGGCACTGGTACGATCCACGTAGATCCTTAATGGCCGGACTACGTCCAGCGACGCATCTCCCGCAGAAAATCCAGATTCCTAAAAAAAACGGGACTACAATTTCTTCATTAAGGTGAAATCTAGACCCCACCTTAGGAAGATACCCAGACGTAGTTCTGAGAACTATTTTATCTGGATAAACATCAGACAAGGAGATTAACATGACAGTGCTCCTAAATCTGACACTCTTCTAGCTGATGCCATAGTCAGCAGGAAGAGAACTTTAGCTGTCAACCATTTAAAATCCACTTAATTTAGTGGTTCAAACAGAGCAACTTGAAGGGCTTTGAGGACTAGACTTAAATCCCCAGGCACTGTAATAGGAACAAAGGGAGGTTTAATGTGCAGCATTTCCTGGAAAAAAGTGCGCACATACTGCAATTTGGCAATTTTTCTTTCGGAACCATACAGTCAATGCTGACACTTGCCTTCTGAAGGAAGCCACCCTTAAACCTTTATCCATTCCTGCCTGAAGGAATGCTAGAACCCTGGAAACTCTGAAAGATTTTGGGTCCATACCTCTTCCATTGCACCAATGAATATAGTCTTGCTATATTTGGTGATAAATACGAGCCAAGGAAATTTTCCTTGCTCTGAGCATCTGTGAGAATCCTCTGGACTTCAGGATATAGACTTCAAGAGCCACGCCGTCAAGACAGTCGATCCAGATATCTGTGTTAACAAGGGCCCTGCATTAGTAAATCTGGGCGTAGAGGAAACAGAAAAGGTATTCAACATTTATGCGGATCTGTGTACCAACACCTTCTGGGCCATGCCGGAGCTATTAGAATCCCGGCCTCCTTTCCTATTTTCCTCACTATTCTGGGTAGCAGGATGATTTGAGAAAACACATAAGTGAAATGAAATTCCCATTAGAAAGATGTCCACAAAGATCACTCCCTGATCCTTTGTTCCTGACCCGATTATGGGCTCTTTGTTGTTCAGATGGGACTCCATGAGATCTATCTCGGGCCAACCCCACTTGTCTACCTGAGTCTGAAATGACTTTAAGGTGCAAAGCCCATTCGCTTACGTGAATGGTGTGTTGACTGAGAAATCTGCTCTTCAGTTTAGGACTCCTGGAACAAACACTGTGGACAAGGCTGGAAGATGGAGTTCTGCACACTTTAGTATGTGACTTACCTCCTTCCTTGCTGTTTAGCTGCGTGTTCCTCTCTGAAGGTTGAGGTACACTACTGACATTTCCTTGTCCTTGTGGATCTGGACCTGTTTTCCTTTAGGAATGTCCCGTGCCTGAATCAGGACCCAGTATATGGCCCGAGGTGCTAACAGGTTTATTAGCAGGCAACTCTCTTCTGTGGCCCATGGTCCCCGGAATCATAATCTTCCGGACAATGGCCCTTACAGCCCTGAAGACTGGCATTTGTTGTCAGGATCTCCCAACCTGATATCCAAAAGGGTGTCCTCTGGCTTAGATGGAATGTCTGTAGCCCCCAGGCTACTGACTTTCTTACCCTTTCTGCCAGTACCACGTACTTGTTTGTGTTATTCAGACAGCACCTGGTGTTCCCAGGTGGTCTCCCATCCAAGTACCTACCAGGCCCCTCACTGCTTAGCTTGCAAGATCAGGTGAGATTGGGCATATCCAGTGTGGTATGGCTGTAGATGGTTATTGTCCATCTGGCCCACCTACACCCCCTGGTATTCACAGGTGGTCTCTTATCAGAGAATTTAACCAGGCACAACACTGCTTAACTTCCAACATCAAATGAGATTGGGCATATCCAGTGTGATGTGGCTGTAGATGAAAAACATGGAGGTCTTGAGTGGAATTGTGCCACTCCACCATGTCTATTCACCATCAAACCCATAATTCGCATTTCTGAGTGAATTGATATTGTTTGACTGTGTAACAATTCCTGAGTCCTTAACTGCACCTTGTTCCGAGGTAACTGTTTTCTGCAGATTTAAATTCAGTACAGCCCCACCGTGAGCCATCTGTTGTTACGGAACCAGAGATGATTTTGCCAATTTATGAACCACCCGTGCCTCTGCAGACAAGTTATTTAGTGTTGTAGATGGCACAGAAACATTTCCTGTATTTGTGCCAGGATAAAAAGGTGGTCAAGGTATGGCAATTTTCTTATCCCCTGCTAGCGGAGATAAACTGTCATAATCATTTTGGTAAATACTCTGGAGCAGTGGCTAACACAAAGGGTAAGGCCTAAAAACTGAAATGTTGCTGAAGGATAGTAACCCTGAGATAACACTGATGGACAGTGCAATAGGAGCCTGAAGGTAAGATTCCTGACTTAACCAGGAATACTATGTATTCTACTGGTTCCCCACCAACTATGGAGTGCCATGTCTCCATGTGAACCGTGGTACCCAAATTTATCTGTTTAGACTTTCTGAGATTGAGAATGGGGCGAAGGATCCTTTTTTTGACCCAGGTTGGAGTAAACCCCCCCATTGTGCATGGGTTACCGGAATGACTATTCCTAACTAAGGCAATTTCTGAACTGCTTCATGTAAATCCCTCGCCTACGCCTCTACCCGAGACGGGCTGAAACAGAAGAACCTTCGATGAGGATGCTTCTAGAAGGGAAAGCATAACCCAGAGATACCGCTTCTTGCACACAGGCATCTGTTTGTAGACTACTACCAGATCTATGCAAACTGAAGAAGTCGGCCCCCTTCTGGTTTGGAAACTGGCCCTCTTGGGGCTGTTATGTTCCTTTATGACCGACAAGGCCGAAACCGGACCTCTAGGTTTGGGGTTATATGTGGAAGGAAACGTGACATTCTTGGAGTCTGTTTCTGACTCCAAGATAACTGTTGATTCCTTCCCAAACAGAAACTTCCAGCCAAGGCAAAGTTTCCAGAACCTTCTTAGATTCTGAATCAGCTTTCCGTGTATGTGAGCCAAACTGCTCTGCAAACAGCTATTGTTATTGCTAATGCCCTAGAACATTTGTGTCCATATGAGCTATATGGAATTCTTGCTCACTTGCAGGCGCTTAAAACCTGTCTTCCAGTACCTCAGCCCAATGTACCTACAGCACCTGGTATTTCAAGGTGGTCTCCCCTCCAAAAACTAACCAGGCCCAACACTGCTTAGCTTCCAAGATCTAGTGAGATTGGGCCTATCCAGTGTGGTGTAGCCGTAGATTGCAAGGTCAAGTCATGGCTGGCCTTATGACTGCCCCAGACAAAGAGAATATGGTCTTTTTAGAAAACCATTCCTCTTTTGACAGCAGAGGCCATATAGATTTTTGCACTATCATGACATGCATATCTATTTTGGGAGGCACTTCCCTATTTTAAAGTTTCCAGCTGGAAAAAAATATTGGAATCCCATTTACCGGTTATTCTATTTTATTGGGTGTAACCCAAACCTTTTTCCTGAATTCTGCCCTCGTGAAGAGGTCCTTTGGAACGTTTAACCACAGGTGCCTTATTTTTACCCCAGGCTCTGCTGCCTTTATTGACAGACTAGCCTTTTTTGCTCTCATTTATTCAGCTTATTCATTTAGCTGATACCTTTTACCTGTTCTTCGTATGCTTGAAGTAGAGTATAGAGCTTTCATTGTCTGATGATTATCATGTGTAGTCTGTGAAATCAATGATTTCTTTACCTTCGGTTCATCAGCTTGTCTTATTGGAGAAGCTGTTGGGGATATACCGCAAGTAGTGAGCTGCATGGGTTAATAGTGTAAGAAATAACTTTTCAGCTTAACTGGACAAGGTTTGTGCAAACATCACCCCAATGGGTCTATCTATACCTGATGTAGATCAGGGAAGTATTATGCTAAACAGCAAACCATTTTACACATAAACCATCCTGTACCAGATCATAGAGGATAATACAGTTTTTGCAAAACAACAATATATGAGTGTTGGTGTTACTGTAAGTGTACCCTCGTTACCTTTGCCACTCTTAGATATGATAATCAGCACTTTCACAGTGAACTACACAATTTGTGACTGTAACCACTTTTTCCTAAAGTGATATCATGTGTGACACTACCCATGCACCAGCACTGAGGATCAGAAGATCAATCGACAATCATTTATATTAAGTCAGCAATCACACTAGCAGTCAGTCATGTTATATATTAGTCATATGAGCATATTATCAACTACAAACACATTTCAAAGTATGTAGGAGTACATTTACTGAATTCTGTTCTATACAGTTATTTAACGTATTCAGCCGCATTGCGAAGAAAACCACAGTAATGTACACAGACTCATATGCAATAGGCACTAAAGCTAACTATTCATACTAACAAAAGTAGATAGAATTTTAGTGCTGTATAACCCGTACTCCGTAGAGTGGGATACAGGGAGACTCACCCCATTTCCAAGATCGATCAATACATTACCAAACGCTGAGTGTATCCAGACGCTACTAGTGTAGCCTGCCGCTTCGGGAACTTATAGTGGACAAAGACGCTCAGTGAACCCCTGTGCATGCAGACGTAACTTAGTGTACACAGACGCAGCGGCCTATGCTGTGACCGAGACCCCTCGTAGTAGTGCCTGAGACGGAAGTGAAGCAATCAGTTCATGGCGGGCGACTCAGCGGAAACTGGTCATGAACTGGGGGGGGGCGACCAGGAGAGTGTCTGACTCCCCACCGCTGACATCAACCCTAGGGATCGCAGCCTCATGCTAATCCTGGTGCCTTATGATCCCTAAGGCCCGGCGCTGGAGCACCCGTGGTGGTGGCTCGCCAGCTACTGTTTGGTAGTCTCCTCCCAATACAGTGCGGCTGTGTCCGTATTCCCCTACTAAGTGAAACTGATGCCTTACCTTCTCCCTGTGCTCCGGCCACAGCCTGGTAACGTCTGCTGGACCTGCTAGTTATATCCGACACAGACGCCCGTCGAGATAGCACTGTACTCGTGGGTAAGCGTTGTTGCGACCTGGCGGAGAGTTGTTGGAGCGACTCTTTCCAATATGCATGTAAGACGCTGTTAGGAAAGATCACTCAAAAAACCGTAGTAGGACTATAAAAAATAAAATAAGAAAGCTTAGAGCTGCCATACACTGCAGCCCTATGACCATGATCCGGCTCCTGGATATATGGACGAGCCTATTGCATCCTGGGAGGACTGAAAGCTTGTGATCGTTTGGTGCCAATCCGCTGTCGCTCCATCATATCCCATTGTTATCCTGTGGATAGCCTGTAGACCCTGCCGGAGAAATGCAGGATCAGAGCAGCACATCCTTTGCTGACACAGACTGATAAGCAGGGAATACCTGCATTGTGAATGGACTTTTAAAAAATCACAGACTGGACATACTGACAAACATTAGCATAAATGAAGGGACACTGCGCTTGCTTTGAGGAAAGAGTACAAAAACAAATGAAATATAATATGAATATTTATTACTAAAAATTATTAATAAAATATTTTCTTATAAAATTATCTCAAAGTGCAATTCATAAAAAATACATATGTAATATCTGACAACTGCAGTTAGAGCATGAATTAGAATGGAATAGTCACCCCTTTGGAATTCTGGACTCCACATCCATGATGAAATGGTAATAAAAGCGATGTGTCCTGTTCCTTGAATGTGACCTATTTGGAAAAGTTCAATCACGAGTTGGATCTGGTGGGTCCTGGCTGTATGTTGCTGTCCAGGCTAGGCAAATGTGGGGTCCTGGTATTGGCAGATGGTATGTGGATATATTCCTCATGTGCATGTAAGGAAATGAAAGAGAAAAAATAAGATTTTACTTACCAGTAAATCTATTTCTCGTAGTCCGTAGTGGATGCTGGGGACTCCGTAAGGACCATGGGGAATAGACGGGCTCCGCAGGAGACAGGGCACTTTAAGAAAGAATTAGGATACTGGTGTGCACTGGCTCCTCCCTCTATGTCCCTCCTCCAGACCTCAGTTAAGGAAACTGTGCCCGGAAGAGCTGACAGTACAAGGAAAGGATTTTGGAATCCAGGGTAAGACTCATACCAGCCACACCAATCACACCGTATAACTCGTGATAAACTTACCCAGTTAACAGTATGAACAACAACAGAGCATCAGATAAACCCTGATGCAACCATAACATAACCCTTATTTAAGCAATACCTATATACAAGTATTGCAGAAGAAGTCCGCACTTGGGACGGGCGCCCAGCATCCACTACGGACTACGAGAAATAGATTTACCGGTAAGTAAAATCTTATTTTCTCTAACGTCCTAGTGGATGCTGGGGACTCCGTAAGGACCATGGGGATTATACCAAAGTTCCCAAACGGGCGGGAGAGTGCGGATGACTCTGCTGCACCGAATGGGCAAACACAAGGTCCTCCTCAGCCAGGGTATCAAACTTGTAGAACTTTGCAAAAGTGTTTGAACCCGACCAAGTTGCTGCTCGGCAAAGCTGTAATGCCGAGACCCCTCGGGCAGCCGCCCAAGAAGAGCCCACCTTCCTTGTGGAATGGGCTTTCACTGATTTTGGTAGCGGCAATCCAGCCGCAGAATGAGCCTGCTGAATCGTGTTACAGATCCAGCGAGCAATAGTTTGCTTTGAAGCAGGAGCACCCAGCTTGTTGGGTGCATACAGGATAAACAGTGACTCAGTTTTCCTGACTCTCGCCGTTCTGGCTACATAAACCTTCAAAGCACTGACCACATCTAGCAACTCGGAATCCTCCAAGTCACGAGTAGCCACAGGCACCACAATAGGTTGGTTCATATGAAAAGATGACACCACTTTTGGCAGAAATTGCGGACGGGTCCGCAATTCCGCCCTGTCCATATGGAAAACCAGATAGGGGCTTTTATATGACAAAGCCGCCAATTCTGACACATGCCTAGCTGAAGCCAAGGCTAACAGCATGACCACCTTCCACGTGAGAAATTTTAACTCCACGGTTTTAAGTGGCTCAAACCAGTGTGATTTCAGGAAACTCAACACCACGTTAAGATCCCAAGGTGCCACTGGAGGCACAAACGGGGGCTGAATATGCAGCACTCCCTTTACAAACGTCTGAACTTCAGGAAGAGAAGCCAGTTCTTTTTGAAAGAAAATGGATAGGGCCGAAATCTGGACCTTAATGGACCCCAATTTTAGGCCCAAAGTCACTCCCGACTGTAGGAAGTGAAGGAAACGGCCCAGCTGGAATTCCTCTGTAGGAGCATTCCTGGCCTCACACCAAGCAACATATTTTCGCCATATACGGTATTTATCAGCGTAGGAATAACCTCATCCGGAATGCCTTTTTCTGCTAAGATCCGGCGTTCAACCGCCATGCCGTCAAACGCAGCCGCGGTAGTCTTGGAACAGACAGGGCCCCTGTTGCAACAGATCCGGTCTTAGAGGCAGAGGCCATGGGTCCTCTGTGAGCATTTCTTGCAGCTCTGGATACCAAGTCCTTCTTGGCCAATCCGGAACAATGAGTATTGTTCTCACTCCTCTTTTTCTTATGATTCTCAGCACCTTGGGTATGAGAGGAAGAGGAGGAAACACATAAACCGACTGGAACACCCACGGTGTCACTAGTGCGTCTACAGCTATCGCCTGAGGGTCTCTTGACCTGGCGCAATACCTCTGTAGCTTTTTGTTGAGGCGGGATGCCATCATGTCCACCTGTGGCAGTTCCCACCGACCTGCAATCTGCGCGAAGACTTCTTGATGAAGTCCCCACTCTCCCGGGTGGAGGTCGTGCCTGCTGAGGAAGTCTGCTTCCCAGTTGTCCACTCCCGGAATGAACACTGCTGACAGTGCTCGTACGTGATTCTCCGCCCATCAAAGAATTCTGTTGGCTTCCGCCATCGCCACCCTGCTCCTTGTGCCGCCTTGGCGGTTTACATGAGCCACTGCGGTGATGTTGTCTGATTGAATCAGCACCGATTGGTTGCGAAGCAGGGTCTCCGCTTGACTTAGGGCATTGTATATGGCCCTTAGTTCCAGGATATTGATGTGAAGGCAAGTCTCCTGACTTGACCACAGACCCTGGAAATTTCTTCCCTGTGTGACTGCCCCCCACCCTCGGAGGCTTGCATCCGTGGTCACCAGGATCCAGTCCTGAATGCCGAATCTGCGGCCCTCGAGAAGGTGTGCACTCTGCAGCCACCACAGAAGAGACACCCTGGCCCTGGGGGATAGGGTGATCAGCCGATGCATCTGTAGATGCGATCCGGACCACTTGTCCAACAGATCCCATTGAAAGGTCCTTGCATGGAACCTGCCGAAGGGAATGGCCTCGTATGACGCCACCATCTTTCCCAGGACTCGCGTGCAGTGATGCACCGACACCTGTTTTGGTTATAAGAGGTCTCTGACCAGTGTCATGAGTTCCTGAGCCTTCTCCGTCGGGAGAAAAACCTTCTTCTGGTCTGTGTCCAGAATCATGCCCAGGAAGGGCAGACGCGTCGTAGGAATCAGCTGCGACTTTGGAATATTCGGAATCCAGCCGTGCAGTTGTAACACTTCCCGAGAGCGTGCTACGCTGATCAGCAACTGCTCTCTGGACCTCGCCTTTATGAGGAGATCGTCCAAGTATGGGATAATTGTGACTCCTTGCTTTCGCAGGAGCACCATCATTTCTGCCATTACCTTGGTAAATATTCTCGGTGCCGTGAAGAGACCAAACGGCAACGTCTGGAATTGGTAATGACATTCCTGTACCACAAATCTGAGGTACTCCTGATGAGGTGGATAAATGGGGACATGAAGGTAAGCATCCTTTATGTCCAGAGACACCATAAAATCCCCCTCCTCCAGGCTTGCGATGACCGCTCTGAGCGATTCCATCTTGAACTTGAACCTTTTTAGGTATATGTTCAGGGATTTTAAATTCAATATGGGTCTGACCGAACCGTCCGGTTTCGGTACCACAAACATTGTCGAATAGTAACCCCTTCCCTGTTGAAGGAGGGGAACCTTTACCACCACCTGCTGGAGATACAATTTGTGAATTGCAGCTAACACCTCTCTATGGGGAAGCTGGCAGGGCAGATTTGAGGTAACGGTGAGGGGGCATCACTTCGAATTCCAGCTTGTATCCCTGAGACACAATCTCTATAGCCCAGGGATCCACCTGTGAGTGGACCCACTTGTGGCTGAAATTTCGGAGACGCGCCCCCACCGGGCCTGGCTCCGCCTGTGGAGCCCCAGCGTCATGCGGTGGATTTAGTGGAAGCCGGGGAGGACTTCTGTTCCTGGGAACTAGCTGAATTGTGCAGCTTCTTTCCTCTACCCCTGCCTCTGGCAAGAAAGGACGCACCTCGGACTTTCTTGCCTTTTTGTGATCGAAAGGACTGCATTTGGTAATACGGTGCTTTCTTAGGTTGTGAGGGAACATATGGCAAAAAATTTGACTTTCCCGCCGCAGCTGTGGAGACCAGGTCCGAGAGACCGTCCCCAAACAATTCCTCACCCTTGTAAGGTAAAACCTCCATGTGCCTTTTTGAGTCGGCATCGCCTGTCCATTGCCGAGTCCACAGGACCCTTCTGGCAGAAATCGACATTGCATTTATTCTAGAGCCCAGTAGGCTAATGTCTCTTTGAGCATCTCTCATATATAGGACAGCGTCTTTTATATGCCCCAGGGTTAGTAATATAGTATCCTTGTCCAAGGTATCAAGTTCCTCAGATAAGGTATCTGTCCATGCTGCTGTAGCACTACACATCCAGGCCGACGCAATCGCCGGCCCTAGTAAGGTACCTGAATGTGTATAAATGGACTTCAGGATACCCTCCTGCTTTCTATCCGCAGCATCTTTAAGGGTGGCCGTATCCAGTGACGGCAGGGCTAACCTCTTGGATAAGCGTGTTAAAGCTTTGTCTACCCTAGGGGAGGATTCCCAGTGTAACCTGTCCGTTGGCGGGAAAGGATACGCCATAAGCATCCGTTTGGAAATCTGCAGTTTTCTATCTGGAAATTCCCAAGCTTTTTCACATAACTCATTTAACTCATGTGAAGGGGGAAAGGTCACCTCTTGCCTTTTCTCCCCATACATATAAACCCTCTTGTCAGGGACTGGGGTTTCGCCTGTGATGTGCAACACATCTTTCATTGCTATAATCATGTAGCGGATGGCTTTAGCCATTTTAGGCTGCAACTTTGCATCATCGCCATCGACACTGGAGTCAGAATCCATGTCGATATCTGTGTCAACAATTTGGGATAGTGGGCACTTCTGAGATCCTGACGGCCTCTGCGATGTAGGATCAGGCATGGGTTGAGACCCTGACTGTCCCAAGGCTTCAGCTTTATCCAACCTTTTATGCAAGGAATTAACATTATCATTTAAAACCTTCCACATATCCATCCAATCGGGTGTCGGCGGCGACCCCACATTCATTTGTACCCGCTCTGTTTCCACATAGCCTTCCTCGTCAAACATGCCGACACAAGCATACCGACACACCACACACACAGGGGATGCTCTATTTGAAGACAGTTCCCCCACAAGGCATTTTGGAGAGACAGAGAGAGAGTATGCCAGCACACACCCCAGCGCTATATGACCCAGGAATCACACAGTAACTTAGTGTTAACCCAGTAGCTGCTGTATATACTGTTTTTGCGCCAAATTTATGAGCCCCCCCTCTCTTTTTACCCTCTTTCTACCGTGATTCTGCAGGGGAGAGTCTGGGGAGCTTCCTCTCAGCGGAGCTGTGGAGAGAAAATGGCGCTGGTGAGTGCTTAGGAAGCCCCGCCCCCTCAGCGGCGGGCTTCTGTCCCGCGTTTTGTATGTAAAATAATGGCGGGGGCTCATGCATATATACAGTGCCCAACTGTATATATGCTGCTTTTTGCCAAGAGGTTCCCAATTGCTGCCCAGGGCGCCCCCCCCTGCGCCCTGCACCCTACAGTGACCGGAGTGTGTGGGTTTAGTGTGGGAGCAATGGCGCACAGCTGCAGTGCTGTGCGCTACCTCATATGAAGACTGGAGTCTTCTGCCGCCGATTTCGAAGTCTTCTTGCTTCTCACGCCGGCTTCTGTCTTCTGGCTCTGCGAGGGGGACGGCGGCGCGGCTCCGGGATCGGACGAACAAGGGTGTGTTCCTGTGTACGATCTCTCTGGAGCTAATGGTGTCCAGTAGCCTAAGAAGCAGGACCTATCTTCAGTGAGTAGGGCTGCTTCTCTCCCCTCAGTCCCACGGAGCAGAGAGTCTGTTGCCAGCAGATCTCTCTGAAAATAAAAAATCCTAACAAAATACTTTCTTTTTAGCAAGCTCAGGAGAGCTCACTAAGTTGCACCCAGCTCGTCCGGGCACATATTCAAACTGAGGTCTGGAGGAGGGACATATAGGGAGGAGCCAGTGCACACCAGTATCCTAATTCTTTCTTAAAGTGCCCTGTCTCCTGCGGAGCCCGTCTATTCCCCATGGTCCTTACGGAGTCCCCAGCATCCACTAGGACGTTAGAGAAATATGCCATATGGTGAAGAACAGTTTAATACATTAAAAACATATCACAATTTCCAACATCAACATTTAAAAAGTGCAAGTGCAGTTATGATAACAACAAGTGTGGGGGATCCCATATGCAGTTGGCTCTCCTGTCGGTTCTCAGTCCGGTCAGCTGCCTCCGTCTCCCCACACGTCCAGCTGACCGGACTGAGAACCGACAGGAGAGCCATCTGCATATGTGGTCTGTGGAACCCGGGCTATCTAACGGACTTATGCACTGTCAGGATTGTTCCTTGTGAATAGTCTTACATCCAGCCGGTAATTGCTTACTTTGCAGCCTCCAAAGGATCCCCCACACTTGTTGTTATCATAACTGCACTTGCACTTTTTAAATGTTGATGTTGGAAATTGTGATATGTTTTTAATGTATTAAACTGTGCTTCACCATATGGCATATTTTTCTCTTTAATTTTCTTACATGCACATGAGGAATATATCCACATACGCAAACGTGGAGAAGAAAAAAGTGGTGAACGTATTCAGTTTTATTTTTATCACACCCTCTTAGCGCATTTTGGTCTATTTCTGTCACTTCTGTCCTTTAATCAATAGGTTTTAGCTGACTGAAGTTACAGCTGGTCTGAGCAGACTTATTTTTAATAGTAACTCTAATTATTTTGCTCTCTTCGTATTGCCCTAATGTTTTTCTAGACATATGTTTGCCATTCAACTAGCAAATACTACAAAAGTCCAACAGAACGAGCGATGTTCATACAAGCTATGAGTAGTATATAGTACCCCAAAGTCTGCCAGTTCACCTTTCTTATAAACTCTCCTTTTGTAATTGTACTGCAATGAGAGCTGGTTACCAGCTACACACACTGTGCACTGAATTAAAAGAAGCTTGTATAGTCTCAATGGAATGCTGCATATTGGTCAACGTTCCAACTACGGCACCTACTTTGCCTCTAGAAATCCTTATATAGCCATTTATGTGATATAATGAGGGATCCAATGTATTATATAGCAATAATTGTAATGGGATCTTTACATGGCATCCTTCCTTGCCAAAATGGTCCATTACCTCCTCAAGATCAGAGATGGATTACACTTCTATGACTTTCATGTTTATGGCCTTGCTTTGCAAGAAATGACTTTAACTGCCTAAGCAAACTTCATGAAAGAGTGGTAGGCAGTTAGGCATGGTTTTTAGTAACAGATAAGAAAACTGTTTTTTTATATTACAATTGTTAGCCAAGAAAAATAGAAAAATGTCTCCTCAAGGTTATTTTCACATAATTGTTTGACTTAAGCAATTAATGAAAAATATACCATATTTGTTTACTGCTCCAAATATGTAGAACATATGTACCTGTTTAAACCACCAACCGACTGGTATTAAAAAAAAAAAATGTGTACAATTAATTATAAGGTGTGACCGGATGTACCTTGCTGCCCATGCCAAGCAATCACAGATCTGGATTGGGTCTCATGAGACCTGGCCCAACAGAGGATTCCCCCTTTCCATCAGAAACCATCTAATACTGACTCCACCAGTGGGCAGGTACTTTGCTGCCAACCCCAGGTCCTACCACCATCCCTGGAAACGCTTGCTGCTGTGTATTCATAAACATGCTGCTGACATACCACCTAATTGGCGTCGACTTATCCCCACTGGTCCCATACATAGACCAGGAACTACACAATAGCTGGCAGAGGCAGTGCTTGGTGACAATGGATTCAACACAGAACAGCCGGAGAACGGAATTGTGTTTGGCGCAATACTGTTGGTCACAGGATATAGATGCACTCATTGTAAAGTCAGGATGTTTACTGATCAAAAAGTCTTTAAAAAGACTAAATCCATCACTGCAGGTGCAAACGACCATTCACAGCACACAAGATGTTACAGTAGCATTTTAGTCCCAGTCAGGTCTCTCTAGACACACAACTTAGGACTCACAGCACCTTTATACAGTATATAGTGAGAAGACACAATACAGCTCACATATCACAAGAACTGGTAATTTACGTTCCCTCTTTGATATATTTTTACACAGATTCAAAGTATCTATATAGTTTATGCAGCTATTGTATAATGTTTGCAATTAACTTCCTAAATCACGGATTCCAAACCTTCTTGACACTAAACACCTTTCCAAAAATCCAGGGCATCACCTGGAGTGAGTACAATGACCACTAACAAAAGGCCTTGTCATTCCCCAGACCACCTGCTAGAAAATGACAATTATTATTAGTATTATCCTTTATTTATATGGCGCCACAAGGGATCCGCAGCGCCCATTACACAGTACAGAATAAAAATGAGCAAACAAGAAAACAGCACTTACAGTTCAAGACAATATAGGACAGGTATAGAAAACCCGGGGTTAGGTGCCATCAAAGGGAGTATGGAGTATAAGAGTAAGTAAGAAAAGGAAAAGCACATGAGGAAAGAAGTCCCTGCTCTTGCGAGCTTACAATCTAAAAGGTGAGGAGCTAACAGACCAGGGTGACACAGAAGGGGTAGACAGTGAGCATAGACAAGAGGGTTAGGAGGAGAGTTGGCTGGGTTTTGGTGAAAAAGTGGGTCTTGAGAGCCCGTTTGAAGTTTTGTAGAGAGGTGGAAAGTCAGATGGGGAGAGATTCCAGAGATAGGGAGCAGCACGTGCAAAATCTTGTAGGAAGGAGTGGGAAGAGGATATCAGTTGGCAGGAGAGATGGCGTGCATTAGCAGAGCGAAGAGGACAGGTGGGAATGTAGAGAGAGATAAGGTCAGAGATGTAAGAGGGAGAAGAGTGGGTAAGGGCTTTGTAGGTGAGTGTGAGAAGCTTGAATTGGATCTTGAATGGGAAGGGTAGCCAGTAAAGGTCCTGCAATAGAGGGGATGTAGTATGTTTGGTGAGGAAGATGAGACGGACAGCAGCATGAGGATAGATTGGAGTGGAGAGAGGCATTTTTGAGGGACGCCAGATAGGAGTTTGCAGTAGTCCAACCTGGAGATGACCAGTGAGTGGATGAGGGTCTTAGTGGTATCCTGGGAGAGAATGGATCTGATCCTGGAAATCTTTTTGAGATGGAAACGGCAGGTTTTTGAGAGGTACTGAATGTGTGGTTTGATGGAGAGGAAGAAGTCAAGCATTACTCCAAGACATCACACTTGGAGGCTAGAGGAGATAGTTGTGCCATCAATGGATAATGAAATTGTGGGTGGTGAGGTTATGCTGGAGGGAGGGAAGATGATCAGCTCAGTCTTAGACATATTAAGTTTAAGAATGCAATGGGGCATCCAGGAGGAGATACGAGTGAGGAGAGCAGGGGAGAGGTCAGGGGAGGAAAGGTATATTTGAGCATCGTCAGCGTAGAGATGATATTTTAAGTCAAAAGAGCTAATTAGCTCACCTACTGGCAGAAGAAGTGGGGGGGAGGTGGAGTTATGAGAGGAGACAGAAAAGGAACGAGGACAGCCAGGAGAGAACAGTATCACGCAAACCAAGGGAGTAAAGAATTTGCAGGAGAAGAGGGTGGTCTACAGTGTGAAAAGCAGCAGAGAGATCAAGGAGAATAAGCAGAGAGTAGTGGCCCATGGACTTAGCAGCAAGGAGGTCATTGCAGACTTTCATGAGGGCAGTTTCAGTGGAGTGCAGAGGACGGAACCAGACTGGAAAGGGTCAAGAAGCAAGTGGGAAGAAAAAAAGTGAGGCAATTGTATGCTCAAGATGTTTGGAGGCAAAAGGGAGAAAAGAGATGGGTCGGTAGTTGGAGAGATTGGTTGGATCAAGGGTAGGTTTTTTAAGAATAGTAAGTGCATTCTTGAAGGCAAAAGGGACAGTGCCTGATGAGAGTGAGAGATTAAGTAGATGGGCAAGATGGGAACAGGCAGAAGAGAGAAAGCGGAGAAGTGGGAGGGAATAGTGTCAAGTGGGGAGATGGAGCGGGGTGAGGACCGGATAAGGACCATGACTTCCTCTCCAGATACAGGGAAGAAAGATGTCAGAGTTGGTAGGAGGGAAGGAGAGGGGGTGTTGGGAAATAGAGGAGGGGGGTTTCTGAGGTTCTGGTGTGATGTTATGTCCTGACGAATGGAGTAAATTTTGAATGTGAAGTAGGTGGCAAAGTCAAGAGCAGAAAGTGAAGAGGGGAGTTGAGGCGGGGGTGGGCAGAGGAGCGAGTTGACAGTGGCAAGAGGCGCCGGGGGTTTGAGAATTGGGAGATGAGGTTTTTGACGTAAGATTTTTTAGAGAGGGTAAGTAGGATAGGAGCATAAATTTGTAGTGGAGGAGTCGGCCTTAGAGCGTGATTTCCTCCACTGATGCTCAGCGGTACGTGAGCATTTTTGCAGATATCTGGTGCATTTTGTGTGCCAGGGTTGAGGTGTCGATCTGTGAGGGTGACTAGTGCTTGGTGGGGCGACAGAGTAGAGGTAAGGTATGCATCGTATAGGGAAGTAGCTTGTTCAGGGCAGGAAAGAGAGAATAGGAGAGAGGGGTGAGTCAAACAGGGAGGATAGAGAAGTGGTGTCAATAGTCTCAATGTTAGCCTTTGTGATGGTAGTCTTAGGTGGTAAAGATGGAGAAGCAGATGGAGATAGGTTATAAGTGAGCAGGTGATGGTCAGAGAGGGGGAACAGGGAGTTGGAGAAATCAGAAAGATCACAGCGGTGAGAAAAGACCAGATCCAGTGAGTTTCCACTCACATGGTAGGGGGAGGAATGTCCACAGGGAGAGACCAAGAGAAGAGGTGAGGTTAAGGAATTTAGAGGCAGGTGATCTTGTGGGGTTATCGATAGGGATGTTGAAATCACCTAGGATAATGGAGGGTCTGTCAGAAGAGAGGAAGTGAGGAAGCCAGGAAACAAAATTGTCAAGGAGTTTGGAGGGCATGCCAGGAGGGCAGTAAATGACAGCTACTCGAAGATGAACAGGTTGGAAGAGGGATATAGCATGTACCTCAAATGTAGAGAATGTAAGGGATGGTTCTGGTGGTATGAGTTGGTATGAGTAGCTAGAGAGTAATAGGAGCCCAACACCACCACCGTGGCAACCCCCAAGTCAAGGGGGGGTAGGTACTTGAGACCCACAGCAGAGACAGCAACGGGAGAAACTGTGTCAGAGGGGGTAATCCAAGTTTCAGTGATGGCTAGGAGATGCAAGGAATTTGAGATGAAAAGGTCATGGGTGGGGACCAGTTCATTACAGATAGATCTGGCATACCAGAGGGCACTGGAGAGAGGGAGAGAGTCTGAGGGAGTGATAGGAATCAGATTACCAGGGTTGCTGTAGCAATGAGGTGAGATGGATTTAGAAGGCAGGGATACAGAGGGTGTAGTGAGGGTGCTGGCTCCTGGGCTAGGAAGGGACACTGGAGCAGTTGAGCATGGAGGGAGTAAAGTGTGGTACAGTGGGATATGAGGTGAGGTAAGGAGAGGGAGGGAGGGAGCAGGGAAGAGTGGTGGACGATTAGGCCCAAGGTAGGGTAGAAGTGAATGACAGTGGGGTGTCAGGGGAGGAGTGGAAGTGAGGAAGTGGGGTGGATGGGAGACAGAGGAGGGAAGAGAGGAGGAAATGTAGGAGACTAGGGGAGAAGAATAGAGGTGGGAGCAGGGGACAGAGAAAATGATAAGGCAGACAAGGAGTGTTGGGGGGTGATAGTGACAGGCTAGACATGCTGTAGTGTGGATGAGGTAAATAATATGATAAATTTGGAAATAGGAGTGGTGGTTGTAAAACAGAGCAGTAGAATTGAAGAAATGCAGGTGAAAGTACAGTGTTGGAAGTGTTCAGAGGCATTAAAATTTGGTTACAGCAGAAAGTTTATGTAGCTGCAGAAATTGAAGTTGAAGGAGGTGTTAGAAAGGAATGACATGAGAGGGGAAGCAAAAAGCAAAGGTAATTCAGAGTGGATTTGCAAGTGTGTAAAGACAAAATGTTATAGGTTCAGCATGTGCATGAAGATGTTTGTGAATACCTCAAATAAACATACAAGTAACTGAAGGAGAAATTTAAAATTGTAAGTGCGTCAAAAACATCGAAATACATGATTTGTTTGGTGTGATAAGAAGGTGAACTCACAATTGTGCCAATGAAGATCTTTGTGAGGCTGTCTTCAGCCAAATGTGGGAAGATAGTAATAATAAAAATAATTTTATTTATATAGCACTCTTTCTCCAACAGGACTCAAGGTGCTTTACAGACATCAAAAACAATGCAACTACTACAGAAGATTTAAGTAATACAGCAAAACACAAGCCACACAGACATAAAAAGAAAACTTTGAGCGCACAGTAAGCATAATGCAGGATTGATGTAGGTATTTTGGACAATAACTTCCAGGGGTTTTGTATTCTAACCTCACAAGGATCCAGGTGAAGCAGCCATCTTGGGCGCACTATGAAGATTACACTGTGGGAGGTGAGCCATACATGGGCCTAATGCATATATGGGAAAACTGACACTTGTGTAGTAGTATGATATACCCTGTACGGAAAGAGCCATGTGAAGTACATCTTGCCCACAGAGGCAGCCATCTGGGGTACACTGCATAGGTTGCTGTTGGCAGGGTGTATATTCAGTGGAGTACACATTACAGAATGGCACACAATGGAGTGGAAGCTGTGGGACATGTGAAGCTGGTGTTAGAGAGGATTCAGTGGCAGATCTGACCATCAGGGCAGACAGGTGCCAAATGGGGATGTCATAGGTACAGTACCTTGGGCAGCATGTGAAGGCAGAGGCAATACGAGACTGGACCCGGGCCAAAACACAGAGACAGGTACTGGCCTTCTTTGAGATCACAGGGTACTACAGACTGTTTGTCCCTGACTTCTGTTCTGTGGCCAAACTCCTGACAGATCTAAGAAGAAACTCCCCACATGTGAGTTGGCATTCCAGTCATTGAAAACTGCTCTAGTACAAGCTCCAGTGCTGATGGTGCCTGACTACATAAAAAAACAATATTGTACAGACTGATTGATAGCAGTATGGACTGAGCAGTACTGAGCCATGAAGGGCCAGATGGGCAGGAGCACCCTGTTGCTTATTTGAGCAGGAAACTGCTACAGTGGAAGGTGGGGTATGCCAGTAGTGTTTGGCAATTGTTTGGGCTGTAAAGAAGCTCCAACCCTATTTGTACTTCACTGTGATGATGGGTCACAACCCCTTATCGTGGCTACAACACACCATGGGGGGAAATGGCAGACCGTTTCATACCTCCCAACATGACCCTCTCCAGGAGGGAAAGAATGCTCTGCTTCTGGACTTTTCTCTTAATTAAAGATTGCAGGCACCTGTTTTGAACAGGTTAATGGATAAGAAAGGTGTTTCAGCACAGGTGAGGGCAATCATAAATTAAGAGGGAAGTCCAGGAGCAGAGCATTCTGTCCCTCCTGGAGAGGGTCATGTCGGGAGGTATGCAGTTTCGTTGGATCCTTGCACTTCAGATCTATGACTTTCACATTATCCACAAGAAAGTCAAGGCTCACAGCAATGCAGATAGACTGTCCAGTGAGCCTAAACCCACAGGGAACTTCCAGTAACCCCAAAAGACTGTCGGATCAATAGCCAAATTGTTGGGACATGTTCTACTGGTGACCCACGTGGATGGGAGAAGGAGGAGTATGGATGGATACCAGGCCTACATGGCCAAGAAATGCCACTGAAATGGTTAACCCTCATGCTTCTGCATTATTTTTGAATGGACCAAACAGTGCTTATGTGATAGGAGCAGACTGGAGCCAGGAACGCTAAGACCCAGGTTGCAGCATAAGGCTGGCCTGTGCATGATGCTGGGACATGGCATAGATAAGTTCCAGTCCTGGTAACTGTGACTAGTGCCAACTGTATTAAAATATATATTGCAGTAAAACACTTTTTATTTACTTGGTATTTGATTTCAGAAGCCAACGTCTGTGACTGTAGGAAATCAGATGCTAATTGTCTGTTTTGCTTAGGTAATCAGAACAACTCACCAGCTGCACAGTGAACTAGGATACTATTGCATTGCACCGTCTGCTTTGCTTAGATAAACTGGAGTTATTGTTATAAGCAGAATTTAGCCTGTTTGTTAGATATTTGGAGAATTTAGGATGTCCTCCCCTATCATTATTTGTTTGTTTGTTTGTTTGTTTGTTTTAGCTATTATTGCTCACCAGTGGGTGTTGGGCAATGGGTGGCGTTGTAATCAGTGAAGACATACCTTACATATGTCTGTATTAGTTCATATTAGAGTATTGTAGGCTGATTAACCCTGGCTGATTGATCCAGGGTGTAGGACTCATCCAAGTTAGCCTGAACAAAATCTCTGAAACCCTTCAGCATGTCATCAATCACGCTTTGGAAGGGGACTGGAACATTCTTCATCCCAAATGGCATGGTCTTGAACTCGAACAAGCCAAATGAGGTATGAAGGCTGACCATTCTTGAGCCTCAGTGGTGATTACTATCTGCCGATACCCCTTACTCAAGTCAATAATGAGAGTTATAGTAGACTTACCTTTGTTAACTCTCTTTCTTCTAAGTCCACAGGGATTACCCTGGGGTTTAGGTGATTGGAGCTTGACCGGGCACCAAACAGATAAAGCTATAGTTCCCAGGAGGCACTGGTCCCTCCTCCACTACACCCTGACCCCAGGCTAGCGAGTTTAGTGAACAAGCCCAAGGCAGGAGCAGGACAGAGGAGAAGGAAGAATGGTACACTCAAGAAACAACACTAGAAGAGGAGAACTTAGTGACCATGTAGAAAACCCCATAGAAGCCAGATGCATCAGGGTGGGTGCCCTGTGGACTTCGAAGAGAGAGAGTTAACAAAGGTAAGTCTACCATAACTCTCCTTTTTATCTTCAAGGTCCATAGAGGTCCACAGGGATTTTGCTTGTCCCAAAGCAGTTTCCCTTAAGCAAGTGTATGCTCCTGCGCAGAAAGGAGAATACGGCGCACAAAGGAAGCATCCTGAAATGCAAAGGTATAGAACCTTAGGAAGGTGTGGACGGAAGACCACTTGGCTGCCTTGCACAACTGTTCAGCAGAGGCGCTATGACAGACCGCCCATGAGGGTCCTACTGAATGAACAGAATGGGCAGTAACCATATCTGGGACACGTATGTCACCCTGCGTGTAAGCCTTGCGAAGCCATCAAGCCAAAGTCTGTTTGTTAGCAGGCCAGCCCCATTTGTGAAACCCATATAACACAAGGAGAGCATCAGATTTTCGGAAGGAATTTATGCAATCTACATAAATCCGAAGAGCACAGACCACATCCAAGGAAGCTTCACCTGCAAAGAGGTCTGTGGATTGGAAGGCCAGAACCATAATCTCTTCATTAAGATGGAACCTGGATACCACTTTCGGCAGGTAGCCAGCATGGGTTCATAGGATGGCCCTGTCCGAATTAAATATCAAAAAGGGGGAGTGACAGGAGAGTGCCCCCAAGTCAGACACTCTGCAGGCCGAGGCAGTAGCAAGGAGGAAAAGCATCTTTGCTGTCAGCCACTTGAGGTCTACTAAATCCAGTGGTTCAAACAGATGCAACTGTAGACCATGAAGAACCAAAGACAAGTGCCACAGAGCCACCGGAGGGACAATAGAAGTTTGAAGGTGACGGACACCTTGAAGGACCATTCTAACATCAGGCAGGGGAGCAAGGCTGACAGAGGTGAAACTCAAACTTTTAAGGACGACATGCGGAGGCCGAAGTCTTGCCCATCCTGGAGAAAGGCAAGCACCCAGGAAACTCTAAAAACCCTAGGGTCATAACCTCTGGCAGGTTGTCAAACTCTATAACAGATGCAGGCTGAGGTAGGCTTATGCACCTAGAGCATAGACTGAACTACAGAGTGGGAAAAACCGTTGGGTCTTAGGAGGGATGACTCAAGAGCCATGCAGTCAAAAACAGACGAGCAATGTCCAGGTTTAGACAGGGGCCTTGAGATAGGAGATATGGCCGCAGAGGGAGAGGAAAGGGAATGTCTCTGTAGGTTAGTGAACCAATGATTTTTGGATGAGGCTGGAGCTATCAGCAGCACGGTGCATCCTTCCTGCTTGAATTTGTGAAGAACCCTCAGAAAGAGAGAGACTGGAGTGAAGAGGTACGCAAGATTGAAGGTCCACCTAACCACCAGTGTGTCCACGAAAGCAACTACAGGATACCTGGTCCTGGAACCACATTAGGGTACTTTGTGGTTGTGTCATGAGGCCATGAGGTCAACCTCTTGTAGGCCCCATTTGTCCATGAGAAGTTTGAAGACATCTGGATGTAGAGCCCACTCTCCAGCGTGGACATACTGTCAGCTTAGAAAGTCTACATCCGAGTTGAGGACTCCTGGGATGAACACCGCCGAGATGGCCAGGAGATGGTGTTCTGCCCAAACAAGGATGTGCACCACTTCCCTCATGACTGCCTGACTTCACGTACCTCCCTGATGGTTGAGGTAGGCTACTGCAGTTGCATTGTCGGATTGGACTTGGACAGGTCTGTCCCAGAGAAGTTCCTGCACCAGAGTGAGCACCCAGTATACCGCCCAAAGCTCCTGGATGTTAATGTGCAAGCCACTTTCTCGAGTTGTCCAATGCTCCTGGAAGGAATGTTGACCAGTCACTGTGCCCCACCCATGGAGGCTGGCATCCGTAGTAAGGAGCACCCAATCTACAATCCAGAAGGGATGACCGTTGTCCAAGTAAGACGTGTAGCCTCCACAAAAGGGAAAGCCGAACCTCCGGAGAGAGGACAATTATCTGGGCCCAGATCAGATGATGCTGCCTGTTGCACCAGGACAATATCAGTTGTTCAAGGGGTCTGGAGTGAAACTGGGTGTATTCCACCATGTCAAAGGTGGAGTCCATGGAATCCAGAACCGTCATAGCCAAATGGATAGATTCTCGATGACATTGAAGCAATTTGCGCATGCACCAGTGAAGTGCCACAAATTTTTCTGCTGGTAGGAAGATCCTCAGCACCTGAGAATCCAGGAGTGCTCCTAGAAGTGACATGCTCTGTGAGGGGAACAGGGAGAACTTATTCCAATTGATAATCCAGCCTTGTTCCTGTAGGAAGGCAAAGGTCAGCTGAAGATGGTGCTAGAGTACTTCTGGGGATTGTGCCAAAAAAGAAGATCATCCAGGCATGGGCTTATTCTGACTCACTGATGCCTGAGCTGTGCTGCCATAACCGCCATTATTTTGGTAAAATCCTGAGGTGCCAAAGAAAAGTCAAAGGGCATGCCTGAAATTGATAATGCTGCTGAAAGATAGCAAATCTGAAGAATTGCTGATGTTTGTGAGTTATAGGCACATGCGGGTATGCATTGTGAATGCCTAGAGATGCCATAAAGTCCACAGTTTGCAATGCTAAGACAATGGAATGGAGAGTTTCCATGCAAAACTTGTTGAGTGATTTAAGGTTGAGAATAGGCCGATGGGAGTGATTTGGCTTCTGAACCAGGAAGAGTGTGGAATGAAAACCTTTCCCTCGTTGTACAGGGGGACCAGTATAATTACTTCTGTATGTGGTTTTGTGAAGGACTGGTTATATCAAACTAACTTAATTAGCTTCTACGAGAAAGTGAGCAATAATATTGATCAGGGTAAAGCAGTGGATGTGGCCTTTTTGGATTCTGCTAAGGCCTTTGACACAGTCCCACATAAGAGACTAATTTTCATATTAAGGGAGCTTGGTCTAGGAAACACTATTTGTACTTGGGTGAGTAATTGGCTGGATAACAAGGAACAGCGAGTGGTGGTTAATGGGATGTTCTCTGAATGGGCCTCAGTGATTAGTGGAATACCACAGGGTTCAGTACTCGGGACACTGCTGTTTAACATTATTTATTAAGGACCTAGAAGTGGGCCTGGAAAGAACAGTGTCAATTTTTGCAGACAATACTAAACTGTGTAGAGTAATTAATTCAGACAAGGATGTTGAGTCTCTACGGAACGACTTATCTAAACTGGAGGTTTGGGCAGACAAATGGAGAATGGGGTTCAATATAGAAAAATGTAAAGTTATGCACTTTGGGACTAAGAGCAATTGGGCAGCCTATAAATTAAATGGGGAAAATGTAGGGGTAATG
The DNA here is from genome assembly GCF_028390025.1 of Pseudophryne corroboree. Classification (NCBI taxonomy): domain Eukaryota; kingdom Metazoa; phylum Chordata; class Amphibia; order Anura; family Myobatrachidae; genus Pseudophryne; species Pseudophryne corroboree. The sequence goes on along the minus strand of NC_086453.1, from coordinate 172,280,968 downwards.
GTAGTTGAAAAAGATTTGTGAGCGCTAATCGATAATAGACTTAGTAGCAGTTCCCAATGTCAAAGTGCAGCAACAAAAGCAAATAAGGCGTTGGCATGCATAAAACAGGGAATTGAGACAAGGGATAAGAGTCCTGCCACTGTACGGATCATTGGTACGGCCACACCTGGAACATTGTGTACAGTTATGGGCACCACACTATAAAAAAAGATCTTGGAACTTGAAAGGATTCCGAGGCAAGCCACTAAACTGATTAAGGGGTTTGAGGCACTGGATTATGAGGAAAGACTTACAAGGTTAGATATGTTTACACTGGAAAAGACGTGGCTGAGAGGGGACAATATTAATATTTACAAATACATAAAGGGACAATACAAGGCTCTATCAGGCAATTTGTTTATCGAAAAAAATGCTACACAGGACACGTGGACACCCTCTGAGGTTAATAGAGAGAAAATTTCATACACAACAAATAAAAAGGATTTTTCACAGTAAGGGTAGTAAGGATTTTGAATTATCTGCCATAGAAGGTAGTAATGGTGGACTCAGTCAATATTTTTACAAATGGAATAGATAAATTCCTATCTGGAAGAAATATTCAAGGATACAAGATTTAAAGGAAGTAAATGGCTCAGGAAAATTCAGGTTTTCGTTTGGTGCGGCAGGAGCCAGACCACTGTGAACGGTTGGGCTGCTAATTTTTTCACAGTCACAAGCTTTGTTATTTTATAGTATTTTTTTTCTGTGAGTGATCTTTCTATGCGTCTTAAACGCATAATAGAATAAGACGCTCCAATAACTCTCCGCCAGGTCGCGACAACTGTTAACTCCGAGTACACTGCTGTTTCGGCAGGCGCCAGCTGGATGTGCTAGCAAGTCCATTCTGACGATCCCAGGCTGCGGCCGGAGAGCGCAGAGAAGGTAAGGCGTCTTTTTGAGATTAGTGGTTTAAGATGCATATAATGCAGCCTTACTGTTCCGGGGGGAAACTACCGGATAGTCACTAACGTGGCTGACACTTCGGGTGCACCAGCACTAGGCGACAGGGATCACAGGTTCCGGGGAATAGATGAGGCCGCGATCCCTGAGGTTGATGTCAGCAGTGGGGAATTAGACGCTCCTCTGGTCGCCCCTCCCCCAGTTCATAAGCAGTTTCTTCTGAGTCTCCCACCATGAACTAATATTTCCGTTTCCATCTGAGACGCTTAAACATTATTATACCGGTCAGAGTCACAAATGCGGCTGGGTACACTGATGCATCTGGGTTCTCTCAGCCGTCTGTTTGCGGCATGGTCGAATACGGAAGTGGGGTTTAAATCTCCCTGTATCCCGCTCTCCTGAGGCAGGTGATACAGCACTGAGTTACTACCTAACCTAGAATATAGGAAAAAGTTTGATATGCCAAGTTCTGCACAGTTTAAGGTTTTATAGCAGCCCTAGTGCACCTTGGAAATGAGCACAATGTTTCCCATTTGGCAAGGATAATTTAAAAAGTAGGGTCACTCATAGGTGCTTAAAAACCCCAAGATTTCTCACAAATGAATATCATAAAAAGTATTTTTTCTTAAAAAACATACACAGTAAAACAAGATCATATATGTACATGCTTAAGAAACATAAGTCTTCTTACAAATAATTACAAAATTCATACAATGTTAAAAATGAGCATGGATGTTTTTCAATGTGATACTATACTGATGGATACTACATAAATATGGATAACGGTGAATCGAGGTTCGGGATGATTCTCACCATAGTGCCAGACATGCCCCCACAGTGCCAGATATGCCCTCATACTGCCATATATGCCCCCACAGTGCCAGATATGCCCTCATACTGCCAGATATGCCCCCACAGTGCTGGCAATGCCCTCATAGTGCCAGATATGCCCTCATACTGCCAGATATTCCCCCACAGTGCCAGATATGCCCTCATACTGCCAGATATTTCCCCACAGTGCCAGATATTCCCCCCCCCCCCCCCCAAGTGCCAAATATGCTCCCCCAGTGCCAGGTACAACTTACCCTCCCTGCTCCCCCGCTGTCTTGTGAAGGAGGGACACGGAGGGCACAGCGCGCGCCTCTCCTGTGTCCCTCCTGCGTCTCCGGCGGGTCTGTTAAATGAAGTGCCGGTTCGTGAGCCAATCAGAGCTCACGAACGGGTACTTCATTTAATAGACCCGCTGCTGCCGCCGGAGACGCAGGAGGGACACAGGAGAGGCGCCCACTGTCCCCTCCATGTCCCTCCTTCCCACTGACTCGAGTATAAGCCGAGGGGGCTTTTTCAGCACAAAAAAAAGTGCTGAAAAAGTCGGCTTATACTCGAGTATATACGGTATATGTATTGTATATTTGAAAAATGTGCTCATTTTGCAAATGTATATTAACATTCTTTTATGTGACTGATTACAAGTGTGACTGCTGACTTTATGCTGTTTCTCACTGTTATACATATCCTCAATGCCAGTGCAAAGCAGGGTAGGCTCTGATTGTACTTCACTTTAAAAGTTTTAAAGTCAGGACGGTCACATTTATGCGTAGAAATACACTAATTATTGTGGACATTATTTCTACACTGATTATTGTGATCATCATTGTTGCTATGTCCAGGAAAGGTAAAAGTGACAAGGCACCTACATTAACCTTCACCCTGCAAATCTGGTTTAACCGCCCAGGATCTGGTGCAAGATGACTTGTTTGCAAATTGCTATAATTTCCATAAAAGCAGTCTGAATAAACCAGCTCCAAGTCAGGTACCTGTTCAATCACAGGAATCTCTTTGGGCAGCTTTTGCACAGACATTGTCTAATTTAGCAGATCATATGGTGCCTACTACGGTAACAGGTATGGGGTTCCACTTAACCCTAACTTGCAACATCCCACTTGGGTCATGCCACATCCAGTGATAGATTTAACTCAGTCCTCGGCGGCTTTCAGCAAAAACAAGCTGATAGGCCCAAGGAATGATAAACAGGGAGCTACATCTTCATTGTCGACATAATTTTCAGAATCACTTCAGGTGATGAAGCTGAATCCTCCCATTCTGAATCTGCATATGGGGCCTAATTCAAACCTGGTCGCACGCAGGCTATTTTTTGCACTGCTGCGAACAGGTAATCGCCACCTACAGGGGAGGGGGTAATTGCTGTGCAGGGGTGCAATCGGCTGTGCAGTCAGCTGCACAAACAAAAGTTTGTGCAGTTTCTGCACAGGCCAGGATTTACTCAGCCGCTGCGATGATCCTGGAAGAAGCTGACTTCAGGAACCCTCCCTGGAAACCGCCGGGCACGCCTGCGTTTTCCTGGACACTCCCTGAAAATGGTGAGTTAACACCCCCAGACGGCCTCTTCCTGTCTATCTTCTTGCGTTCGGCGCTGCAAACGCTTTCTTCGTTACTTCCGTCGCTCTGTGGCGACGGCCGTCACTGGCAACCGACGTGCATGCACATTGCGGCCCACGTGCATGCGCTGTTCAGACCCGATTGCACAAAAAAAGGCAGCATGCGATCGGGTCTGAATGACCCCCATAGAGCGGAGGAGCACTCTTTTTCAGTGAATGTACTTAAATTAATTCATTAAATCTATTTTGTCAATTGAGGAGGCAAGGGAGCCTATGCTAAAATCTAAGGAGCCTGTGTTTTAAAGTCCAAAAACAGCAAAAACGGAATTTCCTAACTCAGATCAGCTGAAGGAAATTATGCCAGAGGCATGGGTTACACCCAGTAAGAAGTTTAAGAATCCCCAAAAAATGGGAGTTATTTTTATCCTTTTCCTACTGTGGACTGTTTAAAAAGGGAGGTTCCTCCCAAGGTAGATACACACGTAGTTCGACTCATGCACAAATCTACATTAGCTCTATCTTCAACATCATAAAATGATGTAACTGATAGAAAGATTAATGGGTTTCGTAAGACTGTTTTTTCTTTAGTGGGGACAGTGACTAGCCCAGCTATGGCCACAGGCTGGGTGGCTAAAGCAGTGTCAGGATGGGCAGAAGCTTTAGAAGATGATCTTTCAACGGGATGCAGTTAGGATCCCGGCTGTCGGGAACCTGGCAGTCAAAATCCCGACACCGGTATCCTTACACCTGAATGAAGACACCGGCATCCAGAAAGGGAGCAAGATCCTGGTGTGGGAATCCCAACCAACGGTATCCCGAATGAGGAGAGACTGCACCGCAGTAGAGGTACGCTGTGGGTGCAGGGGTTAGGTTAAGGCTGTGGGGGTGTTGGGTTAGGCTGCGTCCTGGGGGGGTTAGGATTAGGCTGCGCGGAGGGAGAATAGGGTTAAGCACGCCCCTCCGAGGGTTAGGTTTAGGTTGTGGGAAGGGGGGGTTAGGTTTAGACACAAAGGGGGGGGGGTTAGGCACAAAGGGGGGAGGTTAGGCAGCGGTCAGGGAGGGTTAGAGGGGTGGGGAGAGGGTAAAACACCCTTAACTCACCCCTGTTGGTCTTTCTATGTTTGGTATCCAAGCGTCTTTATTTCAAGCGCTGGGTTACCATACGGTATTATATCATACTGATCTGCTATCAACAGCTACAAAAGAAAAGTTATCCCATATTGCATATATAAAGCAAGCTGCCCTGGATATGGGTACAGTAGCTTCTCAGGCCATAACCTCCTCAGTAGCAGCTCACAGAGCTACATGGCTAAGTGCATGGAAGACTGATTCAGAATACAAGAAGGTCCTGGAATCTTTGCCTTGTGTTGTATATATTCTGTTTGGCACATAATTAGATAACATTATTGTGTCTGAGGCAGACTCCAAAAAAGTGAAGTTCCATCTTCATATAAGGCTAAACCAGTTTTCCTGCTTTCCGGTCCTTTCAGGCTCAAGGTAAAGCAAAAGGAAAGGTTTACAGCAAGCAGTCTCAGTCAGGTGAATCTGGTAGGACTAAGAAGAAACAGTCTTGGTCAACCAGACATCCAGCTTCTAAACCAGAAGACAAGCCATCAGCTTGATGGCACGGACCACCACCTGGGGGATCCCAGGGTGGGAGGCCAACTTCTTTTTGCACAGGTTTGGCAACAATCCACCACAGATACATGGGTGCAAGAAGCAGTGTCTCACAGTTATGCTTTTTCCTTCAGGAAAACACTTCCTTAAAAATGATTTTGTACCAGCCTGTGGAATTAAAGGCCTTGGCTCTAGAGGACGCAGTTCAGAAACTACTACAGTCAGGAGTAATAGTGTCGGTTCCTACAGTACAGAGGGGATGAGGTTTTTATTCCAACCTGTTTCTAGTTCAGAAACCAAACAGGATCTTACAAACCCATTCTCAAGACGCTGAACAAATATATCTGGGTGCCTCGATTCCATATGGAAAGCTTGCGGTCCATTATCCTGGCAACAGATCCGGGGGATTTTATGGTGTCCCTGGATATTCAGGATGCTTACCTCCATGTACCTATAGCATCTTCTCACTTATGTTATCTCAGGTTTGCTATCCTCAAACAACATTTTCAGTTTCAGGCTCTACCTTTTGGACTGGCTACAGCTCTCAAGTTATTTAGCAAGATAATGGTGGTAATGGCAGCTCATCTTCATCATCAGGGAATAAGGATTTTCCCATATCTAGATGACTTGCTTATCCTGGCTCAGTCTCAGGAAACTCTGCAACACCATCTTCAAGTGACAATAGCCAGCCTACAGTATCACGGCGGGCTCATAAATTGGGCAAAGTCTTCCTTAGTCTCAATGGATGATGCATCTGGGGGCTGTATTGGATACCAGTCTTCAGAGAATCTTTGTCTCTGAACAAAATAACATTACAGACAAGGGTTCAGTAATTGCTACACAGTTGGAGAGTATCCATCCACGCAGCAATGCTGGACCAAGGAAGAAGGTCATCTGCCAATCCTTCTGGAGCTTTGGGCCATATACATGGCACTCACCCAGGCAAAGGAAATGCTTCACGGTAAACTGATTCAGATTCGCTTGGACAATGCCACGGCAGCAGCATACCTCAATCACCAAGGAAGCACTTGAAGACGAATGGCAATGAAGGAGATAAGCCACACATTAAGGTGGGTGGAACTTCGTCATCCAGCCATGTCAGCAGTTTTCATACCAGGAGTACTAAATTGGGAAGCGGACTTTCTCAGCAGGCACGACATTCAATCAACCTTATGGGCCTTACACTCAGAAGTCTTCCAGATTCTGGTAAACATGTGGGGACTGCAGGAAGCGGATCTCATGGTCTCGCGTCAGAACAACAAAGTACCCACATATGGGTCGAGAACAAAGGATCCCGAAGCAACCTTTGTGGATGCACTGTCAGTGAGAAGGAATTTTCGTCTGGCTTATGTGTTTCCACCAATCTCTCTGGAATCCAGAGTGATTTGAATATTCAAACAGAAAGGGGGCGCCAGCGTGGCCCAGAAAAAAATGGTACACAGATCTGCAGAGGACGCTCCAGATCTGCTGTTTCAGGGTTCCTGCTATCTTTGATGGCATGGCTCTTGAAACGTACATCTTAAAAGCAAAAGTTTTTCACAAGTGGAAATTCAGACGATGCTTAAAGTATTAAATCTATCTGCTCGTATCTATTACTGGATTTGGCAGTCATATTTACAATGGTGCGCTGCCAAAAGTTTTGATCCTAGGTCTTTCAGAGTTTCTAGAATTCTAGCTTTTCTTCAAGCAGGAATGGACAAGGGTCTTAGGGTGACTTCCTTGACGGTACAAGTGTCAGCATGAACTGTATGGTTCCAAAAGTAAATTGCATACCTACAGGATGTTCACACTTTTTTCCAGGGGATGCTTCATTCAACCTCCTTTCGTTCCCCCTTACAGCTCCTTGGGACTTAGAATTAGTCCTCAGGTCACTGCGAGTTGCCCCATTTGATTCACTGAATCGTGTGGATCTCAAATGGTTGACAGTTAAAGTTATTTTTCTTCTGGCAATTGCTTCAGCTAGAAGAGTATAAGATTTAGGGGCACTGTTGTATCACCCTCTTTTTCTGGTAATTCATCCAGACAGAGCACTTCTTAGAACTAAATCTGGATATCTTTCTAAGGTAGTCTCCAATTTCCATCTTAATGAAGAAATAGTAGTTCCGGCTTTTCAGGGAGCAGACCATCATTGAACATAGGGGGTCATTCAGAGTTGTTAGCTCGTTGCCGATTTTCGCAACGGTGCGATTAAGGCAAAAATGCGCATGCACATGGTATGCAGTGCGCATGCGCTAAGTATTTTAGCACAAAACTTAGATTTACCCACGTCCGAACGAAGAATTTTCATCGTTGATGTGATCGGAGTGTGATTGACAGGAAGTGGGTGTTTCTGGGCGGAAACTGACCGTTTTCTGGGAGTGTGTCTGGGGAAACGGGGGTGTGGCTGGCCGAACGCAGGGCGTGTTTGTGACGTCAAACCAGGAACGAAACGGGCTGAGCTGATCGCAGTGTAGGAGTAAGTGTCGAGCTACTCAGAAACTGCTAAGAATTTTCTATTCGCAATTCTGCTAATCTTTCGTTAGCAATTCTGCTATGCTAAGATACACTCCCAGAGGGTGGCGGTCTAGCGTGTGCAATGCTGCTAAAATCTGCCAGCGACCGAACAACTCGGAATGAAGGCCATAGTTCGTGCTGTAAGGATCTACGTGGATCGTACCAGAATGACAGACACTCTCTTCGTCCTCTACAAATTTCACAAGAAAGGATGGCCTGCCAATAAGCAAACACTGACGAGATGGCTTTGGATGACTATTTCAGAAGCATACTCACAAACTGATCTCACAATTTTGGATAATGGGGGTCATTCCGACTTGATCGCACGCTAGCTATTTTTTGCAGTGCTGTGATCAGGTCAAAACTCTGCAAAACTGTGCATGCATATGCACCGCAATGCGCAGGGGCGTCATACGGGTACAAAGGGGATCGGTGCTGGGCGATGGATTTAACAAAAAATCCATTCGCACAGCCGATCGTAAGAAGATTGACAGGAAGAAGGCGTTTATGGGTGTCAACTGACCGTTTTCAGGGAGTGGTTGGAAAATCCAGGGAGAGAAGCCAATTGTTTCTGAAAGAAAACAGACAAGGCCGAAATCTGAACATTTATGGAGCCTTGGCGTAGGCCCACATCCACTCCCAACTGCAGAAAAAGCAGGAAACATCCCAGATGAAATTCCACTGTAGAATATTGTCTGCTCTCACACCAAGAGACATATTTCTTCCAGATACGATGGTAATGTTTTGACGTTACCCCCTTCCTGGCTTGGATCATAGTCGGGATGACCTTGTCAGGAATCCCTCTCCTGGCTAGAATCAGCCATTCAACTTCCATGCCGTCAAACATAGCCGTGGTAAGTCTTGATAAACGTACGGGCCCTACTGCAGAAGATCCTCTCGAAGAGGCAAAGGCCACAGATCTTCGAATAGCATCTCGAGAAGATCCGCATACCAGGCCCTTCACGGCCAGTCCGGAGCAATGAGAATTGGTTGAACACTTTTCACTTTTTTTATTCTTTTGAGAATTCTTGGGATCAGAGGAATGGGATGAAACAAGTACACCAGCCCGTAGACCCACGGAGTTGTCAGGGCGTCGACCGCTACGGCTTGTGGGTCCCTCGACCTGGAACAATACCGTTTGAGCTTCTTGTTGAGACGAGAGGCCATCATGTCGATTTGTGGATCACCCCACCGATGCGTCAGCCACTGGAACACCTCCGGGTGGAGGCCCCATTGCCCCGGGTGCAGGTCGTGTCTGCTGAGGAAATCTGCTTACAGTTGTCTACTATCGGAATGAAGATCGCAGACAATGCCACGGCATGTTTTTCCGCCCAGAGGAGAATTCTTGACACCTCTGACATTGTGGCTCTGCTTATTGTACCTCCCTGTCAGTTTATGTAAGTCACCGCCGTCACATTGTCCAACTGAACTTGAATGGCCTGATTCTGTAGAAGAGATTAGGCCTGCAGAAGGGCGTTGTAGATAGCTCTGAGTTCCACGATGTTTATTGGATGAACGATTTCCTGACTTGACATCTTCCATGAAACTGCACCCCTTGGGTGACTGCACCGTAACCTCTGAGGCTTGCGTCTGTGTTAGCAGAATCCAATTCTGAATCCCGAACCTCCGACTTTCCACTAGGTGAGAAGTTTGTAGCCACCACAGGAGAGAGATCCTGGCTTTTGGCGATAGACGAATCCCCTGATGCATGTGAAGATGCGATCTGGACCATTTGTCTATCAGATCCAGCTGGAAGGTCCTCGCATGAAACCTTTTATTTACTGAATTGCTTCGTAAGAAGCCACCATTTTCCCCAGAAGGTGGATGCACAGATGTACTGAGATTCAGGTCGGCTTCAAGACAGCCTGAACCATCGACTGGACCACCATTGCCTTTTCCAAGGGAAGGAACATTCTCTGAGACTCTGTGTCCAGTATCATTCCCAGAAAATGAAGATTCTGCGTTGGTTCTAGGTGAGATTTTGGTAGGTTCAGAATCCACCGATGATCCAGCAGTAATCTGGTTGTGAGACCAATGTTCTCCAACAACTGCTCCCTGGACGCAGCCTTTATCAGAAGATTGTCCAGGTAAGGAATTACGTTCACTCTTTGTTTGTGGAGTAATATCATCATCTCTGCCATCACTTTGGTGAACACTCTCGATGCCGTGGAGAGACCAAATGGCAGGGCCTGGAATTGGTAGTGACAGTCCTGCAGAGCAAACCGTAGATAAGCCTGATGAGGCGGCCAGATCGGAATGTGAAGGTACGCATCCTTGATATCCAGCGACACTAGAAATTCCCCCTCTTCCAGACCTGAGATCACCACTCTCAGAGACTCCATCTTGAACTTGAACACTCGTAAGCATGGGTTCAATGATTCAGAATCGGTCTTACCGAACCATCTGGTTTCGGTACTACAAACAAGCTGGAATAGTAAACCTTGTTTTGTAGATGAGGTGGAACTGGAACAATGACCTGGGCCTGTAACAGGCTCCCCAGCTGGCTGGTGGGGTGTAGGTGAGGAGGGACCAGTGCATTCTAGGCGCTACACCTTTAACTGTTTGGTGCCCGGTCAAGCTCCAACCAGCGACACCCCAGGGTAATCCCCTATGGACCCAAAAGAAGAAAGTGGAGATTAATTTTGCTCCTGCCAACTCATCTAACAATACATCTTGTTCAACTGGCGCATTGTCTGGTCCTTATTGGGAAGCAATACATCGAAGGTGGCCCAGGGACTGTTGGGAGCCCGTAACTGCAACTAGCGCTAACATCTCCTGCACCTCATTGTAGATACTTGCCTGAGCCTCTGGTGAGACCAGATACACGGGTTGCCGAATTAGCCTATGCTCACCAGTGTCTACTTGGAGTGCATGCAAAGAAGTCAGGCCGTGATTCCTACTGAACTGGTGCTTAAAGGACCGCAGCACTGACTTAAGCTGCTCCCTCTTGATGTTACCAAGTTCCTTGCCCAGCTTAAATCATCTGCACTAACCTCCCCTCTGGCATCCGCAAGGAGGTCAGGAATTGGGACATTTCCTCATTCTTTCATAATTAGACAGCACACAGAAGTTACCGATTCCACGTGCTCATGGTATGCCTTCAACATATTTACATGGTATGTATGCTGCCTCCTACCATCGCTGTTAAATGACACCACATAGGTGATTTGTGACCGTACATGGTCCAACTCAGGTATGCTGGAGCTTGTACTGTTGTGTGGGCACTAGAACCAGCACCTTCTGCCCTACTTCAAAGACCGTTGCATGTGCTCCCTGATCATACCAAGTTTTCTGCTTGGTCTGCGCTTTTGCAAGATTCACTTGCGCAAGCCCCACAAGATTCTCTCACTGATCTCTGACCTTTAACACATACTCATTATGTGTTAAACCCATTAGCTCATGGAACAGGTAAAGAAGTCCACGAACTCTGCAACAATATAGTAACTCGGAGGGCAAGAAACCAGTGGACTCCTGCAGCACCTTCTGATACGCAAACAGGAGGTGTGGCAGGTATTGCTCCCAGTCTCCCCCCTCCATTGTCACAAATGCCTGTAGCATCTGCTTCAGAGTTACATTAAATCTCTTGCACAGTCCATTTGTTTGGGGGTGATAGGGTGTGGTATGGCGTTGCTTCACTATACACCTTGTCCAGAGACACTGGACCAGATCACTCATGAACTGTGTCCCTTGTTTGGTTAGGATCTTATTGGGGAACCTACTCTTCTAAATATGCCTATAAGCACATCTGCTAACTTTTCCGCAGTGAAGGCAAGCAGAGCCACAGCACAACAGTAGAGAACCTACTATGTCCACAGCCACTTGTTGGAAAGGTTCTCTGACAATTGGCAAGGACCTGAGGGGGAGCCCGAGCACTGGGAGATCCATTCAGCTGGCATACATGACATGACTTACAGTAGGTCTGGACATCATCCGATACTCTGGGCCAGAAAAAGTTCTGTCTCAGGTGCCTTCGTGTTCAGTCCCACCCCTGGTGTCAGGCAAAAGGGATTTTATGTGCAAGTGACATCAGTTGCTCCCAAAAGCTCCTGGGGACCATCAGTTGATTTTGCTCCATAACTGGTCTATTCCCTTCTACCTTGGTTACGTGGTACAGTAACTCTTTCCACCATGTCACACTTCCTGCCTCCATCCTAGCAAGGCTGCTGGCAACGTGGTGCCTCATACCTTTCAGGGATAGGTCAAAAAGTTGAGCCTCCCTAAACTCCTGTCTGTGGCCTTCACTTTCTCCTAAGTTGTGGTACTCTACAGGGAAGTCTAGGATGGGATTACTAAGGGCAAACTGGTTGGGGTAAGTCAAAGGGAGGCCAATGTGGTCACTCATACTCACTGCCGAAGTTGGAACTAACATCCTCTGCATTGCTATGTGGCGTAGGTCTACTAGAGGCAAAAGACATGCTGGGTAGGTGTGCTGATCTAGCTAATGTAATCTATGCCTCTGGGACGGTGGTGGGCTGTGCTGGTGGGTGTCTACCCGCTGTGGTCTTTTCCTCTGGGCTGTGCTGTTGTAGATGATGACGACTGTAGTTTATCTGCTTGACTCCAAGTGGTGGCGTTAGCAAAGGCAGTAACGATTCCACCACCACGATCATTCGCAGGACCACATCTATTGGGAGGCCAACCACAATGGCAATATCGCGCAACTTTTGGCCAGCTCCCAAGTCCAGGAAGACCATTGTCATGGGTAACTCTTGTTCCAGCCCATCTGCCTTAGTAACTTTGGCAACAAGGTGGGGGCTCACTACAATGATTTACGCCCCAGACTCTCCAGGCCTTCTCTCTGCAGGTGCCCCCACATATTTTGTGGGGGCCTCTTAGCCATGCAGGTGACTCTCTGCAGAGTCCACCTGCTCCTGGCCACACTCCATCGGACTGACTAAAGTGGGAACAGTCTCTTTGCACACACTTCCACGGGTTAAATAAGCAAGCTGAGCTCCAGCACTCGGATTTTGGGCACGAGTCTGGGGTGCACTTCCTGTCCAGTAGGTGCTTCAGTCATCTCTAATTACTTGCAGGGACAGAGCAGAGCGGTTGCTGGTCAAAAGCACTTTACCTGTGCAGTGCGCTTGCGATAAAACGGATCCTGGCAAATCAGGTCGATCAGTGCGTACCATGTGGTGAATTCAGATCCCTTCACCACGTACTACCTCAGCTGGGTGGCGAACTGCTCATGGGTACTGTTAGGGTTCTTGTGCAAATCCCAGAACATTTTTTCGTAGGACTCAGGAGCGATAAAATATCACTGTAGGAGAGCCCTTACGACTTCTTCATAATCTTCACAGTGCTCAGTCCTTAATAGGCCTCCAGTCATTAACACCTGGAGTGAGTACACTGACCACTATCAAAAGGCCTTGCAGACCTCCTGCAAGGAAATTACAATTAGCATCTCATTTCCTACAGTCACAGAGTTGGCTTCTAAAATCAAATACTGAAATGAAGTGCATTTTGTACCTTTAAAATACAAACACTCTTTTAAATGTAAATACATTTAAATGGGTTGGGTTCGTGTGACCAGCGGTTTGGAGACCACCAGTCACCATACAGGCGGCTGGATCCCAACTTTTAGATGGCGGACAGGGAAGGTAGCAAGCGCAATGAAGCCCCTTACGTGCTCGGTGGCTTACTGCGCTAGCCATAGGGCTATTCACTATTCAGGATCCTGATGTCAGTATAGTGACCAGCAGTCTCCCGACCGCCAGTCACATAATCGCATCCCATTTAAACATATCACAAATATATACTCAGAATATACTTTAGGATTATAAACCAATGTATTGCAGATCAGCTGAAATCAATGGTGTTCTTCATTTTAATGTATCTTTATTAATTATCGAGTTTCAACTGAGGTTTTTTTTGCAGGTAGTTACATTAATGACAATGATACTAATGAATGTGTTGAGATTGTCTTTATATCTGGAGAACGAAGCACATGTGCTATTGCAAATAATTTCAACAACCGTCACTCAAATAAGCCATCCATTACTCACAGTGCAGTTACCAGACTTTTTGACAAATTGCCAAACTGCTCTAGAAGTAGTAGGTGACCTATTTGGATGACATTGGTTGAAATTATTTGAAATAGCATGTGTGCTTCATTCTCCAGAAATCAAGACAATCTCAACAGTTTGTGTTAGTGCCATTGTCATTAATGTCATTACCTGCAAAAGAAAACTCAGCTAAAACTCAAGAATTAATAGATACGTTAAAACAAAGAACACCATTGTTTTACTTATGAAATTCTGCATGTTTGATGTCAAATGACTACATTCCCAATTAAAAATTAGAGTTGCTTCCAAGGTGGCTGACTTCAAGACGGCCACCATACTTGTGACATACCCTAAAAAGTTTTCCCCCACTGCCATAGCATACAGTATGTGTACACACTGGATTAATATTTCCTTACTCATTTCCTTTTTATAAGGGTGTTTCCACACTTAGGGACTACCCTGTATATATGTGTGCATTACTGCTGGTACTAGTCCCAGCTCCCATCGCTGGAACTTGTCTATGCCATGTCCCAGCATTATGCACAGGCCAACCTTTTGCTGCAGCCTAGGTCTAAGTGTTGATGGCCTCAGTCTTGCTCTTTGCCAACAGCTATCACATGTACAACTGGCACCTCAGCGCTGATTGGTCCACTCAAAAATTACTCAAAAGCAACAGGGGTTAACCCCTCAGTGCCATGGCTGCCACGTTGACCATGTGGGCCTGGTCTCTGGCTACACTAGACTAGTGCAAAGCATGTAAAGTGGTCTAAAGATAATGATCCTCATACACACTGATGTGCTTGCCTGAACAGAGTGTACTGCATTTGCTTTAACCGCAATTAAACTTATTTGGAATACCTATTAGTACACAAATGACCACACAGGCTGCCGCCACCACCCACATTTTCTCAGTTGTCACTGGCAGCATGTGAGTGACATTACACAGTTAGTCACCATTCCAATTGGTTCCTTAACCCTGCAACCACAATGCATAACTACCAGGGGAAAACTCAGTCTAATTCCAGATGCTAGTTGGTGACAAAATCTTACATTTAAATAGAAATCAGCAGCAGTTCCCTAAGGCGTAGGCATATAATTTGTCTGTGTAAGTGTCAGAGCCCTATTAAACACACTAGATCAATACCATACAGAGAAATACAGTATGTGGTGTAATGAGAGCCATTTGTGACAATTACAGTTTCCACTGTGGAATTCTGCACTGAAGCTAAAAGCTATTGTGCAGTAGGGTGGAGAGCTGAATTACTGTACGTACATAAGACTAGGGGGTCTACCTGATGTCACTGCTTTTGACTTTTGCAATATTGTCAAACCAGAGGGAATGATTGAGGATGTGGCCTTTACTGTATAAAATTTAGTATTCTAGGGATCCTATTTCATACCACTGGGGATCACAGCTAACAGCAGTTGTCTGCAAGACCTAAAAAAGACCCTAAAAGTATTTTTATAGCTGGACAGTTGCTCATCTCTGAAATGCAAGCTTAATAACATGGGAGTGGGTTATTGCTCAGTGCCATTATTTCCTTCATGCATTATTAAGAAAGTATTAAAATATCATATTAATAAATCCAATGAATCACTTTGAGACTGTAATTTCAGTTCTCATCCGACTCTTTGCAGTAAGTACAAATCATGGATGATGCAGTGGACTCACCTCCCTGAAGCTGAGTTTTCCATCAAAATCTTCATCCACTTCTTTAATCATGTCCTTAAGGCCCAGGTGGGTTTGTGGTGCTCCTAATTTCTCCATCATCCGCTTCAGCTCCATGAGATCGATAAAGCCATCCTTACCCGCATCATACCTAGCAGATGGGGCCAAAATATGCTTTAGCATTATGGCCCTCATTCCGAGTTGTTCGCTCGGTATTTTTCATCGCATCGCAGTGAAAATCCGCTTAGTACGCATGCGCAATGTTCGCACTGCGACTGCGCCAAGTAACTTTACTATGAAGAAAGTATTTTTACTCACGGCTTTTTCTTCGCTCCGGCGATCGTAATGTGATTGACAGGAAATGGGTGTTACTGGGCGGATACACGGCGTTTCAGGGGCGTGTGGCTGAAAACGCTACCGTTTCCGGAAAAAACGCAGGAGTGGCCGGGGAAACGGTGGGAGTGCCTGGGCGAACGCTGGGTGTGTTTGTGACGTCAACCAGGAACGACAAGCACTGAAATGATCGCACAGGCAGAGTAAGTCTGGAGCTACTCTGAAACTGCTAACTCGTTTGTAATCGCAATATTGCGCGTACGTCGGTCGCAATTTTAAGAAGCTAAGATTCACTCCCAGTAGGCGGCGGCTTAGCGTGTGTAACTCTGCTACATTCGCCTTGCGAGCGAACAACTCGGAATGAGGGCCTATATTCATATCCGTAGGGATATATTTGCTTAAGTACTGATTCTCGGCGGGCTTTACAATGAATGTTAATGCCACTTTAAATGTTGAGCTGTAACCTGTATGAAACATATATTAAACAGAAAACAAAGTGTTATTACGGGCACTAGTGATACTTTGACACATCAATCCAAATGATAATACCCAACGTCTAGCATATTTATTTTGGCATTGCTTAATTTACCGTTTGCAGTTGAAAAATGCAAAACTAAACATTTTGTTTTGTGTGGTTAGTGAAGAGTGTAGCATGGGATGGTTACAGCTATGGTTCTGCTTTCTTTTATCTTATTCCTCCCCACCCAAAGCTCCTGACCATTTACCATTACTGTCTCCACTTTGTGCTCAGTTTCATCTCTGGTCACACTCTTATGCTGGTGTAAAATCAGCTGTTGGCAGGGAAACATTCTCCAGTATTTCACAGCATTTTTGTGCTAGTTGGTAAGAAAAGCTGCACTGAGCAATGTAATAAAGTATGTGACTGCTAAAAGAGAGAGGCATCGATGAAGCGATTGTTTTCTTCAGTTGTTTTCCTGCAGGCAATTTTAAAAGCTGCCTTACCAAGGGGTGTAGTATGGTGTGCCGGCGGTCGGGCTCCCGGCGACCAGCATACCGGCGCCAGGAGCCCGACCGCCGGCATACCGACAATGTGGCGAGCGCAAATGAGCCCCTTGCGGGCACGATGGCCACGCTATTTTATTCTCCCTGCAGGGGGGTCGTTTACCCCCACTAGGGAGAATAAGTGTCGTATGGCGGCTGTCGGGATTCCGGCGCCGGTATACTGTGCGCCGGGATCCCGACAGCCGGCATACTGAAGACCACCCTTACCAAGAAACCTGCTTGTGTGACGCCATATGACTAAAATCCATTCATTTCAATAGGAATGTCTTTTTATTATAAAAAAAATAATATATTTTTCAATATGTCCTGTGTGACACTGCAGATTTATGCTGCAAAAAAAAGTGCAAATATTGCCAGAATGGGCAGATCTGTGGGTAAATTAGCTCATTTGGAAATTGTGCCAAATCACAAGGGGGATAAAGATATTGATAATCATGAATGTTGTGGTATTTTTAAGCATTCAGAACTGAATGAGATTCTGGATTGCCGATTGGTTTGTACCCACTCAGAGATACTGTAGATAATTAAGAACTGCCAAGTCGCTGCCACGATCACTCAACCTTCTGCTGCGTGCACACAGCGCTTCCAATTTGTCTATGACATCATCAGTTTGCGCTAAATCCAGTCACATGCTGTAACTAATATGAACTACAAGAAATCCTGTGAGGATAATTAATCTTACTCATCTTTCACTGCAAGCTGTGTCAGCGCGCAGCGTTAACATAGCATACCGCAGACACTGAGAAGTGTGATGTATACAGAATCCGGCAAAACAGATTTATTCACATTATGGCAGATCTCTTGTAAACATACGGTACATGCACATTTCTACATGAGAATCAGAGATGGTGTGTGTCACACTCCCTAACAGTCCTTACAACAGAAAATGCATTCTTATTATTAATAGTAATATTTGGAATTGACAAATAAGGTAACTTGGTAGTTTTTTATATTGGTTATGGGTTAATTATAATGTACTCAGAAAAAGGAAATACATTTCTCATTAGAAAAAAATAAGATTTTAAACCTACCGGTAAATCTTTTTCTCCTAGTCCGTAGAGGATGCTGGGGACTCCGTAAAAACCATGGGTACAAATGGGCTCAGCAGGAGACATGGGCACTTTAAGACCTTTAATGGGCGTGAACTGGCTCCTCCCTCTATGCCCCTCCTCCAGACTCCAGTTATAGGAACTGTGCCCAGAGGAGACGGATATTTCGAGGAAAAAGATTTTGTTAATCAAGGGTGAGACACATACCAGCTCACACCACAAACACACCATACAACATGGTATATAAGCAAACCAGTTAACAGTATGAACAACAACAGAAAATAGCAACAGCCTGATTTCAACAGTATAATAAAAAGGGAGGTAATCTGCGCACTGGGGTGGTTTTACTGTATGGGATGTGCTGCTAGTCAAAAGGGTGTCCTTGCCCTTTGGTTCAATATGGATATCTGGTTTTCACCTGACTGCGCTCATCCCCTACAGTTTGAGTACTCGTGAAATGATGCAAATGGATACTTATATAAAGGTGTGTTTTACTTTCACATGTATCAAATATGACACTCAATATAATGAAACAGTGCAGATAATATTGTGGAACATGAAAAAGGTGGTAATCACAATGTGTGCTCCACGGGGAGCACCTTTTTAACTCAGTCCTTTAATCACTCAAATTGGTGATTAAATCCTTTAGGTTCTTGGCGTGTGTGTTCTGACACAAAGGCCAATGGGCTGGAAAAAATATATATATGTATGATTAAATCTGGCTGTGTTGCTTTAAAAGTCAAATATAGATTTTCCAGTGGAAATGTCTCTAGTCCTGACCGGACTGTGTGGGCTTTAAAAATCTGTCTTTAATAATTAGATTCATATAGTTGCAGAGGACGGCGTCCCGTACCTCTGCGTGTGGAAGTCAGGTATTCGTGCACTATCGTTGCGGCCGTACTTGTAAGATGTACAGGTGCGGGTACAGGTACGGGAACCTCCTGGCGGCTCCGGACAGACTCGTCCCTCAGCTCGCGCACCCGCTCTCCGGTTCGTCCTGTTAGGGATCTCCCCGTGTGCCTGCGCCGCTCGCTGGGTTGGTCGTGTTCGCGTGGGGGGGAGCTCAGCCGCAGGATCTAAACAGAGTCTGTGGCAGTGTTGCACCTCCCCGCAACGGAGTACTCACCTGTGTGGTCCTCCTGCTGCCCGTCCGTCTGTACTGCTTACCGATGTCTGCGCCGTAGTTCCGAGGGTCTCACAGCACTCTCCTGTCCTCCAATGGTTTGATGTCTCTTAGTCGTCTCCTCCAACGCGTTTCAACCGGATCGGTCTTCCTCTGGGAGTCTTTGCAGTGTTCTGATAGTGGTGGGTGTGAAGGCTTGCGGGCGGGACCAGCATCAGTTCCTCCTTTGTTCCACTGATTTGATTGGTGGTTGAGGTTGTCAGTATTGCAGGGGGCAGATTACATGTTCCTGCAATCTGTCCCATTTGTGAGTTTTGCAGAAACAGGGAAAGTATGAAAACATGGCAATGCAAATGAAATTCCTTTTTTTTTTTTTTTTTTTTTGAATGGTGGTTGAGGTTGTCAGTATTGCAGGGGGCAGATCACATGTTCCTGCAATCTGTCCCATTTGTGAGTTTCAGAAACAGGGAAAAGGGAAAGTGTGAAAACATGGCAATGCAAATTAAATTCCTTTTTTTTTTTTTTTTTTTTTTTAAAGGTCCATAAGTGGTGTTTCTTAATTATTTTTTGCTAGGCATTTGTATTCTCAGACAAATAATACGATTCTGGTTGTGTGTCTGGGTTTCTGAATTTCAGTCATCGGTACCAAGGTGCATTAACCAATGAACATAATATACTTTGGTCATGTAAAATTAAATGAGAATTGCGGTTATTGTATACCAGTGATGGTGCGAATCTTATTGTTAGAGCAAATGGTATAGGGCAGGCATGTCCAAACTGTGGCCCTCCAGCTGTTGTGAAACTACATATCCCAGCATGCCCTGACACAGTTTTGCTGTCAGAGAATGCTAAACCTGTGTCAGGGCATGCTGGGATATGTAGTTTCTCAACAGCTGGAGGGCCGCAGTTTGGACATGCCTGGTATAGGGCCTGTTGGTAAGCTTACTATTGTGGAAGATGTTACGTTACGTCGGGATATTTCTTATGTGTTTTATGTGGCTTGTTAGTATGCTATCTGATCACGGAGCTTTTCAAAAATTCAAGATGTTTCTTGTGTGTCAACAATTATGGTAAAGTGGATTCTTTGGTATTGTTATGAAATATCTGGGATATATATAACTTTCCTACTTTGGAGTGGTTTATAATCCTATGTTCCCTGTGGGCTTTTTCTGGGTATTGGATATCTGTATACTAAATGATTGGTTCTACTTGCAGATGATAGACCTTATTTCATTATCAATGTTTAACCCTTTTGGTGCTAGTGTGCCAAAGGAAATTATTAAACGTAACTCTTCTTTATTTATTTTTTGTATATAATCCCCTCCCCTCCAGTTCTTCTTGATTTCTTTCAGCCCCGTAAACTTTAGTAATGCGGGGTTTGATTCATGATGGTCTCTAAAGTGTACTGAGAGCGGATGATCTTCTGTTTTTCGTTTAATATTGCGAATGTGTTCACTGATTCAGATTTTCAGTGGTCGGACGGTTCTCCCTATATACTGTAACTTACATGGACATTCTAGTAAGTATATGATGCCTTTGCTGTGGCATGTGATTCTGTCTTTGATTTTGTAACTGTATGAGTTAGTTGCGGATTTTTCATGATAGTGGGTAATGTGCTTCTTGCTTTTACCATATGGCAACCTGAGCAGGTCCCACAATGGTAAAAACCTCCTTTGTTCTGTGACCCATCTATTGTGGTTTGTATCTGATTTGGTGGCGGTATGTGGCTGTGTGTTAGTTTTTTCTTTATGTCAGGAGCCTTTCGATAGATGACTTTGGGGTTAGGGGGTAGAACTTTAGCTAAATTGTCATCTTGCAATAATATCTGCCAGTGTTTTGTGATGATCTTTTTGATCTGATGGGCTTGGTCTGAATATTGTGTTATGAACAGTGGTTCTTCGATTTGTGTCATCTGTTTTGGCTTCTCTTTGTAGTTAAGGAGTGCAGGCCTCTCTATCTTTTTTGCTGTTTCGAAGGCTACTTGTACTGTCTCGGTGTGGTAGTTTTTTTCCTTAAATCTGTCACTCAAAACCTTCCCCTGTGTTTCATAATCACTCATTTTGGAACAGTTTCTACGAAGTCTTTTAAATTGTCCCATTGGTATGCCATTGAGCCATGTCGGATGATGCCCACTGGTGGCTAGTATATAACTGTTCACGTCGACAGTTTTATTGTAAGTGTTTGTGTTTATTCGATCTTCATCTATGAAAATGTTGAGATCTAAAAATTTTACTTTTTCCTTGCTATATGTGGTGGTGAGTTTGAGATTCCGATCGTTCTGATTGAGGTGTGTATTGAAACTTTTGAGTGATTCTTCATCTCCCTTCCAGATAAAGAATATATCATCTATGAATCTTGTCCAGAGGACGAGGTTCGCACCAAGCTCCACATCAGACCAGATTGTATCGTCTTCCCACTTGCTCATGAACAGATTTGCGTAACTTGGCGCGAACCTCGTCCCCATAGCGGTCCCGGTGGTCTGTAGGTAATAGTTGTTGTTAAACCATAGGTAATTGTGGGTGAGAATATACTCTATGCCCCCCAAAATGAATTCTCGTTGGTCTGGTAACATGTTGGGGTCTTGTTCGAGGTAATGACGTGTGCTGTCTATTCCCTGTGCACAATCTATGATGGAATATAAAGAAGTGACATCGCTTGTGACTAACCAGTAGTCCTCTTTCCATGTGATTGATTCTAACTTTCTAAGGATGTCAGTAGTGTCTCTAAGATAGGATTTCTGAGTTTTAACGTTTTAATGTGAAACGACTAAACCACCTTGGGTAGAAATTGAGGACGAGTTCTCAATTCCGCTCTATCTACATGGAAAATCAGATAGGGGCTCTTGTGAGACAAAGCCGCCAATTCTGACACCCGCCTTGCCGAAGCCAAGGCCAATAACATGACCACTTTCCAAGTGAGAAATTTCAAGTCAACAGTTTGAAGAGGTTCAAACCAATGTGATTTAAGGAACTGTAACACAACGTTAAGGTCCCAGGGTGCCACTGGGGGCACAAAAGGAGGTTGGATGTGTAGTACTCCCTTCACAAAAGTCTGCACTTCTGGAAGAGAAGCCAATTCCTTCTGAAAGAATATTGATAAGGCCGAAATCTGCACCTTAATGGAGCCTAACTTCAGGCCCATATCCACTCCTGTCTGTAGAAAATGGAGAAAACGACCCAGCTGAAAATCCTCCGTAGGAGCATTCTTGGATTCACACCAAGACACATACTTCCTGCAGATACGGTGATAGTGCTTCGCCGTTACCTCCTTCCTAGCTTTAAGTAGAGTAGGGATGACTTCCCCTGGAATACCTTTCCTAGCTAGGATCTGGTGTTCAACCGACATGCCGTCAAACGTAATCGCGGTAAGTCCTGGAACACACACGGCCCCTGTTGTAACAGGTCCTCTCTGAGAGGAAGAGGCCAAGGATCTTCCGTGAGCATTTCCTGAAGATCTGGAAACCAGGCCCTTCGAGGCCAATCTGGAACAATGAGTATCGTCTGAACATTTGTTCTTCTTATGATTCTCAATATTTTTGAGATGAGTGGAAGTGGAGGGAACACATACACCGCCTGATACACCCATGGTGTTACCAGCGCGTCCACCGCTATCGCCTGAGGGTCCCTTGATCTTGAACAATACGTCCGAAGCTTCTTGTTGAGGCGTGACGCCATCATGTCTATTTGAGGGAGTCCCTAGCAACTTGTCACTTCTGCAAAGACCTCTTGATGAAGTCCCCACTCTCCTGAATGGAGATCGTGTCTGCTGAGGAAGTCTGCTTCCCAATTGTCCACTCCCGGAATGAATACTGCTGACAGGGCGCTCACGTGATTTTCCGCCCAGCGAAGAATCCTGGAGGCCTGTGCCATTGCTGCTCTGCTCCTTGTTCCGCCTTGTCGGTTTACATGCGCCACGGCTGTGACGTTGTCTGACTGGATCAGAACTGGTAGGTTGCGAAGAAGGTGCTCCGCATGCCTCAGGCCGTTGTATATGGCCCTTAATTCCACCACATTTATGTGCAGACAAGCCTCCTGGCTTGACCATATTCCCTGAAAGTTTATTCCCTGTGTGACCGCTCCCCATCCTCGGAGGCTCGCGTCCGTGGTCACGAGAACCCAATCCTGAATTCCGAACCTGCGACCCTCTAGAAGGTGAGCCCCCTGGAGCCACCACAGGAGAGAGATCCTGGCCCTGGGGGACAGGCATATCAACCGATGCATTTGGAGATGGGACCCTGACCACTTGTTCAGTAGGTCCCACTGAAAAGCTCTTGCATGAAACCTGCCAAACGGAATGGCCTCGTAGGCCGCCACCATCTTTCCCAACACTCGAGTGCATTGATGAATCGATACTCTTTTTGGTTTTAGCAGAGCAGAGGTTCTCAAACTCAGTCCTCGGGGGCCCACACAGTGCATGTTTTGCAGGTCTCCTCACAGAATCGCAAGTGAAATAATTAGCTCCACCTGTGGACCTTTTAAAATGTGTCAGTAAGTAATTAATACACCTGTGCACCTGCTGGGTTACCTGCAAAACATGCACTGTGTGGGCTCCCGAGGACCGAGTTTGAGAACCTCTGTAGCAGAGCCTTGACCATGTTCTGGATTTCCTGAGCTTTTTCCACTGGAAGAAAAACCCTCTGTCTTTCTGTATCCAGAATCATGCCCAAGAACGACAGCCGAGTTGTCGGAACCAACTGCGACTTTTGCAAATTTAGAAGCCAGCCGTGTTGTCGTAGCACCCTCAGAGAGAGCTCCACATTTTTCAGTAATTGTTCTCTTGATCTCGCTTTTATCAGGAGATCGTCCAAGTATGGGATAATTGTGACCCCCTGCTTGCGCAGGAGCACCATCATTTCTGCCATTACTTTGGTGAAAATCCTCGAGGCCGTGGAAAGCCCAAACGGCAACGTCTGAAATTGGTAATGACAATCCTGCACAGCGAAACTCAGGAACGCCTGATGAGGTGGGTATATGGGGACATGAAGGTATGCATCCTTTATGTCCAGTGAGACCATAAACTGCCCCCCGTCCAGACTGGAGATCACCGCTCGGAGAGATTCCATCTTGAATTTGAATCTCCTCAAATACAGGTTTAGGGATTTTAGGTTTAGAATCAGTCTGACTGAGCCGTTCGGCTTCGGGACCATGAATAGAGTTGAATAAAACCCCTCCCCCTGTTGTAACCGGGGAACCATGATAATCACTTGCTGTTGACACAGTTTTTGTATTGCCGCTGCAACTATTGTTCTCTCTAGGAGAGAAGCTGGTCAGGCCGATTTGAAAAATCGGTGTGGAGGCAAGTCCTCGAACTCCAGTTTGTACCCTTGGGTCACAATCCCTAGCACCCAAGACTGAACCCAGACCTGGCTGAAGAGCCGAAGACGTGCCCCACCAATGCGGACTCCCGCAGGGGAGCCCCAGCGTCATGAGGTGGATTTGGCAGAAGCAGGAGAGGACTTTTGCTCCTGGGATCTAGCCGTAGCTGGTGTTCTTTTCCCTCTTCCTCTACCTCTGGCGAGGAAAGACGATCCACGCCCCTTTCTGAATTTATGAGACCAAAAGACCACCATTACATCTGGTACTGAGGTGTTTTCTTTTGCTGTGGGGGAACAAAAGGCAAAAAAGAAGACTTACCCGCGTTAGCTGTGGAAACCAGGTCCGCGAGGCCATACCCAAACAACACTTCACCTTTGTAAGGCAAAGCCTCCATAAGTCTCTTGGAGTCAGCATCACCAGTCCATTGACGGGTCCACAGTGACCTCCTAGCTGAAATTGCCATAGCATTGACCCTTGATCCCAAGAGGCCAATATCCCTCGCAGCCTCCCTTAGGTATAACGCTGCGCCTTTGATGTGACCCAAAGTTAACAGAACAGTATCTCTGTCAGATGACAAGTTATCCCAAGCTGCAATAGCGCTACTCACCCATGCCGACGCAACTGCCGATCTGAGGAGGGCTCCCGTAGTCGCATACATTGATTTTAAAGTGGTTTCCTGCTTGCGGTCCGCAGGATCCTTTAGTGTCGCCGTGTCCGGGGACGGTAGGGCCACTTTTTTGGATAACCGCGTCAAGGCTTTATCCACCGAGGGAGAGGATTCCCACCGTAACCTATCCTGTGAGGGGAAAGGATATGCCATAATAATTATCTTGGGAACCTGCAGCCTCTTGTCTGGAGTTTCCCAAGCCTTTTCAAATAGAGCGTTCAGTTCATGAGATGGGGAAACGTTGCCTCACGTTTCTTCTCTTTAAACATACAGACCCTTGTGTCAGGGACAGAAGGGTCCTCTGTGATATGTAATACATCCCTTATTGCAACAATCATGTGCTGAATACTCTTGGCCACCCGTGGGTGTAATCCCGCCTCATCATAGTCGACACTGGAGTCGGAATCCGTGTCGGTATCAGTGTCTGCTATCTGGGTAAAGGGACGTTTCTGTGACCCTGATGGGTTCTGAGACACAGCAATATCCATGGATTGACTCCATGCTTGGTTCTGAGACTCAGCTTTGCCCAATCTTTTATGCCATAAAGCCACACTTGCATTCAAAACATTCCACATGTCTACCCAATCAGCAGTCGGCGGTGCCGACACAGTCACTATCACATTTTGCTCCTCTTCCTCCCTCGAATAGCCTTCCGCCTCAGACATATCGACACACACGTACTGACACCCCCACACACACTGAATTATAGGGGACAGACCCACAAGGAGGTCCTTTGGAGAGACAGAGAGGAAGTTAGCCAGCTCACACCCAACGCCGCTACAGTCTGAAATATAACAATACCCCAGACCTGTATAGCGCGTTTTATATATAATATATATATCAAATCAGCACCAAATATTGTGCCCCCCCTCGTTTTGCACCCTGTTACTTGTAGATATCAGGGCAGGGTCCGGTAGCAGCGTCTCTGCAGCCAAGCTGTGGAGAAAATGGCACTGGTTAGAGCTGAGGGACGAAGCCCCGCCCCCTCGACGGCGGGCTTCGGTCCTACTAATATTTATACTGGCGGGGTTTTTTAATACCCTGCAATGCAGTGTATATAGCTTGCCAGTCGTTTTTATGAGGTAATCTTTTCTGCCCAGGGCGCCCCCCCTGCGCCCTGCACCATTGCAGTGCCTCGTGTGTGTGTGCGGGAGCAAAGGTGCGCTGCGCGGTACCTTCCGAAGCTCTGATGTCTTCTGCCGCCTGTGAAGTCTTCTTTCTTCCTATACTCACCCGGCTTCTATCTTCCGGCTCTGTGAGGAGGACGGCGGCGCGGCTCCGGGAAAGAACAGCTAGACGACACCAGTGTTCAGACCCTCTGGAGCTAATGGTGCCCAGTAGCCTAAGAAGCAGAGCCCATCAGTCCAGGAAAGTGGGTCTGCTTCTCTCCCCTCAGTCCCACGAAGCAGGGAGTCTGTTGCCAGCAGTGCTCCCTGAACATAAAAAACCTAACAAAGTCTATTTTCTAGAGAAACTCGGTAGAGCTCCCCTAGTGTGTGACGAGTCTCCTCTGGGCACAGGATCTAACTGGAGGAGGGGCATAGAGGGAGGAACCAGTTCACGCCCACTAAAGGTCTTAAAGTACCCATGTCTCATGCGGAGCCCATCTATACCCCATGGTTCTTAAGGAGTCCCCAGCATCCTCTAGGACATAAGAGAAATAGGCCATAACACAGGATGCAGTTAATTTACTGTGGTATTACATACCGGACCCCATAACACACACTACAACATTTTCAGTAAGGTGGAAAACTTTGCACCTAGGAGATGACGGCATTGGTACTGCATTTTCATCCGGGGAAGATGAAATATACTGTAACACATTAAGGAGAAAAGAAAATGAATGGTAGTGGATTTCCATGTATTTTTCTGCTATTTTTATTTTCCATCGCCCATAGGCAGTTCAAGCTCATCAAATGGACTATTCTGATTGTAACTGCACTGTTCTACAGACATACCCTATAATTGTACTGTTCATCCACTAATAATTGTACTATCTACCAAAAGTACCTCAATAGCAGACATAAACTGGGGTGACATCACCTATGCATTTCAAAATTTATCCTGAGCACAATGTCAATGCTGACCGAATGCATACACATGGTAAAGTCATCAGTCTCTGAACCTTTCACGGTCTTTGAGGGTTTTTTTTTTTCTGTTTTTATTTTCATAAAATTCATGACTTGTATAATAAATTGGGTGTGTTTACTCTTGCTTGTAATTAACAAAGTAAGACTGGAAAATGCTCATCCAATCAGGACACACAATCTAGTTTAAAACCCACCAGGGTACTATCTGTGGACTTTTTATGTTCTCCCCATATCCATGGGTAACTGCAGGTGAGTGTTCTGGTATTCCCGCGTAATTAAGGGCCTTATTTTGTGGTGGAAGTAAAGCAGAAAGAGCAAGTAACTGCACTTGGGCAAACTGCAAGGGGTGCAAATACATTTTTTTTTCATATGCGTTAATACTGGCTGCTTTTGCATGTATCACACAGATGCTGGACAGCTTCATTTTAAACTGCTATCTAGATATGAGTTTGAACACTCAACTTTCAAATCAAAATCTCACTGTACATTTTAAATTTAACAAAGGAGCATAGTTACTTGCTCTTTTCTTGCTTTACTCCCACCTCAGAATCAGGCCCAAAATTGGCTCTAGTGTGTGTTTATATGCATGGGGTGGAGAAATTAGACTGTAAGCTCCTCTGGGACAAAGGAGCTTATGCTAAGCCTTGGAGAAGGATAAAGTGGATGGAGATAAAGTACCAATCAGCTCCTGTTATTTTTCAAACACAGCCTGTAACATGACAGTTAGTAGCTGATTGACTGGTACTTTACTTCCGTCTAAGGCTTAATAAATAGACCCCAATGTCTGTGTCACAAGAACATAAGGACTCCCCTCTGCATTTTCATAAAGCTGTATTTAGTATTCCAACTACTGTATGTGGGCAATATACAAAAAAATCTATACTATTTGTCCCTGCACTCCTTCGTATACATCTCCCAAAAATTTTTCAAAGCAGTCCCATTCTTACTGTGTGCTTAAGAGGTATTTGTCAAGGTATCCGGACTCTAGGTCGACACCAATTAGGTCAACACCCATTAGGTCGACACAATTGATCGACAGTGGCTAGGTTGACACAGAGATTAGGTCAAAATCAACAAGGTCAACATGAGTTTAAAAAAATTTTTTTTTACTTTTTCATACTTTACGATCCACGTGGACTACAATCGGGAACGGTTACCTGTGCCGAGCGCAGCGAGGCACCTTGCACGCATCCGCGAGCCATGCAAGGGGATGTAGTGCACTAATTGGGGTTCCCGGTCACTTGACGGACAAAACAACACAAAAAAAAACCCCATTAAAAACTCATGTCGACCTAATGGCCGTGTCGACCTATTTCTAGTGTCGACCTATCCACTGTCGACCAAAGGGTATCGACTTAATTGGTGTCAACCCTGAGTCCCATACCCATTGGTCAGAGACATCAAGCAGAGCTTGGTGGCTTGTTGGCCATGTCTGCATCATTGTTTGTCTGATATAGCACATACTGTCCAACCAAGGCAAAGATAATAGGATTTTAATTACCTACCGGTAAATCCTTATCTCGTAGTCCATAGAGGATGCTGGGGTTCCATTTAGTACCATGGGGTATAGACGGGTCCCTTGGGAGCCATGGGCACTTTAAGAGTTTAATAGTGTGGGATGGCTCGTCCCTCTATGCCCCTCCTACCAGACTCAGTGTAGAAACTGTGCCCGAGGAGACGGACATAGTTCGAGAGAAGGAAATACACAGATAGTGGTGAGATTCACACCAGCTCACACCGAAACGAAAAACTATGCTGACCAGCATGCAACATGGAGAAACCATGCTAATCAGCATGCAACATGGAGAAACCATGCAATCCAGCATGCAACTTTAAGAAATCAAGCGAACCAGCATGAAACATGAAAGAAACCATGCTAACCAACCGGAACATGGAGAAACCATGCTAAGCAGCAGGAACTAGAAGAAACCATGCTTATCAGCAGGAAAGAGGAACAGCAACAGCTGAACCAATACTTAACCAAGTAACAACGCAGGAAACGAAGAGCTGGGCCGGCGCCCAGCATCCTCTACAGATTATGAGAAAAGGATTTACCGGTAGGTAATTAAAATCCTATTTTCTCTTACGTCCTAGGGGATACTGGGGTTCCATTTAGTACCATGGGGATGTACCAAAGCTCCCAGTACGGGAGGGAGAGCGCTGAGGCTCCTGCAGAACAGAGCCCGGTAAAGCTGCAAAGACGAGACACCCCGGGCAGCCTCCCAGGAAGAAACCACTTTACGGGTAGAGTGGAACCTAACAGGATTTGGACACGGCAATCCTGCCGTAGAATAAACATGCTGATAGTATACCTGATCCAGCAAGAAATCATCTGCTTAGAAGCAGGACACCCAACCTTGCTGGGATCATAAAGGACGAACAGAGCATCTGACTTTTTGTGATGAGAAGTTCTCTTCACATAAATTTTCAAAGCCCTCACAGCATCCAGGGACTTTGAGGTAATTGAAGTGTCAGTAACCACTGGCACCACAATAGGTTGGTTGATATGAAAAGCCGACACGACCTTTGAGAAAAATTGCTGTTGCGTTCTGAGCTCCGCTCTATCCTCATGGAAAATCAAGTAGGGGCTCTTGCAAGACAATGCCCCCAATACTGATACACGTCTAGCAGATGCAAATGCCAACAGTGTGACCGCCTTCCAAGTAAGAAACTTGATGTTCACCTCCTGTAAAGGCTCGAACCAATCCGATTGCAGGAACTGCAGCACCACCTTAAGATTCCATGGTGCCGTAGGAGGCATAAAGGCTGGTTGGATGTGCAGAACCCCTTTCAAGAAAGTCTGAACATCACGGAGGGCAGCCAATTGTTTCTGGAAGAAAATGGACAAGGCCAAAATCTGGACCCTTATGGAGCCCAAGTGTAGGCATACATCCACAACTGCTTGCAGAAAGAGGAGAAACCGTCCCGTTGAAACTCCACCGTAGGAAATTCACACCAAGACACATACTTTTTCCAAATCCGATGGCAATGTTTAGACGTTACTCCCTTCCTGGTCTATTCCAGGGTAGGAAAGACCCTTTTCGGAATGCCCTTCCAAGTTAAGATCTGGAGATCAACCTCCATGCCGTCAAACGTAGCCGCGGTAAGTCTTGATAGGCGAACGGCCCCTGTTGTAGATGGTCCTTGCGAAAAGGAAGAGGCCTCGGATCCTCCAGTAGCAATTCCAGAAGATTCGTGTACCAAGCCCTTCTTGGCAAGTACGGTGCAATGAGGATCGCCTGAACTACTGTTCTTGTTATGAGTTTGAGAATCCTTGGGATTAGTGGAAGTGGAGGGAACACATACACTGACTGGAACACCCACGGAGTTACCAGGGCGTCCACCTCCACTGCTTGTGGGTCACTTGTCCTGGAACAGTACCTCCGAAGCTTCTTGTTGAGGCGAGAGGCTACCATGCCTATCTGAGGTACACCCCATCGGCTTGTAACCTCTAGGAATACCTCCAGATGGAGGCCCCATACTCCTGGAAGGAGATTGTGTCTGCTGAGGAAGTCCGCTTCTCAGTTGTCCACTCCCGGAATGAAGATTGCTGCGCCACCACGCAATTGTCTGCCCAGAGGAGGATTCTTGTTATCTCTGACATTGCAGCTCTGCTCTTCATAACACCCTGTCGGTTTATGTAGGACACCGCCATTACATTATCCGACTGAACCTGAATGGCCTGATCTTGAAGAAGATGTGCCACTTGTAGAAGGCCATTTTACCCGGGCCTTAGCTCCAGAATGTTTATCGGAAGGATGGATTTAAGACTGAATCACTTTCCTTAGAAGTATTTCCCTTGGGTGACTGCTCCCCAACCTCCAAAACTTACATCCGTGGTTAGAAAGATCCAAGTCCGAATCCCGAACTTGCGGCCCTCGAGAAGGTGAGAAGTTTGCAGTCACCAGAGGAATGAAATCCTGGCTTTCGGCGACAGGCGTATTCGCTGGTGCATGTGAAGATGAGATCCCGACCATTTCACCAGGAGATCCAGTTGGAAAGACCGTTCAAGGAATCTTCTGTATTGTTGTGCCTCGTAGGAGGCACTACGAAAAGAGAAAAATTTCCAGCGCTTCACTTTGTATAAACCGAATAAAACTTTTGTTATTGACAGATTTTATGAATATATTCTTTTTATTGTTGTCACAAATTATAAACACTTTGACAGATAAAAAATAGTATTATAAAATTTTCTACTTGTGATCACAAGAAAGCATTTATTTATAAGAATGCTTAGTGCAAATTTTAACCCACATGGACAATACACATACATACATTTAGACACATATATCTATTTGTGGTAACTGTTTCTAAATCAGAGGGAGTTGACACACTTTGTAGCGGCCACCACCCAAACTTTGTTGTCCTCGTAGGAGGCAACCATCTTCCCCAGAAGGCGAATGCAATGATGAACCAATAATCGGGCTGGCTTCAGGACATCCCGAACCATTGATTGGATCACCAATGCTTTCTCCACTTCTGTGTCGAGAATCATCCCCAGGAAGGAATGCCGCCTTGTCGGCTCTAAATTTGAAATTGGAAGCTTCAGGATCCACCCAAGATCCCGGGACAGTTGATTTGAGAGAGATATATACGTTATGGTAAAAACTTACCGTTGATAACGGTATTTCTCCTATGTCCACAGGATAACAATGGGATATGATGTAGCGATAGCGGATTGGCACCAAACGATCACAAGCTTTCAGTCCTCCCAGGATGCAACGGGCCCGTCCATATATCCCCGCCCACTGGCTCAGGCAAATCAGTTGGATTCCAAAGCATTTAGGCAGGAGCATTATGTAGAACCCTATTCAGGCGAGTAGAACACACATGCACACCCTCCCATGCAAGAGGGAAGAGTTTAGTGAGTATAAAGATCCTCAAATCAGGTGCGTCAGGGTGGGATCCCTGTGGAACCTGTGGACATAGGAGAAATACCGTTATCAACAGTAAGTTCTTACCAGAACGTATATTTCTCTGGCAGGGTCCACAGGTTATCCACAGGATAACAATGGGATTTCCCAAAGCAATTTTTAGTGGTGGGGACGCTCCTGATTGAACAGGAGAACCTTACGCCCGAATGCAGTGTCATGAGAGGCAAAAGTATCCAAGGCATAATGTCTAATGAATGTGTTAATGGAAGACCATGTGGCTGCCTTACATATCTGTTCTGCTGAAGCACCATGTTGTGCTGCCCATGAAGGACTTACCTTACGTGCAGAGTGAGCAGAGACATTGGGGGTAATTCCAAGTTGATCGCAGCAGGAATTCTTTTTAGCAGTTGGGCAAAACCATGTGCACTGCAGGGGAGGCAGATATAACATGTGCAGAAAGAGTTAGATTTGGGTGGGTTATTTTGTTTCTGTGCAGGGTAAATACTGGCTGCTTTATTTTTACACTGCAAATTAGATTGCAGATTGAACACACCACACCCAAATCTAACTCTCTCTGCACATGTTAAATCTGCCTCCCCTGCAGTGCACATGGTTTTGCCCAACTGCTAACAAAATTCCTGCTGCGATCAACTTGGAATTACCCCCATTAGCCGGAACAGGGAGATCAGCCTGAGAATATGCTTCTGAAATCGTCATTCGAAGCCATCTTGCTAGCGTCTGTTTAGTAGCAGGCCATCCCCTCTTGTGAAATCTGTAGAGAATGAAGAGAGAATCTGTCTTTCTGATGGCACTGGTACGATCCACCTAGATCCTTAATGTCCAGACTACGTCCAGCAACGCTTCTCCCACAGAAAGTCCCGATACCTGAAAAGCCGGGACTACAATTTCTTTGTTAAGGTGAAATTTAGATACCACCTTAGGAAGATAACCAGACCTAGTTCTGAGAACTGCTTTATCTGGATAAAAAAATCAGAAAAGGAGATTTACATGACAGCACTCCTAAATCTGACACTCTTCTAGCTGATGCCATAGTCAGTAGAAAGAGAACTTTAGCTGTGAACTATTTAAGATCCACTTTATTAAGTGGTTCAAACGGAGCAACTTGAAGGGCTTTGAGGACTAGACTTAAGTCCCAAGGCACTGCAGGAGGAACAAAAGGTGGTTGAATGAGCAGTATTCCCTGGAAAAAAGTACGCACATCCTGTAAATTGGCAATTTTCTTTTGAAACCACAGTCAATGCTAATACTTGCACTCTCAAGGAAGTCACCTTCAAACCCTTATCCACTCCTGCCTGAAGGAAATCTAAGACCCTGGATACTCTGAAAGATTTTGGGTCCATACTTCTTTCACTGCACCAATGAATATAGGCTTGCCATATTCGGTGATAAATACGAGCTGAGGAGGGTTTGCTCTGAGCATAGTTTGAATTACCTGTTGTGAGAATCCTCTTGACTTCAGGATAGAGGTTTCAATAGCCACGCCGTCAAAGACAGTCGATCCAGATGCCTGTGATAACAAGGACCCTGCATTAGTAGATATGGACGTTGAGGGAGCAGAATTGGAGCATACATCGACATCCTCTGCAGATCTATGTACCAATGCCTTCTGGGCCAAGCCGGAGCTATTAGAATCACGGCACCCTTTGCTTGTTTTATTTTCCTCACCACCCTGGGTAGCAGGATAATCGGAGGAAACAGATATGCCAGATGAAAGTCCCATTTCACTGACGGTGCGTCCACAAGGATCGCTCCGGGATTCTTTGTTCTTGACCCGTATGCTGGTACTTCAGACGGGACGCCATGAGATCTATCTCTGGCAAACCCCACTTGTCTACCAGAGTCTGAAATACTTCCGGGTGTAGAGCCCATTTGCTTGCTTGAATGGTGTGTCGACTGAGAAAGTCCACTTCCCAGTTTAGGACTCCTGGAACGAACACTGCGGACAATGCTGGAAGAGTGAGTTCTGCCCACTTTAGTATGTGACTTACCTCCTTCATTGCCTGCGAGTTCCTTCCTGATGGTTGAGGTACACTATTGCCGTTGCATTGTCCGAGTGGATCTGGACTGGTTTTCCTTGCAGAGTGTCCTTTGCCTGAACCAGTGCCATGAATATGGCCCGAAGTTCCAACAGGTTTATTGGCAAGCAACTTTCTTCTTTGGTCCATTGTCCCTGGAACCATAATTTTCCGGACACTGCACCCCAGCCCTGAAGATTGGCATCTGTTGTCAGGACCTCCCAATCTGATATCCAAAAGGGTCTCCCCTTGTCTAGATGGGATATCTGTAGCCACCAGGCTAATGACCTTTTTACCTTTTCTGAAAGTACTATGGTTTGTTTCTTTATTGTCTGATGTACTCTATTCCATCTGGCCAGACGCTGCAGAGGTCTTCAGTGGAATTGTGCATACTCCACCATGTCGAATGTTAACACCATCAAACCCATCACTCGCATTGCTGCATGGATGGATACCGTTTGACTGTGTAACAAGTCCTGAGTCCTTAACTGCACATTGGATATCTTGTTCCGAGGTAAAAATATTCTCTGCAGACTTGAATCCAAAACAGCTCACAAGTGAATCATCCGTTGTGACGGAATCAGAGATGACTTTGCCCAATTTATGAGACATCTGTGCTTCTGTAGACAAGTTACTGTCTGTTGAAGATGGACCAAGAGCAATTCCTGGGATTGTGCCAGGATTAAAAGATCGTCTAGGTATTTAAAAATTCTTATCCTCTGTTTGCGGAGATAAGCTGCCACAACCACCATAATCTTGGTAAATACTCTGGGGGCTGTGGCTAACCCAAAGGGTAAGGCTTGGAACTGAAAATGTTGCTGGAGGATGGCGAACCTGAGGTAACACTGATGAGACAATGCTATATGAACATGCAGGTAAGCATCCTGTATATGCTGAGATAGTAACATAGTATCTAAGGTTGAAAAAAGACAATTGTCCATCGGGTTCAACCTATTTGTGGTCTCCTATGCACGATTATTTTGTATAAAATTTTGACTGAAGTTGCTGACTGCCGTTCCGATTAACCCCTCTTTTTTATAATAACCATAGTGCGTGACTATGCCCCGTAACCCTGGATATCCTTATCCATTAGGAATTTATCTAACCCATTCTTAAAGGTGTTGACTGAGTTGGCCATTACAACTCCCTCAGGCAGGGAATTCCAAACACGTATCGTCCTTACCGTAAAAAAGCCTTTACGCCGTATTGTGTGGAATCTCCTCTCCTCTAACCTGAGCGAGTGTCCACGAGTTCTCTGTGTTGATCTAACCAAAAACAGGTCCTGCGCAAGATCTGTATATTGTCCCCTTATATATTTGTAAATGTTGATCATGTCCCCTATTAATCTCCTCTTTTCCAGTGTAAACATGCCTAGTCTTGCAAGCCTTTCCTCGTATTCCAGCATCTCCATACCCTTAATTAGTTTGGTCGCCCACCTTTGAACCTTTTCTAGCTCCAGGATATCCTTTTTGTAGTAAGGTGCCCAGAATTGTACACAGTATTCAAGGTGTGGCCTCACAAGTGATTTATATAACGGGAGTATAATACTCTCGTCCCTAGCATCAATTCCCCATTTTATGCATGCTAATATCTTATTAGCCTTCTTTGCTGCAGTCCTACTTTGGGTACTACTGCTTAGTTTGCTATCTATGAGGACACCTAAGTCCTTTTCCAGTACAGAATCCCCTAGTTTTACCCCATTTAGTAGGTAGATGTTATTTTTGTTCTTGTTACCACAGTGCATTACCTTACACTTGTCTGTATTGAAGCGCATTCTCCATTTCGCTGCCCAAGCTTCTAATTTAACTAAGTCATTCTGAAGCGACTCAGCATCCCCCTCCGCATTTATAACTTTACACAATGTGGTATCATCTGCAAAAATTGACACCAAAAATTGGCCATGGAACCATGTAATCCCCTGGTTCCATGGCCAAAACTATGGAGCATAACGTCTCCATGTGGAACCGTGGTACCCAAATGTATTTGTTTAACATTTTGAGATTGAGAATGGGCCGAAACACCACATTTGGCTTCTGAACCAAAAACAGGTTGGAGTAAAAACCCTGTCCCCGTTGTACAGGGGGTACTGGAATAATTACTCCTGATTGAAGCAATTTCTGAACTGCTTCTTGTAGGGCTCTGGCCTTCGCCTCTATTCGAGACGGACTGGTGCAGAAGAACCTTCGAGGAGGCTGCTTCTTGAAAGGGAAACCATAACCCAGAGATACCGCTTCTTGCACCCAAGCATCTGTTGTCGACTCCTGCCATATGTGTGCAAACTGAAGAAGTCGGCCCCCTACCCTGGGGTCCCCCAGGCGGAGGCCCGCACTATCAGGCTGATGGCTTTTCTTCTGGTTTGGAAGCTGGCCCTTTGGTGGCCCATTGTTTCTTTGCCCTACCAAACGTATTGTATTGGGGCTGCTTATTTTTTCCTTGCGACCGAAATGGCTGAAAAACCGAACCCTTAGGTCTGGGGTTATAATTGGCAGGAAACCTGACCTTCTTGGATTCTGCTTCTGACTCCAGAATATCTGTCAACTCCTTACCAAACAGAATATTCCCAACAAAAGGCAAAGATTCCAGAACCTTCTTAGATTCTGAATCAGCTTTTCATGTACGTAGCCAAATTGCTCTGCGAGCAGCTACCATTGAGGCTGACGCTTTGGAAGCAATAGTAGCCATATCTATTGCCGCTTCTTCTAAGACTATCGCAGCCTGCTTCATACAAGCTATATGGGATGGAAAAAAAGGCATTTGCTCCCTAGTACGTGCTGAAAGTACGTCTTCCAGTACCTCAGCCCATTCAGCTACCGCCTTTGCCATCCAAGCTGAAGCCATAGCTGGCCTTATGACTGCCCCTGACAGAGAAAAAATGGTTTTCAAAAACCCATCCACTCTTGTCTGTGACATCATTTAATGATGTTGACGGTAAAGGCAATATAGATTTTCGCACTAATCGAATGACATGCGTATCTACCTTAGGAGGCACTTCTCTTTTTAAACAGTCCCCAGCTGGAAAAGGGTAATAGGAATCCCATTTTTTTGGAACTCTATATTTTTTATTGGGTGTAGCCCAAGCTTCCTCCATGATTTCCGTCAGCTGATCTGACCCTGGAAACTCGACCCTAACTGTTTTGGGACGTTTAAACACATGTGCCTTAGTTTTTAACACCGGCTCTGCTGAAACCTCTAAGGATAGAATAGCCTTCATTGCTCCAATTAATTCAGCTATATCCTCTGAGCTGATACCTTCTACCTGTTCTTCATATGCTGAAGCACAGTATATAGAGCTATCATCTAATGCACAGGTTCTCAAACTCGGTCCTCAGGACCCCACACAGTGCATGTTTTGCAGATCTCACAGAATCACAAGTGAAATAATTAGCTCCACCTGTGGACCTTTTAAAATGTTTCAGTGAGTAATAATACACCTGTGCACTTGCTGGGTTACCTGCAAAACATGCACTGTGTGGGGTCCTGAGGACCGAGTTTGAGAACCACTGATCTAATGTATCATCCTGTGTAGCCTGTGAATTTGATGATATATTTACACTCTGTTTATTATCTTGTTTTCTAGGAGAAGCTGTTGGGGATATACCGTAAGAAGGGAGCTGCATGTATGGGTTAATAGTGTACCCTACTCCTGGGATTGAAGCTGCAGGGATTACCGATTCAGCTATACTGGACAAGGTCTGTGCAAACATAGCCCAAGGTGGATCTACCTGCCGTTGAACAGGGATCTACCTTGCAATCTGCTGAAACGCAAAACAATTTGTATATATCATGTGCCAGATCCTGAGAGGATAATCCCTCTTTGCAGGACAAACATGTTATGAGTCTTGGTGTTACTGTTAATGTAACCTCGTCACCTTTACCGCTCTTAGATATGATAAATAATCAGCTTTTCACAGTGTACTACACAATTTGTGACTGTAATCACTTTACTATATTAAAGTGATATCAATCTGACCCCATCACATGCACCAGCATTGAGGCTCAGAAGAAACCACTGACAAACATATATAAAGTCAGCAATCACACTAGCAGACAGTCACATGTTATATATTAGTCATATGAGCATATTATCAACTACAAACACATTTCAAAGTATGTAGGAGTACATGTTACTGAATTCTGTTTTATACAGATCTTAACGTATTCAGACGCATTGCGAAGAAAACCACAGTAATGTACACAGACTCATATGCAATAGGCACTAAACTTAACTAATCATACTGACAAAAAGTTGATAGAAACTTAGTGCTATACAACCCATACTCAGTAGAGTGGGATACAGGGAGACTCACCCCACTTCCAAGATCGATCAATACGTTAGCGAATGCTAAGTGGATCCAGACGCTACTAGTGTACACTGCCACTCCGGGAACTTTTAGTGCATGCAGACGCACCGGTCATACAGACGCCTGTACTGCGACCAGGTCTCCTCTCGGTAGCGCTTAATGTAAACAGACGCAGCGGCTACACTGTGACCGAGACCCCTCGTGGTAGCATCTGAGATGGAAGTGAGGCAATCAGTTCATGGCGGGAGACAGACGGAAAACTGGTCATGAAGTGGGGGGAAGGGTGACCAGGAGAGCGTCTGACTCCCCACCGCTGACATCAACCCTAGGGATCGTAGCCTCATACTATTCCTGGTGCCTTATGATTCCTAAGGCTTAGCGCTGCAGCACCCGTGGTGGCGGCTCGCCAGCTACTGTTTGGTAGTCTCTTCCCAATACAGTGCGGCTGTGTTCGTTATTCCCCTTCTAAGTGGAACCGATGCCTTACCATCTCCCCGTGCTCTGGCCACAGCCTGGTAACGTCTGCTGGACCTGCTAGTATATCCGACACAGACGCCCGTCGAGACAGCACTTGTACCGTGGGTAAGCGTTGTTGCGACCCGGCGGAGAGTTGTTGGAGCGACTCTTTCCAATATGCGTGTAAGTCGCTGTTAGGAAAGATCACTCAGAAAACGTAGTAAGACTATAAAAATAAAATAAGAAAGCTTAGGGTTGCCAAAAACAGCAGCCCTGTGACCATGGTCCGGCTCCTGCCGCACCATACAAAAAAACTGATTTGCCTGAGCCAGTGGGCGGGGATATATGGACGGGCCCGTTGCATCCTGGGAGGACTGAAAGCTTGTGATCGTTTGGTGTCAATCCGCTATCGCTCCATCATATCCCATTGTTATCCTTATTGTTAGCCGTGAAGCCTGTAAAATCCTGTGACATAGAAACAAGTACATGTCACTCCTACACATAGAATCTAAATCATCAAGTAAATTGTAAAGCGCAACGGAATATGCTGCGCTATATAAGAAACGGTTAATAAATAAATAAATAAAGTAGAGTCTGACCACGTTACAATATCTCCAGAGATCTACACAATAGTGGGTCTCCGAGTCACACCTGCAGCAGTGTATAGTATTAGAGATTAGTCTCAATCTGCGATCAGCCTTTATGGAGGTTGTACCAGGCAACCCAACCTTTGACAATTTAGATACTCTTTAGGGATGTGGATAATAACTCAGGGTGTACTCAGGTTTCCCCAAATAAGGAGTGTAACACCCTAAACGGTGGGAAGGCATTTATTATATATATATATATATATATATATATCAAAACGCAATTATACCTAATTACTGCGCTGGTGCGGCAGCCCTCTAATTCGATCCTCCTGTTAGTGAGGACCATACAAAACAACACCTCCAGCAAATTGAATCAGAGGGCGCTCTCAATCACTTAAACTGGTTACCAACTAAAAATTGACCAAATGATTATGGCTTTACACAATTTATTAAAAGCAAAGTATTGCCCAATCTAGACAGAGGTAACCCTTTTTCACAATTACAGATCACAATATATGTCAAATGTACAATAGTGTAGGGTTTCTTTTCTCTCTGTCTTCAACCGTGACGCGTTTCGTCCTTCGTGGACTTCTTCAGAGGGATGGTCAACACAGCTGGTAAAACATACATATTATAATGTATAAACAAAAATATACATATTACAATTTAACAATAACAATTAAAATACATAAATTTATACTTATTAGAAAATTGTTAAACTAAAATACTAGATATTCAATAGATCGAGCAGGAGATGAGGATGTTCCATACTAGCTGGTCAGAGAACATATGCAGGAGAGTGACATATTGTGTAACTTCACTATACATGCAGTGTGTTATTTTACTACACCGTTCCATAGGGATAAGATGATAATAACAAATTACATGAAGATGAAAGATTCCATAAAGTACATACCAAATGGTCAGTCCATGAAGCAACCATATATGAATTCAATGGGTTGAAACACTCTAATGCTCAATAGTGTTGAACACTTTCTACAAAACAATATGTTATAACTATGTTACATTCCCTTCTCATAGAAAAAGTACCATTATGCACTCAGCATATATATTACTTACAGACTAAATTAGCAATGGACCTCTTTCCAAAAAACACGCTGGTCTAAATGGTATATGGGTAAATATCCTATACATAGAGAGAGAAATTCTTTATAAAAAAAAAACAAAACAAAAAAACCTTCTCTATGTCTAAATATAATTGGAAACACTCAATAATTTTAGCAAGACTAATTTGCAAAGTCATTATACATACCCACTTTGGGTGAGCCTCAAAATAATGATGTGTGAGAGAAATAGGCCACCTGAAAATCATTAATTGATATAATCTATTAGGGTGGATTTTTTTTTTTTTTTAATTATTATTATTTTTCTCTCCCTTTTTCCTCCTTTTCCCCTTCTATCCAATTACTAATTGATTAGAATTAAATAAACTACTATTAATTAGATTCTCATAATAAAAATAAATATAAATTGAAAAAAGGGGACCAAGTCCTATACTTACAGATACAGCAGTAGTTCCTATGTGCTCTCCCAAGTGCAACTGACTGACTGTGTGAATGGTGGGGCATTATATACCACTAACCACTCCCACTGAAGAATAATGGCCAATCAAAATTATTATTTTTTTATTTTATTTGTTGTAAATTAACAATCTGCCTGCTCAATTGGAGACAACACAGGAACATAGGAATAAGTAAATATTATATACTTTCTAGTGAAGAGATAATTCTGTGAATACGTGAGTGTTATACCTAATTTAAGAAATATATAAAATTGACCGGAAGTGACATTACTGACACCCTTTATGGAGATATAAAGTGTTTAGGTGAAATAAATCACAATTTAATATATAAAAATAGGTTTCAAAAACCCTATGAATAACTATTGCACTGTGAGTAATAAGGGCGCCGGTATCACTAATACAAAGATAGAAAGACGAACACCGCGTTTATGCGTTCCACC
This sequence comes from Pseudophryne corroboree, assembly GCF_028390025.1. Taxonomy (NCBI): domain Eukaryota; kingdom Metazoa; phylum Chordata; class Amphibia; order Anura; family Myobatrachidae; genus Pseudophryne; species Pseudophryne corroboree. The sequence continues at coordinate 172,240,006 of NC_086453.1, read as the reverse complement.
AAATGAACCGGTGGAACGCCTATTACCCACTTCCGGCGAAAGTAGCACTCGCGCTACTGGTCGGCGGTGGACCGCAAACGTGAGCAGCGGGACACAGCCCAATCCGTGGCCGCTGCTGACATACACAGCGGCCACACATAGGGCACAGAGGGACAGCAGATGCCACTGGAACATAAGTGATTAATACAATATGAACCGATACCAGGCGCTCCTTTTGAACTTCCGGAAGTGACGTTTGCGCTCCACCAACCCGATGGTGGAACGCAATTAGAAAATGAACATACTGTCATCTCTATATAATAATTATGACATAACTAAATTGAGAAAACACACTTGGTGTCTATTAAGTGAATGTAATAGTGTCTATTAAGGTAAATTATTAATATTAATATTTAAATGGATCCTAGCTTAATATCATCCCTTAATTAATAAAAAGTAAAAAGATGTGGCTCATTATACTTCTATTTAAACTACTATCTTAATTTATAACGAGGGTTTCCCTTGAGAGTAGTTAATTCCATATGAAAATATGCTACTTAATATTTAAAAATGGGCTAACATACCATCCTGGGTATATCACCAAAATATTGTGAATATAAAAGTGTCTGTTAATCCCTAATATCTCTTTGCAACCATAATGGATTGGATAATATATATCCAGATAGTAATTAAATAGCCTTTGCATATATCCAATAACTATCTGCAAGTTACAATTTATAGAGAAAAGTGCTCAACAAATAGAGTCAAGTCTATTCCCCTGTGGAGTGTCCATATAAGAGTCCATAAAGGTACTGTTCCTTTACATTATTTCAATTCCACAAGTCTTATGAAAGCCCAGTATAACTTCTTTATCAAAAACAAAAAGCCTGACCCATTAGTAATGCAATTTACTAAGAACCAAAAGTTAAATCAATAACACATATACCCGAAACAGAGTTTATAAGGGGACAACTATACTATATTTAAAGAAACGATACAATATCGAGTCCCTCATTCAACCCTCGAGGTGACATTGTGTTCAGAGTATAAATCCAAAAGGTTTCACAACGAGACAATGTTAGGTCTATATTGCCTCCTCTATTATGAGGCCTAATTAATTCCAAAATGGTAAAGCTGAAATTTTTCACATCTGAGTTATGCACTTCTTTAAAGTGTCTTGGAAGGTTATGTGAGACTACTTTGTTCTTAAAACTTCTCAAATGCTCCTGAATTCTAATTTTAGCATGTCTTTTGGTTTTCCCTATATATGATAGACCACAACCGCAATCGATCTTGTAAATCACATATTCCGTTGTACACGTGACTCTATCCTTGAGCTTATAAAGAAAACCATTATCCAGTTTGACTTGGAATTGAGATTTTGACATGTATTTACAACATATACAATGTAAGCAAGGGAAACAGCCCCCCCTGTTCCCCAATGTAGATCTGGTGGAGTTGATCGGCTCTTTAACGGGCTTAAGTTGGCTGGGTGCTAGTAAATTCTTCAGATTACTGGCCCTTCTATAAACCATACAGGGTTTATTAGGAAGACTGGGTCCTAATACTGGATCCTTTAAGAGAAGACCCCAGTGTCTTTCCATGATCTTTCTTATGGAGCCTGCATCACAGCAATATTGCGTGATGAAGGGTCTGTTAGAACCGGAGAAACCATCAATTTTTGCTACTCTATCTTGTAGTAAAGTTTTTCTTTCACGTCGAGATGCTTTATCCCTAGATTCTTCAATAGACCCGGGGTCGTAACCACGTTCAATGAATCTTTTCTTAAAAACCTCAGATTGTGACCAGTAATCTGAAATCCTGGTACAATTTCTCCTAATTCTCAAAAACTGAGAATAGGGTACGCCTTCCTTCCAAGCTGGATGATGGCAACTGGATGTGGGTATATAGCTATTGGCATCTACTTCTCTGAAGAAGGTTTTGGTGGATATCTTGCCACAACTGGACCCTTCTAATTCCAGATCTAGATAATCAATCACAGACCTGTTAGATTTATGTGTGAATTTAAGGTTTACATCATTTGTATTCAAATGCAAGATAAATTTGTCAATACTCAGGTCATCACCATGCCAGATGAACAGGAGGTCATCAATGTACCTCCTGTAGAACATAATGGAGGAATTTTCATAACAAGTGCCGTAAACATATTGTGCTTCCCACTCACTCATAAATATGTTAGCATATGAGGGTGCGAATATAGTACCCATGGCTGTTCCCTGTTTCTGCAGGAAATATGAACCATCAAATTCAAAAAAGTTGTGTTCCAAAATAAATTTGATGCACTCAAGAATAAAAGCAATCTCTTCCGGTGATTTATTGGGATCTCTCTTGAGTACATCATTAACAGCTTTCATACCTTTGTCATGGGGGATAGAAGAATACAGTGCTTGCGCATCTACAGTGATCCAACAGTCCCCCTCAGACCACACATGATCTTCCAATAGTCTTATGACACTTGCGGAGTCTTTAAGGTATGATCTGGACTCTTTAACATACGGTTGTAATTTGATGTCCACAAAATGCGAGACATTAGCCGTCAAAGAGTCTACTCCCCCGATGATGGGACGCCCCGGAGGGTGATTCCTATCCTTATGGACTTTGGGTAGTTGGTAAAACACAGGTATGATGGGCTGTTTGGTATTTAAATAATCTAATTCTTCTCTACAGATGGAGCCTGAGGTATTCGCCTTATGTAACAGTGTCTGCATAGATTCCTGAAATTCTACCAAAGGGTTATGATTCAGTTTCTCATATGTATTGGCATCATTAAGGATTCTATAAGCTTCACTTGTATACATTTGTCTGTCCTGTAAAACAATCGATCCTCCTTTATCTGCTGCCTTTATAATGAGATTTTGATCTTTTTTCAAACCTTCGATGGCTTTTAATTCCTGAGTGCTAAGATTATGGGTATATTTCTTACTGTGAACCTTCATATCTCTGAAATCGCCTCTAACTGATTCGTAAAATATTTCCAGGTGGTTGCCCTTAGACTCTACTGGGTAGAATTTCGAAGGGAGGGAGACTAAAGGTTTGGCTTTTGGTTCGTATGATAATTTGGGTACTGGGTTTTTCAGAAAATGACGTTGAATGGTCAACTTTCTTATATATTTATTCAAATCTATGAATAAATTAAACTTGTTGACATTCTCAGTTGGAGCAAATTTCAGTCCTTTATCTAAAACCGAGGTCTCGGCTGAAGAAAGTTCCTTCTTTGAAAGGTTGATGATCCCTGACGTGTTTTTTCGTGACTCAAGAGGGCTTTCCTTTTTTGGGGGGTTTGGTCTTCCCCTCTCCTTCCTCGTCTCCCTCTTGATACCCTATTTTTATACCTTGAGGGGTATTCATCCTTCCATGAGGAGCTTCTATATGCGGCCTGAAGGTTTGATGTCTCTCTCTGCGTTCCCCTAAAAAATGGGTCTGTCTAGGAAGGGGGGAAGGTGATCTCAATGTGGCATACCTATTAGACGTATATAGACCTTGTTCTCCCCGTTCCTCACCATACAAAGGATATCTATCTTTCCTAAAAGTGACCTGAGAGGTATATCGTTTCCTCTGGACTCTGGCATGATGGTTATCCCACCTCCTATCATAAGGTGATCCATAGGAAGGTCTTCTTTCCTGTCTGTTCTTAGATATAAATCTTTCATACTTGTGATTGGCCCTACCATTTCTAGGGTCATTGTCTCTATAGACATTATCAGGTTTTTTCTCAAAGTTAGACCAATTCCGTATCCTACCGTTAACATAATCGTTCTTATCTCTAAGGAATTTTTTATGTTTGCTATTAACAATCTCATATTCTAATGTATCCAATCTATGTTGTAGATCGTTAGCATCACGCTTGAACTCCTCACTGGATTCAAACCTATCCATAGCTGATTCCAGTTTAGAAATCTCCTCATCTGTTCTCAATAATTCCTTTTTCCTTTCAGCAATTATCAAACTCATTAGTTTAACTGAGCATTCATCCAAAGTGGCATTCCACTCTGACATGAACGATTCCACATTGCTACCAAAAGTGGGCAGTTTTATAATCCTAAGCCCTCTGGGGATCCAAAAAAAAGGAAAGCCCTCTTGAGTCACGAAAAAACACGTCAGGGATCATCAACCTTTCAAAGAAGGAACTTTCTTCAGCCGAGACCTCGGTTTTAGATAAAGGACTGAAATTTGCTCCAACTGAGAATGTCAACAAGTTTAATTTATTCATAGATTTGAATAAATATATAAGAAAGTTGACCATTCAACGTCATTTTCTGAAAAACCCAGTACCCAAATTATCATACGAACCAAAAGCCAAACCTTTAGTCTCCCTCCCTTCAAAATTCTACCCAGTAGAGTCTAAGGGCAACCACCTGGAAATATTTTACGAATCAGTTAGAGACGATTTCAGAGATATGAAGGTTCACAGTAAGAAATATACCCATAATCTTAGCACTCAGGAATTAAAAGCCATCGAAGGTTTGAAAAAAGATCAAAATCTCATTATAAAGGCAGCAGATAAAGGAGGATCGATTGTTTTACAGGACAGACAAATGTATACAAGTGAAGCTTATAGAATCCTTAATGATGCCAATACATATGAGAAACTGAATCATAACCCTTTGGTAGAATTTCAGGAATCTATGCAGACACTGTTACATAAGGCGAATAACTCAGGCTCCATCTGTAGAGAAGAATTAGATTATTTAAATACCAAACAGCCCATCATACCTGTGTTTTACCAACTACCCAAAGTCCATAAGGATAGGAATCACCCTCCGGGGCGTCCCATCATCGGGGGAGTAGACTCTTTGACGGCTAATGTCTCGCATTTTGTGGACATCAAATTACAACCGTATGTTAAAGAGTCCAGATCATACCTTAAAGACTCTGCAAGTGTCATAAGACTATTGGAAGATCATGTGTGGTCTGAGGGGGACTGTTGGATCACTGTAGATGTACAAGCACTGTATTCTTCTATCCCCCATGACAAAGGTATGAAAGCTGTTAATGATGTACTCAAGAGAGATCCCAATAAATCACCGGAAGAGATTGCTTTTATTCTTGAGTGCATCAAATTTATTTTGGAACACAACTTTTTTGAATTTGATGGTTCATATTTCCTGCAGAAACAGGGAACAGCCATGGGTACTAAATTCGCACCCTCATATGCTAACATATTTATGAGTGAGTGGGAAGCACAATATGTTTACGGCACTTGTTATGAAAATTCCTCCATTAGGTTCTACAGGAGGTACATTGATGACCTCCTGTTCATCTGGCATGGTGATGACCTGAGTATTGACAAATTTATCTTGCATTTGAATACAAATGATGTGAACCTTAAATTCACACATAAATCTAACAGGTCTGTGATTATCTAGATCTGGAATTAGAAGGGTCCAGTTGTGGCAAGATATCCACCAAAACCTTCTTCAAAGAAGTAGATGCCAATAGCTATATACTGATAAAGCTAAATATTTATCTTACTTAAAACCCTTTAAGAGGTCAGAGAACACAGTACGCTATTGACGTATGGAATACCGTAAGGGTACGCACGTTGCGTAACAATCGCTTAGCCGTAGTCGAGACGCTCAAGCGTCACGTTCGCTCACGGCCAAGAGATCGCAGGCAGGCACGCTATTGGCTGCCGACTAACGTAATGTTTCGCTATAGCGTAGCGGACGCTCGGGACCACGAGGAGATCACCAGCGGCGCTAACACTCACAATGTTAAACCTTTATATGTAAACCATGAACAATGTATTATACAGGAAAACCTTAGTGTAGCGATAGAGTGTAGATGCAACACAGTGTAACCTTATTAACTTAAAAGCTGTTAGAGCGTCACCGGCGCTCTGAGAATACTTAACACTATAAGAAATACACAAATACCGGGCTTAGGGTCTAACGCCTTATATGAATGTTATACTTGAAAAATAATAATACAATACAAGTCATACACTACAATATAACATAGACTAACTAACCAGATAACTACACAGGAAATACAATACAATACAATTATGTTTAAGGGAAAATGAGAGAGAAAGAGGAGGAGGGAGGGAGAGAGAGAGAGAGAGAGAGAGAGAGATATGGCTCACAATAACAATAAAGACAATATGATTGCGGAGAAAACTTACGCACAAAGGGAACGATCGCATGCGCCTTTCTGAATATCCAGCTCCCGATTATCAGTGATGAGAACCGTTGAAGAGAGTGAGCTGGATCAGGTCGGCTTGTCTATTTATGCCCCACACACAATACAATTCAATGGTCCCTACAATCTCATTGTTCATTGGACACAGGAATTCGTCTTTGCATTATAACAAATGGTCATAGGTTGATTCATACAGGTGGGCTGAGTCTATTTCCAACTGCTCAGGTGGGTGGGAAACTAGGTTTCCCGCCGCATGGATAAGTAAGTGCAAATAATAGTAAATGGACATAAACTTCTTATGTCCATAACTATTCGCACGAGCGATTAATCCGCTTCAAACCAACACCGGAATATTGCTAATTAAATACTCTTCCGATGGATACTAAACACCACTGTATGACCCATGTCTGACCCTTCGTATCAAACAAAGAGGGATCTCTTTGTCCATGAACATGCTATATTAACTAAACTTTCAGAATCTATCAAGGGGACCATGATCTACAAAATACATTATATAGTTAAATATGTAACGAACGAGTCGCCCGCTAGACGCACATAAACTTTACCGTAAATGCGCACACCGCGCGCCTGCGGGTGCCCGCAGCGGCGAGTATGCGCACGCACGGCAGGGCTCATGAACGTGCAACAGGCACTCGCATGAGGTGCAAATATGGCAGTGTGCAGCGTGATATTTTTCTGACTTTGACAGTCCACCCTTTGGCAGTCAACAATAACTGCCACTTCCTAAAACATTTCAAAACGAGAAAAATATATGTCAGGTGTAAATACATTTCCATGGTTGGGTAAGGGAGGAGAGAAGGTGTGAAAAGGGTATGACCTAGTGAGATAGCAGTAGCATGTGTGTATGAATCCATGTTTGTGGGGGTCATGTATCATCGTGCCGTACGTGTTTTAAATCAAGCTTCGAGGTATTGCGAAGTATACATTTGAATTCCTTCTTATCCCGCGGTACGGGTCTGTGGATGGGCTGTCAAACTTTACCGAGCTCTTTTCGGATTTTGGTTGCAACAAAATGGGGAAGCACATTTTAGTTGATGATACATGAATGGGGGAATATGTGATTGCTGATATCTGTGCCTGTATTCCCTATCGACTATGTGTGTCATTACCTGAAGGTTGTAGAGATGAAGATAAAGAACAATTATGGTAAATGCAGTGGTATTCTATGTCAGGTTAATGAACATTTGTCGGTTGAAGTCTTGTTCGGTGTCTGTTGAATGCAGTCTTCTTTGGGCTTTTGCCAAAAAGTGTGGGCAAAAGCTTTGTCAATGTCCATAGACTTACAAAAGTGTTGGGCTAGCGTAATTTTAAAATTTCTAGGGAAACTGGGGGTCTATGGCATAGTTCATCAAATATCTGTGTATAAGGTTGTCAAAACTTCTTCTTTAATCCATCAGTTGTCTGTATACAGGATCATCAAATTCCTTGTCCAAGTGGGTCTTTTACCTTGGAGAAAACGGAAAAACAGGTGAAAGAAACGGACCGTATAATCGCATTTTCATCACATCATTGTTTCTACCGTTGGGTCATAAATCAAATCCATTGGATTTACAATTTCCTCACTCCTTAGACTCATTACCCTGGTACTACGTTTGCACTTCGTTAAAGCCTGAACGCATCTAAATATCAAGCCAATCGTTATGACAACACCTAAGATACATAGGAGAAACTTCCCTACATCCATTATGATTCCTTGAGCCCATTCTCCTAAACCAGAGAACCAATTTCGCGGGTTCAACCATGACACCCAACCAGTCAGCTCATTACCCACAGCAGCAAGGGTGAGATTGTGTCTCCTGCGAAATTCCCACTTTAATTGGAGAATATCGTCCATCTTTTGGTCTATGACCTCGACCGGGTCCTCGGTGCTATTCGTAATATATGTGCAGCATTTCACGCCGTACTGCGTTGCCAGTGTGACACAATATCCACCTGTTACTGCCGTGAGATAATTAAGAACCATTCTATGCTGAACCAGTTCTGTTTTATAAGCTTGAAGCTCTCTTCCAGTATATCTAAAAGTGTCATCATACATTTCTGTGATATTATCTAACAAATTTGCAAGCGCAGAGATATACCTATAGTTCAGCACTCCTCTAGCGGTGCGAGTGAAATCTAGCGCAAATAGAACCTGAATCCCGGTGGATTCATGGATCATGTCAGAGGCCGAATGCTCTGTCCTTTCTGTCAGTTGCCTTTTAACTACGTGCTCGTAGTGGGTGTGAGTATAAGGAGCTTGGGCACCACGGTGTATATCTTTCATTTTGGCATGTGATACAGTCATTACTTCAGGCAGTACCTTTCCAATATAACACAATCCTTCAGAGTTTGGGGCAAGCCACTTATACGCCTTCCTCCCGCATATGAAATATGCATCATCGGGGAGAACATATGGGACGGAGTAGGACATAACCATATTACACATCCTCCATGTGAAATCTCCCACCCCTAATTCTCCCATCTGTCTAGTACACGTATCAGTTTGTACGATATGTGCACAGTATCCTGGTGATACCTCTCCAACTCTCGTAATCCTACTTCCTAGGGTATACCTATATCGGAAAGATTTTTCTCTACTGGCTATGTGGCGTATAAGCTCTGTATCTGTAGGCATTCTATCTGCTCTATATGAAAAGGTCATGGTTTGGTTACTCCATGACACTTCCCAATTTCCCGGCTTTCGGGGATTGGTAATGTTAAAATAAGAATTTACTTACCGATAATTCTATTTCTCGTAGTCCGTAGTGGATGCTGGGGACTCCGTCAGGACCATGGGGAATAGCGGCTCCGCAGGAGACAGGGCACAATAATAAAAGCTTTAGGATCAGGTGGTGTGCACTGGCTCCTCCCCCTATAACCCTCCTCCAAGCCTCAGTTAGGATACTGTGCCCGGACGAGCGTGCATAATAAGGAAGGATATTGAATCCCGGGTAAGACTCATACCAGCCACACCAATCACACCGTACAACCTGTGATCTGAACCCAGTTAACAGTATGATAACAACGAAGGAGCCTCTGAAAAGATGGCTCATAACAAGAATAACCCGATTTTTGTAACAATAACTATGTACAAGTATTGCAGACAATCCGCACTTGGGATGGGCGCCCAGCATCCACTACGGACTACGAGAAATAGAATTATCGGTAAGTAAATTCTTATTTTCTCTAACGTCCTAAGTGGATGCTGGGGACTCCGTCAGGACCATGGGGATTATACCAAAGCTCCCAAACGGGCGGGAGAGTGCGGATGACTCTGCAGCACCGAATGAGAGAACTCCAGGTCCTCCTCAGTCAGGGTGTGCCCCTGACCAAGTAGCAGCTCGGCAAAGTTGTAAAGCCGAGACCCCTCGGGCAGCCGCCCAAGATGAGCCCACTTCCTTGTGGAATGGGCTTTTACTGATTTTGGCTGTGGCAAGCCTGCCACAGAATGTGCAAGCTGAACTGTACTACAAATCCAGCGAGCAATCGTCTGCTTAGAAGCAGGAACACCCATCTTGTTGGGTGCATACAGGCTAAACAGCGAGTCAGATTTTCTGACTCCAGTCGTCCTGGAAACATATATTTTCAGGGCCCTGACAACGTCAAGTAACTTGGAGTCCTCCAAGTCCCTAGTAGCCGCAGGTACCACAATAGGGTGGTTCATGTGAAAAACAGAAAACACCTTAAGGAGAAATTGAGGACGAGTCCTCAATTCTGCCCTGTCAGAATGAAAAATTAAGTAAGGGCTTTTATATGATAAAGCCGCCCATTCTGACACACGCCTGGCTGAAGCCAGGGCTAATAGAATCTTCACCGTCCATGTGAAATATTTTAATTCCACAGTGGTGAGTGAATCAAATCAATGTGACTTTAGGAAACTCAAAACAACATTGAGATCCCAAGGTGCCACTGGGGGCCCAAAAGGAGGCTGTATATGCAGTACCCCTTTTACAAACGTCTGAACTTCAGGCACTGAAGCCAGTTCTTTCTGGAAGAAATTCGACAGGGTCGAAATTTGAACCTTAATGGACCCTAATTTTAGGCCCATAGACAGTCCTGTTTTCAGGAAATGTAGGAAACGACCCAGTTGGAATTCCTCTGTAGGGACCTTCTTGGCCTCACACCACGCAACATATTTTCGCCAAATGCGGTGAAAATGTTTTGCGGTTACATCCTTCCTGGCTTCGACCAGGGTAGGGATGACTTCATCTGGAATGCCCTTTCAGGATCCGGCGTTCAACTGCCATGCCGTCAAACGCAGCCGCGGTAAGTCTTGGAACAGACAAGGCCCCTGCTGGAGCAGGTCCTCTCTTAAAGGTAGCAGCCACGGTTCTTCCGTGAGCATCTCTTGAAGTTCCGGGTACCAAGTCCTTCTTGACCCATCCGGAACCACGAGTATCGTTCTTACTCATCTCCTTCTTATGATTCTCAGTACTTTTGGTATGAGATGCATAGGAGGGAACACATACCCTGACTGGTACACCCACAGTGTTACCAGAGCGTCCACCGCTATTGCCTGAGGGTCCCTTGACCTGGCGCAATATCTGTCTAGTTTTTTGTTCAGGCGGGACGCCATCATGTCCACCTTTGGTTTTTCCCAACGGTTTACAATCATGTGGAAGACTTCCCGCTGAAGTCCCCACTCTCCCGGGTGGAGGTTATGCCTGTTGAGGAAGTCTGCTTCCCAGTTTTCCACTCCCGGAATTAACACTGCTGAGAGTGTTATCACATGATTTTTCGCCCAGCGAAGAATCCTTGCAGTTTCTGCCATTTCCCTCCTGCTTCATGTGCCGCCCTGTCTGTTTACGTGGGCGACTGCCGTGATGTTGTCCCACTGGATCAATACCGGCTGACCTTGAAGCAGAGGTCTTGCTAAGCTTAGAGCCTTGTAAATTGCCCTTAGCTCCAGTATATTTATGTGGAGAGAAGTCTCCAGACTTGATCACACTCCCTGGAAATTTTTTCCTTGTGTGACTGCTCCCCAGCCACTCAGGCTGGCATCCGTGGTCACCAGGACCCAGTCCTGAATGTCGAATCTGCGGCCCTTTCATAGATGAGCACTCTGCAGCCACCGCAGAAGAAAACACCCTTGTCCTTGGAGACAGGGTTATCCGCTGATGCATCTGAAGATGCGATCCGGACCATTTTCCCAGCAGATTCCACTGAAAAGTTCTTGAGTGAAATCTACCGAATGGGATCGCTTTGTAAGAAACCACCATTTTTCACAGGACCCTTGTGCAATGATGCACTGATACTTTTCCTGGTTTTAGGAGGTTCCTGACTAGCTCGGATAACTCCCTGGCCTTCTTCTCCGGGAGAAAACATCCTTTTCTGGACTGTGTCCAGAATCATTCCTAGGAACATTAGACGTGTCGTCGGAAAAAGCTGCGATTTTGGAATATTTAGAATCCACTCGTGCTGTCGTAGAACTACTTGAGATAGTGCTACTCCGACCGCCAACTGTTCTCTGGACCTTGCCCTTATCAGGAAAGCGTCCATATTTCTTTTAGGAAGAATCATCATTTCGGCCATTACCATGGTAAAGACCCGGGGTGCCGTGGACAATCCAAACGGCAGCGTCTGAACTGATAGTGACAGTTCTGTACCACGAACCTGAGATACCCTTGGTGAGAAGGGCAAAATTTGGACATGTAGGTAAGCGTCCCTGATATCCAGTGACACCATATCGTCCTGGTTCGCTATCACTGCTCTGAGTGACTCCATCTTGATTTGAACCCTTGTATGTAATTGTTCAAATCTTTTAGATCTCACCGAGCCGTTTGGCTTCAGTACCACAATATAGTGTGGAATAATACCCCTTCCCTTGTTGTAGGAGGGGTACTTTGATTATCACCTGCTGGGAATACAGCCTGTGAATTTTTTCCCAATACTGCCTCCCTGTCGGAGGGAGACGTTGGTAAAGCAGACTTCAGGAACTTGTGAGGGGAAGACATCTCGAATTTCCAATGTACACCTGGGATACTACGTGTAGGATCCAGGAGTCCATTTGCGAGTGAGCCCACTGCGTGTTGAAACTCTTGAGATGACCCCCCACCGCACCTGAGTCCGCTTGTATGGCCCCAGCGTCATGCTGCGGACTTGGCAGAAGCTGTGGAGGACTTTTGTTCCTGGGAATGGGCTGCCTGCTGCAGTCTTCTTCCCTTTCCTCTAACCCTGGGCAGATATGACTGGCCTTTTGCCCGCCTGCCTTTATGGGTACGAAAGGACTGAGACTGAAAAGACTGTGTCCTTTTCTGCTGAGATGTGACTTGGGGTAACAAAAGTGGATTTTCCAGCTGTTGCCATGGCCACCAGGTCCGATGGACCGCCCCTTTATACGGCAATACTTCCATGTGCCGTCTGGAATCTGCATCACCTGACCACTGTCGTGTCTATAAACATCGTCTGGCAGATATGGACATCACATCTACTCTTGATGCCAGAATGCAAATATCCCTCTGCGCATCTCGCATATATAGAAATGCATCCTTAAAATGCTCTATAGTCAATAAAATATTGTTCCTGTCAAGGGTATCAATATTTTCAGTCAGGAAATCCGACCAAGCCCCCCCAGCGCTGCACATCCAGGCTGAGGCGATTGCTGGTCGTAGTATAACACCAGTATGTGTGTATATACTTTTTAGGATATTTTTCAGCTTCCTATCAGCTGGCTCCTTGAGGGCGGCCGTATCTGGAGACGGTAACGCCACTTGTTTTTATAAGCGTGTGAGCGCCTTATCCACCCTAAGGTGTGTTTCCCAACTCGCCCTCACTTCTGGCGGGAAAGGGTATACCTCCAATAATTTTCTATCGGAGGAAACCCACGTATCATCACACACTTTAATTTATCTGATTCAGGAAAAAACTACAAGTAGATTATTCCCACCCTACATAATACCCTTATTTGTGGTACTTGTAGTATCAGAAATATGTAACACCTCCTTCATTGCCCTTAACATGTAACGTGTGGCCCTAAAGGAAAATACGTTTGTTTCTTCACCGTCGACACTGAAGTCAGTGTCCGTGTCTGGGTCTGTGTCGACCAACTGAGGTAAATGGGCGTTTTTACAAGCCCCTGACGGTGTCTGAGACGCCTGGACAGGTACTAATTTGTTTGCCGGCCGTCTCATGTCGTCAACCGACCTTGCATCGTGTTGACATTATCACGTAATTCCTAAATAAGCCATCCATTCCGGTGTCGACTCCCTAGAGAGTGACATCACCAATACAGGCAATTTGCTCCGCCTCCTCACCAACATCGTCCTCCTACATGTCAACACACACGTACCGACACACAGCACACACACAGGGAATGCTCTGATAGAGGACAGGACCCCACTAGCCCTTTGGGGAGACAGAGGGAGAGTTTGCCAGCACACACCAAAAACGCTATAATTATACAGGGACAACCCCTTATACAAGTGTTTTCCCTTATAGCATTTTCACATATGTAATCATATCGCCAAATAAGTGCCCCCCCTCTCTGTTTTAACCCTGTTTCTGTAGTGCAGTGCAGGGGAGAGCCTGGGAGCCTTCCTCACAGCAGAGCTGAGCAGGAAAATGGCACCATGTGCTGAGAATAGGCCCCGCCCCCTAAAACGGCGGGCTCTTCTCCCGGAGTTTGTGAGATCTGGCAGGGGTTAAATACATCCATATAGCCTCTAGGGCTATATGTGATGTATTTTAGCCATAAAAAAGGTATAATACATTGCTGCCCAGGGCGCCCCCCCCAGCACCCTCAGTGACCGCTGGTATGAAGTGTGCTGACAACAATGGCGCACAGCTGCAGTGCTGTGCGCTACCTTATGAAGACTGAAAGTCTTCTGCCGCCTGTTTCTGGACCTCTGGACCTCTTCAACTTCGGCATCTGCAAGGGGGGTCGGCGGCACGGCTCCGGGACGAACCCCAGGGTGAGACCTGTGTTCCGACTCCCTCTGGAGCTAATGGTGTCCAGTAGCCTAAGAAGCAAATCCATCCTGCACGCAGGTGAGTTTACTTCTCTCCCCTAAGTCCCTCGTAGCAGTGAGCCTGTTGCCAGCAGGACTCACTGAAAATAAAAACCCTAACAAACTTTTATTCTAAGCAGCTCAGGAGAGCCACCTAGATTGCACCCTTCTCGGCCGGGCACAAGAATCTAACTGAGGCTTGGAGGAGGGTCATAGGGGGAGGAGCCAGTGCACACCACCTGATCCTAAAACTTTTATTATTGTGCCCTGTCTCCTGCGGAGCCGCTATTCCCCATGGTCCTGACGGAGTCCCCAGCATCCACTTAGGACGTTAGAGAAAACATATTAGGGATCTATCCACATGATATTGGTGGAGCTTCAAACTAGGAGGACTGGAGATATTAAACCTCCTGTCCACCGGTCTCCCACCCTTTAGCTCAAGTACCTCCCCTACCGTTAAAGGAAATGGTACTAGTCCTGATTTGCTATGACCTTGAGAGCATACCCAACAATCTGTTTGATTTAACACACTACCCACTAAGGAGTGATAGTCACTCAAGGGATGCCGGTCCATGTGGATATTAAAACTGGATTGGCATTTCTTAATGCATCCATCCTCAACTACATTGTCACAGAGCCTACAGATACAGTTTTCTTCAGCTAACAATCCTTCACAATTCCTTCTATTGTCAATGCTATCGGATCGTTTTCTGATACTCGCCTTTACTTGTTGATTAAGTTGTTCTTGGAAAACTACGCCTCCATCTTTGTCATCAGAACCCATTCCAGAACCTCTCTCGACCTCCATGGTACTCTCGCCGGAACAGACTGCTCTGGTCAACATCATGGTCAACAGGAAAACCCGGATCACAGTCTCTTGGGGCAAGTCCATCTTATAGGAGGAAACGGAGAAGAATGAGAAGGGGAAAAAAAATAATTGAGGGAGAGGGGATGGGAAGTGGAGAAAAACAATAAAAGGGAACAGGGAATCGACAACTGCTTTTGATCTTATGATTTTCAATGCTCAGGTGCCGCCTCAGTCCTCCTGGAACAGACACTCCAGTGATACAACTTCCTCTACCGTCTGTTCCTTATCACGGGACCTCTCTGGATCAGCAACCTTCTTACAGTGGGACGAATGAACCCAAGTCTCTCTCTCGGCAACCTTCAATGCTGTAGTGCTAGTCAATAAGACTTGGTATGGTCCTTCCCATCTGTCAATAAGGCAACCTGAGCGTAGAAAATTCTGTATCATTACATAATCCCCAGGTTCAATGTCATGACAATTACTATCTGGTAACTCAGGAATCATTAACTTCAAATTATCATTTTGCTTCCTTAACTGTTTACTCATGTTAACCAGGTACTTTACAGTCACTTCATTGTTACACTTCAAATCATCCTGAGGGTTAATCATAACATGCGGTTGTCGACCAAACAAGATTTCAAAGGGAGACAGATTAAGAGGGGACCTGGGAGTGGTTCTGATGCTGTATAGTACAATGGGTAAAGCTTCTGGCCATGTCAATCCTGTCTCTGCCATAACTTTGCTCAGTTTATTTTTAATAGTGCTGTTCACTCTTTCCACCTTCGCACTCGCCTGGGGACGGTATGGAGTGTGCAGCTTACTATCAATTCCCATCAACTTACACATTCCTTGAAAGACATCACCTGTAAAATGGGTACCCCTATCACTTTCAATTATTCTAGGGATACCATATCTACATACAAATTCCTGCACAATTTTCTTAGCAGTAAACATAGCGGTGTTTGTGGCCGCAGGAAATGCTTCGACCCAATTTGAGAATACATCTATACAAACAAGTACATATTTCAAATTTCGACAAGGAGGTAATTGAATAAAGTCAATCTGTATTACCTGAAAAGGGCCGCCTGTAGGTGGGATATGAGATGGTTCTGTTGGTATTGCCTTTCCGATATTCTTTCTCAAGCAGGTAAGGCATGACATTGCTCTCTTACTCGCATGAGATGAAAATCCTGGGGCGCACCAATATGCTCTTACCAACTTGCACATTCCCTCCTTGCCCAGATGAGTCAGCCCGTGTGCTGCCTCAGCTAAACATGGAAGATATGCTCTGGGGGCCACTGGTTTACCTTGTCCATCCGTCCAGAGTCCTGAGGACTCCTGGCCATATCCCTTTGCCTTCCAGACTGCCTTTTCCTGTGTGGAACACAAATTTTGCATTTCACACAGCTTCTGTGTGTTGATGGTATTAAATACCATCAGTTGTGTGGTGTCTGTCTGTCTGGGGGTACCAGCTGCTAACTTAGCAGCTTCGTCTGCTCGGCTGTTACCAAGTGATACTGGGTCCTGGCTATATGTGTGTGCTTTACACTTGATAACAGCCACTCTGTCGGGTTCCTGTATCGCTGTTAGAAGCCTTTTGATATGAGCTGCGTGCGCTACCGGTGTACCAGCTGCCGTCATGAAATTTCTGAGGCGCCATAGGGCTCCGAAATCATGGACTACCCCGAATGCATATCTAGAGTCGGTGTAAATATTGGCTGACTTGCCCTTAGCCAATTCACATGCTCTGGTTAGGGCGACCAGTTCAGCAACCTGGGCTGAGTGAGGTGGGCCTAGCGGTTCAGCTTCTATGGTGCCTTGGTCTTCTACGACTGCGTATCCATTACACAAGTCTCCCGAGTCTGACTGTCTGTGACAACTACCGTCCGTGTAGAAAGTAAGATCTACCTCTTCCAGTGGGTTGTCACTGATGTCAGGCCTTGCCGTGAAATTTTGGTTCAAATATTCCATGCAATCATGTGTGTCCTCCTTTGTATTAAATCCTCCTTCCCCACCACTCTCATCCTCCACCCTTTGTGCCTGTCCAGGCACACCTGGGAGATATGTTGCAGGATTTAATGCACTGCATCTCCTTATGGTGATGTTTACGGGGGCCATTAGTGCCAATTCCCATCTTGTAAACCGCGCTGATGAGATGTGCCTGGTTTGGGCAGAATTTAACAAGGCTGACACTGCATGTGGTGTATGAATTGTGAGGTTGTGACCTAGCACTACATCTTCGCTTTTCGTTACTAGCAATGCTATCGCAGCAACGCTTCGCAAGCATGTGGGGAGGGATCGCGCTACCGTATCTAGCTGAGCGCTGTAGTATGCTACCGGCCTGCTGGCATCACCGTGCTTTTGGGTTAGGACGCCTGCCGCGCAACCAGCACTTTCTGTTCCGTACAGCTCAAAGGGTTTCCCATAGTCTGGCATACCTAATGCTGGTGCCTGTGTTAGGCACTGTTTAAGTCTCTCAAATGCCATTTCGGACTCGTCTGTATGCGAAATCCGATCAGGTTTGTTTGAGGAGACCATCTCCTGCAAAGGTAACGCCAGAATGGAAAATCCTGGGATCCAGTTACGGCAATACCCACACATTCCTAAAAACGTTCTGATCTGTTGATGGGTTTGAGGCAGAGTCATGTCTCTAATTGCTTGAATTCTATCAGCGGTCAGGTGTCTCAGTCCTTGTGTTAGACAGTGTCCCAAATATTTTACTTTAGTTTGGCATAATTGTAACTTGTCTTTGGAAACCTTGTGTCCTGTGTCTGAAAGATGAAACAGGAGCTGTTTCGTATCCTTCAGGGATGCTTCCAATGAATCTGAACACAGTAGTAAATCATCCACGTACTGTATCAATATTGATCCACTCTCTGGTTGGAAAGACTGTAAACAATCATGCAAAGCCTGGGAAAATATACTTGGACTGTCTATGAAACCTTGTGGTAATCGAGTCCATGTGTATTGGACTCCTCTGTATGTAAATGCAAACAAATATTGACTGTCAGGATGTAGGGGTACCGAAAAGAAAGCGGAGCAGAGGTCAATAACAGTGAAAAATTTCGCAGTGGGAGGGATCTGCATAAGGATGACAGCTGGATTTGGCACTACGGGGAACTGGCTCTCAACTATTTTGTTAATCCCCCTTAGATCCTGCACTAGCCGGTAACCCCTCCCCCCACTCTTTTTCACAGGGAAGATGGGACTATTGGCAGTGCTGGATGTTCTTACCAGAATGCCCTGTTGTAGCAAGCGCTCTATTACGGGATACACTCCTAACTCCACCTCTGGCTTCAGAGGGTACTGTGGGATTTTTGGAGCTATCCTACCATCTTTTACTTGTACAACTACCGGAGCTACGTTTGCCATTAATCCAGTGTCCTGTCCATCTTTAGTCCAAAGTGACTCTGGTATCTGGGATGTCATTTCTTCTACCTGGGAGGGAGTCCTATTTGTCATAATGGTATGTGACATTAATTTTGATGGGGAGTCTAACATGTCTCGCACTTCCTGAGCGTGATTCTCAGGTATGTCCAAAAATACACCTTCAGGAGTACAATAAATGACGCACCCCATTTTACACAATAAGTCTCTTCCCAGGAGATTAGTCGGTGCCGATGCAGCCAGCAAAAAGGAATGCTTGGTATGTAAAGGCCCTATTGTAATCTCGGCTGGTTTGCTAACAGGGTAATGCTGGACTACTCCCGTTACTCCCATGGCTGGAATTGTCTTACCAGTGGTTCTCATGCCCACTGTCGAATTTATCACTGATTTGGCCGCCCCCGTATCTACAAGAAAGTTTAATGATTTACCAGCTACATTAATTGCAATTTCGGGTTCACTTCCAAGACTTGCAATCAATTTTACTGGCTGCAGATTACAGGTATGGCCACACCCCTATTGGGTATGGTGACCTCCCTGAATCCCGCTGGCAGCAACTACTTGAGAAGGGGTTAACTGGGAACTGCCAGAAGCTTGCCAGCCTCCTTTTGGGGGATATCTTTTTGTTTCCCCTGTATGTGGCTCATAACTCCGTCTCTGTGGACCCTGATCCCAATGTCGTGTGTCATGTCGTGGTCTAGGGGGTTGGTATGAGTTTTGTGAATTTTTCACTCTACAGTCTCGTGCCATGTGTCCCTGTCTATGACAAGAATAACAAGTTACCACATTTGACTTACCCACAGGGTTTGGTGATTTATACAAAGGCTGCCTTGTGGTCAGGGCCTGTATACTTACGGCCATTAATTTATCACCTTGTAATTCCCTGTGTCTGGTGATATTCCGATCGTGATCAATAGATGCCTCTCTCAAAGTAGCCACCGACAGACCTCGCCAACATGGTTGCGTGGTCTGTACCCTTGTCTTTAATGCTTCTTTTAAACCATCCATTAGTACAGATACTGCTACTTCTCGATGGTTTATGTTTGTTTTAATGTCCTCTATGCCTGTGTATTTAGCCATATCTAGTAATGCCCTATGAAAATACTCTGCAGCTGTTTCTGACTCCTTTTGTTTAATGGAGAATATCTTGTTCCATTTAACTACAGCTGGGAAATACTCCTTTAACTGTAAACTTATCCTTTTTACATTATCTTTGTTGTACACATCTGTAAGAGGTACATCCTGATCCAATCCACAGTCAGCTAAAAACTGAGCTGAGTCGACATTGGAGGGTAAACAAGCCCTCAGCAATACCTGCCAGTCTTTGTTATTGGGCTCTAAAGTGTTCCCTAGGTCTCTGATGTATTTCTGGCTAGCAACTAAGTCTTTCCTAGGGTCAGGGAATTCAGACACTATGGTTCTTAATTCCATTCGGGAAAATGGGCTATACATGGCAATGTTCCTAATGGGAGTGACTCCTGTGGTGTCTGTTTTCCCATTTGGAACAGCTATCACCCTAACAGGATTAAGTCTAGCAACATCATTCTGTGTAGATTCTACAGCCTGTGGTGAAATGGTTTCAGCATAGTGTATGGTGCCGTACTTACCCGTAGATACGACCTCACCTGTCCCTCCGCTAGGGGCCTTTGTTACTAATCTTAAGGGTTGGGCCGTGCCTACTGTAGTTTCTGATATGGTGGCTGCTAGAGAGAGCGCCGATATTGTTGCCGATTCGTCCTCTTGATCACACTCCTGGGGAAAGTTCAAAACAGGGTACAACTTGCACGGGTTAATACTTGCATTGGTTAACTTATTAACATTTACACAGTTGCTAAGTGTTTGTTTGTTACACCCTAGTGCGTCATTCTCCGCAACCAATTTCTCTCCTGTTATGTAAGGTGGCGGTGGTGCCGTGGCTATCAGTTTCCTGATAGGATTAGATCCCGCCGCCTGAGCCAATCCTCTCTGTATTTCACCCTCCTGTTGCCATAACTGCAAATAATCATAAGGTTTGATCCGTCTCTCTGTTGATTTAATGAGACATATCCTCCTCCTTAGATTTTGTAACACTTCTGGGCTAAAGCTGCCTACTCTTCGGAACTTCTCCCCGTCATGTACCGTCATTCTCTCCCATTCATCACATAAAACTTCTGTGTGTGACCCGTATTTCTCACACATTACATACCTTGCCGACCCGATTGGTCGGTTTACTGAATCAACCCGAACCGAGGTTGATCGCCCCCTACCTGAACAATTGGCCCCCATAGTTTGAAGGTGTTGCTTTCTTCAGCCAACCCTTACAAAAACCAAAAATGTTCACGATAGGCTGACGGTGGCGGTTTACAGAGTACCCCACTCACTCGCCCACGCCGACCAATACGACCTACACACTGTCCTAGTGCTGGCGTACTCGACCCAGGGCCCCTGCGACCTGAACCGCTATTTACTGGAACATGTGAGGGTGATCCGCAGAGCACTTACTCTTTCCAGTAACTATTGGTTGCTGGATAGTTCCCAAGTGACTGGCGAACCTCCCTTAAAATAAAAAAAAATTACACAAATCACGTTAGAATGTACAAATAGCGTTTATGACCCGTTTCGTACACAAATGGCACTGGTCAGATTACTAACTAATGCACACAATTACGTGCGGTACAATCGTTCTGCACATAAGCAACTAATCTTATGTGCGGAGCGACCAGTGGAATCGAAAATTTCGGCTGCAAATTCCTTCAGCCAGAGCTTTATGGCCTATATGGGTTCCGCACCAACCCTTCTTGGTGTTGTGCTACTTTTCTCTATAGCGGACTTCTTAGTCTGCTGTACCTAGACCTCCTGGTCTGTGCTACAGTAGACCTCCTGGTCTGCTACACTCTAATGCTCAAATTTTATGTTTAACAAGGGATGCCTCCCTAGCCACCATGTACGTCACTTACATGCATGTACCTCACGAGAACTCGACTTCTTTGTGGTTCAACCTCAAAAATTGTATAAACTTATATATGTAAAACACTCACTCACCACATGTACACTTTTGTTTCTATTTCTGCGCAGAAATTTCTTTCCTTTAGACCAGATGTGTTGTAAATTTGGAGAAGGATCTGTTAGTCTAAATTTCGGACACTAAAATAGACTTGCGCTATTTATCGCGTTGCCACCTTTTCGCCTGTTAAAAATAACACTAGCGTGTGATTTGAGTTACGTGGGTGTACCCGGACGCTCCGTTGCGTAATATATGCTGCGTGCGTCGGCCTTTGAGTTGCGTACGCGAGTCTCAGTCTTTTGTTAGAGACACGTGCACGCAAAGCAGAAATTCACCGTAACACAATTAACACGTTTATCAATGTAGATGATCCTTGATCATCTACTGAGCACCACACCAATCTCTTTAGGTAGAGCTGTGTGCGAGCTTTGCAATTTATCCCTTAAATGTATTACTTTTACACTTTAACTATGAAATAGCGACAAATCTCTCTTAGCACGTTTATCAATTATTAAATGGCAAACAGGAGAGTGATATATGAAAATACACGAATAAAAGAAATGCAGATATGCGTGTGTGCGTACGCAAGACAGAAATAAACAGTTTTAAAAGACACTAGCGTGTTGTTCTTACCTCCGGTTCCGGATTCCCTCAGCACCCTTTACTAAGCGAAGCAGACGCTTATCCAGACAGCACTACGAGGAATATGATCTCCCGCCCTTTGCTGATGGATAATGTCTGCTGAAATTACCTAGCAGAGATATGTGAAGGACGGACGAGCCGCCAATTGATAAAGCTAAATATTTATCTTACTTAAAACCCTTTAAGAGGTCAGAGAACACAGTACGCTATTGACGTATGGAATACCGTAAGGGTACGCACGTTGCGTAACAATCGCTTAGCCGTAGTCGAGACGCTCAAGCGTCACGTTCGCTCACGGCCAAGAGATCGCAGGCAGGCACGCTATTGGCTGCCGACTAACGTAATGTTTCGCTATAGCGTAGCGGACGCTCGGGACCACGAGGAGATCACCAGCGGTGCTAACGCTCACAATGTTACACCTTTATATGTAAACCATGAACAATGTATTATACAGGAAAACCTTAGTGTAGCGATAGAGTGTAGATGCAACACAGTGTAACCTTATTAACTTAAAAGCTGTTCGAGCGTCACCGGCGCTCTGAGAATACTTAACACTATAAGAAATACAAATATACCGGGCTTAGGGTCTAACGCCTTATATGAATGTTATACTTGAAAAATAATAATACAATACAAGTCATACACTACAATATAACATAGACTAACTAACCAGATAACTACACAGGAAATACAATACAATACAATTATGTTTAAGGGAAAATGAGAGAGAAAGAGGAGGAGAGAGAGAGAGAGAGAGAGAGAGAGAGAGAGAGAGAGAGAGATGGCTCACAATAACAATAAAGACAATATGATTGCGGAGAAAACTTACGCACAAAGGGAACGATCGCATGCGCCTTTCTGAATATCCAGCTCCCGATTATCAGTGATGAGAACCGTTGAAGAGAGTGAGCTGGATCAGGTCGGCTTGTCTATTTATGCCCCACACACAATACAATTCAATGGTCCCTACAATCTCATTGTTCATTGGACACAGGAATTCGTCTTTGCATTATAACAAATGGTCATAGGTTGATTCATACAGGTGGGCTGAGTCTATTTCCAACTGCTCAGGTGGGTGGGAAACTAGGTTTCCCGCCGCATGGATAAGTAAGTGCAAATAATAGTAAATGGACATAAACTTCTTATGTCCATAACTATTCGCACGAGCGATTAATCCGCTTCAAACCAACACCGGAATATTGCTAATTAAATACTCTTCCGATGGATACTAAACACCACTGTATGACCCATGTCTGACCCTTCGTATCAAACAAAGAGGGATCTCTTTGTCCATGAACATGCTATATTAACTAAACTTTCAGAATCTATCAAGGGGACCATGATCTACAAAATACATTATATAGTTAAATATGTAACGAACGAGTCGCCCGCTAGACGCACATAAACTTTACCGTAAATGCGCACACCGCGCGCCTGCGGGTGTCCGCAGCGGCGAGTATGCGCACGCACGGCAGGGCTCATGAACGTGCAACAGGCACTCACATGAGGTGCAAATATGGCAGTGTGTAGCGTGATATTTTTCTGACTTTGACAATACCCACATCCAGTTGCCATCATCCAGCTTGGAAGGAAGGCGTACCCTATTCTCAGTTTTTGAGAATTAGGAGAAATTGTACCAGGATTTCAGATTACTGGTCACAATCTGAGGTTCTTAAGGAAAGATTCATTGAACGTGGTTACGACCCCGGGTCTATTGAAGAATCTAGGGATAAAGCATCTCGACGTGAAAGAAAAACTTTACTACAAGATAGAGTAGCAAAAATTTATGGTTTCTCCGGTTCTAACAGACCCTTCATCACGCAATATTGCCGTGATGCAGGATCCATAAGAAAGATCATGGAAAGACACTGGGGTCTTCTCTTAAAGGATCCAGTATTAGGACCCAGTCTTCCTAATAAACCCTGTATGGTTTATAGAAGGGCCAGTAATCTGAAGAATTTACTAGCACCCAGCCAACTTAAGCCCGTTAAAGAGCCGATCAACTCCACCAGATCTACATTGTGAAACAGGGGGGGCTGTTTCCCTTGCTTACATTGTATATGCTGTAAATACATGTCAAAATCTCAATTCCAAGTCAAACTGGATAATGGTTTTCTTTATAAGCTCAAGGATAGAGTCACGTGTACAACGGAATATGTGATTTACAAGATCGATTGCGGTTGTGGTCTATCATATATAGGGAATACCAAAAGACAGGCTAAAATTAGAATTCAGGAGCATTTGAGAAGTATTAAGAACAAAGTAGTCTCACATAACCTTCCAAGACACTTTAAAGAAGTGCATAACTCAGATGTGAAAAATTTCAGCTTTACCATTTTGGAATTAATTAGGTCTCATAATAGAGGAGGCAATATAGACCTAACATTGTCTCGTTGTGAAACCTTTTGGATTTATACTCTGAACACAATGTCACCTCGAGGGTTGAATGAGGGACTCGATATTGTATCGTTTCTTTAAATATAGTATAGTTGTCCCCTTATAAACTCTGTTTCGGGTATATGTGTTATTGATTTAACTTTTGGTTCTTAGTAAATTGCATTACTAATGGGTCAGGCTTTTTGTTTTTGATAAAGAAGTTATACTGGGCTTTCATAAGACTTGTGGAATTGAAATAATGTAAAGGAACAGTACCTTTATGGACTCTTATATGGACACTCCACAGGGGAATAGACTTGACTCTATTTGTTGAGCACTTTTCTCTATAAATTGTAACTTGCAGATAGTTATTGGATATATGCAAAGGCTATTTAATTACTATCTGGATATATATTATCCAATCCATTATGGTTGCAAAGAGGTATTAGGGATTAACAGACACTTTTATATTCACAATATTTTGGTGATATACCCAGGATGGTATGTTAGCCCATTTTTAAATATTAAGTAGCATATTTTCATATGGAATTAACTACTCTCAAGGGAAACCCTCGTTATAAATTAAGATAGTAGTTTAAATAGAAGTATAATGAGCCACATCTTTTTACTTTTTATTAATTAAGGGATGATATTAAGCTAGGATCCATTTAAATATTAATATTAATAATTTACCTTAATAGACACTATTACAGTCACTTTAATAGACACCAAGTGTGTTTTCTCAATTTAGTTATGTCATAATTATTATATAGAGATGACAGTATGTTCATTTTCTAATTGCGTTCCACCATCGGGTTGGTGGAGCGCAAACGTCACTTCCGGAAGTTCAAAAGGAGCGCCTGGTATCGGTTCATATTGTATTAATCACTTATGTTCCAGTGGCATCTGCTGTCCCTCTGTGCCCTATGTGTGGCCGCTGTGTATGTCAGCAGCGGCCACGGATTGGGCTGTGTCCCGCTGCTCACGTTTGCGGTCCACCGCCGAACAGTAGCGCGAGTGCTACTTTCGCCGGAAGTGGGTAATAGGCGTTCCACCGGTTCATTTGGTGGAACGCATAAACGCGGTGTTCGTCTTTCTATCTTTGTATTAGTGATACCGGCGCCCTTATTACTCACAGTGCAATAGTTATTCATAGGGTTTTTGAAACCTATTTTTATATATTAAATTGTGATTTATTTCACCTAAACACTTTATATCTCCATAAAGGGTGTCAGTAATGTCACTTCTGGTCAATTTTATATATTTCTTAAATTAGGTATAACACTCACGTATTCACAGAATTATCTCTTCACTAGAAAGTATATAATATTTACTTATTCCTATGTTCCTGTGTTGTCTCCAATTGAGCAGGCAGATTGTTAATTTACAAAAAAAATAATAATAATAATAATAATTTTGATTGCCCATTATTCTTCAGTGGGAGTGGTTAGTGGTATATAATGCCCCACCATTCACACAGTCAGTCAGTTGCACTTGGGAGAGCACATAGGAACTACTGCTGTATCTGTAAGTATAGGACTTGGTCCCCTTTTTTCAATTTATATTTATTTTTATTATGAGAATCTAATTAATAGTAGTTTATTTAATTCTAATCAATTAGTAATTGGATAGAAGGGGAAAAGGAGGAAAAAGGGAGAGAAAAATAATAATAATTAAAAAAAAAAAAAAAATCCACCCTAATAGATTATATCAATTAATGATTTTCAGGTGGCCTATTTCTCTCACACATCATTATTTTGAGGCTCACCCAAAGTGGGTATGTATAATGACTTTGCAAATTAGTCTTGCTAAAATTATTGAGTGTTTCCAATTATATTTAGACATAGAGAAGGTTTTTTTGTTTTGTTTTTTTTTTATAAAGAATTTCTCTCTCTATGTATAGGATATTTACCCATATACCATTTGGACCAGCGTGTTTTTTGGAAAGAGGTCCATTGCTAATTTAGTCTGTAAGTAATATATATGCTGAGTGCATAATGGTACTTTTTCTATGAGAAGGGAATGTAACATAGTTATAACATATTGTTTTGTAAAAAGTGTTCAACACTATTGAGCATTAGAGTGTTTCAACCCATTGAATTCATATATGGTTGCTTCATGGACTGACCATTTGGTATGTACTTTATGGAATCTTTCATCTTCATGTAATTTGTTATTATCATCTTATCCCTATGGAACGGTGTAGTAAAATAACACACTGCATGTATAGTGAAGTTACACAATATGTCACTCTCCTGCATATGTTCTCTGACCAGCTAGTATGGAACATCCTCATCTCCTGCTCGATCTATTGAATATCTAGTATTTTAGTTTAACAATTTTCTAATAAGTATAAATTTATGTATTTTAATTGTTATTGTTAAATTGTAATATGTATATTTTTGTTTATACATTATAATATGTATGTTTTACCAGCTGTGTTGACCATCCCTCTGAAGAAGTCCACGAAGGACGAAACGCGTCAGGGTTGAAGACAGAGAGAAAAGAAACCCTACACTATTGTACATTTGACATATATTGTGATCTGTAATTGTGAAAATAAGATTTTACTTACCGATAAATCTATTTCTCGTAGTCCGTAGTGGATGCTGGGACTCCGTAAGGACCACGGGGATATAGCGGCTCCGCAGGAGACAGGGCACAAAATAAAAGCTTAAGGATCAGGTGGTGTGCACTGGCTCCTCCCCCTATGACCCTCCTCCAAGCCTCAGTTAGGATACTGTGCCCGGACGAGCGTACATAATAAGGAAGGATATTGAATCCCGGGTAAGACTCATACCAGCCACACCAATCACACCGTACAACTTGTGATCTGAACCCAGTTAACAGTATGATAAACGCAAAGGAGCCTCTGAAAAGATGGCTCACAACAATAATAACCCGAATTTTTGTAACAATAACTATATACAAGTATTGCAGACAATCCGCACTAGGGATGGGCGCCCAGCATCCACTACGGACTACGAGAAATAGAATTATCGGTAAGTAAAATCTTATTTTCTCTGACGTCCTAGTGGATGCTGGGACTCCGTAAGGACCATGGGGATTATACCAAAGCTCCCAAACGGGCGGGAGAGTGCGGATGACTCTGCAGCACCGAATGAGAGAACTCCAGGTCCTCCTCAGCCAGGGTATCAAATTTGTAGAATTTAGCAAACGTGTTTGCCCCTGACCAAGTAGCTGCTCTGCAAAGTTGTAAAGCCGAGACCCCTCGGGCAGCCGCCCAAGATGAGCCCACCTTCCTTGTGGAATGGGCTTTTACTGATTTTGGCTGTGGCAATCCTGCCACAGAATGTGCAAGCTGAATTGTACTACAAATCCAACGAGCAATCGTCTGCTTAGAAGCAGGAGCACCCAGCTTGTTGGGTGCATACAGGATAAACAGCGAGTCAGATTTTCTGACTCCAGCCGTCCTGGAAACATATATTTTCAAGGCCCTGACAACGTCAAGCAACTTAGAGTCCTCTAAGTCCCTGGTAGCCGCAGGTACCACAATAGGTTGGTTCATGTGAAATGCAGAAACCACCTTAGGTAGAAATTGAGGACGAGTCCTCAATTCCGCCCTGTCAGAATGAAATATCAAGTAAGGGCTTTTATATGATAAAGCCGCCAATTCTGACACACGCCTGGCTGAAGCCAAGGCTAACAGCATCGACACCTTCCATGTGAGATATTTTAAGTCCACAGTGGAAAGTGGTTCAAACCAATGTGACTTTAGAAAACTCAACACCACATTGAGATCCCAAGGTGCCACTGGAGGCACAAAAGGAGGCTGTATGTGCAGCACCCCTTTTACAAATGTCTGAACTTCAGGTACTGAAGCCAGTTCTTTCTGGAAGAAAATCGACAGGGCCGAAATTTGAACCTTAATGGACCCTAATTTTAGGCCCATAGACAGTCCTGTTTGCAGGAAATGAAGGAAACGACCCAGTTGAAATTCCTCTGTAGGGGCCTTCTTGGCCTCACACCACGCAACATATTTACGCCAAATGCGGTGATAATGTTTTGCGGTTACGTCCTTCCTGGCTTTGACCAGAGTAGGGATGACTTCTTCTGGAATGCCTTTTTCCCTCAGGATCCGGCGTTCAACCGCCATGCCGTCAAACGCAGCCGCGGTAAGTCTTGGAACAGACAAGGCCCCTGCAGTAGCAGGTCCTTTCTTAGAGGTAGAGGCCACGGTTCGTCCGTGAGCATCTCTTGAAGTTCCGGGTACCAAGTCCGTCTTGGCCAATCCGGAACCACGAGTATAGTTCTTACTCCTCTCCTTCTTATGATTCTCAGTACTTTTGGTATGAGAGGCAGAGGAGGGAACACATACACTGACTGGTACACCCACGGCGTTACCAGAGCGTCCACTGCTATTGCCTGAGGGTCCCTTGACCTGGCGCAATATCTGTCCAGTTTTTTGTTTAGACGTGACGCCATCATGTCCACCTTTGGTTTTTCCCAACGGTTTACAATCAGGTGGAAGACTTCTGGGTGAAGTCCCCACTCTCCCGGGTGAAGGTCGTGTCTGCTGAGGAAGTCTGCTTCCCAGTTGTCCACTCCCGGAATGAATACTGCTGACAGTGCTATCACATGATTTTCCGCCCAGCGAAGAATCCTTGCAGCTTCTGCCATTGCCCTCCTGCTTCTCGTGCCGCCCTGTCTGTTTACGTGGGCGACTGACGTGATGTTGTCCGATTGGATCAACACCGCCTGACCCTGAAGCAGAGGTTTTGCTTGACTTAGGGCATTGTAAATGGCCCTTAGTTCCAGAATGTTTATATGAAGAGACGTTTCCAAGCTTGACCACAGGCCCTGGAAATTCCTTCCCTGTGTGACTGCTCCCCAGCCTCTCAGGCTGGCATCCGTGGTTACCAGGATCCAATCCTGAATGCCAAATCTGCGGCCCTCTAGTAGATGAGCACTCTGCAGCCACCACAGGAGAGACACCCTTGTCCTTGGCGACAGGGTTATCCGCTGATGCATCTGCAGATGCGATCCGGACCATTTGTCCAGTAGATCCCACTGAAATGTTCTTGCATGGAATCTTCCGAATGGAATCGCTTCGTAAGAAGCCACCATTTTCCCCAGGACCCTCGTGCACTGATGCACTGAGACCTGTCCTGGTTTTAGGAGGTTCCTGACTAGCTCGGATAACTCCCTGGCCTTCTCCTCCGGGAGAAACACCTTCTTCTGGACTGTGTCCAGAATCATTCCTAGGAACAGTAGATGTGTCGTTGGAATCAGCTGCGATTTTGGAATATTTAGAATCCACCCGTGCTGACGTAACACTACCTGAGATAGTGCTACTCCGACTTCTAACTGTTCCCTGGATCTTGCCCTTATCAGGAGATCGTCCAAGTAAGGGATAATTGAAATGCCTTTTCTTCGTAGAAGAATCATCATTTCGGCCATTACCTTGGTAAAGACCCGAGGTGCCGTGGACAATCCAAACGGCAGCGTCTGAAACTGATAATGACAGTTTTGTACTACAAACCTGAGGTACCCTTGGTGAGAAGGGTATATCGGGACGTGGAGATAAGCATCTTTGATGTCCAGAGACACCATATAGTCCCCTTCTTCCAGGTTCGCTATCACTGCTCTGAGTGACTCCATCTTGAATTTGAACCTTTTTATGTAAGTGTTCAAGGATTTCAGATTTAAAATTGGTCTCACCGAGCCGTCCGGCTTCGGTACCACAAACAGCGTGGAATAATACCCCTTTCCTTGTTGCAGGAGGGGTACCTTGATTATCACCTGCTGGGAATACAGCTTGTGAATGGCTTCTAGAACTGCCTCCCTGTCGGAGGGAGACTTTGGTAAAGCAGACTTCAGGAAACGATGAGGGGGAAACGCCTCGAATTCCAGTTTGTACCCCTGCGATACTACCTGTAGAATCCAGGGATCCACTTGCGAGTGAGCCCACTGCGCGTTGAAATTTTTGAGACGGGCCCCCACCATATCTGAGTCTGCTTGTAAAGCCCCAGCGTCATGCTGAAGACTTGGCAGAAGCAGGGGAGGGCTTCTGCTCTTGGGAAGCGGCTGCATGATGCAGTCTTTTTCCTCTTCCTCTGCCCCGGGGCAGAAAGGAGTGGCCTTTTGCTCGCTTGTACTTATGGGAACGAAAGGACTGAGATTGAAAAGACGGTGTCTTTTTCTGCTGATGTGGAGTGACCTGGGGTAAAAAGGTGGATTTTCCAGCCGTTGCCGTGGCCACCAGGTCCGATAGACCAGCCCCAAATAACTCCTCCCCTTTATACGGCAATACTTCCATGTGCCGTTTGGAATCCGCATCCCCTGACCACTGTCGCGTCCACAACGCTCTTCTGGCAGAGATGGACATAGCACTTACTCTTGATGCCAGGGTGCAAATATCCCTCTGTGCATCACGCATATATAATAATGCATCCTTTAAATGTTCTATAGTTAACAAAATATTGTCCCTATCCAGGGTATCAATATTCTCAGTCAGGGAATCCGACCATGCGACTCCAGCACTGCACATCCAGGCTGAGGCGATTGCTGGTCGCAGTATAACACCAGTATGTGTGTATATACTTTTTAGGATATTTTCCAGCCTTCTATCAGCTGGTTCTTTGAGGGTAGCCGTATCAGGAGACGGTAACGCTACTTGTTTAGATAAACGT
Organism: Pseudophryne corroboree; assembly: GCF_028390025.1. Taxonomy (NCBI): domain Eukaryota; kingdom Metazoa; phylum Chordata; class Amphibia; order Anura; family Myobatrachidae; genus Pseudophryne; species Pseudophryne corroboree. The sequence continues at coordinate 172,209,073 of NC_086453.1, read as the reverse complement.
GTGAGCGCCTTATCTACCCTAGGGGGTGTTTCCCAACGCGCCCTAACCTCTGGCGGGAAAGGATATAATGCTAATAATTTTTTAGAAATTAGCTGTTTTTTATCGGGAGAAACCCACGCTTTTTCACACACCTCATTTATTTCCTCTGACTCAGGAAAAAATATTGGTAGTTTTTTCTCACCCCACATAATACCCTTCTTTGTGGTACTTGTAGTGTCAGAAAGGTTCAATGCCTCTTTCATTGCCGTGATCATGTAACGTGTGGCCCTACTGGACATTACGTTTGTCTCGTCACCGTCGACACTAGACTCAGTATCTGTGTCAGGGTCTGTGTCGACCCACTGAGGTAACGGGCGTTTTAGCGCCCCTGACGGTGTCTGAGACGCCTGGACAGGCACTAACTGATTTGCCGGCTGTCTCATGTCGTCAACGGTTTTTTGCAAATTGCTGACATTATCACTTAATTGTTTAAATACAATCATCCAGTCAGGTGTCGACTCCCTAGGGGGTGACATCACCAACGCAGGCAACTGCTCCGCCTCCACATAATTTTCCTCCTCATACATGTCGACACACGCGTACCGACACACAGCACACACACACCGGGAATGCTCTGATAGAGGACAGGACCCCACTTAGCCCTTTGGAGAGACAGAGGGAGAGTCTGCCAGCACACACCCAGCGCTATATATATATACAGGGATAACCTTATATAAGTGTTATTCCCTTATAGCTGCTGTTAATTATTGTTATTTGCTGCCAACAATGCCCCCCCTTCTCTTTTTTACCCCGATTCTGAAGCAGGACTGCAGGGGAGAGTCAGGGAGCCGTCCTTCCAGCGGAGCTGTGAGGGAAAATGGCGCTTGTGTGCTGAGGAGATAGGCTCCGCCCCTTCACGACGTCCTTATCTCCCGCTTTTTTGTGTAAAATGGCAGGGGATTAAAATACATCCATATAGCCCAGGAGCTATATGTGATGTATTCTGTTTTGCCACCTAAGGTATTCTGTTATATTGCGTCTCAGGGCGCTCCCCCCCCCAGCGCCCTGCACCCTCAGTGACCGGAGTGTGAAGTGTGCTGAGAGCAATGGCGCACAGCTGCGGTGCTGTGCGCTACCTTAGTCTGAAGACAGGATGTCTTCTGCCGCCGATTTCACCGGACCTCTTCGTCTCTTCTGGCTCTGTAAGGGGGACGGCGGCGCGGCTCCGGTGACCCATCCAGGCTGAACCTGTGATCGTCCCTCTGGAGCTAGTGTCCAGTAGCCTAAGAAACCCGATCCACTCTGCACTCAGGTGAGTCCGTTTCTTCTCCCCTTAGTCCCACGATGCAGTGAGCCTGTTGCCAGCAGGACTCACTGAAAATAAAAAAAACCTAACTAAACTTTTATTCTAAGCAGCTCAGGAGAGCCACCTAGATTGCACCCTTCTCGGCCGGGCACAAAAATCTAACTGAGGCTTGGAGGAGGGTCATAGGGGGAGGAGCCAGTGCACACCACCTGATCCTTAAGCTTTTATTTTGTGCCCTGTCTCCTGCGGAGCCGCTATATCCCCATGGTCCTTACGGAGTCCCAGCATCCACTAGGACGTCAGAGAAAAAGGGTTACCTCTGTCTAGATTGGGCAATACTTTGCTTTTAATAAATTGTGTAAAGCCATAATCATTTGGTCAATTTTTAGTTGGTAACCAGTTTAAGTGATTGAGAGCGCCCTCTGATTCAATTTGCTGGATATATATATATATATATATATATATATATATATACATACATATACACTGCTCAAAAAAGTAAAGGGAACACTAAAATAACACATCCTAGATCTGAATGAATGAAATTCTTATTAAATACTTTGTTCTTTAGATAGTTGAATGTGCTGACAACAAAATCACACAAAAATTAACAATGGAAATCAAATTTATTAACCCATGGAGGTCTGGATTTGGAGTCACCCTCAAAATTAAAGTGGAAAAACACACTACAGGCTGATCCAACTTTGATGTAATGTCCTTAAAATAAGTCAAAATGAGGCTCAGTAGTGTGTGTGTGGCCTCCACGTGCCTGTATGAACTCCCTACAACCCACACAAGTGGGTCAGGTAGTGCAGCTCATCCAGGATGGCACATCAATGCGAGCTGTGGCAAGGTGGTTTGCTGTGTCTGTCAGCGTAGTGTCCAGAGCATGGAGTCGCTACCAGGAGACAGGCCAGTGCATCAGGAGACGTGGAGGAGGCCGTAGGAGGGCAACAACCCAGCAGCAGGACCGCTACCTCCGCCATTGTGCAAGGAGGAACAGGAGGAGCACTGCCAGAGCCCTGCAAAATGAACTCCAGCAAGCCACAAATGTGCATGTGTCTACTCAAACGATCAGAAACAGACTCCATGAGGGTGGTATGAGGGCCCGACGCCCACAGGTGGGGGTTGTGCTTACAGCCCAACACCGTGCAGGACGTTTGGCATTTGCCAGAGAACACCAAGATTGGCAAATTCGCCACTGGCGCCCTGTGCTCTTCACAGATGAAAGCAGGTTCTCACTGAGCACATGTGACAGATGTGACAGAGACTGGAAACGCCAAGGAGAACGTTCTGCTGCCTGCAACATCCTCCAGCATGACCGGTTTGGCAGTGGGTCAGTAATGGTGTGGGGTGGCATTTCTTTGGGGGGCCACACAGCCCTCCATGTGCTCGCCAGAGGCAGCCTGACTGCCATTAGGTACCGAGATGAGATCCTCAGACCCCTTGTGAGACCATATGCTGGTGCGGTTGGCCCTGGGTTCCTCCTAATGCAAGACAATGCTAGACCTCATGTGGCTGGAATGTGTCAACAGTTCCTGCAAGATGAAGGCATTGATGCTATGGACTGGCCCGCCCGTTCCCCAGACCTGAATCCAATTGAGCACATCTGAGACATCATGTCTCGCTCCATCCACCAATGCCACGTTGCACCACAGACTGTCCAGGATGCTTTAGTCCAGATCTAGGAGGAGATCCCTCAGGAGACCATCCGCCACCTTATCAGGAGCATGCCCAGGCGTTGTAGGGAGGTCATACAAGCACGAGGAGGCCACACACACTACAGAGCCTCATTTTGACTTGTTTTAAGGACATTACATCAAAGTTGGATCAGCCTGTAGTGTGTTTTTCCACTTTAATTTTGAGGTTGACTCAAAATCCAGACCTCCATGGGTTAATAAATTTGATTTCTATTGATAGTTTTTGTGTGATTTTGTTGTCAGCACATTCAACTATGCAAAGAACAAAGTATTTAATAAGAATATTTCATTCATTCAGATCTAGGATGTGTTATTTTAGTGTTCCCTTTATTTTTTTGAGCAGTGTATATATATATATATATATATATACACACAGATATATATATATATATATATATATACAGTTGTGCTCATAAGTTTACATACCCTAGCAGAATTTGTGATTTTCTGGCCATTTGTCAGAGAATATGAATGATAACTCACAAACTTTTCTTTCACTCATAGTTAGTGGTTGGGTGAAGCCATTTATTGTCAAACAACTGTGTTTACTCTTTTTAAATCATAATGACAACAGAAACTACCCAAATGACCCTGATCAAAAGTTAACATACCCAGGAGATTTTGGCCTGATAACATGCACACAGGTTGACACAAACGGGTTTGAATCGCTACTAAAGGTAACTATCCTCACCTGTGATCTGTTTGCTTGTAATCAGTGTGTGTGTATAAAAGGTCAGTGAGTTTCTGGACTCCTGAAAGACCCTTGCATCTTTCATCCAGTGCTGCACTGACGTGTCTGGATTCTGAGTCATGGGGAACGCAAAAGAATTGTCAAAGGATTTGCGGGAAAAGGTAATTGAACTGTATAAAACAGGAAAGGGATATAAAAAGATATCCAAGCAATTGAGAATGCCAATCAGCAGTGTTCAAACTCTAATTAAGTGGAAAATGAGGGATTTTGTGGAAACCAAATCACGGTCAGGTAGACCAACACAAATTTCAGCCACAACTGCCAGGAAAATTATTCGGGATGCAAAGAAAAATCCACAAATAACTTCAGCTGAAATACAGGACTCTCTGAAAAAAAGTGGTGTGGTTGTTCCAAGATGCACAATAAGGATGCATTTGAAGAAAAATGGGCTGCATGGTCGAGTCGACAGAAGAAAGCCATTACTACACAAATGCCACAAAGCATCCCGCTTACAATACTTCAAACAGCACAGAGACAAGCCTCAAAACTTCTGGAACAAAGTCATTTGGAGTGATGAGACCAAAATTTACATTTTTGTCCACAACCATAAACGTTACACTTGGAGAGGCGTCAACAAGGCCTATGATGAAAGGTACACCATTCCTACTGTGAAACACGGAGGTGGATCGATGATGTTTTGGGGATGTGTGAGCTACAAAGGCACAGGAAACTTAGTCAAAATTGAAGGCAAGATGAATGCAGCATGTTATCAGAAAATACTGGAGGAAAATTTGCACTCATCAGCCGGGAAGCTGCGCATGGGACGTACTTGGACGTTCCAACATGACAGTGATCCAAAACACAAGGTCAAGTCGACCTGTCATTGGCTACAGCAGAATAAAGTGAAGGTTCTGGAGTGCCCATCTCAGTCTCCTGACCTCAATATCATTGAGCCACTCTGGGGAGATCTCAAACGTGCAGTTCATGCAAGACAGCCCAAGAATTTTACAGGAACTGGAGGCTTTTTGCCAAGAAGAATGGGCAGCTTTACCATCTGAGAAAATAAAGAGCCTCATCCACAACTACCACAAAAGACTTCAAGCTGTCATTGATGTTACACGGTATCAAGAACTGGGGTATGTAAACTTTTGATAAGGGTCATTTGGGTAGTTTCTGTTATCATTATGATTTAAAAATAGTAAATAAACACAGTTGTTTGACAATAAATGGCTTCACCCAACCACTAACCATTAGTGAAAGAAAAGTTTGAGAGTTATCATTCATATTCTCTGACAAATGGCCAGAAAATCACAGATTCTGCTAGGGTATGTAAACTTATGAGCATAACTGTATATATAAATAATATTCCTCATCCCTAATAGCCTCAAACATATGTTGCCCCCTCATATGTCATGCATTATATGGGCAAGTGTACGCTTGTTAAGGTACGTAAATGGGGCGAGAGGCACAGCTGGGGGATTTTAATCCTCAGACAACTCCAAAACTGCGGCTTCTTCACAGTATGGGATATATTTTAAAAATATAAATCAAAGTACATCTTATGGAGGCCACCCCAGGGGAACTGCCACCGAAGCCTGAGAATCTGTACAGTTCTGAGTATGGTATAGACTCCCCAGTAGAAGATATACATTCAGCAGTACAGGACAAAGTCCCTTAAATATGGTAAATTGGTGTACACACTCACACACAGGAAAATGTCATCACAGTTTCCCCCCAGAATACCTTCAGAGAGTCTCAGAGTATAAGGAGCCAGCAACACAGCGCCCCAGTAGGCAGTTATTATGACAAAACGGCCGGCGCTGACTGAGTAACCTTAATAGGATAAACAGTTCATAAATTTACACTCCCCCTCCTGTCTATAACCCTGGTACCTCAGAGGATAGCTGGAGTTATGTGGAGGGCAGCGCTCCCTGTCAGCGTTCTGATGCTTCTGCAGGGAGTAAATGGCGCTGGTGAGTGCTGGATCCGCTCTGAGAAGTCCCACCCCCTGTAATAGCGCGTCTTCCCCCACTTAGAGATTATACTGGCCTTAGGTAATTTCTGTAGCAAACAGTGGGTTAGACCTTGTAAGCTATACATGACCAGTGGAGGGTATTGCGCTGCCCAGGGCGCCCCTCACTACAAGTACAGCTGAGCGCTCCAGAGCGCAGCCTGTCAGAGCAGCCTGTACCTAACTCTTTGAAAAAAATAATAAAACTAGAAAAACTCCTAGGAGCTTCCCTAGCTGTGACCGGCTCCACTGGATCTACTGAGTCTGGTAGGAGGGGCATAGAGGGAGGAGCCAGCCCACACTATTAAACTCTTAAAGTGCCCATGGCTCCCAAGGGACCCATCTATACCCCATGGTACTAAATGGAACCCCAACATCCTCTAGGACATAATAGAAAACTTAATTCATTCATTTATTCATTTACACCTATCCTCCAAGTCATTTTTGCTATTTACATTTTTTATTATTAGTTTATATTACGAGACTCAAGCTCAAAACTTATATTCACAATATAAAGAAGTGGAAAATGAAGACCAAGAGTACACAGAAATAATGTTTTTGTCAAACACAGTAGAATAGTAAATTCAGGCAACATATACTGGAACAAAGATAGGGGTATAATCAATTGCAGTCGAATTCCAGCGTGAATTCGACCGTTTTTGGATTCGACACAATTTGACAGGCGAAACCCTCCAGTCGAGACCTGAATTCGACATATTCGATAAATAACGGATTCGACAGTCCCCCTGTCGAAAAATGGACCAATTGACGAATAGTGGGCGGCCTGGATTCGACTTCATGGACAGCACAAAAGTGTTAAATAAATCCTGAAAAAAATTGCGTGGGGTCTCCCCTCTTAAGCATAACCAGCCTCGAGCTATTTGAGCCGGTCCTGGTTGTAAAAATACGGGGAAAAAATTACAGGGGTTCCCCCGTATTTTAACAACCAGCACCGGGCTCTGCGCCTGGTCCTGGTGCAAAAAATACGGGGGACAAAAGGCGTAGGGGTCCCGCGTATTTTTAACACCAGCACCGGGCTCCACTAGTCAGAGAGATAATGCCACAGCCGGGGGACACTTTTATATCGGTCCCTGCGGCCGTTGCATTAAATCCACAACTAGTCATCCCTGGCCGGGGTACCCTGGAGGAGTGGGGACCCCTTAAATCAAGGGGTCCCCCCCTCCAGCCACCCAAGGGCCAGGGGTGAAGCCCGAGGCTGTCCCCCCCATCCAAGGGCGGCGGATGGGGGGCTGATAGCCTTTTGTGACAAAAAAAAGAATATTGTTTTTTGTAGCAGAACTACAAGTCCCAGCAAGCTTCCCCCGCAAGCTGGTACTTGGAGAACCACAAGTACCAGCATGCGGGGGGGAAACGGGCCGCTGGTACCTGTTGTTCTACTACAAAAAAAACGACAAAAAAAATACCCAAATAAAAACAATACACAGACACCGTGATAGTACAACTTTATTACATACATGCACACCAACATACATACATACTTACATATGTTGGCACGAAGCAGTCAGTCTTCTTCTCCAGTAGAATCCAGGGGTACCTGTAAATAAAATTATACTCACAACAATCCAATGTATATCGGTCCTCTTCTGTTTGTAATCCACGTACTTGGCAAAATAATAAAACTAAAACACGAACCACGCACCTTTCCCCGACTGGTGGGACCCCCCCATGACTGCTGTCAAAGAGGGTCCCTTCAGCCATTCAGGGAGCGTCACGTCATGGCACTCTCCTGACTGGCTGTGCGCACCTGAACTGTCAGTCAGGCGGCGCACTGGAGATGCAATGTAGCGCATAGGCGCTCCATTGTATCCAATGGTGGGAACTTTGCGGTCTGTGGTAGACCGCGAGGTTAAGTGTGGGCAACCACAAGAGTGACCACACTTAACCTCGCGGTCTACCGCAGACCGCAAGGCTCCCAAGGCGCTCCATTGGATACAATGGAGCGCCTATGCGCTACATTGTATCTCCAGTGTGCCGCCTGACTGACAGTTCAGGCACGCACAGCCAATCAGGAGAGTGCCATGACGTGGCGCTCCCCGATTGGCTGAAGGGACCCTCTTTGACAGCAGTCACGGGGTGTCCCGCCAGTCGGGGAAAGGGGTCCCATGTGTAAACATGGGACCCCTTTCAGTGCGTGGTTTGTGTTTTTCATTTTTTTATTTTGCCAAGTACGTGGATTACAAACAGAAGAGGACCGATCTACACTGGATTGTTTGTGAGTATAATTTTTATTTACAGGTACCCCTGGATTCTACTGGAGAAAAGGACCGACTGCTTCGTGTCAACATAGGTAAGTATGTGTGTATGTAGGTGTGCATGTATGTAATAAAGTTGTACTGTCATGGTGTGTGCGTTGTGTTTTTTGGGGGGTATTTTTTTGTAGTAGAACTACAGGTACCAGCGGGCCCGTTTCCCCCCCGCATGCTGGTACTTGTGGTTCTCCAAGTACCAGCTTGCGGGGAGGCTTGCTGGGACTTGTGGTTCTGCTACAAAAAAAATAGGATTTTGGTACTTACCGGTAAATCCTTTTCTCTTAGTCCGTAGAGGATGCTGGGGATCTCCAAAAGGACCATGGGGGGGTATAGACAGATCCGCAGGAGCTTGGGCACACTATAAAGACTTAAACTGGGTGTGAACTGGCTCCTCCAGACCTCAGTTAGAAAACTGTGCCCAGGAGAGATGGATATTTCGAGGAAAGAATGTATTGTTATACCACAGTGAGTGTCCTACCAGCTCACACCTCAAACACACCGTAGAACTTGGCATTCAGTAGAATACCAGTAGAATACCAGCCAACGGTATGCACTAAAACACAGACACATGCTGAGAAAATACGTAACACCAACCGTGTGTCCACATAAGCAACAATAACACCCCGCATGCCATGGCATGAAACAACGGTATCAAACGCCTGACAGAGAAAAACACATCACCAGGGTGTAATCCAAATCAATAACTGCAGACACAGTACGCACTGGGACGGGCGCCCAGCATCCTCTACGGACTAAGAGAAAAGGATTTACCGGTAAGTACCAAAATCCTATTTTCTCATACGTCCTAGAGGATGCTGGGGACTCCAAAAGGACCATGGGGATTATACCAAAGCTCCAAACCGGGCGGGAGAGTGCGGACGACTCTACAGAACCGCATGAGCCAACAAAACGGTCCCCAACAATCAGGAAATCAAACTTGTAGAGCAAACCAAAAGCGTTTGAACCCGACCAAGAATCCTCTCGGCAAAGTTGACCTGCCAAGACTCCCCGGGCATCCGCCCGAGAGTAAGCCCACCTTCCCAGAAGGATAGACCTCCACCTACTTCGGTGACGGCAATCCAGCCGTATAATAAACACGCCAAACCGCTTCACAGATTCAGCCTGTAACAGAGTGCATAACACAGTCTTCTAAACCACGCTGGGAAACATGCCATAGAACAGAGCTCCTGTTACTCCACACTGAGCCCAATTGGTGACCCATATACTCAAATTCCCAGCTAGATCAAGGAAATTTAAAACGGCTAATGCCTAAAAATTACCAGCAACAAAAAAGATGGATTTCTGTCAAATCCAGAAACCACTCTAGGTAGAACTACCAACCTAGTACCCAATTCCTCACTATCCACCTGAAAAATCAAACCAGGCTTTTGTGAGACAAAAAACACCAGTTTCGACACCGCCTTGCGGATGTTAAAGTCAATAGCATGACCACCTTCCGAAAGAGAAATTTTGTGAAGAAAGTTATTATGCTTGCCTCCACACCGGCTTGTAAAGTATGGGTGGTATTCATGTGACCGCCGGTCAGCTGACCGACAGTCACATGACCTCCTCCACCAGCCCGACGGGTCACTATCCCGACGGTCGGCATGCCGACCAACAGGGACTATTTCCACTCGTTGGTGTCCACGACACCCATAGAGTGGGAATATAACCCGTGGCGACCGCAGGTCACCACCGAGCCCGCAAGGGGCTTGCTGCACTCGCCCCTCCCCACCGGGATCCCGGCGTCGGTATGCTGCCGGGATCCCGGCGTCGGTAAGCTGACCGGTGGTCAGCAGTACTACACCCGTTAAGTATGGATAAGCCAGACAAAGCTGAAAAACTTCCATAAAAGTCTTTGTGGAAGACACCGAGACATCTAGGTACTCCAACTACGTTGGTAACCCTTTGTCGTTAGTTCTTTCGTAGCCTGAAGAATTGAGGAAACGACTATACCATGAATACTCGTTCGGCTTAGGACATGGCATTCAACCGCCTCGCCGCCAGACACAGCCGCGGTAAGTCATGCTACACTCCCTGATCTTGTTGTAACATTACCTCACATAGAGGAAGAGGGCCGTAAACTTCTATGAGTAAATCATGAAACTGGATAGCCAACCCTCACTTCTAGACCGGATTCAAGAGGATTACCGGAACCATCCAACATCTTCCGCACACCACCACGAGAAAAGTGAAAGCGGAGAAACCACATAGACCGACTAAAGACACCCACGGTGTTATGAGGATATCCACTACTATATCTTGAGCGTCCCTTGACCTGGAAAAATCTCCTTGAGGCCTCTCGTTGAAGTGAATCGCCAACATATCCAATTGCAATACTCCTCAAAGACTCGACACGTCTGGGAATGCTTCTCGATGATGACCGAATCTTCACCGGCTGGATATCACGTCGGCAGAGGAACTCTATTTCCCTGTCATTACCTCCGGAACGAAGGCTGCTAATATAGCGTTTTCCAGACCTCCCCTTCATCCGCAAACTGTGCAACTTCTGCCAATACCGCTTGCTCCATGTTCCGCCCTAGCGGCCTTCCTACGCCGCTGCAGACAAGTCGTCCGGCAGAAATAACACGGGCAGCCCTCGAAGAAAACGTTAGTCGAAAAATAGCTCTCAATTCCAGAAAGCTTACAGCAGACCAGCTTTTTAACTTGACTATAGGCTCTGGAAATTCGTCCCTTGCAAAGGACTGCTCCCCAGCATCGGGGAGCTGCATGCACGGCTACCAGGGTCTAAAGCTGGATTCCGAACCTTCATTACTTTAGAAGAAGAGAACCGGCCAGACACCACAGGAGTGATGTCCTGGCGGTTAGGATTATATTCCTGAGCATTCGCAGGTAAACTCCAGACCACGTTCCCAACTGGTCCCCTAAAAACCCATCTGGTTATAGATCTGCTCACCGGAAAAAACCTCTTAGGCCGCAGCCATCTGCTTTATGACGGAAGAAATTGATGAGGTGTCACCCCAAAACCGATCCGACTCTGGATCCTTAGACCTCTTTCCACAGGAAAAAACACTGAACCAAAACCGGTCAGCACCTACTCTGAACCCCAATTTCAACATCTGCGTCATTGGGAACAACAGCCAATCCCATGTCAAAAACAGTCAGAGAGACCCAATGCTTTGCACCTTAATACAGGGACAGCCAGAGACTGTCCTGAACCTGACGCACCACTGCATGGCGTCGCGTATCACCTCCCCTCCCAGAGGGGAGCGACAAAACTATTAGAAAAACAGTAAGGAAAAACAACTGGAACCCAGAATGTCCTCCTTTATATTCTATGACTAACTCACAGGTTCTAGTCTAATTCTGGACCAACTGAAACTCATCAGACAAGTGGTCACCGGAGTGGGAACCCGCCAGATCGACTCAGCGACCAGTGGTTGAAGTAGTAGAAAAAAAAGAAAACAACCTCCACTTCTGCGAACCTAACAAGGCTGCAGAACACTTACCTTTTCGCCTTTCACTGTCTGCACATTAAAGGAAAAACAAGAATGGTATCGAACCGGTTACCAATGACTGCACCGCATAAAAGAATGGGCAGTACGGATGGTGTAATGGTTAGCATTACTGCCTCACAGCACTGAGGTCATGGGTTCGATTCCCACCATGGCCCTAACTGTGCGGAGTTTGTATATTCTCCCCGTACTTGCGTGGGTTTCCTCCGGGTACTCCGGTTTCCTCCCACAATCCAAAAATATACTTGCCCCCAACAAAAAAATAAGATTTTACTTACCGATAAATCTATTTCTCGTAGTCCGTAGTGGATGCTGGGGACTCCGTCAGGACCATGGGGAATAGCGGCTCCGCAGGAGACAGGGCACAAAAGTAAAAGCTTTAGGATCAGGTGGTGTGCACTGGCTCCTCCCCCTATGACCCTCCTCCAAGCCTCAGTTAGGATACTGTGCCCGGACGAGCGTACACAATAAGGAAGGATTTTGAATCCCGGGTAAGACTCATACCAGCCACACCAATCACACTGTACAACCTGTGATCTGAACCCAGTTAACAGCATGATAACAGCGGAGCCTCTGAAAAGATGGCTCACAACAATAATAACCCGATTTTTGTAACAATAACTATGTACAAGTATTGCAGACAATCCGCACTTGGGATGGGCGCCCAGCATCCACTACGGACTACGAGAAATAGATTTATCGGTAAGTAAAATCTTATTTTCTCTGATGTCCTAGTGGATGCTGGGGACTCCGTCAGGACCATGGGGATTATACCAAAGCTCCCAAACGGGCGGGAGAGTGCGGATGACTCTGCAGCACCGAATGAGAGAACTCCAGGTCCTCTTTAGCCAGGGTATCAAATTTGTAGAATTTTACAAACGTGTTCTCCCCCGACCACGTAGCTGCTCGGCAGAGTTGTAATGCCGAGACCCCTCGGGCAGCCGCCCAGGATGAGCCCACCTTCCTTGTGGAATGGGCCTTGACAGATTTAGGCTGTGGCAGGCCTGCCACAGAATGTGCAAGTTGAAATGTGCTACAAATCCAACGAGCAATCGTCTGCTTAGAAGCAAGAGCACCCAGTTTGTTGGGTGCATACAGGATAACAGCGAGTCAGTTTTCCTGACTCCAGCCGTCCTGGAAACCTATATTTTCAGGGCCCTGACAACATCTAGCAACTTGGAGTCCTCCAAGTCCCTAGTAGCCGCAGGTACCACAATAAGCTGGTTCAGGTGAAACGCTGACACCACCTTAGGAAGAAACTGGGGACGAGTCCGCAGCTCTGCCCTGTCCGAATGGACAATCAGATATGGCTTTTGTGAGACAAAGCCGCCAATTCTGACACTCGCCTGGCCGAGGCCAGGGCCAACAGCATGGTCACTTTTCATGTGAGATATTTCAAATCCACAGATTTGAGCGGTTTAAAATGTGATTTGAGGAATCCCAGAACTACGTTGAGATCCCACAGTGCCACTGGAGGCACAAAAAGGGGGTTGTATATGCAATACTCCCTTGACAAACTTCTGGACTTCAGGAACTGAAGCCAATTCTTTCTGGAAGAAAATTGACAGGGCCGAAATTTGAACCTTAATGGACCCCAATTTGAGGCCCATAGACACTCCTGTTTGCAGGAAATGCAGGAATCGACCGAGTTGAAATTTCTTCGTGGGGCCTTCCTGGCCTCACACCACGCAACATATTTTCGCCACATGTGGTGATAATGTTTTGCGGTCACCTCCTTCCTGGCTTTGACCAGGGTAGGAATGACCTCTTCCGGAATGCCTTTTTCCCTTAGGATCTGGCGTTCCACCGCCATGCCGTCAAACGCTGCCGCGGTAAGTCTTGGAACAGACCTGGTACTTGCTGAAGCAAGTCCCTTCTTAGCGGCAGAGGCCATGAGTCCTCTGTGAGCATTTCTGGAAGTTCCGGGTGCCACGTCCTTCTTGGCCTATCCGGAGCCACGAGTATAGTTCTTACTCCTCTACGTCTTATAATTCTCAGTACCTTGGTTATGAGAAGCAGAGGAGGGAACACATACACCGACTGGTACACCCACGGTGTTACCAGAACGTCCACAGATATTGCTTGAGGGTCTCTTGACCTGGCGCAATACCTGTCCAGTTTTTTGTTCAGGCGGGACGCCATCATGTCCACCTTTGGTCTTTCCCAACGGTTCACAATCATGTGGAATACTTCCCGATGAAGTCCCCACTCTCCCGGGTGGAGGTCGTGCCTGCTGAGGAAGTCTGCTTCCCAGTTGTTCACTCCCGGAATGAACACTGCTGACAGTGCTATCACATGATTTTTCGCCCAGCGAAGAATCCTTGCAGTTTCTGCCATTGCCCTCCTGCTTCTTGTGCCGCCCTGTCTGTTTACGTGGGCGACTGCCGTGATGTTGTCCCACTGGATCAATACCGGCTGACCTTGAAGCAGAGGTCTTGCTAAGCTTAGAACATTGTAAATTGCCCTTAGCTCCAGTATATTTATGTGGAGAGAAGTCTCCAGACTTGATCACACTCCCTGGAAATTTTTTCCCTGTGTGACTGCTCCCCAGCCTCTCAGGCTGGCATCCGTGGTCACCAGGACCCAGTCCTGAATGCCGAATCTGCGGCCCTTTAGTAGATGAGCACTCTGCAGCCACCGCAGAAGAAACACCCTTGTCCTTGGAGACAGGGTTATCCGCTGATGCATCTGAAGATGCGATCCGGACCATTTTTCCAGCAGATCCCACTGAAAAGTTCTTGCGTGAAATCTACCGAATGGAATCGCTTCGTAAGAAGCCACCATTTTTCCCAGGACCCTTGTGCAATGATGCACTGACACTTTTCCTGGTTTTAGGAGGTTCCTGACTAGCTCGGATAACTCCCTGGCTTTCTTCTCCGGGAGAAACACCTTTTTCTGGACTGTGTCCAGAATCATCCCTAGGAACAGCAGACGTGTCGTCGGAAACAGCTGCGGTTTTGGAATATTTAGAATCCACCCGTGCTGTCGTAGAACTACTTGAGATAGTGCTACTCCGACCTCCAACTGTTCTCTGGACCTTGCCCCTATCAGGAGATCGTCCATTTTCTTTGAAGAAGAATCATAATTTCGGCCATTACCTTGGTAAGGACCCGGGGTGCCGTGGACAATCCAACCGGCAGCGTCTGAAACTGATAGTGACAGTTCTGTACCACGAACCTGAGGTACCCTTGGTGAGAAGGGCAAATTGGGACATGGAGGTAAGCATCCCTGATGTCCCGGGACACCATATAGTCCCCTTCTTCCTGGTTCGCTATCACTGCTCTGAGTGACTCCATCTTGATTTGAACCTTTGTATGTAAGTGTTCAACTATTTCAGATTTAGAATAGGTCTCACCGAGCCGTCTGGCTTCAGTACCACAATATAGTGTGGAATAATACCCCTTTCCTTGTTGTAGGAGGGGTACTTTGATTATCACCTGCTGGGAATACAGCTTGTGAATTGTTTCCACTACTGCCTCCCTGTCGGAGGGAGACGTTGGTAAAGCTGACTTCAGGAACCTGCGAGGGGGAGACGTCTCGAATTTCCAATCTGTACCCCTGGGATACTACTTGTAGGATCCAGGGGTCTACTTGCGAGTGAGCCCACTGCGTGCTGAAACTCTTGAGACGACCCCCCCCACCGCACCTGAGTCCGCTTGTACGGCCCCAGCGTCATGCTGAGGACTTGGCAGAAGCGGTGGAGGGCTTCTGTTTTTGGGAATGGGCTGCCTGCTGCAGTCTTCTTCCCTTTCCTCTATCCCATGGCAGATATGACTGGCCTTTTGCCCGCTTGCCCTTATGGGGACGAAAGGACTGAGGCTGAAAAGACGTTGTCTTTTTCTCCTTTATACGGCAATACTTCCATGTGCCGTTTGGAATCTGCATCACCTGACCACTGTCGTGTCCATAAACAACTTCTGGCAGATATGGACATCGCACTTACTCTTGATGCCAGAGTGCAAATATCCCTCTGTGCATCTCGCATATATAGAAATGCATCCTTTAAATGCTCTATAGTCAATAAAATACTGTCCCTGTCAAGGGTATCAATATTTTCAGTCAGGGAATCCGACCAAGCCACCCCAGCGCTGCACATCCAGGCTGAGGCGATCGCTGGTCGCAGTATAACACCAGTATGTGTGTATATACTTTTTAGGATATTTTCCAGCCTCCTATCAGCTGGCTCCTTGAGGGCGGCCCTATCTGGAGACGGTACCGCCACTTGTTTTGATAAGCGTGTGAGCGCCTTATCCACCCTAAGGGGTGTTTCCCAATGCGCCCTAACTTCTGGCGGGAAAGGGTATACCGCCAATAATTTTCTATCGGGGAAACCCACGCATCGTCACATACTTCATTTAATTTATCTGATTCAGGAAAAACTACAGGTAGTTTTTTCACACTCCACATAATACCCTTTTTTGTGGTACTTGTAGTATCAGAAATATGTAACACCTCCTTCATTGCCCTTAACAAGTAACGTGTGGCCCTAAAGGAAAATACGTTTGTTTCTTCACCGTCGACACTGGAGTCAGTGTCCGTGTCGACCGACTGAGGTAAAAGGACGTTTTAACGCCCCTGACGGTGTTTGAGACGCCTGGACAGGTACTAATTGGTTTGCCGGCCGTCTCATGTCGTCAACCGACCTTGCAGCGTGTTGACATTATCACGTAATTCCTTAAATAAGCCATCCATTCCGGTGTCGACTCCCTAGAGAGTGACATCACCATTACAGGCAATTGCTCCGCCTCCTCACCAACATCGTCCTCATACATGTCGACACACACGTACCGACACACAGCACACACACAGGGAATGCTCTGATAGAGGACAGGACCCCACTAGCCCTTTGGGGAGACAGAGGGAGAGTTTGCCAGCACACACCAAAAACGCTATAATTATACAGGGACAACCTTTATATAAGTGTTTTTCCCTTATAGCATTTTAATATATATAGTCATATCGCCAAATAAGTGCCCCCCCTCTCTGTTTTAACCCTGTTTCTGTAGTGCAGTGCAGGGGAGAGCCTGGGAGCCTTCCCACCAGCATTTCTGTGAGGGAAAATGGCGCTGTGTGCTGAGGAGAATAGGCCCCGCCCCCTTTTCGGCGGGCTTCTTCTCCCGTTTTTCTGAGACCTGGCAGGGGTTAAATACATCCATATAGCCCCCAGGGGCTATATGTGATGTATTTTTAGCCAGAATAAGGTACTATCATTGCTGCCCAGGGCGCCCCCCCCAGCGCCCTGCACCCTCAGTGACCGCTGCTATGAAGTGTGCTGACAACAATGGCGCACAGCTGCAGTGCTGTGCGCTACCTTATGAAGACTGAAAAGTCTTCTGCCGCCGGTTTCTGGACCTCTTCACTTTTCGGCATCTGCAAGGGGGTCGGCGGCGCGGCTCCGGGACGAACCCCAGGGTGAGACCTGTGTTCCGACTCCCTCTGGAGCTAATGGTGTCCAGTAGCCTAAGAAGCCAATCCATCCTGCACGCAGGTGAGTTCACTTCTCTCCCCTAAGTCCCTCGATGCAGTGAGCCTGTTGCCAGCAGGACTCACTGAAAATAAAAAACCTAACAAAACTTTTACTCTAAGCAGCTCTTTAGGAGAGCCACCTAGATTGCACCCTTCTCGGCCGGGCACAAAAATCTAACTGAGGCTTGGAGGAGGGTCATAGGGGGAGGAGCCAGTGCACACCACCTGATCCTAAAGCTTTTACTTTTGTGCCCTGTCTCCTGCGGAGCCGCTATTCCCCATGGTCCTGACGGAGTCCCCAGCATCCACTAGGACGTCAGAGAAATTAACACTAGCGTGAATGTGTCTGTGTGTACATGTGGTAGGGAATATAGATTGTAAGCTCCATTGGGGCAGGGACTGATGTGAATGGGCAAAATATTCTCTGTAAAGCGCTGCGGAATATGTGTGCGCTATATAAATAACTGGTAATAATTGGTAACTGGTAATCACCAACCGTCGTGAAGTAGGCTAATTCACGAAATTAGGCTTACCAGAGGAATCCGCCGAGAATTACCGAACAGAGGCCACACCCACAGCTGTACACCTCCCTCCAGCTTTCCCTGGTACATCCTCCGCAATTTACCGCTCACACCTCCTGCTGTCACTTGGCAGCCTGCTGTAATGTTATAATTTAGAACAAACATAGGCAAGGATTACCCACTCTGGGCAGGGTAATACTGTCGGATGCCTACCCAAATACCACACTTTCTCAAAAGTATACAGTGCAAATAAGTACAAACAATAGAAATAAAATTTCACTTAGCTGCCTGTGTATGATCTTTTGCGTTGACTGTCATAATTTTCTCTCCGCGTTGTGAAGAGAATAATATTTGGACTCCTCGAGAGGATCGAAACCAGCTCGTCACGGCCAATCTAGAGCTTAATCAACAGAGCGGTCAGGACAGGATAAGAATACCATTATTTCAGCATTCATTGATCAACATCCTATATACACATATATCCAAAACATGCATATATAAACCCATATCTACCTATATAAACATATAGACGTAACCTATATGCAAGTGGATTGTCCCGACCAGCCAGGTCCCTAGAGACAGTAATGTGTTGGGAATGTGTATGACCATGTACTGACATGTACCCGATGTGGAATTACCTGTAACGTTATGGTCGACAGAAACTTAGTAAATGTCGACAGCAAGGTATAGTAAGCGGGCAAAAATTAATAATAATAATAATAATAATAACTGGGAACCCCGAGAGGTCTGAGGGAATCATACAAATACAATTTTGATAAGACTCCCCCCCCCCCCCCCCCCCCCAAACACCCGAATACATATATTCATATATATATATATATATATATATATATATATATAGGTACAAGGCAATAACAGCCTGCTAATTCTTTCACCCAGGAAATACTGTCGATGCCGACAGGGCATCACAAAACATTGTGACTTCCCTCCTGTGTTCACTGTTTTAAGCACATAAAAAACCAACTAGGTAACACTTCACTGAATCAAGCACCACCGTGTGCCGGCGCAGCCACCAGATTTTTTCACAACTGCTCGTAGCTAAACCCTCACACCGTCGACATATATCGACTAACCAATAGTGGGTAGACTAACAGGGACAGTGAATGCATGTAGTACAACCAGGATTATGCAACCCATATCCAACATCATGCTATATGACAACCATATAGCAGTATAACCACTGTGCCCCCCCCCCCCCCCCCCCCCCCTCCCTCCATCTTACTATACAGCAAGTTCTGGGGGGAATGTGAGGAAAATGGCGCTGACTCGTTCTGAGGACTAAGCTCCACCTCCTCCCAGCGTTTTTTCACCCCATAAGTGAAACCATCATATACTGGGTCCTTATATAGTGTACATTCACTATAATTATACGTATATATATATATATATATATATATCCTTAAACATTCATGCTCAGGGCGCCCCCTTGCACCCTAGTAAACCGTTGGTGTGTGGGAGCACCGGTGCAGCGCACGACCGCCTTTATGCCCAGCGGTATCGTGCGCGGCGCCGCTAGTCTGCAGCCCAGGGCGCTCCCCTCCGTCTCGGCGCCCTGCACCCCTGGAGCCAGCGTCGGAGGAAGTTGGTGCGTAGCGCGCGGGAACATGCTGGCGGGGTCCGGAGCACAGCGCCTCGGCCCCGCCAGACGTTTTACTGTAAAATAAGTTGCCCAGAGCGCTCCCCTCCCCAGCGCCCTGCACCCGGGAGAGCCGGCGGCGGGAAGGAAACGGCGCGCAATGCGCCACGATGAGCTGCCGGGGGACCGGGACCCGGAGCCCCGGCAGCACCAGTTATAAGATAAAATGGCCACAGTAATAAGCTGGCCAGGGCGCCCCCCCCCAGCGCCCCGCACCCGGGGAAGCTGGCTGCAGGGGGGGGGAATGTGCTATATGCTGACGGGGTTAGGATCTACAGTGTCCAGGCACCGATCCACTTTTATGTCAGTCCCTAAGGAAAACCCAGTAACCTGCTGCCCAGGGCGCTCCCCCCCAGCGCCCTGCACCCTGAGAGTGCGTTGGTGTGTGGGAGCATGGAGTGTTGCACGATCTGTTACCTCCGTTACTGAAGTCTTCTGCCGTCACTGAAGTCTTCTGTTCTTCACATACTCACCCGGCTTCTTTCTTCTGGCTTCTGTGAGGGGATTGACGGCGTGGCTCCGGGAACAAGCAGCTAGGCGCACCAAGTGATCGAACCCTCTGGAGCTAATGGTGTCCAGTAGCCGAGAAGCAGAGCCTTGAAACTCACAGAAGAAGGTCTGCTTCTCTCCCCTCACTCCCACGCTGCAGGGAGCCTGTAGCCAGCAGGTCTTCCTGAAAATAAAAAACCTAACAATAAAGTCTTTCAGAGAAACTCAGGAGAGCTCCCCTAGTGTGTGACCCATCACTCCTGGGCACAAAGTCTAACTAACTGAGGTCTGGAGGAGGGGCATAGAGGGAGGAGCCAGTTCACACCCAGTTTAAGTCTTTATAGTGTGCCCAAGCTCCTGCGGATCCGTCTATACCCCCCCCCCCGCCCCCCCATGGTCCTTTTGGAGTCCCCAGCATCCTCTAGGAAATATGAGAAACAATATTCTTTTTTTTTGTCACAAAAGGCTATCAGCCCCCAACCCCTGGCCCTTGCGTGGCTGGAGGGGGGGACCCCTTGATTTAAGGGGTCCCCACTCCTCCAGGGTACCCCGGCCAGGGGTCACTAATTGGGGATTTAATGCCACGGCCGCAGGTACCTATATAAAAGTGTCCCCCGGCTGTGGCATTATCTCTCTGACTAGTGGAGCCCGGTACTGATGTTAAAAATACGGGGGACCCCTACGTCTTTTGTCCCCCGTATTTTTTGCACCAGGACCAGGCGCAGAGCCCGGTGCTGGTTGTTAAAATATGGGGGAACCCCTGTCAATTTTCCCGCCGTATTTTTATAACCAGGACCGGCTCAAAGAGCCTGAGGCTGGTTATGCTTAGGAGGGGGGACCCCACGCAATTTTTTTCAGGATTTTTAACCATTTCATCCCTTCCAACTGAAAAACATGCACTGATCTCTCCATATTATTGTAGTCGGTAAAAAAAAAAATATTCTTTTAAAAAATCTATTAAATAATACTTGTGGCTCATAAATAGACAAACCAAGTAGATAATCCCTTCAAATATAAATAGATATGCTATTAGCAATCAAAAAAGCACCAAAAAATACATGTTTTTAAAACATTTTATTAGATCACGACAGAAAAAAATAAGAATTTACTTACCGATAATTCTATTTCTCGTAGTCCGTAGTGGATGCTGGGAACTCCGTAAGGACCATGGGGAATAGCGGCTCCGCAGGAGACTGGGCACAAAAAGAAAAGCTTTAGGACTACCTGGTGTGCACTGGCTCCTCCTCCTATGACCCTCCTCCAAGCCTCAGTTAGGATACTGTGCCCGGACGAGCGTACACAATAAGGAAGGATTTTGAATCCCGGGTAAGACTCATACCAGCCACACCAATCACACCGTACAACCTGTGATATGAACCCAGTTAACAGCATGATAACAGAGGAGCCTCTGGATAGATGGCTCACAATAACAATAACCCGATTTGTTAACAATAACTATGTACAAGTATTGCAGATAATCCGCGCTTGGGATGGGCGCCCAGCATCCACTACGGACTACGAGAAATAGAATTATCGGTAAGTAAATTCTTATTTTCTCTGACGTCCTAGTGGATGCTGGGAACTCCGTAAGGACCATGGGGATTATACCAAAGCTCCCAAACGGGCGGGAGAGTGCGGATGACTCTGCAGCACCGAGTGAGAAAACTCCAGGTCCTCCTCAGCCAGAGTGTCAAATTTGTAAAATTTTACAAAAGTATTTGTCCCTGACCAAGTAGCAGCTCGGCAGAGTTGTAAAGCCGAGACCCCTCGGGCAGCCGCCCAAGATGAGCCCACCTTCCTTGTGGAGTGGGCTTTTACAGATTTTGGCTGTGGCAGGCCTGCCACAGAATGCGCAAGCTGAATTGTACTACAAATCCAGCGAGCAATAGTCTGCTTAGAAGCAGGAGCACCCAGCTTGTTGGGTGCATACAGGATAAAATAAGAATTTACTTACCGATAATTCTATTTCTCATAGTCCGTAGTGGATGCTGGGGACTCCGTAAGGACCATGGGGAATAGCGGCTCCGCAGGAGACTGGGCACATCTAAAGAAAGCTTTAGGACTATCTGGTGTGCACTGGCTCCTCCCCATATGACCCTCCTCCAAGCCTCAGTTAGGATACTGTGCCCGGACGAGCGTACACAATAAGGAAGGATTTTGAATCCCGGGTAAGACTCATACCAGCCACACCAATCACACCGTATAACCTGTGATCTGAACCCAGTTAACAGCATGATAACAGAGGAGCCTCTGAAAGATGGCTCACAACAATAATAACCCGATTTTTGTAACAATAACTATGTACAAGTATTGCAGACAATCCGCACTTGGGATGGGCGCCCAGCATCCACTACGGACTATGAGAAATAGAATTATCGGTAAGTAAATTCTTATTTTCTCTAACGTCCTAAGTGGATGCTGGGGACTCCGTAAGGACCATGGGGATTATACCAAAGCTCCCAAACGGGCGGGAGAGTGCGGATGACTCTGCAGCACCAAATGAGAGAACTCCAGGTCCTCCTCAGCCAGGATATCAATTTTGTAGAATTTTACAAACGTATTTGCTCCTGACCAAGTAGCTGCTCGGCAAAGTTGTAAAGCCGAGACCCCTCGGGCAGCCGCCCAAGATGAGCCCACCTTCCTTGTGGAGTGGGCATTTACAGATTTTTGGCTGTGGCAGGCCTGCCACAGAATGTGCAAGCTGAATTGTACTACAAATCCAACGAGCAATAGTCTGCTCAGAAGCAGGAGCACCCAGCTTGTTGGGTGCACACAGGATAAACAGCGAGTCAGATTTCCTGACTCCAGCCGTCCTGGAAACATATATTTTCAGGGCACTGACAACGTCTAGCAACTTGGAGGCCTCCAAGTCCCTAGTAGCCGCAGGCACCACCAATAGGTTGGTTCAGGTGAGACGCTGAAACCACCTTGGGGAGAAACTGAGGACGAGTCCTCAATTCCGCCCTGTCCGAATGGAAAATCAGATAAGGGCTTTTTCAGGATAAAGCCGCCAATTCTGACACGCGCCTGGCCCAGGCCAGGGCCAACAGCATGACCACTTTCCATGTGAGATATTTTAACTCCACAGATTTAAGTGGTTCAAACCAATGTGACTTTTGGAACCCAAACTACATTGAGATCCCAAAGTGCCACTGGAGGCACAAAAGGAGGCTGTATATGCAGTACCCCTTTTACAAACGTCTGAACTTCAGGGACTGAAGCTAGTTCTTTTTGGAAGAAAATTGACAGGGTCGAAATTTGAACCTTAATGGACCCCAATTTCAGGCCCATAGACACTCCTGTTTGCAGGAAATGTAGGAATCGACCCAGTTGAATTTCCTCCGTCGGGCCTTACTGGCCTCGCACCACGCAACATATTTTCGCCAATTGCGGTGATAATGTTTTTGCGGTTACATCCTTCCTGGCTTTGATCAGGATAGGGATGACTTCATCCGGAATGCCTTTTTTCCTTCAGGATCCGGCGTTCAACCGCCATGCCGTCAAACGCAGCCGCGGTAAGTCTTGGAACAGACAGGGTCCTTGCTGGAACAGGTCCCTTCTTAGAGGTAGAGGCCACGGATCCTCCGTGAGCATCTCTTGAAGTTCCGGTTACCAAGTCCTTCTTGGCCAATCCGGAACCACGAATATAGTGCTTACTCCTCTCCATCTTATCAATCTCAGTACCTTGGGTATGAGAGGCAGAGGAGGGAACACATACCCTGACTGGTACACCCACGGTGTTACCAGAGCGTCTACAGCTTATTGCCTGAGGGTCCCTGGACCTGGCGCAATACCTGTCGAGTTTTTAATCATGTGGAAGACTTCTGGGTGAAGTCCCCACTCTCCCGGGTGGAGGTCGTGCTGAGGAAGTCTGCTTCCCAGTTGTCCACTCCCGGAATGAATACTGCCGACAGTGCTATCACATGATTTTCCGCCCAGCGAAGAATCCTTGCAGCTTCTGCCATTGCCCTCCTGCTTCTTGTGCCACCCTGTCTGTTTACGTGGGTGACTGCCGTGATGTTGTCCGACTGGATCAACACCGGCTGACCTTGAAGCAGAGGTCTTGCTAAGCTTAGAGCATTGTAAATGTCCCTTAGCTTCAGGATATTTATGTGAAGTGATGTCTCCAGGCTTGACCATAAGCCCTGGATATTCCTTCCCTGTGTGACTGCTCCCCAGCCTCGCAGGCTGGCATCCGTGGTCACCAGGACCCAGTCCAGAATGCCTAATCTGCGGCCCTCTAGAAGATGAGCACTCTGCAACCACCACAGGAGGGACACCCTTGTCCTTGGTGACAGGGTTATCCGCTGATGCATCTGAAGATGCGATCCGGACCATTTGTCCAGCAGGTCCCACTGGAAAGTTCTTGCGTGGAATCTGCCGAATGGGATTGCTTCGTAGGAAGCCACCATTTTACCCAGAACCCTTGTGCATTGATGCACTGAGACTTGGCTCGGTTTTAGGAGGTTCCTGACTAGCTCGGATAACTCCCTGGCTTTCTCCTCCGGGAGAAACACCTTTTTCTGGACTGTGTCCAGGATCATCCCTAGGAACAGAAGACACGTCGTCGGAACCAGGTGCGATTTTGGAATATTGAGAATCCAATCGTGCTGCCGCAACACTACCTGAGATAGTGCTACACCGACCTCCAACTGTTCCCTGGATCTTACCCTTATCAGGGAATTGTCCAAGGAAGGGATAACTAAAATTCACTTCCTTCGAAGGAATATCATCATTTCGGCCATTACCTTGGTAAAGACCCGGGGTGCCATGTACCATCCATACGGCAGCGTCTGAACTGATAGTGACAGTTCTGTACCATAAACCTGAGGTACCCTTGGTGAGAAGGGTAAATTTTGACATGAAGGTAAGCATCCTTGATGTCCCGAGACATCATGTAGTCCCCTTCTTCCAGGTTCGCAATCACTGCTCTGAGTGACTCAATCTTGAATTTGAACCTCTGTACGTAAGTGTTCAAAGATTTTAGATTTAGAATCGGTCTCACCGAGCCGTCCGGCTTCGGTACCACAACAGTGTGGAATAATACCCCGTTCCCTGTTGCAGGAGGGGTATCTTGATTATCACCTGCTGGGAATACAGCTTGTGAATGGCTTCCAAAACTGTCTCCCTGTCAGAAGGAGACATCGGTAAAGCCGACTTTAGGAAACGGCGAGGGGGAGACGTCTCGAATTCTAATTTGTACTCCTGAGATATCACCTGAAGGATCCAGGGGTCTACTTGCGAGTGAGCCCACTGCGCGCTGAAATTCATTGAGACGGGCCCCCCACCGTGCCTGATTCTGCTTGTAAAGCCCCAGCGTATACTGAGGGATTGGCAGAGGCGGGAGAGGGTTTCTGTTCCTGGGAACTGGCTGATTTCTGCAGCCTTTTTCCTCTCCCTCTGTCACGGGGCAGAAATGAGGAACCTTTTGCCCGCTTGTCCACGAAAAGACTGCGCCTGATAATACGGCGTCTTCTCATGTTGAGAGGCGACCTGGGGTACAAACGTGGAATTCCCAGCTGTTGCCGTGGCCACCAGGTCTGAAAGACCGACCCCAAATAACTCCTCCCTTAATAAAGCAATACTTCCAAATGCCGTTTGGAATACGCATCACCTGACCACTGACGTGTCCATAACCCTCTACTGGTAGAAATGGACAACGCGCTTAGACTTGATGCCAGTCGGCAAATATTCCGCTGTGCATCACGCATATATAAAAATGCATCTTTTAAATGCTCTATAGGCAAAAATATACTGTCCCTATCTAGGGTATCAATATTTTCAGTCAGGGAATCCGACCACGCCAACCCAGCACTGCACATCCAGGCTGAGGCGATTGCTGGTCGCAGTATAACACCAGTATGTGTGTAAATACCTTTTAGGATACCCTCCTGCTTTCTATCAGCAGGATCCTTAAGGGCGGCCATCTCAGGCGAAGGTAGAGCCCTTACAAGCGTGTGAGCGCTTTATCCCCCCTAGGGGGTGTTTCCCAACGCACCCTAACCTCTGGCGGGAAAGGATATAATGCCAATAACATTTTAGAAATTATCCGTTGTTATCGGGGGAAACCCACGCATCATCACACACCTCATTTAATTTCTCAGATTCAGGAAAACTACAGGTAGTTTTTCCTCACCGAACATAATACCCCTTTTTTGGTGGTACTCGTATTATCAGAAATGTGTAAAACATTTTTCATTGCCTCAATCATGTAACGTGTGGCCCTACTGGAAGTCACATTCGTCTCTTCACCGTCGACACTGGAGTCAGTATCCGTGTCGGCGTCTATATCTGCCATCTGAGGTAACGGGCGCTTTAGAGCCCCTGACGGCCTATGAGACGTCTGGACAGGCACAAGCTGAGTAGCCGGCTGTCTCATGTTAACCACTGTCTTTTATACAGAGCTGACACTGTCACGTAATTCCTTCCAACAGTTCATCCACTCAGGTGTCGACCCCCTAGGGGGTGACATTACTATTACAGGCAATCTGCTCCGTCTCCACATCATTTTTCTCCTCATACATGTCGACACAAAAGCACCGACATACAGCACACACACAGGGAATGCTCTGATAGAGGACAGGACCCCACTAGCCCTTTGGGGAGACAGAGGGAGAGTTTGCCAGCACACACCAGAGCACTATATATATACAGGGATAACCTTATATAAGTGTTTTTCCCCTTATAGCTGCTGTATAGTTAATACTGCGCCTAATTAGTGCCCCCCTCTCTTTTTTTAACCCTTTCTGTAGTGTAGTGACTGCAGGGGAGAGACAGGGAGCTTCCCTCCAACGGAGCTGTGAGGGAAAATGGCGCCAGTGTGCTGAGGAGATAGGCTCCGCCCCTTTTTCGCGGACTTTTCTCCTGCTTTTTTTATGGATTCTGGCAGGGGTTAAATGCATCCATATAGCCCAGGAGCTATATGTGATGCATTTTTTTGCCATCCAAGGTGTTTTTATTGCGTCTCAGGGCGCCCCCCCCCCCAGCGCCCTGCACCCTCAGTGACCGAAGTGTGATGTGTGCTGAGAGCAATGGCGCACAGCTGCAGTGCTGTGCGCTACCTTGTTGAAGACAGGACGTCTTCTGCCGCCGATTTTCCGGACCTCTTCTGCCTCTGTAAGGGGGCCGGCGGCGCGGCTCTGGGACCCATCCAAGCTGGGCCTGTGATCGTCCCTCTGGAGCTAATGTCCAGTAGCCTAAGAAGCCCAATCCACTCTGCACGCAGGTGAGTTCGCTTCTTCTCCCCTTAGTCCCTCGATGCAGTGAGCCTGTTGCCAGCAGGTCTCACTGAAAATAAAAAACCTAATCTAAAACTTTCACTAAGAAGCTCAGGAGAGCCCCTAGTGTGCACCCTTCTCGTTCGGGCACAGAGATCTAACTGAGGCTTGGAGGAGGGTCATAGGGGGAGGAGCCAGTGCACACCAGATAGTCCTAAAGCTTTCTTTAGATGTGCCCAGTCTCCTGTGGAGCCGCTATTCCCCATGGTCCTTACGGAGTCCCCAGCATCCACTTAGGACGTTAGAGAAATAGCGAGTCAGATTTTCTGACTCCAGCCGTCCTGGAAACATATATTTTCAGGGCCCTGACAACGTCCAGCAACTTGGAGTCCTCCAAGTCCTTAGTAGCCGCAGGTACCACAATAGGCTGGTTCAGATGAAATGCTGAAACCACCTTTGGGAGAAATTGAGGACGAGTCCTCAATTCTGCCCTGTCCGCATGAAAAATCAGGTAAGGGCTTTTACAGGATAAAGCCGCCAATTCGGACACACGCCTGGCTGAAGCCAGGGCCAACAACATGACCACTTTCCATGTGAGATATTTTAATTCCACAGTGTTGAGTGGTTCAAACCAATGTGATTTTAGGAAATCCAAAACAACATTCAGATCCCAGGGTGCCACTGGGGGCACAAAAGGAGGCTGTATATGTAGCACTCCCTTAACAAACGTCTGGACTTCAGGCACTGAAGCCAGTTCTCTCTGAAAGAAAATCGACAGGGCCGAAATCTGGACCTTAATGGATCCTAATTTTAGGCCCATAGACACTCCTGCTTGCAGGAAATGCAGGAATCGACCCAGTTGAAATTCCTCCGTCGGGGCCTTTTTGGCCTCGCACCACGCAACATATTTCCGCCAGATGCGGTGATAATGCTTTGCGGTTACATTCTTTCTGGCTTTTATCAAAGTAGGGATGACTTCTTCTGGAATGCCTTTTTCCTTTAGGATCCGGCGTTCAACCGCCATGCCGTCAAACGCAGCCGCGGTAAGTCTTGGAACAGACAGGGTCCCTGCTGGAGCAGGCCCCTTCTCAGAGGTAGAGGCCACGGGTCCTCTGTGAGCATCTCTTGAAGTTCCGGGTACCAAGTCCTTCTTGGCCAATCCGAAACCACGAGAATAGTTCTTACTCCTCCTCGCCGTATAATTCTCAGCACCTTGGGTATGAGAGGCAGAGGAGGGAACACATACACCGACTGGTACACCCACGGTGTTACCAGAGCGTCCACAGCTATTGCTTGAGGGTCCCTTGACCTGGCGCAATACCTGTCCAGTTTTTTGTTGAGGCGGGACGCCATCATGTCCACCTTTGGTTTTTCCCAACGGTTTACAATCATGTGGAAGACTTCTGGGTGAAGTCCCCACTCTCCCGGGTGGAGGTCGTGCCTGCTGAGGAAGTCTGCTTCCCAGTTGTCCACTCCCGGAATGAACACTGCCGACAGTGCTATCACATGATTTTCCGCCCAGCGAAGAATCCTTGCAGCTTCTGCCATTGCCCTCCTGCTTCTTGTGCCGCCCTGTCTGTTTACGTGGGCGACTGCCGTGATGTTGTCCGACTGGATCAGCACCGGCTGACCTTGAAGCAGAGGTCTTGCTTGGCTCAGAGCATTGTAAATGGCTCTTAACTCCAGGATATTTATGTGAAGTGATGTCTCCAGGCTTGACCACAAGCCCTGGAAGTTTCTTCCCTGTGTGACTGCTCCCCAGCCTCGCAGGCTGGCATCCGTGGTCACCAGGATCCAGTCCTGAATGCCAAATCTGCGGCCCTCTAGAAGATGAGCACTCTGTAACCATCACAGGAGAGAGACTCTTGTCCTTGGGGACAGGGTTATCCGCTGATGCATCTGAAGATGCGATCCGGACCATTTGTCCAGCAGGTCCCACTGGAATGTTCTTGCGTGGAATCTGCCGAATGGGATTGCTTCGTAGGAAGCTACCATTTTTCCCAGGACCCTTGTGCATTGGTGCACTGATACTTGGCCTGGTTTTAGGAGGTTTCTGAGTAGCTCGGATAACTCTCTGGCTTTCTCTTCCGGGAGAAACACCTTTTTCTGTGTCCAGGATCATCCCTAGGAATAGAAGACGTGTCGTCGGGATCAGCTGCGATTTTGGGATATTGAGAATCCAACCGTGTTGCCGCAGCACTACTTGAGATAGTGCTACTCCGACTACCAACTGTTCCTTGGATCTTGCCCTTATCAGGAGATCGTCCAAGTACGGGATAATTAAAACTCCCTTCCTTCGAAGGAGAATCATCATTTCGGCCATTACTTTGGTAAAGACCCGGGGCGCCGTGGACAATCCAAACGGCAGCGTCTGAAACTGATAGTGGCAGTTCTGTACCACAAACCTGAGGTACCCTTGGTGAGAAGGGTAAATTGGGACATGGAGGTAAGCATCCTTGATGTCCAGAGACACCATATAATCCCCTTCTTCCAGGTTCGCGATCACCGCTCTGAGTGACTCCATCTTGAATTTGAACCCCTGTATGTAAGTGTTCAAGGATTTTAGATTTAGAATAGGTCTCACCGAGCCATCCGGCTTCGGTACCACAAACAGTGTGGAATAATACCCCTTTCCCTGCTGCAGGAGGGGTACCTTGATTATCACCTGCTGTGAATACAGCTTGTGAATGGCTTCCAATACCGCCTCCCTGTCGGAGGGAGACGTCGGTAAGGCAGACTTTAGGAAACGGCGAGGGGGAGACGCCTCGAATTCCAATTTGTACCCCTGAGATACCACTTGAAGGATCCAGGGATCCACTTGTGAGTGAGCCCACTGCGCGCTGAAATTCTTGAGACGGGCCCCCACCGTGCCTTGTAGAGTACCAGCGTCATGCTGAGGACTTGGCAGAAGCGGGAGAGGGCTTCTGTTCCTGGGAACTGGCTGTTTGCTGCAGCCTTTTTCCTCTCCCTCTGCCACGGGGCAGAAATGAGGAGCCTTTCGCCCGCTTGCCCTTATGGGGCCGAAAGGACTGCGCCTGATAATACGGCGTCTTTTTATGTTGAGAGGCTACCTGGGGTAAAAATGTGGATTTCCCAGCAGTTGCCGTGGACACCAGGTCCGATAGACCTACCCCAAATAACTCCTCCCCTTTATAAGGCAATACTTCCATATGCCTTTTGGAATCAGCATCACCTGACCACTGCCGCGTCCATAACCCTCTTCTGGCAGATATGGACAGCGCACTTACTCTTGATGCCAGTCGGCAAATATCCCTCTGTGCATCACGCATATATAAAAACGCATCTTTTAAATGCTCTATAGTCAGTAATATAGTGTCCCTATCTAGGGTATCAATATTTTCAGTCAGGGAATCCGACCAAGCCACCCCAGCACTGCACATCCAGGCTGAGGCGATTGCTGGTCGCAGTATAACACCCGTGTGAGTGTATATACATTTTAGGATATTCTCCTGCTTTCTGTCAGCAGGTTCCTTAAGGGCAGCCGTATCCGGAGACGGTAGTGCCACCTGTTTTGACAAGCGTGTGAGCGCTTTATCCACCCTAGGAGGTGTTTCCCAACGTGCCCTATCCTCTGGCGGGAAGGGGTATGATGCCAATAACTTTTTAGGAATTATCAGTCTTTTATCGGGAGAAACCCACGCTTCATCACACACCTCATTTAATTCCTCAGATGCAGGAAAAACTACAGGTAGTTTTTTCTCACCAAACATAATACCCTTTTTAGTGGTACTTGTACTATCAGAAATGTGTAAAACATTTTTCATTGCCTCAATCATGTAACGTGTGGCCCTACTGGAAGTCACATTCGTCTCTTCATCGTCGACACTGGAGTCAGTATCCGTGTCGGCGTCTGTATCTACCAACTGAGGTAGCGGGCGTTTTAGAGCCCCTGATGGTCTTTGAGACGCCTGGACAGGCACGAGCTGAGTAGCCGGCTGTCTCATGTCATCAACCGTCTTTTGTAAGGAGCTGACACTTTCACGTAAATCCTTCCATAAGCTCATCCACTCAGGTGTCGACTCCCTAGGGGGTGACATCACCAGTACAGGCAATTGCTCCGCCTCCACATCATTTTCCTCTTCATACATGTCGACACATTCGTACCGACACACAGCACACACACAGGGAATGCTCTGATAGAGGACAGGACCCCACTAGTCCTTTGGGGAGACAGAGGGAGAGTATGCCAGCACACACCAGAGCGCTATATATAAGTTGGGATAACACCAAACAGAGTGTTTTTCCCTTATAGCTGCTATGTATATTATACTGCGCCTAATTAGTGCCTCCCCCCTTGTTTTACCCTTTTCTGTAGTGCAGGACTGCAGGGGAGAGTCAGGGAGACGTCCTTCCAGCGGAGCTGTGAGGGAAAATGGCGCCAGTGTGCTGAGGAGATAGGCTCCGCCCCCTTCTCGGCGGACTTTTCTCCCGCTTTTTTTCGGAATCTGGCAGGGGTTAATATACATCCACATAGCCCTGGGGGTTATATGTGATGTAATTTAGCCAGCCAAGGTGTTTATATTGCTGCTCAGGGCGCCCCCCCAGCGCCTTGCACCCATCAGTGACCGGAGCGTGTGGTGCATGAGGAGCAATGGCGCACAGCTGCAGTGCTGTGCGCTACCTTGGTGAAGACTGATGTCTTCTGCCGCCGATTTTCCGGACCTCTTCTTGCTTCTGGCTCTGTAAGGGGGCCGGCGGCGCGGCTCTGGGACCGGACTCCGAGGCTGGGCCTGTGTTCGGTCCCTCTGGAGCTAATGGTGTCCAGTAGCCAAGAAGCCCAAGCTGGCTGCAAGCAGGCAGGTTCGCTTCTTCTCCCCTTAGTCCCTCAATGCAGTGAGCCTGTTGCCAGCAGGTATCACTGAAAATAAAAAACCTAAAACTAAACTTTTACTAAGAAACTCAGGAGAGCCTCCTAGAATGCACCCTTCTCGGCCGGGCACAAAAATCTAACTGGGGCTTGGAGGAGGGTCATAGGGGGAGGAGCCAGTGCACACCAGGTAGTCCTAAAGCTTTTCTTTTTGTGCCCAGTCTCCTGCGGAGCCGCTATTCCCCATGGTCCTTACGGAGTTCCCAGCATCCACTAGGACGTCAGAGAAATAAGATTTTACTCACCGGTAAATCTATTTCTCGTAGTCCGTAGTGGATGCTGGGGACTCCGTAAGGACCATGGGGATTAGCGGCTCCGCAGAAGACTGGGCACAACTAAAGAAAGCTTTAGGACTACCTGGTGTGCACTGGCTCCTCCCACCAAGACCCTCCTCCAGACCTCAGTTAGGATACTGTGCCCGGAAGAGCTGACACAATAAGGAAGGATTTTGAATCCCGGGTAAGACTCATACCAGCCACACCAATCACACCGTATAACTCGTGATACTATACCCAGTTAACAGTATGATAACAACTGAGCCTCTCAACAGATGGCTCAACAATAACCCTTTAGTTAGGCAATAACTATATACAAGTATTGCAGACAATCCGCACTTGGGATCGGCGCCCTGCATCCACTACGGACTACGAGAAATAGATTTACCGGTGAGTAAAATCTTATTTTCTCTAACGTCCTAAGTGGATGCTGGGGACTCCGTAAGGACCATGGGGATTATACCAAAGCTCCCAAACGGGCGGGAGAGTGCGGATGACTCTGCAGCACCGAATGAGCAAACTCTAGGTCCTCCTCAGCCAGGGTATCAAACTTGTAGACTCTTGCAAGAGTGTTTGAACCCGACCAAGTAACAGCTCGGCAAATTTGTAAAGCCGAGACCCCTCGGGCAGCCACCCAAGAAGAGCCCACTTTCCTCGTGGAATGGGCTTTCACAGATTTAGGGTGCGGCAGTCCAGCCGCAGAATGTGCAAGTTAAATCGTGCTACAGATCCAGCGAGCAATAGTCTGCTTAGAAGCAGGAGCACCCAGCTTGTTGGGTGCATACAGGATAAATAGCGAGTCAGTTTTCCTGACTCCAGCCGTCCTGGAAACATATACTTTTCAGGGCACTGACTACGTCCAGAAACTTGGAATCCTCCAAGTCCCAAGTAGCCGCAGGCACCACAATAGGTTGGTTCACATGAAAAACTGCTACCACCTTAGGAAGGAATTGGGAACGAGTCCTCAATTCCGCCTTATCCATATAAAATACAGATAAGAGCTTTTGACAAAGCCGCCAATTCTGATACACGCCTGGCCGACGCCAAGGCCCACAGCATGACCACTTTCCACGTGAGGTATTGTAGCTCCACGGATTTAAGTGGCTCAACTCAATGCGACTTCAGGAAATCCAACACTACGTTGAGATCCCACGGTGCCACTGGAAGCACAAACGGGGGCTGACTATGCAGCACTCCCTTAACAAAAGTATGAACTTCAGGCAGTGAAGCCAGTTCTATTTTGGAAGAAAATCGATAGAGACGAAATCTGGACCTTAATGGAACCCAATTTTAGGCCCATAGTCACCTCTGACTTGTAGGAAGTGCAGAAATCGACCTAGCTGAAATTCCTCCTTTGGGCCTTACTGGCCTCACAGCACGCAACATATTTCCGCCATATGCGGTGATAATGGTTTGCGTTCACTTCTTTCCTAGCTTTAAATAGCATAGGGATAACTTCCTCCGGAATGCCTTTTTCCTTCAGGATCCGGCGTTCAACCGCCATGCCGTCAAACGCAGCCGCGGTACGTCTTGGAACAGACAGGCCCCCTGCTGCAGCAGGTCCTGTCTGAGCGGCAGAGGCCATGGGTCCTCTGAGATCATTTCTTGGAGTTCTGGGTACCAAGCTCTTCTTGGCCACCCGGAACAATGAGTATAGTTCTTACTCCTCTCCTTCTTATTATTCTCATTACCCTGGGTATGAGAGGCAGAGAAGGGAACACATACACCGACTGGTACACCCACGGTGTTACCAGAGCGTCCACAGCTATCGCCTGAGGGTCCCTTGACCTGGCGCAATATCTTTGTAGCTTTTTGTTGAGGCGGGACGCCAACCTGTCCACCTGTGGCCTTTCCCCACGGTGTACAATCATTTGGAAGACTTCTGGATGAAGTCCCCACTCTCCCGGGTGGAGGTTGTGTCTGCTGAGAAAGTCTGCTTCTCAGATGTCCACTCCGGGAATGAACACTGCTGACAGTGCTAACACATGATTTTCCGCCCATCGGAGAATCCTTGTGGCTTCTGCCATCGCCATCCTGCTTCTTGTGCCGCCCTGTCGGTTTACATGAGCGACCGCCGTGATGTTGTCTGACTGGATCAGCACCGGCCGGTGTTGAAGCAGGGGTCTAGCCTGACTTAGGGCATTGTAAATGGCCCATAGTTCCAGAACATTTATGTGTAGGGAAGTCTCCTGACTTTTCCATAGGCCTTGGAAGTTTCTTCCCTGTGTGACTGCCCCCCAGCCTTGAAGGCTGGCATCCATGGTCACCAGGACCCAGTCCTGTATGCCGAATCTGTGGCCCCCTAGAAGATGAGCACTCTGCAGTCACCACCACAGCGACACCCTGGCCCTTGGAGACAGGGTAATCCGCCGATGCATCTGAGGATGCGACCCGGACCACTTGTCCAACAGATCCCACTGGAAGATCCTTGCATGGGACTTGGCGAATGGAAATTCTTCGTAAGAAGCTACCATCTTTCCCAAGGCTCGCGTGCATTGAAGCACCGATACCTGTATTTGTATTAGGAGGTCTCCGTCTAGAGACGCCAACTCCTTGGACTTCTCCTCCGGGAGAAACCCTTTTTATCCTGTTCTGTGTCCAGAACCATACCCAGGAACAGTAGACGCGTCGTAGGAACCAGCTGCGACTTTGGAATATTCAGACTCCAGCCGTGCTGTTGTAGCACTTCCCGAGATAGTGCTACTCCGACGAACAACTGCTCCCTGGACCTCGCCTTTATAAGGAGATCGTCCAAGTACGGGATAAGTACTTCGGCCATTACCTTGGTAAATACCCTCGTGCCGGGGACAGACCAACGGCAACGTCTGGAATTGGTAATGATAATCCTGTACCACAATTTTGAGGTACACCTGGTGAAGAGGGTAAATAGGGACATGCAGGTAAGTATCCTTGATGTCCAGTGATACCCTGAAATTTTCCAGGCTTGCAATAATCGCCCTGAGCGATTCCATTTTGAACTTGAACCTTCGTATATAAGTGTTCAAGGATTTCAATTTTAGAATGCGTCTCACCGAACCGTCTGGTTTCGGTACCACAACATTTTGGAATAGTAACCCCGGCCTTGTTGAAGGAGGGGTACCTTGATTTCACCTGCTGGAAGTACAGCTTGTGAATTGCCGCCAGTACTACCTTTCTCCGAGGGCAGCAGGCAAGGCTGATGTGAGGCAACGGCGAGGGGGAGTCGTCTCGAACTCCAGCCTGTATCCCTGTGATACTACTTGCAGAACCTAGGGATCCACCTGTGGGCAAGCCCACTGGTCCCTGCAGTTCCCGAGACGCGCCCCCACCGCACCTGTCTCCACCTGTGGAGCCCCAGCGTCATGCGGTGGACTCAGAGGAAGCGAGGGAAGATATTTGATCCTGGGAACTGGCTGACTGGTGCAGCTTTTTCCTTCTTCCCTTGTCTCTGTGCAGAAAGGAAGCGCCTTTGACCCGCTTGCTTTTTTGAAGCCGAAAGGACTGTACCTGAAAATACGGTGCTTTCTTAGGCTTTTGTGAGGAAACCTGAGGTAAAAATTTTTCTTCCCAGCTGTTGCTGTGGATACGAGGTCCCAGAGACCATCCCCAAACAATTCCTCACCCTTATAAGGCAGAATTTCCATGTGCCTTTTAAATGCAGCATCACCTGTCCACTGCCGGGTTTCTAATACCCTCCTGGCAGAATGGACATTGCATTAATTCTGGATGCCAGCCGGCAAATATCCCTCTGTGCATCCTTTATATATAAGACAACGTCTTAAATATGCTCAATGTTGGCAAAATATTATCCCTGTCTTAGCGTATTAATATTATCTGACAGGGTATCAGACCACGCTGCAGCAGCACTATTTATGCTGAGGCAATTGCAGGTTTCAGTATATAACCTGAGTGTGTAAATACAGACTTCAGGATCGCCTCCTGCTTTTTATCAGCAGGTTCCTTCAAGGTGGCCGTATCCTAAGACGGCAGTGCCACCTTTTGACAAACGTGTGAGCGCCTTATCCACCCTAAGGGATATCTCCCAACGTGACCTATCCTCTGGCGGGAAAGGGTACGCCATCAGTAACTTTTTAGAAATTACCAGTTTCTTATCGGGGGAAACCACGCTTCTTTACCCACTTCATTCATTCATCTGATGGGGGAACAAAACACTGGCTGCTTTTTCTCCCCAAAAATAAAACCCCTTTTATGTGGTACTTGGGTTCATGTCAGAAAATGCGTAACACATTTTTCATTGCCGAGATCATGTAACGGATGTTCCTAGTGGATTGTGTATATGTCTCAACCTCGTCGACACTGGAGTCAGACTCCGTGTCGACATCTGTGTCTGCCATCTGAGGTAACGGGCGTTTTTTTGAGCCCCTGATGGCCCTTGAGACGCCTGGGCAGGCGCGGGCTGAGAAGCCGGCTGTCCCACAGCTGTTACGTCATCCAGCCTTTTATGTAAGGAGTTGACACTGTCGGTTAATACCTTCCACCTATCCATCCACTCTGGTGTCGGCCCCACAGGGGGCGACATCCCATTTATCGGCCTCTGCTCCGCCTCCACGTAACCTTCCTCATCCAACATGTCGACACAGCCGTACCGACACACCGCACACACACAGGGAATGCTCTGACTGAGGACAGGACCCCACAAAGTCCTTTGGGGAGACAGAGAGAGAGTATGCCAGCACACACCAGAGCGCTATATAATGCAGGGATTAACACTATAACTGAGTGATTTTCCCCCACAGCTGCACTGTGAAGAGAAAATGGCGCCAGTGTGCTGAGGGAGAAGCCCCGCCCCTTTTCCAACTGACTTTCTCCTGCTTTTTCTGGAATACTGGCAGGGGTAATTTTACATCTATATAGCCTCTAGGACTATATATGATGTAGATTTGCCAGCCAAGGTGTCATATATTGCCCTCAGGGCGCCCCCCCCAGCACCTTGCACCCATCAGTGACCGGAGTGTGAGGTGTACATGAGGAGCAATGGCGCACAGCTGCAGTGCTGTGCGCTACCTTGGTGAAGACCGAAGTCTTCTGCCGCCGATTTTCCGGACTCTTCATGCTTCTGGCTCTGTAAGGGGGACGGCGGCGCGGCTCCGGGAACGAACACCAAGGTCGGGTCCTGCGGTCGATCCCTCTGGAGCTAATGGTGTCCAGTAGCCTAAGAAGCCCAAACTACCACCTGTTAGGTAGGTTCGCTTCTTCTCCCCTTAGTCCCTCGCTGCAGTGAGTCTGTTGCCAGCAGATCTCACTGTAAAATAAAAAACCTAAATATACTTTCTTTCTAGGAGCTCAGGAGAGCCCCTAGTGTGCATCCAGCTCAGCCGGGCACAAGAATCTAACTGAGGTCTGGAGGAGGGTTTTGGTGGGAGGAGCCAGTGCACACCAGGTAGTCCTAAAGCTTTCTTTAGTTGTGCCCAGTCTCCTGCGGAGCCGCTAATCCCCATGGTCCTTACGGAGTCCCCAGCATCCACTTAGGACGTTAGAGAAATGAGGCGGAATAAAATTTACGAAATGACTGTCGAAAAGCACTGTTGTCGAATCGTCATTCTTCAATTGAATATACTTTTGTCGAAAAGCCGCATTTTAACATTGAAGACATGTCGAATTGAAAAAAGTCGAAAATGAAACGGCAGGTTTTTTGACGAAAAGTACTGTATTGAATTGTCGAGTCAAATTCGACAAGTTTTTTGTGTCAAAAATGACCCGTTTTTCGACAATTTCGGCAATTCGACAGCAATTGAATATACCCCATAATGAGGGTATTAGGGGCTGTGGTTCATTAGGTCGACATGAGTTATACATACATTGGGTCAACCACATTTGGTCGACATGCATTAGGTCGACATAATCACTGGGTCGACATGGTCATTAGATCGACATGTGCTAGTTCGACATGGAAAAAGGTCGACATGAGGTATTTTTTACTTCTTTTGTGTCGTTCTCTTTGAAAAGTGACGGGGAACCCCAATTAGTGCAAGGTGCCTCGCTCTGCTACCGCTGCGCTCGGCACAGGTTACCGTTCCCAATTGTAGTCCACGTGGATCGTTAAGTATGAAACATGTCAAAAAATTAAACAAATTGTGAAAAACTCATGTCGACCTAGTACATGTTGACCTAGTGACCATGTTGACTTAATGCATGTCGACCAAATGTGGTCGACCCAATGTATGTCGACCTAATGACCGCCATCCGGTATTAGGAGCTTGTGGAGCAGGAGAGAAGGTTGCCATCAGACCACCCAAAAGTATAATGGAATAAAATGCTCGAGGGGTAAGCAAAACTCATTTTTGATGGCTAAATGAAATAAGACGGAATATTAGTGTACATAAGGATTGATTCTCTTAAGAGACGCCAATGCACTGCACACAGACGTCTGTGCGAGGAAGATGTTTGCGCAGGAAGAGAAGCAAAACATGCTCTGTCATCCGCAGTGGAAACACGACCATATGAACTGCACTAATGTCAAAGTGTAATAAAAATAAGAATTTACTTACCGATAATTCTATTTCTCGTAGTCCGTAGTGGATGCTGGGAACTCCGTAAGGACCATGGGGAATAGCGGCTCCGCAGGAGACTGGGCACAAAAGTAAAGCTTTAGGACTACCTGGTGTGCACTGGCTCCTCCCCCTATGACCCTCCTCCAAGCCTCAGTTAGGATACTGTGCCCGGACGAGCGTACACAATAAGGAAGGATTTATGAATCCCAGGTAAGACTCATACCAGCCACACCAATCACACCGTACAACTTGTGATCTGAACCCAGTTAACAGCATGATAACAGAGGAGCCTCTGGATAGATGGCTCACAACAATAACCCGATTTAGTTAACAATAACTATGTACAAGTATTGCAGACAATCCGCACTTGGGATGGGCGCCCAGCATCCACTACGGACTACGAGAAATAGAATTATCGGTAAGTAAATTCTTATTTTCTCTGACGTCCTAGTGGATGCTGGGAACTCCGTAAGGACCATGGGGATTATACCAAAGCTCCCAAACGGGCGGGAGAGTGCGGATGACTCTGCAGCACCGAATGAGAGAACTCCAGGTCCTCCTGAGCCAGGGTATCAAATTTGTAGAATTTAGCAAACGTGTTTTCCCCTGACCAAGTAGCTGCTCGGCAAAGTTGTAAAGCCGAGACCCCTCGGGCAGCCGCCCAAGATGAGCCCACCTTCCTTGTGGAATGGGCTTTTACAGATTTTGGCTGTGGCAGGCCTGCCACAGAATGTGCAAGCTGAATTGTATTACAAATCCAACGAGCAATAGTCTGCTTAGAAGCAGGAGCACCCAGCTTGTTGGGTGCATACAGGATAAACAGCGAGTCAGATTTTCTGACTCCAGCCGTCCTGGAAACATATATTTTCAAGGCCCTGACTACGTCCAACAACTTGGAGTCCTCCAAGTCACTAGTAGCCGCAGGTACCACAATAGGTTGGTTCAGCTGAAAACTGAAAACACCTTAGGGAGAAAATGAGAACGAGTCCTCAATTCCGCCCTGTCTGAATGGAAGATCAGATAAGGGCTTTTACAGGATAAAGCCCGCCAATTCTGACACGCGCCTGGCCGAGGCCAGGGCCAACAACATGACCACTTTCCATGTGAGATATTTTAACTCCACAGATTCAAGTGGTTCAAACCAATGTGACTTTAGGAACCCCAAAACTACATTGAGATCCCAAAGTGCCACTGGAGGCACAAAAGGAGGCTGTATATGCAGTACCCCTTTTACAAACGTCTGAACTTCAGGAACTGAAGCTAGTTCTTTCTGGAAGAAAATTGACAGGGCCGAAATTTGAACCTTAATGGACCCCAATTTTAGGCCCATAGACACTCCTGTTTACAGGAAATGCAGGAATCGACTTAGTTGAAATTCCTCCATCGGGGCCTTACTGGCCTCGCACCACGCAACATATTTTCGCCAAATGCGGTGATAATGCTTTGCGGTTACATCCTTCCTGGCTTGATCAGGGTAGGGATGACTTCATCCGGAATGCCTTTTTCCTTCAGGATCCGGCGTTCAACCGCCCTGCCGTCAAACGCAGCCGCGGTAAGTCTTGGAATAGACAGGGTCCTTGCTGGAGCAGGTCCCTTCTTAGAGGTAGAGGCCACGGGTCCTCCGTGAGCATCTCTTGAAGTTCCGGGTACCAAGTCCTTCTTGGCCAATCCGGAGCCACGAGTATAGTTCTTACTCCCCTCCGTCTTATAATTCTCAGTACTTTTGGTATGAGAGGAAGAGGAGGGAACACATACACTGACTGGTACACCCACGGTGTTACCAGAGCGTCCACAGCTATTGCCTGAGGGTCCCTTGACCTGGCGCAATACCTGTCCAATTTTTTGTTTAGGCGGGACGCCATCATGTCCACCTTTGGTTTTTCCCAACGGTTTACAATCATGTGGAAGACTTCTGGGTGAAGTCCCCACTCTCCCGGGTGGAGGTCGTGCCTGCTGAGGAAGTCTGCTTCCCAGTTGTCCACTCCCGGAATGAACACTGCTGACAATGCTATCACATGATTTTCCGCCCAGCGAAAAATTCTTGCAGCTTCTGCCATTGCCCTCCTGCTTCTTGTGCCGCCCTGTCTGTTTACGTGGGCGACTGCCGTGATGTTGTCCGACTGGATCAGCACCGGCTGACCTTGAAGCAGAGGTCTTGCTTGGCTTAGGGCATTGTAAATGGCCCTTAGCTCCAAAATATTTATGTGAAGTGATGTCTCCAGGCTTGACCACAAGCCCTGGAAATTTCTTCCCTGTGTGACTGCTCCCCAGCCTCGCAGGCTGGCATCCGTGGTCACCAGGACCCAGTCCTGAATGCCGAATCTGCGGCCCTCTAGAAGATGAGCACTCTGCAACCACCACAGGAAAGACACCCTTGTCTTTGGTGACAGGGTTATCCGCTGATGCATCTGAAGATGCGATCCGGACCATTTGTCCAGCAGGTCCCACTGGAAAGTTCTTGCGTGGAATCTGCCGAATGGAATTGCTTCGTAGGAAGCCACCATTTTTGCCAGGACCCTTGTGCACTGATGCACTGACACTTGGCCTGGTTTTAGGAGGTTTCTGACTAGTTCGGATAACTCCCTGGCTTTCTCCTCCGGGAGAAACACCTTTTTCTGGACTGTGTCCAGGATCATCCCTAGGAATAGAAGACGTGTCGTCGGGATCAGCTGCGATTTTGGAATATTGAGAATCCAACCGTGCTGCCGCAACACTACTTGAGATAGTGCTACCCCGACTACCAACTGTTCCCTGGATCTTGCCCTTATCAGGAGATCGTCCAAGTAAGGGATAACTAAAACTCCCTTCCTTCGAAGGAGTATCATCATTTCGGCCATTACTTTGGTAAAGACCCGGGGTGCCGTGGACAAACCAAACGGCAGCGTCTGGAACTGATAGTGACAGTTCTGTACCACAAACCTGAGGTACCCTTGGTGAGAAGGGTAAATTGGGACATGGAGATAAGCATCCTTGATGTCCAGAGACACCATATAATCCCCTTCTTCCAGGTTCGCAATCACCGCTCTGAGTGACTCCATCTTGAATTTGAACCTTTGTATGTAAGTGTTCAAGGATTTCAGATTTAAAATAAGTCTCACCGAGCCGTCCGGCTTCGGTACCACAAACAGCGTGGAATAATACCCCTTTCCCTGTTGTAGGAGGGGTACCTTGATTATCACCTGCTGGGAATACAGCTTGTGAATGGCTTCTGCTGCAGCCTTTTTCCTCTCCCTCTGCCACGGGGCAGAAATGAGGAGTCTTTTGCCCGCTTGCCCTTATGGGGCCTAAAGGACTGCGCCTGATAATACGGCGTCTTCTTATGTTGAGAGGCTACCTGGGGTAAAAATGTGGATTTCCCAGCCGTTGCCGTGGCCACCAGGTCTGTTAGACCTACCCCAAATAACTCCTCCCTTTTATAAGGCGATACTTCCATATGCCTTTTGAATCAGCATCACCTGACCACTGTCTTGTCCATAACCCTCTTCTGGCAGAAATGGACAGCGCACTTACTCTTGATGCCAGTCGGCAAATATCCCTCTGTGCATCACGCATATATAGAAATGCATCTTTTAAATGCTCTATAGTCAGTAATATACTGTCCCTATCTAGGGTATCAATATTGTCAGTCAGGGAATCCGACCAAGCCACCCCAGCACTGCACATCCAGGCTGAGGCGATTGCTGGCCGCAGTATCACACCCGTGTGAGTGTATATACATTTTTAGGATATTTTCCTGCTTTCTGTCAGCAGGTTCCTTAAGGGCGGCCGTATCCGGGGACGGTAGTGTCACCTGTTTAGACAAGCGTGTGAGCGCTTTATCCACCCTAGGGGGTGTTTCCCAACGTGCCCTATCCTCTGGCGGGAAGGGGTATGATGCTAATAACTTTTTAGGAATTAACAGTTTTTATCGGGGGAAACCCACGCATCATCACACACTTCATTTAATTCCTCAGATGCAGGAAAAACTACAGGCAGTTTTTTCTCACCCAACATAATACCCTTTTTAGTGGTACTGGTATTATCAGAAATATGTAAAACATTTTCCATAGCCTCAATCATGTAACGTGTGGCCCTACTGGAAGTCACATTCGTCTCTTAATCGTCGACACTGGAGTCAGTATCCGTGTCGGCGTCTGTATCTGCCATCTGAGGTAACGGGCGTTTTAGAGCCCCTGATGGCTTTTGAGACACCTGGACAGGCACAGGCTGAGTAGCCGGCTGTCTCATGTCATCAATCTTTTGTAAAGAGCTGACACTGTCACGTAATTCCTTCCATAAGCTCAGCCACTCAGGTGTCGACTCCCTAGGGGGTGACATCTCCATTACAGGCAATTGCTCCGCCTCCACACCATTTTCCTCCTCATACATGTCGACACAATCGTACCGACACACAGCACACACACAGGGAATGCTCTGATAGAGGACAGGACCCCACTAGCCCTTTGGGGAGACAGAGGGAGAGTATGCCAGCACACACCAGAGCGCTATATATATACAGGGATAACCTTATAGAAGTGTTTTTCCCCTTATAGCTGCTGTTTTATTAATACTGCGCCTAATTAGTGCCCCCCTCTCTTTTTTAACCCCTTTCTGTAGTGTAGTAACTGCAGGGGAGAGCCAGGGAGCTTCCCTCCAACGGAGCTGTGAGAGAAAATGGCGCCAGTGTGCTGAGATAGGCTCCGCCCCTTTTTCACTGACTTTTCTCCCGCATTTTTATGGATTCTGGCAGGGGTTAAAATACATCCATATAGCCCTGGGGGTTATATGTGATGTATGTTTGCCAGCCAAGGTGTTTTTATTGCTGCTCAGGGCGCCCCCCCCCAGCGCCCTGCACCCTCAGTGACTGCAGTGTGAGGTGTGTATGAGGAGCAATGGCGCACAGCTGCAGTGCTGTGCGCTACCTTGGTGAAGACTAATGTCTTCTGCCGCCGATTTTCCGGACCTCTTCTTGCTTCTGGCTCTGTAAGGGGGCCGGCGGCGCGGCTCTGGGACCGGACTCCGAGGCTGGGCCTGTGTCCGGTCCCTCTGGAGCTAATGGTGTCCAGTAGCCAAGAAGCCCAAGCTGGCTGCAAGCAGGCAGGTTCGCTTCTTCTCCCCTTAGTCCCTCGATGCAGTGAGCCTGTTGCCAGCAGGTCTCACTGAAAATAAAAAACCTAAAACTAAACTTTCACTAAGAAGCTCAGGAGAGCCCCTAGTGTGCACCCTTCTCGGCCGGGCACAAAAA
This sequence comes from Pseudophryne corroboree, assembly GCF_028390025.1. Lineage (NCBI taxonomy): Eukaryota > Metazoa > Chordata > Amphibia > Anura > Myobatrachidae > Pseudophryne > Pseudophryne corroboree. The sequence continues at coordinate 172,165,412 of NC_086453.1, read as the reverse complement.
TCTAACTGAGGCTTGGAGGAGGGTCATAGGGGGAGGAGCCAGTGCACACCAGGTAGTCCTAAAGCTTTACTTTTGTGCCCAGTCTCCTGCGGAGCCGCTATTCCCCATGGTCCTTACGGAGTTCCCAGCATCCACTAGGACGTCAGAGAAATAAGAGCTATACATCGCACATGCATCAGTCTCTACTGCCTGATAATACACTGGAAGTGCTCTGCCATTTGTAGGATTATTTCTCTAGTAATGAATCCACTAAACAGCTCAGGGACTGGCAGATTTTTGTTCTACCCATCTAGGACACATACATTGTTGTAGTATTTAGAATATTTTGAAATGGTTAGTTTAGTTATTTCTAAAAATGACAATCGAAGCACCCTGGCTGTCCCTGGGCCCTACATCATTTAATTACTGATTCCAGGGGCGGGATGTACTAATGTACATCGCCGCCCATCGCCGCCCTGCGCCACGATGCTGATCGCATATGTACTAACATATGCGATCAGCATTGCGGAGGACAGCTCTTCCGATAAGAGCTGTCCTCCGCGATGCGCAGCGGCAGCCTGACTTCCGGGATTCGGCCCCAGAAGTCAGTCTGCGCATGCGCGGGGTGACGGTGGCGGCCGTAGGGCATGCTGGGAGGGATCCGATCGGATCCCTCACACAGCGCCGCGGAGAGAAGCCCCATAGGCTTCTATGGATGTACGCCAGCTAAAGCTGGCGTACCCCGCCGCGGCGCTGACCTGGCGGCCGGGGCTTAGTACATCAGGAAATGCGGTAAACAGGGAGTTTACCGCATTTTCTGTTTAGTACATCCCGCCCCAGATGAGCATTTGAAGATTTGATCTCTATCCATACAAGTTAATGAAAAGGTGAAATGATACAAAAATTATATAGGTATTTGCTTGAATTAAGTTTGTATGCTTGCTACCAATATTTATTAGACATACATACTCATATGTACATATACATAAACATACCGGTTGTTCAGCACTCTAAACAAAACAAAAAGGTGTATTTGCAGTGGCATCACCTACACTTCAGGACTACACTACCCTGACGAAAGAGCTCTGTGTAGCCCTGAAATGTTGGTTATACACATAGATTTTTAAAAAAGCTGAAGAGTGCTACCTGTTTTACCTATGCTTAGGAATACCACGTATGTTTGTTTGTTTGTTTGTTTGTTTTTTTGAGAATTAATTTTATTGAGGTTTTACAGGGAAAGGAAATAACATGCATGATAACAGTATTCTCAGATGAATATCACAATGTTATTAAAGATTTTTTGAACGTAAAGCTAGGATCAAAATGTCTTGGCACATGTATGTAGGAATGTACAGTACAGGTTGAGTATCCCTTATCCAAAACGCTTGGGACCAGAGGTATTTTGGATATCGGATTTTTCCGTATTTTGGAATAATTGCATACCATAATGAGATATCATGGCGATGGGACCCAAATCTAAGCACAGAATACATTTATGTTTCATATACACCTTATACACACAGCCTGAAGGTCATTTTAGCCAATATTTTTAATAACTTTGTGCATGAAACAAAGTGTGTACATTCACACAATTAATTTATGTTTCATACACACACAGCCTGAAGGTCATTTAATACAATATTTTTAATAACTTTGTGTATTAAACAAAGTTTGAGTACATTGAGCCACAGAAAACAAAGATTTCACTATCTCACTCTCATTTAAAAAAAGTCCGTATTTTGGAATATTCCGTATTTCGGAATATTTGGATATGGGATACTCAACCTGTATATATATTTTAATACTCACACATCATTCTTCATGCAACATTAGTGCAGTTCACTTGTTACCTTTCCAGTACCATATATCTTTACACCAGGGATGGGGAACCTTCGGCTCTCCAGCTGTTGCTGAACTACATATACAGGTATCAGCATGCCTTGCTACAGTTTGGCCATACTAAGGGGTCTATTCATGTAGAAAACGAAAACATAATTGCTACTTATCACTATACATCGCATCTCTTCGATGCGATGTATAGCTGTGATAAGTAGCAATTCATGTATACTCACCCTTCCGACGATGCGCTGCGGTGTCTGGGGCTCCTGCGGTGAGGTCTTCTCCAGCGGTCCCTCCCTGCGATGCGCGGAGTCCAGCGGCGGGTCCCTTTGCGCATGCGCAGCTTGATGACCACCCGGCAGGCCGCAGTGGTTGCTGGGAGGTCGGGGGGCGGAGCCAGCACGAGGTGCCGAGCAGCGATCAGGGAAGCATTGAGCTTCCCTGACGTCTCCGCACTACAGTTCAGGTTACGCCGTCCTCAGATGGCGAACCTGAACTCCATGGAAAAGCGGAAAGCAGAGCTTTCCGCACCTTCATGAATTGCACTCACCATACAAAAGGTATGGTGATGAGATTCAGGCACAGAGCGGGGGTACCGCTGGAGAAGTCAGAGACTTCTCCACGGTAACCGGCTCTGTGAATTGCGGTAAGCAGAGAAAAGCCCTGTTTAACGCAAAACAGGGCTTTTCACTGCTGCATGAATAGACCCCTAAAACTGTTGCAGGTCATGCTGAGGATGCGTAGTTCAACAACAGCTGGAAGGCCGAAGGTTCCCCATCCCTGCTTTAGACGTATACAGCTGTCTGATAGATTGCTGCAGTACCGTCTGTTCTTCTACTAAGATCAGCATAACATGAATGATACAGTCTTTCCCCTACATACTGTAACTAGTAAAATTGAATTCATAATTCATTATTGACAATACATTTGTCCAGACATTATTAATCTAATTGGAAATATTCCATATTATAGTCTAGTACATTTAAATCTAAACTACTCAGGATCAGAGTATGGATCTGGAGCCAGTTAAGAGCTGACATTATTAAATAGAAGAGGAATTGTGTGCACAGTCAGAATACACGAATTTCCAAAACGAGCCAATCTGTGTATACAATAAAGATATCTATCTCACAGTAATTGTCACTGTTGCATAAACATCTTTTTACTATGGTACTTGTTGAAAATAAGATTTTACTTACCGATAAATCTATTTCTCGGAGTCCGTAGTGGATGCTGGGGTTCCTGAAAGGACCATGGGGAATAGCGGCTCCGCAGGAGACAGGGCACAAAAAGTAAAGCTTTTCCGATCAGGTGGTGTGCACTGGCTCCTCCCCCTATGACCCCCCCCCAGACTCCAGTTAGGCACTGTGCCCGGACGAGCGTACACAATAAGGGAGGATTTTGAATCCCGGGTAAGACTCATACCAGCCACACCAATCACACCGTACAACCTGTGATCTAAACCCAGTTAACAGTATGATAACAGCGGAGCCTCTGAAAGATGGCTTCCTTCAACAATAACCCGAATTAGTTAACAATAACTATGTACAATTTATGCAGATAATCCGCACTTGGGATGGGCGCCCAGCATCCACTACGGACTCCGAGAAATAGATTTATCGGTAAGTAAAATCTTATTTTCTCTATCGTCCTAGTGGATGCTGGGGTTCCTGAAAGGACCATGGGGATTATACCAAAGCTCCCAAACGGGCGGGAGAGTGCGGATGACTCTGCAGCACCGAATGAGAGAACTCCAGGTCCTCCTTAGCCAGAGTATCAAATTTGTAAAATTTTACAAACGTGTTCTCCCCTGACCACGTAGCTGCTCGGCAAAGTTGTAATGCCGAGACCCCTCGGGCAGCCGCCCAAGATGAGCCCACCTTCCTTGTGGAATGGGCCTTTACAGATTTAGGCTGTGGCAGGCCTGCCACAGAATGTGCAAGTTGGATTGTGCTACAGATCCAACGAGCAATCGTCTGTTTAGACGCAGGAGCACCCATCTTGTTGGGTGCATACAATATAAACAACGAGTCAGATTTTCTGACTCCAGCTGTCCTTGCAATATATATTTTTAATGCTCTGACAACGTCCAGTAACTTGGAGTCCTCCAAGTCACTTGTAGCCGCAGGCACTACAATAGGCTGGTTCAGATGAAATGCTGACACCACCTTAGGGAGAAAATGCGGACGAGTCCGCAGTTCTGCCCTGTCCGAATGGAAAATCAGATATGGGCTTTTGTAAGATAAAGCTGCCAGTTCTGACACTCTCCTGGCCGAAGCCAGGGCTAGAAGCATGGTTACTTTCCATGTGAGATATTTCAAATCCACCTTTTTTAGTGGTTCAAACCAATGAGATTTTAGGAAGTCCAAAACCACATTTAGATCCCACGGTGCCACTGGAGGCACCACAGGAGGCTGTATATGCAGCACTCCCTTAACAAAGGTCTGGACTTCAGGGACTGAAGCCAATTCTTTTTGAAAGAAAATCGACAGGGCCGAAATTTGAACCTTAATAGATCCCAATTTGAGACCCATTGACAATCCTGATTGCAGGAAATGTAGGAATCGACCCAGTTGAAATTCCTCCGTCGGAGCACTCCGATCTTCGCACCACGCAACATATTTTCGCCAAATTCGGTGATAATGTTGCACGGTTACTTCCTTCCTTGCTTTAATCAAAGTAGGAATGACTTCTTCCGGCATGCCTTTTTCCTTTAGGATCCGGCGTTCAACCGCCATGCCGTCAAACGCAGCCGCGGTAAGTCTTGAAACAGACAGGGACCCTGCTGAAGCAAGTCCCTCCTTAGAGGTAGAGGCCACGGATCTTCCGTGATCATCTCTTGAAGTTCCGGGTACCAAGTCCTCCTTGGCCAATCCGGAACCACTAGTATCGTTCTTACGCCTCTTTGCCGTATAATTCTCAATACTTTTGGTATGAGAGGCAGAGGAGGAAACACATACACCGACTGGTACACCCAAGGCGTTACCAGCGCGTCCACAGCTATTGCCTGCGGATCTCTTGACCTGGCGCAATACCTGTCCAGTTTTTTGTTGAGGCGAGACGCCATCATGTCCACCATTGGTCTTTCCCAACGGGTTACCAGCATGTGGAAGACTTCTGGATGAAGTCCCCACTCTCCCGGGTGAAGATCGTGTCTGCTGAGGAAGTCTGCTTCCCAGTTGTCCACTCCCGGGATGAACACTGCTGACAGTGCTATCACATGATTCTCTGCCCAGCGAAGAATCCTTGCAGCTTCTGCCATTGCCCTCCTGCTTCTTGTGCCGCCCTGTCTGTTCACATGGGCGACTGCCGTGATGTTGTCCGACTGGATCAATACCGGTTTTCCCTGAAGCAGAGGTTCTGCCTGGTTTAGAGCATTGTATATTGCTCTTAGTTCCAGAATGTTTATGTGAAGAGACGTTTCCAGGCTCGTCCATACTCCCTGGAAGTTTCTTCCTTGTGTGACTGCTCCCCAGCCTCTCAGGCTGGCGTCCGTGGTCACCAGGATCCAATCCTGTATGCCGAATCTGCGGCCCTCCAATAGATGAGCACTCTGCAACCACCACAGAAGAGACACCCTTGTCCTTGGAGACAGGGTTATCCGTAGGTGCATCTGAAGATGCGACCCTGACCATTTGTCCAACAGATCCCTTTGGAAAATTCTTGCGTGGAATCTGCCGAATGGAATCGCTTCGTAAGAAGCCACCATTTTTCCCAGGACTCTTGTGCATTGATGTACAGACACCTTTCCTGGTTTTAGGAGGTTCCTGACAAGCTCGGATAACTCCTTGGCTTTTTCCTCCGGGAGAAAAACCTTTTTCTGAACCGTGTCCAGAATCATCCCTAGGAACAGCAGACGAGTTGTCGGCATTAACTGGGATTTTGGAATATTCAGAATCCACCCGTGCTGTTTTAGCACTTCTTGAGACAGTGCTAATCCCATCTCTAGCTGTTCTCTGGACCTCGCCCTTATTAGGAGATCGTCCAAGTATGGGATAATTAATACGCCTTTTCTTCGAAGAAGAATCATCATCTCGGCCATTACCTTTGTAAAGATCCGAGGTGCCGTGGACAATCCGAACGGCAGCGTCTGAAACTGATAGTGACAGTTTTGTACAACGAACCTGAGGTACCCCTGGTGTGAGGGGTAAATTGGAACGTGGAGATACGCATCCTTGATGTCCAAGGATACCATAAAGTCCCCCTCTTCCAGGTTCGCTATCACTGCTCTGAGTGACTCCATTTTGAACTTGAACTTCTTTATGTACAGGTTCAAGGACTTCAGATTTAGAATAGGCCTTACCGAGCCATCCGGCTTCGGTACCACAAAAAGAGTGGAATAATACCCCTTCCCTTGTTGCAGAAGAGGTACCTTGACTATCACCTGCTGAGAGTACAGCTTGTGAATGGCTTCCAACACCGTCTCCCTTTCGGAGGGGGACGCTGGTAAAGCAGACTTCAGGAAACGGCGAGGTGGATCTGTCTCTAATTCCAACCTGTATCCCTGAGATATTATCTGCAGGATCCAGGGATCTACTTGCGAGTGAGCCCACTGAGACGACCGCCCACCGTCCCCGAGTCCGCTTGAGAAGCCCCAGCGTCATGCTGAGGCTTTTGTAGAAGCCGGGGAGGGCTTCTGATCCTGGGAAGGAGCTGCGTGTTGCTGTCTCTTCCCTCGACCTTTGCCTCGTGGCAAATATGAATAGCCCTTTGCTCTCTTATTTTTAAAGGAACGAAAGGGCTGCGGTTGAAAAGTCGGTGCCTTTTTCTGTTGGGGAGTGACTTGAGGTAGAAAGGTGGATTTCCCGGCTGTAGCCGTGGCCACCAAATCTGATAGACCGACTCCAAATAACTCCTCCCCCTTATACGGCAAAACTTCCATATGCCGTTTTGAATCCGCATCGCCTGTCCACTGTCGCGTCCATAAAGCTCTTCTGGCCGAAATGGACATAGCACTTACCCGTGATGCCAGTGTGCATATATCCCTCTGTGCATCACGCATATAAAGAAACGCATCCTTTATTTGTTCTAACGACAGTACAATATTGTCCCTGTCCAGGGTATCAATATTTTCAATCAGGGACTCTGACCAAACTACCCCCGCACTGCCCATCCAGGCAGTTGCTACAGCTGGTCGTAGTATAACACCTGCATGTGTGTATATACTTTTTTGGATATTTTCCATCCTCCTATCTGATGGATCTTTAAGTGCGGCCGTCTCAGGAGAGGGTAACGCCACTTGTTTAGATAAGCGTGTTAGCGCCTTGTCCACCCTAGGAGGTGTTTCCCAGCGCTCCCTAACCTCTGGCGGGAAAGGGTATAATGCCAATAATTTCTTTGAAATTATCAGCTTTTTATCAGGGGTAACCCACGCTTCATTACACACGTCATTTAGTTCTTCTGATTCAGGAAAAACTATAGGTAGTTTTTTCATACCCCACATAATACCCTGTTTAGTGGTACCTGTAGTATCAGCTAAATGTAACGCCTCCTTCATTGCCAAAATCATATAACGTGTGGCCCTACTGGAAAATACGGTTGATTCGTCACCGTCACCACTGGAGTCATCGCCTGTGTCTGGGTCTGTGTCGACCGACTGAGGCAAAGGGCGTTTCACAGCCCCTGACGGTGTTTGAGTCGCCTGGACAGGCACTAATTGATTGTCCGGCCGTCTCATGTCGTCAAACGACTGCTTTAGCGTGTTGACACTATCCCGTAGTTCCATAAATAAAGGCATCCATTCTGGTGTCGACCCCCTAGGAGGTGACATCCCCATATTTGGCAATTGCTCCGCCTCCACACCAATATCGTCCTCATACATGTCGACACACACGTACCGACACACAGCAGACACACAGGGAATGCTCCTAATGAAGACAGGACCCACTAGCCCTTTGGGGAGACAGAGGGAGAGTTTGCCAGCACACACCAAAAGCGCTATATATATATATCAGGGATAGCCTTATAATAAGTGCTCCCCTATAGCTGCTTTGTTATATAAAAATATCGCCATAAATTTGCCCCCCCTCTCTGTTTTACCCTGTTTCTGTAGTGCAGTGCAGGGGAGAGACCTGGGAGCCGTCCTGACCAGCGGAGCTGTGAGAGGAAATGGCGCCGTGTGCTGAGGAGATAGGCCCCGCCCCTTTTCCGGCGGGCTCGTCTCCCGCTATTTTGAGAAATCAGGCAGGGGTTAAATATCTCCATATAGCCTCTAGGGCTATATGTGAGGTATTTTTAGCCTTTATAGGTACTCATTTTGCCTCCCAGGGCGCCCCCCTCCCAGCGCCCTGCACCCTCAGTGACTGCCGTGTGAAGTGTGCTGAGAGGAAAATGGCGCACAGCTGCAGTGCTGTGCGCTACCTTTAGAAGACTGCAGGAGTCTTCAGCCGCCGATTCTGGACCTCTTCTGTCTTCAGCATCTGCAAGGGGGCCGGCGGCGCGGCTCCGGTGACCATCCAGGCTGTACCTGTGATCGTCCCTCTGGAGCTTGATGTCCAGTAGCCAAGAAGCCAATCCATCCTGCACGCAGGTGAGTTGACTCCTTCTCCCCTCAGTCCCTCGCTGCAGTGATCCTGTTGCCAGCAGGAATCACTGTAACATAAAAAAACCTAGCTAAACTTTCTCTAAGCAGCTCTTTAGGAGAGCCACCTAGATTGCACCCTTCTCGGCCGGGCACAAAAATCTAACTGGAGTCTGGGGGGGGGTCATAGGGGGAGGAGCCAGTGCACACCACCTGATCGGAAAAGCTTTACTTTTTGTGCCCTGTCTCCTGCGGAGCCGCTATTCCCCATGGTCCTTTCAGGAACCCCAGCATCCACTAGGACGATAGAGAAATGAATTTCTTCTACAGCAAACGTCATTAAAATCATGCTGTGGGCTCAGACTTTTAATGTAGAAAATAATATTAATTACTATATAAAAATGCTTGAGAGCAAATAAGATCATCATAATGACAGATCATGGAGCATCGGCAATAGCCAATTTGTGTAATCTGTTCCTTATCAAGAAAACCTATAGCAGAGACAAATCTAATGTTGATAAGCGCAGCTTCCTCTAGTAGTGAGTGAAATAGCCATTTCTACACACAGATCCGACCCTGCCTGGCTAGAGGACACCATAATGACAGTCACTCATTAACTGGGATAGGGATCAAACCTTAGATCAAGTCTCTGCCGTGGGGAGAAGGTGATACTCCCAAGGTAATACCGGGGAGAGGGACTAGCAGTATTAGTGCTGCATTCACCAGGAAACATTGGAGAGATTCAGCTCACACACTCTAGCCAGCAAAGCTGTGGTTTTACCCTTCTACAGGACTATAATCAAGGAGTAGGGAAATGTGAGCAGATCTAGTGCTGGACAGCACAATGACGTAAACAGGGGACTGGCAGCAGGGTGGGCGAGAGGATGGCTGGGTAGGGTACTAGGACACTCACCGCCGGAACATCCCCTCCATGTCCTTGATCTGCTTTCTGCTGAACTCCTTGAACTCGGTGTACGGGTTGAAGACCCTCATGCTCGGAGGCTCCCGCTCAGCCTCCTCCGGGTCCCCCATCCTCAGCCGCCGGTTCAGCCTGGATGCAAGCTCGTCCGCAGCCATAGTCTCCGTCCCCGGCCGGCACCTGTCGCATCACAGCCAGAGAAGAAGCCAGAGTCGGTTCCCGGCAGCCGTCATGTGACCGTATCGGCGTCGGCATGCAACACGGCAGCCGATTGGCGGAGAGATAACACAGCCGGGATTGATGCACAGAGATGTGGTGGATGGGCGAGGAGGATGCTCGGAATACGCAGTAGCATCACTAATATTACTACACAGCATCACTAATATTACTACACATCATCAAGGTATTAGTACATTGCTAATACATAGTTGCATCATCACTAATATGAATACCGAACAGCATAGTAATGTTATCATCACTAATATTACGACACAGCATAATCACTGATATTACACATCACTATACATTATATCCCTGTGTTTTGGTTTTGGATCTGTATTAACTTTGTGTTTTGGATTTATATATATATATATATATATATATATATATATATATATATTTCTCTAACGTCCTAAGTGGATGCTGGGGACTCCGTCAGGACCATGGGGTTTAGCGGCTCCGCAGGAGACTGGGCACAATAATAAAAGCTTTAGGATCAGGTGGTGTGCACTGGCTCCTCCCCCTATGACCCTCCTCCAAGCCTCAGTTAGATCTTTGTGCCCGGCCGAGAAGGGTGCAATCTAGGTGGCTCTCCTGAGCTGCTTAGAATAAAAGTTTAAGTTAGGTTTTTTATTTTCAGTGAGTCCTGCTGGCAACAGGCTCACTGCTACGAGGGACTTAGGGGAGAGAAGTAAACTCACCTGCGTGCAGGATGGATTTGCTTCTTAGGCTACTGGACACCATTAGCTCCAGAGGGAGTCGGAACACAGGTCTCACCCTGGGGTTCGTCCCGGAGCCGTGCCGCCGACCCCCCTTGCAGATGCCGAAGTTGAAGAGGTCCAGAGGTCCAGAAACAGGCGGCAGAAGACTTTCAGTCTTCATAAGGTAGCGCACAGCACTGCAGCTGTGCGCCATTGTTGTCAGCACACTTCATACCAGCGGTCACTGAGGGTGCAGGGCGCTGGGGGGGGCGCCCTGGGCAGCAATGTATTATACCTTTTTTATGGCTAAAATACATCACATATAGCCCTTGAGGCTATATGGATGTATTTAACCCCTGCCAGATCTCACAAACTCCGGGAGAAGAGCCCGCCGTTTTAGGGGGCGGGGCCTATTCTCCTCAGCACACGGCGCCATTTTCCTGCTCAGCTCTGCTGTGAGGAAGGCTCCCAGGCTCTCCCCTGCACTGCACTACAGAAACAGGGTTAAAACAGAGAGGGGGGGCACTTATTTGGCGATATGATTACATATGTGAAAATGCTATAAGGGAGAACACTTGTATAAGGGGTTGTCCCTGTATAATTATAGCGTTTTTGGTGTGTGCTGGCAAACTCTCCCTCTGTCTCCCCAAAGGGCTAGTGGGGTCCTGTCCTCTATCAGAGCATTCCCTGTGTGTGTGCTGTGTGTCGGTACGTGTGTGTCGACATGTAGGAGGACGATGTTGGTGAGGAGGCGGAGCAAATTGCCTGTATTGGTGATGTCACTCTCTAGGGAGTCGACACCGGAATGGATGGCTTATTTAGGAATTACGTGACGATGCAAGGTCGGTTGACGACATGAGACGGCCGGCAAACAAATTAGTACCTGTCCAGGCGTCTCAGACACCGTCAGGGGCTTGTAAAAACGCCCATTTACCTCAGTTGGTCGACACAGACACGGACACTGACTTCAGTGTCGACGGTGAAGAAACAAACGTATTTTCCTTTAGGGCCACACGTTACATGTTAAGGGCAATGAAGGAGGTGTTACATATTTCTGATACTACAAGTACCACAAATAAGGGTATTATGTAGGGTGGGAATAATCTACTTGTAGTTTTTCCTGAATCAGATAAATTAAAGTGTGTGATGATACGTGGGTTTCCTCCGATAGAAAATTATTGGAGGTATACCTTTTCCCGCCAGAAGTGAGGGCGAGTTGGGAAACACACCTTAGGGTGGATAAGGCGCTCACACGCTTATAAAAACAAGTGGCGTTACCGTCTCCAGATACGGCCGCCCTCAAAGAGCCAGCTGATAGGAAGCTGAAAAATATCCTAAAAAGTATATACACACATACTGGTGTTATACTACGACCAGCAATCGCCTCAGCCTGGATGTGCAGCGCTGGGGGGGCTTGGTCGGATTTCCTGACTGAAAATATTGATACCCTTGACAGGAACAATATTTTATTGACTATAGAGCATTTTAAGGATGCATTTCTATATATGCGAGATGCGCAGAGGGATATTTGCATTCTGGCATCAAGAGTAGATGTGATGTCCATATCTGCCAGACGATGTTTATAGACACGACAGTGGTCAGGTGATGCAGATTTCAGACGGCACATGGAAGTATTGCCGTATAAAGGGGCGGTCCATCGGACCTGGTGGCCATGGCAACAGCTGGAAAATCCACTTTTGTTACCCCAAGTCACATCTCAGCAGAAAAGGACACAGTCTTTTCAGTCTCAGTCCTTTCGTACCCATAAAGGCAGGCGGGCAAAAGGCCAGTCATATCTGCCCAGGGTTAGAGGAAAGGGAAGAAGACTGCAGCAGGCAGCCCATTCCCAGGAACAGAAGTCCTCCACAGCTTCTGCCAAGTCCGCAGCATGACGCTGGGGCCATACAAGCGGACTCAGGTGCGGTGGGGGGTCATCTCAAGAGTTTCAGCACGCAGTGGGCTCACTCGCAAGTGGACTCCTGGATCCTACACGTAGTATCCCAGGTGTACATTGGAAATTCGAGACGTCTTCCCCTCACAAGTTCCTGAAGTCTGCTTTACCAACGTCTCCCTCCGACAGGGAGGCAGTATTGGAAAAAAATTCACAGGCTGTATTCCCAGCAGGTGATAATCAAAGTACCCCTCCTACAACAAGGGAAGGGGTATTATTCCACACTATATTGTGGTACTGAAGCCAAACGGCTCGGTGAGATCTAAAAGATTTGAACAATTACATACAAGGGTTCAAATCAAGATGGAGTCACTCAGAGCAGTGATAGCGAACCAGGACGATATGGTGTCACTGGATATCAGGGACGCTTACCTACATGTCCAAATTTTGCCCTTCTCACCAAGGGTATCTCAGGTTCGTGGTACAGAACTGTCACTATCAGTTCAGACGCTGCCGTTTGGATTGTCCACGGCACCCCGGGTCTTTACCATGGTAATGGCCGAAATGATGATTCTTCCTAAAAGAAATATGGACGCTTTCCTGATAAGGGCAAGGTCCAGAGAACAGTTGGCGGTCGGAGTAGCACTATCTCAAGTAGTTCTACGACAGCACGAGTGGATTCTAAATATTCCAAAATCGCAGCTTTTTCCGACGACACGTCTAATGTTCCTAGGAATGATTCTGGACAGAAAAGGATGTTTTCTCCCGGAGAAGAAGACCAGGGAGTTATCCGAGCTAGTCAGGAACCTCCTAAAACCAGGAAAAGTATCAGTGCATCATTGCACAAGGGTCCTGTGAAAAATGGTGGTTTCTTACAAAGCGATCCCATTCGGTAGATTTCACGCAAGAACCTTTCAGTGGAATCTGCTGGGAAAATGGTCCGGATCGCATCTTCAGATGCATCAGCGGATAACCCTGTCTCCAAGGACAAGGGTGTTTTCTTCTGCGGTGGCTGCAGAGTGCTCATCTATGAAAGGGCCGCAGATTCGACATTCAGGACTGGGTCCTGGTGACCACGGATGCCAGCCTGAGTGGCTGGGGAGCAGTCACACAAGGAAAAAATTTCCAGGGAGTGTGATCAAGTCTGGAGACTTCTCTCCACATAAATATACTGGAGCTAAGGGCAATTTACAAGGCTCTAAGCTTAGCAAGACCTCTGCTTCAAGGTCAGCCGGTATTGATCCAGTGGGACAACATCACGGCAGTCGCCCACGTAAACAGACAGGGCGGCACATGAAGCAGGAGGGAAATGGCAGAAACTGCAAGGATTCTTCGCTGGGCGAAAAATCATGTGATAACACTCTCAGCAGTGTTAATTCCGGGAGTGGAAAACTGGGAAGCAAACTTCCTCAGCAGGCATAACCTCCACCCGGGAGAGTGGGGACTTCAGCGGGAAGTCTTCCACATGATTGTAAACCGTTGGGAAAAACCAAAAGGTGGACATGATGGCGTCCCGCCTGAACAAAAAACTAGACAAATATTGCGCCAGGTCAAGGGACCCTCAGGCAATAGCGGTGGACGCTCTGGTAACACTGTGGGTGTACCAGTCAGGGTATGTGTTCCCTCCTATGCATCTCATACCAAAAGTACTGAGAATCATAAGAAGGAGATGAGTAAGAACGATACTCGTGGTTCCGGATGGGTCAAGAAGGACTTGGTACCCGGAACTTCAAGAGATGCTCACGGAAGAACCGTGGCCTCTACCTTTAAGAAAGGACCTGCTCCAGCAGGGGCCTTGTCTGTTCCAAGACTTACCGCGGCTGCGTTTGACGGCATGGCAGTTGAACGCCGGATCCTGAAAGGGCATTCCAGATGAAGTCATCCCTACCCTGGTCGAAGCCAGGAAGGATGTAACCGCAAAACATTTTCACCGCATTTGGCGAAAATATGTTGCGTGGTGTGAGGCCAAGAAGGTCCCTACAGAGGAATTCCAACTGGGTCGTTTCCTACATTTCCTGAAAACAGGACTGTCTATGGGCCTAAAATTAGGGTCCATTAAGGTTCAAATTTCGACCCTGTCAAATTTCTTCCAGAAAGAACTGGCTTCAGTGCCTGAAGTTCAGACGTTTGTAAAAGGGGTACTGCATATACAGCCTCCTTTTGTGCCCCCAGTGGCACCTTGGGATCTCAATGTTGTTTTGAGTTTCCTAAAGTCACATTGGTTTGATCCACTCACCACTGTGGAATTAAAATATTTCACATGGAAGGTGAAGATTCTATTAGCCCTGGCTTCAGCCAGGCGTGTGTCAGAATGGGCGGCTTTATCATATAAAAGCCCTTACTTAATTTTTCATTCTGACAGGGCAGAATTGAGGACTCGTCCTCAATTTCTCCTTAAGGTGTTTTCTGTTTTTCACATGAACCAACCTATTGTGGTACCTGCGGCTACTAGGGACTTGGAGGACTCCAAGTTACTTGACGTTGTCAGGGCCCTGAAAATATATGTTTCCAGGACGACTGGAGTCAGAAAATCTGACTCGCTGTTTAGCCTGTATGCACCCAACAAGATGGGTGTTCCTGCTTCTAAGCAGACGATTGCTCGCTGGATTTGTAGTACAATTCAGCTTGCACATTCTGTGGCAGGCTTGCCACAGCCAAAATCAGTAAAAGCCCATTCCACAAGGAAGTGGGCTCATCTTGGGCGGCTGCCCGAGGGGTCTCGGCTTTACAACTTTGCCGAGCTGCTACTTGGTCAGGGGCACACCCTGACTGAGGAGGACCTGGAGTTCTCTCATTCGGTGCTGCAGAGTCATCCGCACTCTCCCGCCCGTTTGGGAGCTTTGGTATAATCCCCATGGTCCTGACGGAGTCCCCAGCATCCACTTAGGACGTTAGAGAAAATAAGAATTTACTTACCGATAATTCTATTTCTCGTAGTCCGTAGTGGATGCTGGGCGCCCATCCCAAGTGCGGATTGTCTGCAATACTTGTACATAGTTATTGTTACAAAAATCGGGTTATTCTTGTTGTGAGCCATCTTTTCAGAGGCTCCTTCGTTGTTATCATACTGTTAACTGGGTTCAGATCACAGGTTGTACGGTGTGATTGGTGTGAGTCTTACCCGGGATTCAATATCCTTCCTTATTATGCACGCTCGTCCGGGCACAGTATCCTAACTGAGGCTTGGAGGAGGGTCATAGGGGGAGGAGCCAGTGCACACCACCTGATCCTAAAGCTTTTATTATTGTGCCCTGTCTCCTGCGGAGCCGCTAAACCCCATGGTCCTGACGGAGTCCCCAGCATCCACTACGGACTACGAGAAATAGAATTATCGGTAAGTAAATTCTTATTATATATATATATATATATATATATATTTAAATTTATCAAAACTGCTAAAATCACATACTGTCATTTGGCTCTTTTGTTCCACGAATAAGTTTGAATAATGACTCTTGAACTTTCTGTTATCATAAAGCTTAACGTTGATTCTAGTCAAATAAAAAGTAATTGTTGCACACAAAAAAAAAAAAAAAAATGACGATGTACGACTGACCGAGACTCAGAAAATCTATCCAAGGTAACTTAACGTTAATGTGCTACAGGGGTGCATCTGAAGAGGCTCCGTCTGGGCCCCCTCCTCTTTAGACAACAGCGCTGTAGCTCTGGGCACTAGGGTCACTAGAGGACCCTAGCGCTGCCACAGAGTCTAGTTTCCCAGTGATTTCCTTACTGTGCATTCACGAGAAGACTAGGGCAAAGGGCCACTACGCAGGCCACTTCCCCTTTGTTGGGGCGCATGTCATAGGCAAATTCTTTATTCTTGCAAATTATAATTCTTTATTTATACAAAGCCCCCCACACACACTGTAGCTCCTCCCACATTACCCACACCCCTGTCCACCCCTGGAAGTTCCTGAACCAATTTTTCTACAAAAATAGCACTGGCCACAATTGTGTCACCATGCCCCAAAAACTACACCTAGTTCTCGCCACGCCAAGTCCACGAAGTGCCAGCCTGGCTGGATGCTCCCAAAGGAGGTAACCCAAAGGTCGGCAAATGTGATCTTACTACACAACACTATCACCATCATTATTACTACTCATCACTAAAATTAGTAAGGGTGCACAAAAAGCTATTTTATTATAAAAAAAAGAAACTTTGTACATTGTTTAAGTGATATTTCAACACCAATACTGTATGGAAATTAAATAAAGTAAGATAAAATAGCAGATAGTTCCAAATATTGAATTAGTGAAAGAGTTTAACAAAGTAAAAAAATCTAAAAGAAAAGTGTGGAACTTCATTTATATTAAACTAGCAACCCACCTGACTTTGCACAGGAAGGGACTTGTGTCACTCAAATAGTCACTGCTCGGCTCCCTTTTGTCATAGATTACTGTATCATAAACCTAAACCTTCCTTTGACAAATGCTCTATAGAACTGTGAAACCCACATAAAATACCATCCAGTGGTTCACGGGATTAGCCCAAACAAACAGACAGACACCTATCATGTACTTTATTTTATACTGTGTAGAGATACAGGCAGGGGTGTATCTTGAACTTTGTGGGCCCCATAGCAAGATTGAAGGGGCCCGCAGTGCTTTAAATTTAGTAGCACATTTGCTGAAAACACACAGCTCCTTAAACTCTGTAAATACTATATAATCCCTTAAATCATTATTCAAAGGAAAATTGTTCTTACCTGTCATCTTTATGTTCAATTACAGTATATGGCTCTGAACATGGACTTGTCTCCTTTTGTCTATGCTACTTCTGAACATTGGGGAGGGGGCAAAGACACAGTATGGATGGTTGGTGACCGAGGCAGAGTTTCAGATCGTGAGAGGGGGTCAGAGGAATACATGGGAAAAGGGGGTCAGAGAAGCATATGGAGAGGGTGGAGAGAGGAGCAAATGGGGAGGAAAATGGCAGAGGTAAAGTACACATGTGAAGGTGGGGGGGCAGAGGCATGCTTGGGGGGAGGCCGGAGGCATGTTTTTTGGAGGTCAGAGGGACATATGCGGAAGGGAGATCATAGGCATACTTTGGGAGGTAGGAGGCAGCGGAGATTAATTTACCAGGTGGTCACCTGTGTATTTACTGGACCTAGGACTTCTAACAGCATCCAGAGCTTCTGGTAATTAAAGCAAGGTATTAACATGCATTAAGTGGAGAATTGATTCAAGGGAGGAGAGTGTTATACTCCTATTATATAAATCACTAGTGAGGCCACATCTCGAATACTGTGCACAATTATGGGCACCATACTACAAAAATTATATCCTGGGACTAGAAAATGTCCAGAGACTGGCGACTAAATTGATAAAGGGGATGGAGACTCTAGAATACAAGGAAAGGCTTGCTAGGCTGGGCATGTTTACACTAGGAAAAAAAAGAGATTAAGAGGGGATATGATTAACATTTACAAATATATAAGGGGTCAATACACAGAGCTAGTGGGTGGTCTGTTTTTGGTAAGATCATCAAAAAGGACACGCGGACACCCACTTAGGTTAGAGGAGAGGAGATTTTGCACACAGAGACGGAAAGGTTTCTTCACAGTACAGACAATACGTATTTGGAATTCCCTGCCTGAGAGAGTAGTAATGGTGGACTCGGTCATTACTTTTAAGAATGGGCTTGATAAATTCCTAATGGATAAGGATATACAGGGTTATGGTGGGTAAATCATGTACTATAGTAATAAAAAAATTGAATATTTTAGTTGACGGCTAAACATTCACTGCACTTAAAATTAGTCTTAATAATATTTAATTGTAGGAGACCACTAACAGGTTGAACTCAATGGACAAATTGTCTTTTTTCAACCTCAGAAACTATGTTACTATGTAGTGCCCCTTATACACAATGCTCACATTAGCACCCCTTATGCACATAATGCCTACAGTAGCAGTGCCACTTATACACATAATGCCCACAGTAGTAGTGCCTCTTACCCATAATGCCCACAGTAGTGCCACTGATACACATAACACCCACTTAATTGCGACTTATACACATAATGCCAACAGAAGTACTGCTTATACACATAATGGCCACAGTAGTAGTGCTCTTATACAAATAATGCCCACAGTATTACCCCTTATGCACACTCCAGTAGCTCACTGCCATGTCCCTCCAGCAGCTTCCCCCGCCTCTCTGTGTCCCACCAGCCCCATCTCACCAGAGGGGCAGATTTATTAAGCCTGGTGAAGTGATAAAGTGGAAGGTGATAACGCACCAGCCAGTCAGCTCCTGTCATTTTTGAAACCCAGCCTATAACATGGAAGTTAGGAGCTGATTGACTGGTGCATTATCACCTTCCACTTTATCACTTCACCAGGCTTAATAAATCTGCCCCGTTGTCTTTAGCATGCACAGAGACTACTCTTCTTCACGGCTCTTCTTCAGTTCAGCGGTGTTGACATCATGACATCACATACACCATGCTGGAAAACACCAGGACCTGAGGAGAGGAAGAATGCCGTCTGACACACAGCCTGTGTGAGTACCAGGAGGGGTAGGCCACAGGCGGAGGAGGAGCATGGAGACGCCAGGACCTGAGGAAAGGGGTTGTGGCTGTAGCTCATCAATGACACTAGTGCCACCCTCATCATCTATTGACATCAGGCTTTTCTGTTGGAATTACTGTGCGGAGGTGGATCTAGTTCTACCTATCATTACAGGTGATGGAAATCAGTTCTGCCCGGTTCCCCCCCACTTTAACCCCTGCATACAAAGTAACTACAATGGTTTGATATACCATGAAAATAACAATTATTACAATATCAAGTTGAGTAAAAAATTTAATTTTTAAACAATAAGGGTTGGATGTACAAAGTACTAAAATGCAAACTGCCATTTTCATTGGTTTGCAACGATCCCCATATGTATCAAGCTCCTGAAAGCAAAACTTTCTGCCACTTGTGCCCAATAGGTATTGCAGTCTATAGATGGTGTTGCTTACAGAACCCCTAGGACCGGTACAATGCGGCAAGCAGGGGAATGCATTGCAGGAAGGCTCCTTCCCCAAGATTGCTGATTACAATTGCAGTGCAAAAGGGTTGTGGCTAATTTCTACAAGACAAGAGGACCTCTGACATCACAACCACCACATGACCTACGACAAGAGGCGGAGAAGCAAGGTCGCCACCGACATTGCTCCTCACCGTGATATCAGAGGTCCTTTAGCCAACTTGGATCTAGCATCTACCATGCAAATGTGCAGTAGGGCTACATGACACCTAGCCGGTGCATAGGTGTAGTCATTACTCACTGATACATTTTAAAAGATCAAAAGGTGGAGCTAATTATTTCACTTGTGATTTTGTGAGGAGACCTGGAACACATGAACTGTTTTGGGTCTTGAGGACAGAGTTTGAGAACTTGTTGTATAAGGTAAGAAGGGGGGGGGGCACAGTCTAACACTCTATATGTATATATGTACATAAGTGTGTGATAGTATGTACATGTGTGTAAACGTGTGGCTGTATGTATGTGTATATGTTTATGAAGGAAGCAGTTAAAATACCGCCAGTCAGGATCCCACCAGTTGCAATGCCAAAGTCGGAATCCCAACAGGCGGTGCAATGCCGCCGCTGGAATCCTGGCGACACAGGCTATTGTCCCTCTGTGGTTGTCCACGACACCGATGCAGGGAGAATATAACCTGTGGCGAGCGCAGCGAGCACCCATGCAAGGGGCTTTCTAGCGCTCGCCCCATTGCATGGTATCCCGCTGTCGGGATCATGATAGCCGGCATACCATCCTCCGGGGAATCGTATGTACTCCGTTTATGACTGTGTATGACAAAATGTATATATGTGTATAAGTGTGTGTGATAGTATATATATATGTGTATAAGTGTGTGACTGTATATATGGGGTGTACTACGGTATGCAGGGCGAGCGCAGAAGAGCCCCCTGCGGGCTTACTGCGCTTGCCATGCTGCGGGCACGCCACCCTATTTATTCTTGTGGACACTCTAAGAGGGAAAATAGTTGTCGGTATGCTGGCTGTCGGTATGCTGAGCGTCAGGTTCCCGACAGCTGGCATATCAAGTGCCACCTGTATATATGTGTATATTTTTAGGACTATATGTGACCATATGTATATACTGCACGTGGAAGTGTGTAGCAGCTTGTATGTGATAGACTGTACATATTGTATATATATATGACTGTGTGACAGTATATAAAAAAATGTATGTACAGTATGTGTAAAAGTGTGACTATGTATGTGTGCAACTGTACGTGTGACTATATATGTATGTATATATGTGTGTGACTATGTATGTGTATATTTGAGTGACTATGGCCCTCATTCCGAGTTGATCGGTCGCAAGGCGAATTTAGCAGAGTTACACACGCTAAGCCGCCGCCTACTGGGAGTGAATCTTAGCTTCTTAAAATTGCGACCGATGTATTCGCAATATTGCGATTACTAACTACTTAGCAGTTTCAGAGTAGCTTCAGACTTACTCTGCCTGTGCGATCAGTTCAGTGCTTGTCGTTCCTGTTTGACGTCACAAACACACCCAGCGTTCGCCCAGGCACTCCCACCGTTTCTCCGGCAACTCCTGCGTTTTTTCCGGAAACGGTAGCGTTTTCAGCCACACGCCCCTGAAACGCCGTGTTTCCGCCCAGTAACACCCATTTCCTGTCAATCACATTACGATCGCCGGAGCGATGAAAAAGCCGTGAGTAAAATTACTTTCTACATAGCAAAGTTACTTGGCGCAGTCGCAGTGCGAACATTGCGCATGCGTACTAAGCGGATTTTCATTGCGATGCGATGAAAAATACAGAGCGAACAACTCGGAATGAGGGCCTATGTGTGTAATGCACTTGCAGGTAGCACGCAAGAAAGAGCAGCATGGCAGAGTATCTCCCATCGCGTGAGGAGGGCCGTCCTGCGAAACAGCCCAGATAGTTGAGCTTCAAGCAGGTGTCCCCTTGGAGCACTTTCCTCCTCCTGGACAGCGGGCTATAAGCTAGATCACTGCAGCCAGATACCAGGGATTGGGAGAGCAGGTAGGAGATCAGGGGGAACGGAGAGAGGACTCTGGGGGAGAGCACCCCATAGAGGAGTAGCAGCAGCACACAGCTCCGATTCCCAGGACCCCGTGGGGTTTGGGGGGCAGGTGTAACACACAGTCTCAGCCACAGTGTCAAGCTGACCGCACATCTCCTCAGACCCTGCTGCCATTCTTCCTTTGTGACCTCTTCTGTCTGCAATTTGTTCTCTAGTTAGCGCTTTGCGCCAAGTTGTCCCTCTTCTTTGTCTCCTATTATTCCTGTTCTCTGTCATCTGCCACTTTCTCTCCGTGCTTACACAACCTCTCTGAACTACATTCTCCCTCCACTGTACTCTGCACTCCTGTGAACTGTGCTGTCTACATTTTCAGATAATAATACCCTACAGCTTCCCTCTCTCCCCAGAAACCCAATATTCTTCCCTGTCCTGTGAACTCAGAGGAATATTAGAGAAAAGAAGACTCTTTGGGACACGCTTGTTGACAGGTAAGATATATTTAGTATATAGAGTTGTGTGCACAGTTGGTGGTATGGGTTGGGTTTGTGTGACCGGTGGGCGGGAGACCACCGGTCACCATACCGACGTCGGGATCCCTGCTGCACTCGCCACAGGTTCTATTCCCACTCTATGGGTGTCGTGGACACCCATGAGTGTGAATAGTCCCTGTTGGCTGGGCATGCCGATCATCAGGCTGTTCACCGTTCGGGAGCCCGGCGTTGGCCTAGTGCCGCCGGTAACATAACCACTTCCCGGTGTTTTATGGATACCTAGTAAATTCTTAAGTTTTAAAACAAACTTTTAATGATTAGTCTTTAAAAATTTTGAAGACATATAACATATAATAAGACAAGACAAATGGAGTACAACAAATAACAAAAAATTCCCATGAAGGACATATATAATGGTAGGAAGTCAGAAATAATTTGAACAGAGACTTCTGATAATTACTCCAATCAAATACGTTATGCTGGGATTGCATGTCTCAGCAGACCAGACCACAGCAGAGTAATTACAGTTCATGGTGTTAGGGTCTCCTGCTCTGTGCTGCCACGTCGTCATGGCAACCGGGAGACAAGTGCTAGCGGAGTAACCTGAGCGTAGCTGATACTCCGGTTCGGGTCTTTTGCTGTGCAGTGGTTACAGGCTCTGTGCACGGCAGGGGATCCGGTGCTGGTTTTTGTGCTCACAGTCTGTGAGGTCTGAGTGGGGCGTGGACAGCACCTGCTATATAAACCCTCTTCTCAGGTTAGGCAGATGCTGCTGAATCTTTGTTGGTTAGTCAGTTCCTGAAAGCTAGCTAGTACTGTGTAAACTTTGTATTTGTTTGTTGCTTACTGCAAATAGGCCTTGGGATTTGGTATTACACTCTGCCAATCCAGACCTAGCAGTAAGACTGGAGTCAGTCGTTTAACCTGCTGGGGTTCTTTTGCTACTCTGTGAACCTAGCAAGTTTGCGGCTGTATTCTCAGACTTGCCTGCCAAAATCCTTTCTCACTGTGCAAGGTGTTCAGGTGTCAGTTTAGTGGCAGTAAGCTGAACCAGTGCACTGCAAGTGAGGACTAGGATTGTGGAGACTCTCCTTGTGTCTATTATTCCATCTCTGACCAAGGAGTTTACTGCCACACCCGTTTGTAACCCTTTAGGGTTTTGCTGTTGCCCTTAGCAACAGCATTTCGGGTTCTCTACGTATTAAATCACTACATCTCGCTTCTTTCCATCTGAGCATTCCTAATACTAGGGAGACACCCAGTTTCTTAGCCTTTGGGCTTCTCTGTTCACTTTGTGTTTATTTTGTTACCCTATCACCTTCTGTGTATGTAATGTCATATTCCCCAGTCTGTCTGTGAGTTCATTTGTTTTGCATCCCTCACCGTTCAGACACCAGTACATTCCTGCTGGCACTGGTGTGCATAACATATTCAGCAGCCCAATACTCCTGTTGAAATTTTGTGGGAATATGGAGCATACCCCTCAAAATACTTTGCAACAGGTGGTCGATCAGGTGCAGGTCCTGACTCGACAATTTAATGATTTGTCCATTAAAATGCACACCTCACAGGCCGCTGGCGGAGCTCCCGCAGCAGCAGTACCTTCAGGGGTTAAGGAGCCGAAAGTAAATCTCCCGGATCGTTTTTCTGGAGATCGCTCGCAGTTCTTTTGTTTCAAGGAGAGCTGCAAGCTATATTTCCAGCTTAGGCCTCAGTCTTCTGGGTCGGAGATTCAGCGGGTGGGCATAGTGATTTCCTTGCTACAAGGAGACCCACAGGTCTGGGCATATGGGTTGCAGCCTGACTGTCCGTCGCTTAAAAGTGTTGATGCTTTTTTAACGGCACTGGGCATGTTGTATGATGACCCTGACAAGACGGCCTCAGCCGAGGCTCAGATTTCGATCCTTAAGCAAGGGCGAAGGCCAGTTGAGGTTTATTGTACGGAGTTTCAGAGGTTGGCCCATGATACCCAGTGGAATGACCCAGCCCTGAGACACCAGTACCGAAGAGGTCTTTCTAACCAGTTAAAAGACCAACTGGTACAATATCCCTTGCCTGATAGCTTGGATCAGCTCATGCAGTTATCCATTCGGGTGGATAGACGGCTGAGAGAGCGCAGGCTTGAAAGGGAGACCGAGGTTTCCTTCTTTCCCAAGGGAACCTCAGACTCTGAGGAATTTTCCGAGGAGCCTATGCAGATTGGGGCTACCCGCCTCTCCTCGCGTGAGAAGACGCGGAGGAGACAGCAGGGGTTATGTTTGTACTGTGGGAATAAAGGTCATGTGGTAGTATCATGCCCAGAAAAGCCGGAAAACTTCAGGGCCTGAGGGTGATGGGAAATATCCTGTCAGGCCAGAAGTCAGAATTTCCCAAGAAGACTTTTATCATTCCGGTGACCTTGAAGATCCTCGGTCAAACTGTCAAGACTGAGGCCTTTGTGGACAGTGGGGCCGACGGGGTTTTTATGGACCGCCAATTCGCCCTGAAACACTCTGTTCCCTTAGTACCCTTGGCATCGGAAATTGAGATTTGTGGGTTAAACGGGGAACCATTATCCCAGGGTAAAATTACCTCTTGCACTAGCCAGATTTCTTTGTTTATTGAAGCCACACACTCTGAAAAATTGTCCTTTTATGTGACTGTCTGTACTTTTGCCCCATTGGTGTTGGGGTTACCCTGGTTAAGGGCCCACAATCCTCAATTTGACTGGGTCTCTGGGGAGATTCTTAGTTGGGGTACTGATTGTTTCAGGAGTTGCTTGAGCCTTCCAGTCAGGCTTTCGCAGCTAAGTTTGCCAGGATTGCCAGGATGTTATGCAGATTTTGCGGACGTGTTCTCCAAAAGAGTTGCAGAGGTACTACCTCCCCATCGCCCCTATGACTGTGCCATTGATTTGTTGCCGAATGCTAAGTTTCCCAAGAGCAGGTTGTACTCCCTGTCACGTCCTGAGACTCAGGCTATGGCAGAGTACATTCAGGAGAACTTGGCTAAGGGATTTATCAGACCTTCACAGTCTCCAGTTGGGTCGGGGTTCTTCTTCGTGGGTAAAAAGGACGGTTCGTTGCGACCCTGCATCGACTTCAGAGAATTGAACCGTATCACGATTAAAAACTCATACCCACTACCTCTCATTTCGGTCTTGTTTGACCAGCTTCGTACTGCCACCATTTTTTCTAAGATTGACCTACGCGGTGCGTACAATCTAATCCGAATAAGAGAGGGGGATGAATGGAAGACTGCCTTTAATACCCACTCAGGGCATTATGAATATTTGGTGATGCCTTTTGGGCTCTGTAATGCCCCGGCAGTCTTCCAGGACTTCATGAACGATGTGCTCAGGGAATATTTGGATAGATTCTTAGTTGTATACTTAGATGACATCCTAATCTTCTCCCATTCCCTGGAGGAACATCGGAAGCATGTACGCTTAGTCCTCCAGAAACTCAGAGACCACCGGCTTGGGGCGAAGCTGGAGAAGTGCGAATTTGAAGTTCAGCAAATCGCATTTCTAGGATATATTATCTCCCCAGAAGGTTTCCAAATGGAGGGTTCCAAGGTACAGGCAGTCCTGGATTGGGTGCAGCCCACTAGTTTGAAGGCGCTTCAGCGTTTTCTGGGCTTTGCAAATTTTTATAGACGATTTATCGCTGGATTTTCGTCTATAGTGGCGCCCTTGGTGGCACTCACTAAGAAAGGGGCGGATGTTGCTCACTGGTCTTGTGAGGCCAAAGCGGCTTTTGCCCGTCTCAAAAGGGCATTTGTCTCGGCCAAGGTGCTGCGACACCCAGATCCAGAGCGTCCTTTTGTGGTGGAGGTGGATGCCTCTGAGATGGGTATTGGGGCAGTGCTCTCTCAGATGGGGGTGTCTGATAATCGCCTTCATCCCTGTGCTTACTTTTCCCGTAAATTTTCGCCTGCCGAGATGAATTATGACGTGGGTAACCGGGAATTGTTGGCTATTAAGGATGCACTCGAGGAGTGGAGACACTGGCTTGAGGGGGCTAAGTTTGTGGTCTCAATTCTCACCGACCATAAGAATTTGGCATATTTAGAGTCAGCAAAGCGCCTCAATGCCAGGCAGGCACGATGGGCTTTGTTTTTTGCTCGCTTTAATTTTTTGATAACATATCGCCCTGGGTCAAAAAACATCAAGGCTGATGCGCTCTCGCGGAGTTTTGCTCCAATCCAGGAGACCACCGAGGAGCCATTGCCCATTGTGTACCCATCATGTATTAAAGTGGGCATTACCCAGGACCTCTTGTCATTAGTCCTTAGAGCACAGGAGCAGGCTCCTCCAAACCGTCCGGTAGGTCTTTTGTTTGTGCCTCCTAGGTTAAGACAGCGAGTGTTCCTGGAATTCCATGCCAAGAAGTCGGCAGGTCACCCGGGTATTGCCAGAACTCGGGAGTTGCTATCTAGGGCGGTGTGGTGGCCCTCGGTGGCTAGGGATGTGGATCAGTGGGTTCGGGCATGTGACATCTGTGCCCGAAATAAAACTCCTAGAGGGGTTCCTGTTGGCCCATTACATCCACTCTCTATTCCATCTAAGCCATGGACCCACATTTCAATGGATTTTGTGGTGGACTTGCCCAAATCCTCGGGGATGACAGCCATCTGGGTTGTCGTTGACAGGTTTTCGAAGATGGCGCACTTCGTTCCATTGGTTGGGCTGCCATCGGCCAGACGCCTGTCTGAATTATTTATGCTGCATGTTGTGCGCCTCCACGGGTTGCCACTTGATGTGTTCTCTGACCGCGGATCCCAGTTTGTGGCCAAATTCTGGAGGGCATTTTGTTCCGATCTCCAGATTTCTGTCAGGCTACCATCCGCAGTCTAATGGGCAGACTTAAAGGGTGAACCAGTCCTTGGAGCAGTTCCTCAGGTGTTATGTCTCCAAGTGTCAGACTGACTGGGTTGCTCATCTGTCCATGGCGAAGTTTGCCTATAACAACGCGGCTCACTCTGCTACAGGGATCTCTCCCTTCCTTTGTGTGTATGGGCATCATCCTAAGGCCAATTCTTTTGACCCCCTGGACTCCACGCCTGGTGGTTCCTCTGTGGTTTCGGTCCTTAGAGGTATTTGGAGGAAAGTGAAGAAAGCCCTCTTGTCTGTGTCATTAGTGACCAAAAGGGTTTTTGATAAGCGGAAAAGACCCTGCAGCTTCAAATAAGGAGACTTCGTCTGGTTGTCTACCAAGAATTTGAAGTTGAGACAGCCATCTCATAAGTTAGGCCCCCGGTTCATCGGTCCTTATAAGATCACTAGGGTTATCAATCCGGTGGCATTTCAGTTAGATCTACCCCGTTCTTTGGGTATCAATAAAACATTTCATTGTTCCCTTTTAAAACGGGCGATTAGTAATCCTTCTTCCAGTGGAAGACCTTCCCCTCTTCTGATACGTGGCCAGAGGGAGTTTGTTGTTGAAAGGACTCTTGACTCCAAGATGGTTCGGGGTCGGCTGTCATTTTTGGTGCACTGGAAGGGGTATGGCCCGGAGGAGCGGTCGTGGGTGCGCAGTTGTGATCTTCATGCCCCCAGACTGTTACGCTCTTTCTTCTCGCAGTTCCCCGATAAACCCGGTGGTAGGGGTTCTTTGACCCCTCGTCAGAGGGGGGGTACTGTTAGGGTCTCCTGCTCTGTGCTGCCACGTCATCATGGCAACCGGGAGACAAGTGCTAGCAGAGTAACCTGAGCGTAGCTGATACTCCGGTTCAGGTCTTTTGCTGTGCAGTGGTTACAGGCTCTGTGCACGGCAGGGGATCCGGTGCTGGTTTTTGTGCTCAGAGTCTGTGAGGTCTGAGTGGGGCGTGGACAGCACCTGCTATATAAACCCTCTTCTCAGGTTAGGCTGATGCTGCTGAATCTTTGTTGGTTAGTCAGTTCCTGAAAGCTAGCTAGTACTGTGTAAACTTTGTATTTGTTTGTTGCTTACTGCAAATAGGCCTTGGGATTTGGTATTACACTCTGCCAATCCAGACCTAGCAGTAAGACTGGAGTCAGTCGTTTAACCTGCTGGGGTTCTTTTGCTACTCTGTGAACCTAGCAAGTTTGCGGCTGTATTCTCAGACTTGCCTGGCAAAATCCTTTCTCACTGTGCAAGGTGTTCAGGTATCAGTTTAGTGGCAGTAAGCTGAACCAGTGCACTGCAAGTGAGGACTAGGATTGTGGAGACTCTCCTTGTGTCTAGTATTCCATCTCTGACCAAGGAGTTTACTGCCACACCCGTTAGTAACCCTTTAGGGTTTTGCTGTTGCCCTTAGCAACAGCATTTCGGGTTCTCTACGTATTAAATCACTACATCTCGCTTCTTTCCATCTGAGCATTCCTAATACTAGGGAGACACCCAGTTTCTTAGCCTTTGGGCTTCTCTGTTCACTTTGTGTTTATTTTGTTACCCTATCACCTTCTGTGTATGTAATGTCATATTCCCCAGTCTGTCTGTGAGTTCATTTGTTTTGCATCCCTCACCGTTCAGACACCAGTACATTCCTGCTGGCACTGGTGTGCATAACACATGGTTATGGCTGGGTATATATGAAAATCACCATAAGTGAGTTTGGGATGTAGTCAATATCCCAGTGGTCGGGAACCCAGCGTTCATAATGCCATTGCTATTCCCACTCGTGCATGTCCATGACACCCTTAGAGTGGGAATAGAAGCTGTGGTGAGCACAACGAGCCACCGAGCACACTAGGGGCTTTCTAGCGCTTGCCCTGCAGCCGGCATTCTGGTGGCAAGGATCCCGGTGTCTGTATTCTGATTTCTGGGATCCCGACTGCCGGGATTCCATCCCCAACCCGTGAGCAGGGCCGTTTCTAGCCAATTTGGCTCCCGGTGCGAGATTTAAAAATGCGCGCCCCCCCCCCCCATAGATATAAAGAGGAAAAGCGCTCCCGACAAGGGTGTGTGGCCTCATTAAAATGGGCGTGGCTTTGTTAAGGTGGGCAAAAAAAGGAATAAAAATCATAAACCGATGTGGCTTAACTAAAAGATTAAGGAACTTATGGACAAGAAAAGGCGAGCATTTAAAAAATACAAATCTGACGGGGAAGCAGAGTCATTTCAGCACTATAAGGAATGTAACAAAATTTGCAAAAAGGAAATAAGAGCGGCTAAAGTAGAAACTGAAAAACTAGTAGCAAAGGAAAGCAAAGCGAATCCCAAAAAATTCTTTAACTACATTAATAGCAAGAGATTAAAGAAGGAGAGTATAGGCCCTTTAAAAGACAAGTTGGGAGTCTTAAGCAAAAATGATAATGACATAGCGGACACACTAAATGAGTTTTTTTCAACAGTATTCACTCGTGAGGACCCAATTCAGGGACTAACGCACAATCTCAATAATGAGAATATCACACTGATAGGTACTTATTTAAGCGAGGAAGTAGTCTGTGACCGATTAAAACATTTAAAGATTAATAAATCACCAGGGCCCGATGGTATTCATCCAAGGGTTCTAATGGAGCTTCACTCTGAACTGGCAAAACCGCTATCTTTGATCTTTAAGGATTCAGTTATATCAGGTATGGTTCCCAAAGACTGGCGTATAGCGGAAGTAGTGCCTATATTCAAAAACGGAAGTAAAGCTGAACCAGGTAATTATAGACCAGTTAGTCTTACATCTATAGTGGGGAAAGTATTGGAAGGTATTCTAAGAGATAGTATTCAGAAGTTCCTTGAAACCAATAAGGTCATTAAAAGGAATCAACATGGGTTTATGAAGGACAGATCCTGTCAAACCAACTTACTTGGCTTTTATGAAACAGTAAGCGCAAACCTAGATGAGGGTAAAGACGTGGATATAATCTTTTTAGACTTTGCCAAAGCGTTCGATACTGTACCACACATGAGACTTATCTACAAGCTACAAGAATCAGGGCTAGGAAGCACAATATGCACTTGGGTCAAAAACTGGTTAGATAATAGGAAGCAGCGCATTGTGGTTAATGGATCTTTTTCAACTTGGACTGAAGTGCTAAGTGGTGTGCCGCAAGGCTCAGTATTAGGACCGCTATTGTTCAATATTTTCATTAACGACCTAACAGAAGGTCTAGAGAGCATGGTGTCAATTTTTGCAGATGATACCAAATTGTGTAAGGCTATAAATACAGAGGAGGATGCCGAGTCTCTTCAGAACGACTTAGTTAAATCAGAAGCATGGGCAGCCAAATGGAGAATGCGCTTCAACACAGACAAGTGTAAGGTAATGCACTGTGGTAACAAGAACATAAATTACATCTACCTACTAAATGGGGTAAAATTAGGGGATTCTGTACTGGAAAAGGACTTAGGTGTCCTCATAGATAGCATGCTAAGCAGTAGTACCCAAAGTAGGACTGCAGCAAAGAAGGCTAATAAGATATTAGCATGCATAAAACGGGGTATTGATGCTAGGGACGAGAGTATTATACTCCCGTTATATAAATCACTAGTGAGGCTACACCTTGAATACTGTGTACAATTATGGGCACCGTACTACAAAAAGGATATCCTGGAGCTTGAAAAGGTACAGAGGAGGGCGACCAAACTAATTAAGGGCATGGAGACGATGGAATACAAGGAAAGGCTTGAAAGACTAGGCATGTTTACATTGGAAAAGCGGAGACTAAGAGGGGATATGATCAACATCTACAAATATATAAGGGGACAATACACAGAGCTTGCGCGGGACCTGTTTTTGGTTAGATCAACACAGAGGACTCGTGGACACTCGCTCAGGTTAGAGGAGAGGAGATTCCGCACAATACGGCGTAAAGGCTTTTTCACGGTAAGGACAATACATGTTTGGAATTCCCTGCCCGAGGGAGTTGTAATGGCGGAATCTGTCAACACCTTTAAGAATGGCTGGAATTATAGTGTTTCATGCGCTTTTGTGTTATTACAGCGGCTCAAATAAAATAATAAAAGACTGGTAAAATGATGAGCGCTAGGAGAACAAATTAAAACTATGTGGCACCTGTAAAAAAGATTTTTGTTAGCGTATGTTTACAGCTCTTTTTAAGAGCTTTATATGCGGTAAGCACAGTCCATGAGAGATCTAGCTTTCCCTACCTCACTACCAGTCCACGGGATTCCTCAGCCTGATGGTATGAATAGCTGTCCGTGGTGTAGATGTTCTTCTCCTCCACCGCTGCGTCCAGCGGGGAGGCGGAGTGTGGCTGGGTTTCAGCGGGTGACGTCACTCGGCGGCGTCTGATCTCTCTGGCGGCAGTGTGTCTTCGTGATACCGCTATCCACCAACGCGTTTCGTGCTTTTACTAGCACTTCATCAAGGTCCTGACCTTGATGAAGTGCTAGTAAAAGCACGAAACGCGTTGGTGGATAGCGGTATCACGAAGACACACTGCCGCCAGAGAGATCAGACGCCGCCGAGTGACGTCACCCGCTGAAACCCCGCCACACTCCGCCTCCCCGCTGGACGCAGCGGTGGAGGAGAAGAACATCTACACCACGGACAGCTATTCATACCATCAGGCTGAGGAATCCCGTGGACTAGTAGTGAGGTAGGGAAAGCTAGATCTCTCATGGACTGTGCTTACCGCATACAAAGCTCTTAAAAAGAGCTGTAAACATACGCTAACGAAAAATCTTTTTTACAGGTGCCACATAGTTTTAATTTGTTCTCCTAGCGCTCATCATTTTACCAGACCTTTAAGAATGGGTTAGATAAATTCCTAATGGATAAGGATATCCAGGGGTATGGTGCATAGTCCTGCATTATAGTTACTATAAATAGGGATAAAATGTAACGGCTGACAGCAGCATCAGTCAGAAATTTTAGTCAAATCATCATGCATAGGAGACCACAAATAGGTTGAACTCGATGGACATTTGTCTTTTTTCAACCTCAGATACTATGTTACTATGTATGTGTCCTCATTTGATCTCATCATCACAGCCACCACAGGATAAAAAAAAAAAGTCCTCATTTTACACATTACAGCAGGCACGCGACCCCATTTTACACAGCACGGCAGGCACGTACCCCCATTTTACACATTGCGGCAGGCACCTGCCCCCATTTTACACATTGCGACAGGCACGTGCCCCCATTTTACACAGTGCAACAGGCAAGTGTCCCCATTTTGCACGGCAGGCAAGTGTCCCCATTTTACACAGTACGGCAGGCACGTGCCCCCATTTTACACATTGCAGCAGGCACATGTCCCCATTTTACACATTGCGGCAGGCACATGTCCCCATTTTACACATTGCGGCAGGCACGTGTCCCCATTTTACACATTGCGGCAGGCACGTGTCCCCATTTTACACATTGCGGCAGGCACGTGTCCCCATTTTACACATTGCGGCAGGCACGTGTCCTCATTTTACACATTGCGGCAGGCACGTGTCCCCATTTTACACATTGCGGCAGGCAAGAGTCCCCATTTTACACATTGCGGCAGGAAAGTGTCCCTATTTTACACAGTAAGGCAGGAAAGTGTCCCTATTTTACACAGTAAGGCAGCAAAGTGTTCCTATTTTACACAGTACGGCAGGAAAGTGTTTCTATTCTATGCAGTACGGCAGGCAAGTGTCAAGTGGGGGGGGGGGGGAGGAAGGGAGAGGGAGGGGGGGAGAGAGATGAACAACTTACATGTGAAGAAGATCTCCCCGCTCCTCGCGCCGGCCGCCGGCGCCTCCTCTTAACAGCTTGCTTGGCTCCCCCTCCTCCCTTTTCCCGAGTACTCCTGCTCGGGGGGCGGAGTTTCTCGGATTGACGCTGTTGCGTCGTGACATCATGACGCAACCGCGTCATACCGCGAAACTCCGCCCCCCGAGCAGGAGTACTCGGGAAAAGGGAGGAGGGGGGAATCTGAGACCCGTAAAGTGCCGCGGCGGGCGCCCCGTGCGATTGCACGGCGCGCCCGCCGCAAGAAACGGCACTGCCCGTGAGTTAGTAACATGGTTTATACTGTACAGTTTACTGCAATGTTACTGCGTTCACAATTTCGAAACAACTGTTTCCATCCATCAAGAAACTACATTTTAAATTTCCTTTTAACATTGTCAGTTTTGTTTATTCAAACACACTGTGATAGTATTAATTAGAGCAGTAACAGCAGACACTCATTTGCTATGTCACTTATTATCATTTTAGTTCACCGCCGGAAGTGTGCAAATGGGAAACACTCTGAATATCAGATACAGTACTTTCATGATAACTCTGCAACTCCAGGTATATTGGCTACCAAAGAAATTTGTTTAGCTAGAGTATCTTGTCACAATTTAACTGTTTGTATGACCCTGACAGTCCAGTACCCCAGAACAAATGTTGGCTCACAAGCAGTACTTTCATGATAACCCAGCATATACAGAAGTAATCGCTATAAAACAAGTAAACAGTTTTGCTAGAATATCTAGTTACAATATTATCTTATGACCCAGGACATCGGGGAGGGGGAAGGGTGTTGCATGAAAACAGATGAAATATCGCTAATTTTGGATGTGGAGTAATCGGACGTCCCAGAATTTTAGAAATTACAGAAAATACCAGAGACCAGAGGTTAATAATGTTGGAGCAGGACCAAAAAATGTGCATAAGCGTTCACACAATTCCGCCAGCACTTATTAGATGTGGTAGACCACATAGTATGCAATAGAGCTGGGGTCAAATATTGTCAATGTAGAAACTTATAGAAATGCTCAATGTGGGACATGCATTTGGACAAGTGGAAGCATGTGTGATAGATAACATGCCATTCATCCTCCGACAATGTGCATGCTAGGTTGAAATCCCATTTAATTTGATATGTGAGTTTCATGGGTTTTGGGGGGCAAATCAGGAGCGAGTACCAGAGGGAGATGTTACCTCTATTATCCACTCTAATTATCAAGTTACGAATGTACTGAGGAACCGATAATCACTCTATGGGCAGATTGGGTTACCCTGTATAAGCCAGTGCCTCAACTGAAGATATTTATAAAAGTCTCTATTGGAAAGAGAGAATGTAGTTTGAATTTGAGTAAATTACATCAGGATGCCTGTGTCACAACTGAAGGCTGAGGCTGACCTGGGGAAGCCTCAGATGTAGGGGCTGACGTGTAGGTGAATCGGGGAGGTAGTATTGGGTTCCTAGATATACAGGAGCTCTAGTACCAATTGTCCGAAGGCGTGACCATGACAACGAAGTTGTAAAATGGTAAAGTCAGTTTTCTCATACGTCCTAGAGGATGCTGGGGTACACTTCAGTACCATGGGGTATAGACGGTTCTGCAGGAGCCATGGGCACTTTGAAAAAGTCTTAAAGTGTGAACTGGCTCCTCCCTCTATGCCCCTCCTCCAGAACTCAGTTTAGAAAATGTGCCCAGGCAGACTGGTTGCACTCTAGTGGAGCTCTACTGAGTTTCACTAAAAGTCTCTATGTTAGGTTTTTTATTTTCAGGGAGACTGCTGGCAACAGTCTCCCTGCTTAGTGGGACTTAGGGGGAAGAAGTAGGAACCAACTTCCTAAAGAGTTTCATGGCACTGCTTCTGCTGACAGGACACCATTAGCTCCTGAAGGGCAATGAACACTAGCTGCGGCTATGCGCTCACTCCCACAGCATGCCGTCACCCCCCTAACAGAGCCAGAAGTCAGAAGACTGGTGAGTAGTGTTACCGGAGGTCTGCAGAGAGGGATCTCCGGTCATCGTGATGGCTTAAGGTACAGCGCAGTGAGCGGGAACGCTGCACGAACATGCTATCCATAACACAGTGCACAGCAGGGTGCAGGGCCGGGAAGGGGGGCACCCTGGGCAGCATGAAACCTACTCTCACTGGCAAAAGGTGGCATATGATGCTGTGGCACAGTCCTACACCCCGCTAGTATAAATATCTAGTTCAATAGCCGAGGAAAAACGCGCCATTGCATGGGGCAGAGCTTCTTCCTCAGGCAGCCAGAACACTGCTCAGTGCCATTTTCTTCCAGCATAAAGCAGGGGAAGAAACGCTGATCCTCCTCTCCACCTCTGATTCTAGTATCAGGGTGCGAAAAGGGGGGGAAAGTGTATATTGTGGTGCTATAACCTATTATTGGCAATATATATAGGGAGGAAAGTCTCTGTGTACAAAGTACACGACACAGGGATTTTTTTCTTTAGGCGCTGAGTTGTGGACTGGCAATTCCTTTCTGTGTTCCTCTGACAGATTTTACTGTGGGTCTGTCCCCTATAAGCCCCGGAGTGTCTGTGGTGTGATTGTGCACGTGTGTGACATGTCTGAGGCAGGGAGCTTTTCCCCTGTGGGAGCCATTTTAGGGACACAGAGTTGTAATGTGGTGGCGCTGCCGTCACACCAAGAGCCTGACTGGGTGAAAGAATTACGTGATAGTGTGAATCATATCAGTAAGAGATTGGATAAGTCTGAGTCTCATGCAGAAAACTGAAAAAAAATTGTGAAGATGTGATTTTTAATAGTTCTGCCTTTTCATCCACAGGGGACCCCTCTGGGTCACAGAAAAGGTCATTTGCACAAGTAGTACAAACTGATACCGACACGGACTCTGATTCTTGTGTCGACACTAGTGATTCCAGGGGAATAGATCCAAAGTTAGCGAAAAACATTCAATACATGATTTTTGCTATAAAGGAGGTGTTAGAAGTTACGGAGCCCCCTCCTTTACCACAGGAGAAGGCTTACTTTAATAAAGAAAATTAATGTAACTTTCCCTCCATCTCATGAGCTGAACAGTCTCTTTGAGGGAGTGTGGTTTAACCCGAAAAGAAATTTCAGATTCCCAAATGAATTCAGGTGGGAGTCACCCCCCATTTTAGACAGTGCCCTGTCACGGTTAACTAACAAGGTGATTTTCCCTGCGCCTGGGACGGCTTCACTTAAGGAGCCGGCAGACCGCAAGTTAGAGAATACGTTGTAATCTATTTATGTGGCCAATGGGACACTACTTAGGCCTACCATTGCCTGTGCGTGGGTGAGTAGTGCTATTGAAAAGTGGTCAGAAAACTTGTCATCAGACATTGACACAATAGATACAGACGAGATACTCCTAACGTTAGGTCATATCAAAGACGCTGCTGCGTACATGCTAGAAACCATGAAACCTATGGGTCTCTTGGGATCAAGAGCTGCTACCATGGCAATCTCAGCACGGAGGGCGTTGTGGATTCGCCAATGGAATGCTGACGCAGATTCCAAAAGGATTATGGAGGCTCTCCCGTATGAAGGTGAGGCCTTGTTTGGAGATGGACTGGATACATTAGTCTCTGCGGCTACCGCAGGTAAGTCGACGTTCTTGCCTAATGCTCCTGCACCGGCGAAAAAGACACATCACTCTCAGATGCAGTCCTTTTGACCCAATAATTACAAAGGGTAAAGGTTCCCCTTTCTTTGCGGGTAAGGGAAGGGGAAAAGGGAAAAAAAGTCCACAGCGTCTCCAGGATCACAGGAGCAGAATCAAACTCTGCCTCTACCAAATCTTCAGAGTGACGCTGGGGCTCTCTTGCGGGAGTCCGCTCAGGTGTGGGCTAGTCTGAAACTCTTCAGTCAGTTCTGGGTTCAATCTGGCCTGGACCCGTGGGTCTTACAAATAGTGTCCCACGGGTACAAACTGGAGTTTCAAGACATTCCCCCATGCCGATTTTTTCAAATCGACATTACCAGCTTCTATCCCAGACAGGGAAGTGGTAGCAGCAACAATACAAAAATTGTGTCAGGATCAAGTCATTGTCCTGGTTCCCTTGTTACAACAAGGAGAAGGGTTTTTACTCAAGCCTATTCCCAGTTCCGAAGCCTGACAGCTCGGTCAGACCGATTCTAAACCTGAAAACTCTGAATCTCTACCTGCAAAGGTTCAAGTTCAAGATGGAATCTCTGAGTGCAGTGATTTCCAGTCTGGAGGAAGGGGACTTCATGGTGTCGGTGGAAATAAGTGATGCCTACTTACATGTTCCCATTTATCCTCCACATCAAGCTTATCTGAGATTCGCAATACAGGATTGTCTTTACCAATTTCAGACATTGCCGTTCGGACTCTCCATGGCATCGAGGGTGTTCACCAAGGTGATGGTGGAGATGATGGTCCTTCTTCGATAGCAAGGAGTCAATATAAATCCTTACCTGGACGATCTCTTGATAAAAGCGAGGTCCAGGGAAAGGTTGATGCAGAACATTGCACTCTCCTTGACAGTACTTCAACAACACGGTTGGATCATAAATTTTCCAAAGTCACTGTTGGAACCGACGACAAGATTGTCCTTTCTGGGGATCATACTGGACACATAAGTACAGAGGGTATTTCTTCCAGTAGAAAAGGCTCTGGAATTCCAGAGACTGGTCAAACGAATTCTGAAACCAACAAGAGTGTCGATTCATCAATGCATTCGGTTGTTGGGAAACATGGTAGCGGCCTACGAGGCCATACAGTTTGGTCGATTCCTTGGCAGAATATTTGCAGTGGGACCTGTTGGACAAGTGGTCCGGATCTCGGCCCTCATTCCGAGTTGTTCGCTCGTTGCCGAGTTTCGCTATATTGCGATTAGTCGCTTACTGCGCATGCGGTTAGTTATTTTACTCAAAAGTTAGGTATTTTACTCACGGCATAACAAGGATTTTTCATCGTTCTGGTGATCGGAGTGTGATTGACAGGAAGTGGGTGTTTCTGGGTGGAAACTGGCCATTTTATGGGGGTGTGCGGAAAAACGCTGCCGTTTCTGGGAAAAACGCGGGAGTGGCTGGAGAAACGGGGGAGTGTCTGGGCGAACGCTGGGTGTGTTTGTGACGTCAAACCAGGAACGAAACTGACTGAACTGATCGCAGTGGCAGAGTAAGTCCCGAGCTACTCAGAAACTGCAAAGAAATTTCTATTCGCAATTATGCAAATCTTTCGTTCGCAATTCTGCAAAGCTAAGATTCACTCCCAGTAGGCGGCGGCTTAGCGTGTGCAATGCTGCTAAAAGCAGCTAGCGAGCGAACAACTCGGAATGAGGGCCCCCATCTCCACATGCATCAGAGGATAATCCTGTAATTCAAAGCAAGAATTTCGCTCCTGTGGTGGCTACACAGTTCTCACCTACTAGAGGGACGCAGGTTAGGGATTCAGGACTGGGTCCTAGTAACCACAGATGAAAGTCTCCGAGGCTGGGGAACAGTCACACAGGGGGAAAGCTTCCAAGGAAGATGGTCAAGTCAAGAAACTTGTCTTCACATAAAC
The DNA here is from genome assembly GCF_028390025.1 of Pseudophryne corroboree. Classification (NCBI taxonomy): domain Eukaryota; kingdom Metazoa; phylum Chordata; class Amphibia; order Anura; family Myobatrachidae; genus Pseudophryne; species Pseudophryne corroboree. The sequence continues at coordinate 172,127,663 of NC_086453.1, read as the reverse complement.
ATTCTGGAGTTGAGAGCCATTTACAACGGCCTTCTACAAGCGGTGCATCTTCTTCAAGATCAACCCGTACAGATCCAGTTGGACAATGTAACAGCAATCGCGTACATAAACCATCAGGGCGGTATGAAAAGCACAGCGGCGATGGCAGAGGTGACAAAAATCCTTCTCCGGGCAGAAAGACATGCAAGAGCTCTGTCGGCAATTTTCATTCCAGGAGTGGACAACTGGGAAGCAGACTTCCTCAGCAGACACAATCTCCATCCAGGAGAATGGGGCCTCCACAAAGAAGTCTTCGCAGAGGTGACAGGTCTTTGGGGGGGGGGGGGTTCCTCAAGTAGACATGATGGCATCTCGTCTCAACAAGAAGCTTCAGAGATATTGTTCCAGGTTGAGAGACCCTCAAATAATAGCAGTGGATGCACTAGTGACCCAGTGGGTTTTTCGGTCCATGTATGTCTTCCCTCCACTTCCACTCATACCGAAAGTTCTCAAGATCGAGACTTACTGCGGCTACGTTTGACGGAATGGCAGTTGAGCGCCGGATCCTAGCCCGAAAGGGTATTCCTAAGGAAGTCATTCCCAGGAAAGGAATAACGTCTAGACATTATCACCATATTTGGAGAAAATGTGTTTCTTGGTGTGAAACCAAGATGGCTCCAACAGAAGGCTGTCAGTTAGGTAATTTCTCCATTTTCTGCAGGCGGGTGTGAATGCGGGCCTACGATTGGGTTCAATCAAGGTCCAGATTTCGGCCTTGTCCATTTTCTTTCAAAAGTTCAGATGTTCGTGAAAGGGGTTCTGCTCATCCAACCTGCATTTGTGCCTTCTGTGGCACCATGGGATCTTAACGTGGTGTTGCAGTTCCTTCAATCGGATTGGTTTTAACCTCTCCAGGAGATAGAGTTGAAGTTCTCACTTGGAAAGTGGTCATGCTGTTGGCCTTGGCATCTGCAAGGAGGGTGTCTGAGTTAGGGGCCTTGTCTCACAAGAGCCTTTACTTAATCTTCTATGAAGATAGGGCTGAGTTGAGAACTCGTCAGAATTTTCTTCCTAAGGTGATTTCTTCTGTCCATATAAACCAACCTTTGGCTACTGACACCTTCGCTGGTTCGAAGTCTCAGGAGGTGGTCAGAGCTTTGAGTATTTATATCGGATACGGAAAACAGAGGCTCTGTTTGTCCTGTATGTTCCCAACAAGTTTGGGTGTCCTGTTTCTAAGCAGATTATTGCGCACTGGATCAGAAGCACGATTCAGCATGCTCATTCCACGGCAGGATTGCCGGTACCGAATTCAGTGAATGCCCATTCTACTAGAAAGGTGGGCTCTTCCTGGACGGCTGCCCGGGGGATCTCGGCATTACAACTTTGCCGAGAAGCTACTTGGTCAGGGACAAACACGTTTGCTAAGTTTTGCAAGTTTGACACCTTCGCCGATGAGGACCTAAAATTTGGTCAATCGGTGCTGCAGGGACATCTGCACTCTCCCGTACTGGAGCTTTGGTATCACCCCATGGTAATGAAGTGGACCCCAGCATCCTCTAGGACGTATGAGAAAACAGGATTTTAATACCTACCAGTAAATCCTATTCTCCTAGTCCGTAGAGGATGCTGGGCACCCAGCCCAGTGCGTTTTTTACCTGCAGTTGTTAATTTGTTGAATATGTTTTCATCATGTTTGCTGTAATGTTCATTCCCGTTGGCATGTGTTTTATTGAATGCCATGTTGTGCGGCATGGTTGAAGTGTGAGCTGGTTTGAATCTCACCATTAACTTAAAAGTAAATCCTTTTCTCGAAATGTCCGTCTCCCTGGGCACAGTTCCTATACTGAGGTCTGGAGGAGCCAGTTCACACTCTGAAAAAGTCTTAAAGTGCCCATTGCTCCTGCGGAACCGTCTATACCCCATGGTACTGAAGTGGACCCCAGCATCCTCTACGGACTAGGAGAAAATGATTTACCAGTAGGTATTAAAATCCTGTTTTATTGAACACACAGCTTAAGACACCTTGAATATGCAAAACGTCACAGAAGATGTGCAGTGGTAAATTACAGTACAGTTCCCAGAAGCACAGGGGTAATTAGTGCTGTGGCTCGCAGAACAGAATATTACAGAGTCCTTGCCAGAACTGGAGATGTTAAGTCCGAATGCCACAGCTAAACGCTGAGGAGAGGTATGAACTGGTACTGCCCAGCAGATGGTATACTGAGGCTGGAGCAACACAGATGCACAGAAGTAGATGGTACTTGGTAATTGCAGTGAGTGCCGGATGGAACCGGTATGAATGAAAGGTCTGCAGAACTCACCACTGTAGATTTAGAGTCCGATGGTGAGCATCAATGGACGCTGTGGTTCAATGGTAGAATGGTTACTGATGCAGGCGGTATAGGAATATCGCTGATGACGATGAAATAAACTGAAGACACTGTGGAGCATCACTAGCAGAATACCAGCGACTCAGGAGCACTGTGGAAAGCTGGTAGGCCATGGTAGTACGCTGTGGAGTATGGAGAGCAGTGCTGCAGAAAGGAGGAATTGAAAACGATACCAGGACACCGCTTGAGGCTGGAAGCGAAGCAGGACCAATGCTGGGACCAGGAAGCCGGTGTCTGATCAGAGAGAGTAATCAGGAGCAATGCTGGAACACTGCAGAAGTCAGGCTGCTCCGCAGGATGAAAACAGGTGTGGGTCTCTTAGTGGAGGTGAATCACAGGAGCTGGAATACCTGGAGAAACAAGCAGTAGAATCCACAAGCAGGAGAGACATGTGTATAGGTTAGACAACCAAAGCACTGACGATTATCCAGCCCAGGAGCAGGATATTTATACCAGCTGAGAAGCAGGCATTGGCTGTATAATTAGACAGAGTCCAGAGTGCAGCGGATAGGTTGTAGAATGACATGTGGAGGAAAAACACGGCTGCGCCCATGTTTGCATTTGGAGGGAAAGTCTGTTTGTATATTCCATATGGTAAACAACAGTAATGGCGGTGGAGGGCGCAGAGGGCAAAAGACGCCATTCTTTAAAACAGTGCAACTAAACTGTAAGGCTGCTATGACAGCGCTGCGGAATCACAGGGAAGAGATGAGGTAAAAAGATATACAGCGAACTGCATGCAGACAGTGCAGATGGAATCCCGTCTCGGAACGCTGGGCCAGTCTCAGGAGACACTTGGAAGGTAAATAATGATGTCCAATAACCCGGATCGTGACAGCACCCCCCTTTAGGAGTGGCCCAGGACACTTCTTAGGCTTGTGAGGAAATCTGGCATGGAAAGCCTGGACCAATTTGGGAGCATGGACATCCGATGCGTTCATCCAAGAACGTTCCTCGGGTCCTTAGACCTTCCAATTAATCAAGCACTGAAGGTGACCATATCTGAAGCGTGAGTCCAGAATCTTGGCGACCTCATACTCAACACCCCGTTGAGTCTGGACCTTAGGTGCAGTGGGGAGCGCTGAATGAAAATGATTCAGGACCACCGGCTTGAGCAGTGAGATATGAAATGTCCTACGGATTTTCAGAAATGGAGGCAGCTTGAGTTTATAGGCAACTGGATTGACGACTTGTTTAACCTGGAAAGGACATATGTAACGAGGAGCAAACTTCATACTTGGGACTTTCAATCGGAGATTCTTGGTGGCCAGCCACACACGGTCACCTGGTTTGAGGGCAGGAATTGCCCGACGCTTCTTGTCCGCAAACTTTTTGTACATAGAGGAAGCTTCTGGGAGAGCTGCTCGGACATTCTTCCAGTTTTGGAGAAACTGGCGAAGAGTGATATCGGCTGGAGGTACTGATGTTGCTGGAAGCGATTGAAACTCTGGGACCTTTGGTTGAAACCCGTAGTTGGAAAAGAATGGTGTGGAAGAAGATGACGAATGGTACTGGTTGTTGTGACAAAATTCGTCCCAGGGAAGAAGATGAACCCAGTCATCTTGAGAAGAGGAAATGTAAATTCGGAGGAAGGCCTCCAAGTCCTGATTCACCCTCTCGGTTTGTCCACTGGTTTGGGGGTGATAAGCCGTAGAAAACTTTAGCTTGACTTGAAGTGCCGAACACAGACTTCGACAGAATTTGGCTACAAACTGGACACCTCTATCGGAGATAATTTCCTCAGGAAGACCATGTAGTCTGACAATCTCTTGGATGAAGACTTGAGCCAACTTGGAAGCTGATGGAAGACCGGTGAGCGGAATGAAGTGAGCCATCTTGGTGAACCGGTCAACTACCACCCAGATGATATTGTACTTGTTACACTAAGGAAGATCCGTAATAAAGTCCAATGATAAATGGGTCCACGGACGATGAGGGACAGACAGAGGTACCAGTTGTCCAGCAGGTGACTGGAGTGGTACCTTGTGCTGGGCACACTTAGGGCAGGATGCAATGAACTCTGCTATGTCCTTCTTCAGGGTCGGCCACCAGTATGATCTGGAAACGAATTCAAAGGTTTTCTGAATACCCATGTGTCCAGCGAAGCGAGAGGAATGTGCCCATTGCAAGAGCTTCCTTCTGAGAGATTGTTTTACAAGGATTTTACCTGGCGGGGGCATAGAGTCCATCCTCACGGCGGAGAATGCCTCTGGATCAATAATGGGATGCTTGCCAGTAGATTCAAACTCATTTTCTTGCTCCCAGGAGCGGGAAAGAGCATCAGCCTTGTGATTCTGTGACCCTGGAAAACCCAGAAGTTTAAAGTCAAACCTGGAGAAGAAGAGTGCCCATCTGGCTTGACGAGGATTGAGGCATTGGGAGGCTTTCAAATACAGGAGGTTCTTGTGGTCTGTCAGAATAGTAATAGTATGAGAAGCTCCCTCCAGTAGATATCTCCATTCCTCTAGTTAGCTTGATAGCTAGAAATTCTTGATCACCAATGGCGTAATTGCGCTCAGAAGGGAAGAACTTCCGTGAGAAGCCACAAGGATGTAAGTGGCCATCATTGGCTCTTTGAGACAGGACTGTGCCCACTCCAACGGAAGAGGCATCCACCTCCAGGGTGAAAGGCGAGCTGGTATCTGGCTGTTTCAGAACTGGAGCAGAGACAGACTTTTGTTTCAGTAGATAGAAGGCTTGAGTAGCTTCTTCCGACCACTTGAAAGGATTGGCAGCTTTCCTGGTGAGGGCAGTGACAGGTGCCACAATAGTAGAAAAGTCCCCAATGAACTTCCTGTAATAATTGTCGACCCCCAAGAATCTCTGAACACCATTGAGTGTCGTGGGTATTGGCCAATCACGAATAGCCTGGAGTTTCTCAGGATCCATCTTTAGTCCGGAACTGGACACAATGTAACCTAGAAACGGAATAGATTTGACCTTGAAGACACATTTCTCCAACTTACAATAGAGACGGTTGGCACGGAGACGAGACAGGACCTCCTTGACCCAGTAGCGACGTTCCTCTAAATTATTAGCAAAGATGAGAATATCATTGAGGTAGACCACAACATGTCGGTAGAGGATATCTCGGAAAATTTCATTCACAAAGTGTTGAAATACCGCTGGAGCGCTGCTGAGTCCAAAAGGCATGATGAGGTACTCGTAATGTCCGTCACGGGTGTTAAACGCGGTCTTTCACTCATCACCCTTCCGGATCCGGATGAGGTTGTATGCACCCCTCAGGTCTAACTTAGAAAAGATCGTGGCTCCACTGACACGGTCAAGCAGCTCAGTTATAAGGGGCAGAGGGTACCGATTTTTCACCGTGATGTCGTTCAACCCATGGTAGTCAATACAGGGTCGCAAACCACCGTCTTTCTTCTTTATGAAGAAGAAGCCTGCACCAGCTGGAGAGGAGGAAGGCCGGATAAACCCTTTAGCAAGGTTCTCTTTGATATATTCCTCCATTGAGTGGGTCTCTGGAAGTGACAAAGGATACATGCGTCCCCGAGGTGGAGTTTTCCCTGGAATGAGATCAATATGACAATCCCACTCCCTGTGAGGGGGAAGAATATCTGAGGAGGACTTACTAAATACATTAGTGAAGTCTCGGTATGGTGGAGGCGGAACATCTGAAGGCTTGGAAGAAGATGTGCAAACTGGAAGTACCTTTTGAAGACAGGTCTCTGAGCAGGAAGGACTCCATGCCAGGATATAAGTAGTTCTCCAATCAATTTGAGTATTATAGAGACAAAGCCATGGAATGCCTAGAACCACAGGATGCATGGCTTTTGGAATAACCAGGAATGAGATCAGTTCAGAGTGAAGAGCTCCTACCTTCAGACGGATAAGCAGGGTCTTGGAGACAATGGAAATCCTGCTGCCATCCACGGCAGTCAAGGATATGGAAGCCGAAAGTCTCTCGGTGGGTAGAGACCACTGCTTAATGAATTCCTCAGTCATGAAGTTCCCAGCTGCTCCAGAGTCCAGCAGAGCAATGAGGTTCCTGAAGTGCTGAGACACCTGAAGCGAAACTGGAAGATTACAATCACATGAAAATGGAGAGGAGTTCATTACTCCTAGCTGGCCCTCTCCTTGACTGGCTAGGATTTGGAGTTTCCCTGACGCTTTGGACAAGCGTTGATGACATGAGGAGCAGCACAATATAAACACAGATGTTCGGATAAGCGTCTTCTACGCTCTGTAGGTGACAGACGAGAGTGATTAATCTGCATGGACTCATCTTTGGGCAGAGATAGCTGACGAGGAAGAGTAGCAGTAGGAGTCTTAGGAAGTGTGCACCTTTCTCGCTCAATCGCCGTTTCGCAGAATTGGAGATCGACTTTGGTGCAGAGAGATATGAGCTCATCAAGTTTTGGAGGTAAGTCTCTAGCAGCAAGCTCATCCTTGATTCATTCGGACAACCCATGCCAGAAGACTGCACAGAGAGCGTCATCATTCCAGGAAAGTTCAGACGCTAGGATCTGGAATTGTACCAGATATTGACCGGCTGTCCGTGTCCCCTGACGTAGCCGGAGATCAGTGGAGGCAGATGTCACACGTCCCGGTTCGTCAAAGATGCGCCTGAAGGTTGCCATGAAATCTGCATATGAGGTATGAGGAGAGCAGGGCATCGGATTTCTCCCATAGAGGTGATGCCCAATCCAGGGCGGAGCCACTGAGGAGGGAGATGATGTAGGCAACCTTGGTGCGGTCAGTTGGGAAATTGCCAGGCTGTATCTCAAAGTGTATTTCACACTGATTTCTAAAACCACGACAGGCTTTAGGGGAACCATCGAACTTGGCTGGTGTCGGCAAATGGAGACGAGGAGCAGAAACGGGAATGGCGGGTGGGGTTACCACCAGAGGTACTGTAGTCGGAACACTGGACACCCCTGAACCACAGAGGGTTACTTGTATTCCATCCAGCCGGGTGGAAAGATTCTGGAGACAGCGAATCACTTGACCCTGTGCAGCCTCCTGATGTTCTAAGCGGGCTGCAAGTTGTTGTATCGGGTTAATCGCTTGGACCTGGTCTCCGGCCGGATCCATTAGGTCAGTGCTTACTGTCACAACTGAGGGCTGAGACTGACCTGGGGAAGCCTCAGATGTAGGGGCTGACGTGTTGGTGAATCGGGGATGTAGTATTGGGTTCCTAGACATACAGGAGCTCTAGTACCAATTGCCCGAAGGCGTGACCACAACAATGAAGTTGTAAAAAGGTAAAGTCAGTTTTATTGAACACACAGCCTAAGACACCTTGGATATGCAAAACGTCACAGAAGATGTGCAGTGGTAAATTACAGTACAGTTCCCAAAAGCGCAGGGGTAAGTTTAAAAAGGTTATGGTGAACTTCCTTCAGTGTTAGCACATTCGATTCCTCTCTAGTTTTGAGGAGCTCTCTATATATTGTCTTATTAGAGGGAGATGATTTAAGCCTACGTTCCAAATCTACTAAGCAAGCCTCAACATCTTTCTGATGGTCATATAACATTTTACGGCACCATGCAACTCCTCTCCCCACTGCTTTCAGGGCACACCAATTATTAAACAAAGATGTATCGGCTGGGTTATGAGCTTCTAAAAACTCAATCAGAGATTGGGAGATAGAGGTCTTAGCTCCAAATCAGAGAGAAGGTACTCGCCAAGGTGGCAGGAATCTTTAGGGAGTTTAATTCCCACCTGAGCCTCAAGGCCGAGTGGTCAGACCATGAAACTGGCAGAATAGAAGCCTTTTTTACCTGCTGGAGTGTCCATTTATCAGAGATGGCCAGATCGATTCAAGAGAAGGATCCGTGGACCGGGGAGTAAAAGGTGTAATCTCTGCAATTGGGGTTCCTAGCCCTCCAGATATCGTAAAGGTCATATTCGGACAAAATGTGGCTGAACGTGCGGGAATGATCTCGGGTAAACAGGGCTTTTAAGGAGCGATGAGGAGGGGATATGTCTAATTGGGCGTCCGATACCACATTAAAATCTCCTAATAACATCACTGACCCTGAGCGGCAAGATGGGAGAACATTACAAAATTTCCTTATAAAGGTAATTTGCTTAGTATTAGAGGTATACAAAACCACTAGTGTGATTGGTCTATGATCCAGACTACCTATAAGGATGAGATAGCGGCCTTCAGAGTCTGTAATCTGTTTCTCGAAGATGAAATTGCAGAGGTGGAAAAACAGAATGGCCACTCCAGCTTTTTTTTTTTTTTTGGTCCATTGGACATGTAACAGTGCAGATATTTGTGATTTGAAAATTGTGGGGTAGAAGAGGACATAAAGTGGGTCTCTTGGAGAGCAACTATATGAGCTTTGAGTTTGGCAAAGTGGCACAAGGCTAGTCTACGTTTGTGAGGTGAGTTTAAACCTTTAACATTCAAGGAGACTACATTAACCATTTGGGATTACAAAATGGAGACTATGAATTAACACGGGCCACTGGACATTACAGCAATGTGGAACTATGTACCATGGAAGACAAGGGGTAATACAGTGAATAATTAGAATCACAGAGACGAGATAATGTAAAATGTGTACATGGGAATGGAAAATAGAAAACATGAAACAAATAACAGATTCTTACCTGTTAATATGTTTTCCTTTACTCTTCCATGGCAGCACCACCTCTGGGTTATTCCCCCTATTGGCAGAGACAGGAAGGAAGAAAAAAAGACTCCAGCCCTATATAAGCCACACCCCTTCTGGCCTCAGTGTTTTTCATTCCCCAAGCTTTAAACATAACAAAAAATAGTTAACCACAACAATAATCATATATAGTGGAAAAAATGAAATCCCTGTGCAGGAATATATGTGCTGCCATGTAAGAGTAAAGGAAAACATATTAACAGGTAAGCATCTGTTATTTCCTTTACCCCCCATGGCAGCACCACCATACCCAAGCAATTACATCACTGGGTGGGCTAAATAATACTCAAAGAAAAAATTTTAATTTCCAGTTTTCTCCTTTTTTAATTTTTTATTCAGATCACTGCGCTAAGGATTTTCCTTCCAAACTCGGCATCCGCCGATGCCTGTTTGTCAATTCTATAATGTTTCGCAAAAGTATGAACTGATGCCCAACCTGCAGCCTTACAAAGTTCTTGTATTGATGCAGATTTCTTCTCTGCCCAAGAGGTTGCCATTGCCCTGGTTGAATGTGCTTTCAAATCTTTGGGCACGTCCAACTTCCTTGTTTTATATGCCTCAGCTATAAAGGACTTAATCCATCTTGAAATAGCAGTTTTCAACGCACCTTCTCCTTTGTTTTTCCCTTCCATTAACACAAAGAGTTGTTTGGACTTCCTAATTGCAGCTGACCTATCTACATAGACTTTTAGCGCCCTAACAAGGTCCAATTTATGGAAACTTTCTTTCTTGTCATTTTTTGGTTCTGAGGAAAAAAGATGGCAAAACGATTTCCTGATTAACATGAAAGTTGGAAACTACTTTGGGAAGAAACTGCGGATTCATGCGCAAGACCACCTTATTTTCAAAAAATTAATGAACGGTTGCTCTACCCAGAGAGCTTGCAGCTCAGAGACTCTTCTTGCTGATGTGATGGCCACCAGGAAGACCACTTTCCATGTTAAGAATGTAAACGGAATTTCTTGCAAAGGCTCAAAGGGTGAATCCGTCAGCACATTCAAGACCAGATTTAGATCCCAGCATGCCACAGGCACCTGAAACACCGGCTTCACCTTTTTTGCTGCCTGTACAAACCGTATTACATATTTATTGGCTGCGATATCCTTATCTAACATCGCCCCTATCGCCGAAATTTGCACTTTAATAGAGCTTACCAACAGACCTGCTTCCAGACTCGACTGCAAAAAATCCAATATTACAGGAATTTCATCCACATTCCTGACTTTCTCCTTACACCAGAACACAATTTTTTTTTTCCAGATCGTGTAATACATTTTACAGGTAGATACTTTCCTGGCCTTAAGCAGTGTTGATACTACTTTGTTAGAGAAACCTAACTGCTTTAAATTTCTGGTTTCAACAACCATGCCGTCAGGTTCCATGCCTTGGGCTGAGGCCGATACACAAAACCTTGGGACAAAAGGTCGGGAGCTGCTGGCAATTTCCAGGGCCTGCTTACTGCCAACCGCAGGACTTGCGGGAAACAGGCCCGCCTTGGCCAATATGGCAGGATTGCTATCACTGTAACTTTTTCCTGCTGTATTTTCCTCAGAATCCTTGAAATGAGGGGAAACGGAGGAAACACGTACACCAGGGACATATCCCACATAGCCGTGAGAGCATCCACCTGAGCTGCTTGAGGTTCCCGATACCTGGAGAAGAACACCAGCACCTTCCTGTTGCTGGCCGTGGCCATGAGATCCACATGAGGCAGACCCCATTTCACCACGATCATAGTGAATATTTTGTCACTCATCTACCACTCTCCTGGAAGAATGGTATGTCTGCTCAGAAAATCTGCCACCTTGTTTTCCTTGCCGGCTACAATTACTGCTGTGGTACTGAATACATTTTGTTCTGCCCATTGCAGGAAACACCTGACTTCCATTATACGAATGCTCTTCGTACCTCCCTGATGGTTTATGTAAGACACCACCACTCTGTTGTCTGACTTTATTACTACTTCCTTTTCGTCAACGACACTTTGAAAACGTAGACACGCCATACCGACTGCCCTCATCTCTCTTATGTTCGAGTGGGCGAACTGAAAATCTAACGGCCAGATTCCTTGAACTACTTCTTGACCGCAAACAGCTCCCCAGCCTGACCGACTGGCATCCGTAGTGACTGTTACTTGTTGAACCATACCGAAAAACTTCCCTCTTTCCAGTCTCTGGTTGTTCAGCCTCCACTCTAGATCCATTTTTGCAACATTTGACAGCACTATTTTCTGCATCAAGACCTGCATCAAGACCTTGCTGTTCCTTTCCCACTGGATCAAGAAACATCTCTGTAGGCTCCTCATATGCAGTCTTGACCAAGGAACTGTATCCAATGCTGCCGCCATGAGACCTAAAGTCTTGAGACTATCTCCTGATGTAACCCTGTACTTTGTTAACATCTTGAGCAACTGATGTTTTATTTTCTCTCTCCTTATGGTAGTTAACTTCACTACCATAGACTCAGTATCTATTTGAACTCCCAGATACTTTATTCACCTCGTAGAAGTCAACTGGCTTTTTTCCATGTTTCTCAGCCAGCCATGCTGCCTTAGACACTTGAGCATTTCCAATGTGCTTTGTTTCCCCTCTAGTTCCCCGTCTGCTGCTATCAGGATATCGTCCAAGTATGGCCAAATCATGATACCTTTTTTCCTTAGATGCACCACAACCACAACTAAAACTTTTGTAAAAGTCCTTGGAGAACTGGCTAACCTGAACGGTAGAGCTCTGAACTGGTAACTTTTCCTTAAAATATGGAACCTGAGAAAATTTTGGTGTCCTTTGAAGATACTAACGTGCAGATAAGTGGCTTTGAGATCAATAGATGTCATATACGTCCCTTGACGCATATACGGCAAGATTGACTTTATGGACTCCATCTTGAACTTTCTTGGCTTGATAAAACTGTTGAGACGTCTTAAGTCCAGTTTGGTTCGGAAACCTCCTGAAGCTTTCTTTATGACAAAAAACCTGGAGTACCTTCCCTGGATTCCTTGACCGGGTGGGATCTCCACTACCACTTTTTGATCTATCATAGTTTGCAAACTTAGCTTCAAAGCCTGATGTTCTAAATTATCTTCTGGGACTGGAGAGCTGAGAAAAAAAATTCCTGGTCATCCCACAAACTCTAGCTTGTATCCGCTTGTGATTATCTCTAGCACCCATTTGTCCGAAGTCAAGTTTCTCCGTACCTCACCGAATTTTAGCAGCCTTCCACCTACAGCTCCTTTCTTCTGGCATCATTGGGTGAACTGACAAAAAAAGTTCTGTTATCCTTGCCTCTCTGGCCACGAAAAAGAGAACGTGAAGTACTCCACTGACCTCTCCTATAATTTCTGCCTGGCCGATAGGCCTTGGAATCCCTATACTCCTGAGATTGCGTCTTCCGAGTTTTCATAAAGAAGGCTTTCCTAGGCCCCCTATCCTGTGGCAACCATACTGACTTGCCACCTGACATCTTACTAATTATTTCATCCAATTGTTAACCAAACAAATAATCCTCTTGAAAAGGTAATGACAACAGCCTATTCTTAGACTGCACATCCGCCACCCAGGGTCTCAACCATAAAGCCCTTCTTACTACGGCCGCAGTTGCACCAGCTCTGGCTGTTAACTTTACTGAATCCATGGAAGCATCGCATTGGAATTCCACAGCAAGCTGAATGTTGCACTCAAATAACTGCTTGTGAATATATACTTGTCTAGGTATTTCCATCTACTACCCTCCTGCAGAACATTGCACTCAAATAACTGCTTGTGAATATATACTTGTCTAGGTAAATCCATCTACTACCCTCCTGCAGAACATTGCACTCAAATAACTGCTTGTGAATATATACTTGTCTAGGTAAATCCATCTACTACCCTCCTGCAGAACATTGCACTCAAATAACTGCTTGTGAATATATACTTGTCTGGGTTTATTGAAAATGAGAGCTGCAGATTATCACTACTAATTGCACTGAAATACTAATTAGCAAATTGGGCGATAAGAATTATAGAGTTGCTATACGCATAAGGCAATTGCTTTTATATTAGATTGCTTATGCACATGATGGGTTGCTATTGATAAATTGGAATGTTATCTCCTGAGTATAGGCATGAGGGCATGACTCTGATAAATCTCGGTTGGTTGGTTTGTTAACTTAAAAAAGGGGGGGGGGGGACCTGGACTGTACATCCTATTACTAAAGATATCAAGAGGTGCTATCAAGCTGAGGCTTCTAATACTATGCAGGAGGAAGAGATGCAGATGCACACTCTTAGCACTAAGAACACTGATAGTAAAAATAATTTAAATAAACCCTCACAATTAACATGGAGTATAATTGAAGTTCTTAGCACACATTTGCGCAAATATGCGGGCCCATGTACCGCGGCCAGGTGACTTCATCACATGGGTCTCTAACATCCCTAATATTATCACATTCTATAAATTTATACAGGACTTACCTCTAAATAGGGCCTTATCAATGTGTGATCTGAAATGCAGGAATCCAGCTGATTTGTTAGCTTGTTTTCTTTAAACTGCTTTATTACTAGCCATTGCTGGGGGAGGGTTCATTGGAGTTTGGGTGTAATCAGTCCATTCAGATGCGTGGCCCATTACTTAAAGAGCATCAGGAAGGCTTGTGCCGTTAGGCTTGTGGGCCATTACTTCAAAGGACATTATTCAAAGGATAACTACAAGTTTAAACACAATTTCGACGTTACACCGACGTTAAACCGAAGGACAACAATCAATCCACAATCTGGACCACTGAAGGACCGCTTTCAAACAAATGTGAGTCCAATTCCTCTACACATCAAACTACTCCAGTCTGAGTAACTCATACACTTATAACTTAAATCTGTGATAAAGAACGCTGCAAGACCTTTCCACTTTATCCGTAACTACTCAAATTTATGTCTATAGCTTACCAAAAACATATGAATTCTCACCTGTACCAATGTTATCTGTCTTTTTAAACTATGAAAAGACATCCCCAATCTGCTCACTACAGCTCTCTCTTATGCACACTTATGTATGTGTTTTGATGTAATGATTGGCTTGTTATTGGCATTGCATGTGTGGGGAAGTTGCACAGTGAAACATAGTTTATTATTGCATGCTTTCTGGTGTTTACCTCCTTTGATCATTTGGCCATTGTGGTCAGGTGTACTATATCTTTACATTTAGTGAGGTGTAGTCGTGGTGTAAAGGACAAAGTGTGATTCCTGATTGGTAAAAAAATAAAATAAAAAAATACCAAACACTGAGCAACATCTCCAAACAGGTAATTTCAACTTTAAACTTGTCATTTATTTTGTACGGTCTGGACATGGTTACTAATAACAGATGCACAGACAAAATTCTTAAAGCTATGTGTGCAAATGCTAGGAGCTTAGGAGACAAAATTCCAGCGCTAATTGCGATAATGACAAGGGATAACCTGGATTTTGTGGCAATTACAGACGCATGGTGCAATGAGAATCATGACTGGGACATAGCTATACCAGGATACAATTTATTTAGGAAGGATAGAATAGGAAGAATAGGAGGAGGTGTAGCAATGTATGTGAAAAAAAACATAAATGCTACTTTAATACAAAATATTGAACACAAAACTGAGGCCCTTTGGGTCACCATAGAAACCGGGGAGAAGGACATTATTCGCATTGGGGTGATCTATAGACCACCAGGCCAGGGGCAGGATTTGGACAGGAATCTATTGTTGGACATCAGTAAAATGGCTTTAAAGGGAGGTCATAATCATGGGAGACTTTAATTTACCTGATGTAAATTGGGAGGGGTCTTTTGCAAGTTCAGCTACAAGTGGCAAATTTCGACATTCCTTACAGGGAGCATCTCTCAAGCAATTGGTAAGGGAGCCCACTCGCAAAGACTCAATATTAAATGTAATTCTTACAAATGGTGATAGGATATCCGACATCTATGTGGGTGAGCACCTGGGATCCAGTGATCATCAAGCAGTATGGTTTAGTATAAAGACAGGATCTAACTCATGTCACACAAAAACAAAGGTGTTGGATTTTTAGAAATGCTGACTTTGCAAAAATGGGGAGATGTTTAAGTGATTCATTGGCGGACTGGAGGAACTTGGAAGGAGTGCAGGAGAGGTGGGAAAAACTAAAAAGTGCAATACTAAGTGCAACAGACCTTTGTATCAAAGGGTTAGGAAAAGCACCGGGAAAAGGAAGCCAGTGTGGTTCACAAAAGAAGTATCAACTAGTGTGAAAGCAAAAAAGATGGCTTTTAGGAAATACAAACAGACTCAAAATAATAACGACAAAGAGGTGTATCTTGACAGACGGAAGGATGCTAAGAAAGTGATCAGACGTGCAAAGGCAGAAGCTGAGGAGAAAATGGCCCAGTCAGTAGATAAAGGGGGCAAAACTTTTTTTAAGTATATAAGTGAAAGGAGAAAATCAAATGGAGGAATAATAAGACTTAAGACAGAGAGTGAGCATTTGGTGGAGGGATACAAGGCAATAGCAGATCACCTAAATAATTATTTTTGCTCAGTATTTACTACAGAAGAAGGGATGGGGCCACAGTTAAGTTGCAAGGACATTCATAAAAATAAGGTAGATGAAAGTACATTTACAGAGGAGAAGGTCCTAACAGAACTTTCAAAAGTAGAAGTGGATGAATCAATGGGACCAGATGGGATACACCCAAGGATACTCAAAGAGCTAAAAGATGTGCTGGTTACACCTAACATAATTATTTAAGCAGTCACTAAATACAGGTGCCAAGCCAGAGGACTGGAAAAGAGCAAATGTAGTTCCACTGCACAAAAGTGGAAGCAAGGAAGAAGCAAGTAACTACAGACCAGTAAGCCTTACATCAGTAGTAGGGAAAGTAATGGAAAAACTATTAAAAGAACAAGTTGTGGAATATCTTAAATCAAACAACTTACAGGATCCAAAACAGCATGGATTTACTGGTGAGAGATCATGCCAAACAAATCTTATTGACTGTTTTGACTCTGTTACGAAAATAATAGATCAAGGGGGAGCTGAAGATGTAGCATATCTAGACTTTAGTAAGGCATTTGACACTGTCCCACATTGCAGACTGCTAAATAAACTTGAAAGCGTGGGGGTGTATTATAAAACAAGTAAATGGATAAGAAACTGGTTGCAGGATAAGAAACAGACAGTTGTAGTTAGTGGAGTGCAATCTATGGAGGGAAATGTTACCAGTGGAGTACCCCAGGGATCTGTACTTAGTCCAGTTCTCTTTAATATCTTTGTTGGCGACATTGCAAATGGTATTGAAGGGAAGGTATGCCTTTTTGCAGATGATAGAAAGATATGCAACAGGGTAGACACACCGGGAGGGGTAAAACAAATGACTGATGACCTAGGATGGCTTGAGAAATGGTCAAGAACTACAGTTTAATGCTAAAAAATGCAAAATCATGCACTTGGGTCTCAAAAACCCAAAGGCTAAATATAGTATCAAGGGTACTATAATGGAAACTACTGAGGAGGAAAGGGATTTAGGAGTCACTATTTCAAGTGACTTGAAGGCAGGAAAGCAATGCAACAAAGCAATGAGAAAGGCAAGTCAGATGCTTGGTTGCATAGGGAGAGGAATCAAGAGCAGGAAAAAAAAAGTGATAATGCCACTGTATAGGTCATTGGTACGGCCCCATTTGGAATACTGTGTCCAGTTCTGGAGACCATGGGGGTCATTCCGAGTTGTTCGCTCGTTGACGATTTTCGCTATACTGCGATTAGTCGCTTACTGCGCATGCACAAGGTTCGCAGAGCGCATGCGCTTAGTTATTTTACACAAAAGTTAGGTATTTTACTCACGGCATAACGAAGCTTTTTCATCACTGTGCTGATCGTAGTGTGATTGACAGGAAGTGGGTGTTTCTGGGCGGAAACTGGCCGTTTTAAGGGAGTGTGCGGAAAAACGCAGGCGTTCGAGTTGCAAAACGCAGGAGTGGCTGGAGAAACGGGGGAGTGGTTGGGCGAACGCTGGGTGTGTTTGTGACGTCAAACCAGGAACGAAAAGGACTGAGCTGGTCGCAATGGCTGAGTAAGTCTGGAGTTACTCAGAAACTGCGGGGTAATCGTTACGAGAAAATTAGCAAAGCTTTCATTAGCAATTCTGCTATGCTAAGATACACTCCCAGTAGGCGGCGGCTTAGCGTGTGCAATGCTGCTAAAAGCAGCTAGCGAGCAAACAAATCGGAATCACCCCCAATATCTCCAGAAGGATATAAATACATTATAGAGTGTACAAAGAAGGGCAACTAAAATGGTGCATGGCCTACATCACAAAACTTACCCAGAAAGGCTAAAAGATTTTAACATGTATAGTTTGGAGGAGAGAAGGGAAAGGGGGGACATGATAGAAACTTTCAAATATATCAAGGGTCTTAAAGTTCAGGAGGGAAACATTCTTCAAAGGAAGAGTAGTATTAGAACTCGAGGACATACACTGAGACTGGAGGGGGGGAGGTTCAGGGGAAAATTAAGGAAAAATTACTTCACAGAAAGGGTAGTGGATAAGTGGAATAGCCTCCCATCAGAGGTGGTAGAAGCTAAGACTGTAGAGCAATTTAAACATGCTTGGGATAGGCATTTGAATATCCTTACAAAGAATTAAGGTTCAAAAAGGGTTGAGATTATCTAAAGGATAAAAAAAAGGGTCAGACTAGATGGGCCAAGTGGTTCTTATCTGCCATCAAATTCTATGTTTCCATGTTTAATGTTCTGCACCGAGTTCAACGGCTTTTTATGCCATCTAAAATATCAGACTCCAGATCGTGACACCATCCCCGCAAAACTCTCGTGGTTACTGCCATAGCTGCTGGCGGCTTCATGGCAGCCCCTAATAAAATATGCTGCTTTTTTAAACCTACTTCAATCCGTCTATCCATCGTATACTTGAACACATTAGCATCCTCCAATGGTAATGCCGTCTTTCTAGAAATTCTTGCAATAGCAGCATCCACTTTAGGAGATTCATCCCACTTCAAAATTTCTTCCTGGAGAAACTAATACATTTTACCTATCCTTTGTGGAACTGACACCCTTTTATCCGGACGCTTCCACTCCTCTGATACCATATCTTTTAAGGCCTGAGACAACGGAAATACCTTCCCTTTCTTTCTTGTTTCCTTAAACAACAAATATTACGGTTTCAATTCTTGCTGTGTTTCCCCAATATCTAAGGAGCGATGAATTGTTAACTAAATCAATATTACAGAAACCCTCTGCTTTAGAAACTACAGACTCCTCCTCAGACTTTGAATTATCAGATACTGAAAAGTCTCTTCCACATCCGAAACTTCAGAATTATCACTCAATACTGCCCTGGATCTTTTTACTGACACTCTATTAAAATCCTCTTTGGTTACAAAGGTATCTGACAGAGCTGCTTTCAGTAATCCCACCAGTTCTGACATTTGAGAAGGAGGCATAATCTGCTGCGGTATTTTGCAATCCCCACACACATTTCCTGACGCTTTATCTGGCAACGCCTTGTCACACAATGAACACTTGTGTAAATGCAATCTCTTGTATTTAGCTTTAACATCCACGTTTTCTTTACTGGTCTCTGACCTACCAAAGTAAATAGAAAAAAACACATCTCACTACCTACTCCTATGAGCAATGGCGCTTTAAAAATACACACCTTGAAATACAGACACCAGCAGGACAAAACCTTGCAAAAAGAAAAAATACTTTGCAAAGAAATGCTTTCTTACCCAGATTTCTTAGTGGGTGGCCATTTCTCTAACGTCCTAGTGGATGCTGGGGACTCCGTAAGGACCATGGGGAATAGACGGGCTCCGCAGGAGACATGGGCACTTTAAGAAAGAAGTTAGATTCTGGTGTGCTCTGGCTCCTCCCTCTATGCCCCTCCTCCAGACCTCAGTTTGAGACTGTGCCCGGACGAGCTGGGTGCTGTTCAGTGAGCTCTCCTGAGCTTGTTGTGAGAAAGTATTTTGTTAGGTTTTTTATTTTCAGGGAGCTCTGCTGGCAACAGACTCCCTGCATCGTGGGACAGAGGGGAGAGAAACAGCCCTACTCTCTGAAGCTAGGTCCTGCTTCTTAGGCTACTGGACACCATTAGCTCCAGAGGGATCGTACACAGGATCTCACCCTCGTCGTCCGATCCCAGAGCCGCGCCGCCGTCCCCCTCGCAGAGCCGGAAGACAGAAGCCGGGTGAGTATGAGAAGCAAGAAGACTTCGAAATCGGTGGCAGAAGACTCCGTTCTTCACATGAGGTAACGCACAGCACTGCAGCTGTGCGCCATTGCTCCCACACACCTCACATACTCCGGTCACTGTAAGGGTGCAGGGCGCACGGGGGGGGGGGGGCGCCCTGGGCAGCATATGGACCTCTTTTGGCAAAAGTACACATATATACAGTTGGGCACTGTATATATGTATGAGCCCCCGCCAAGAAAATGTATATTTAAGCGGGACAGAAGCCCGTCGAGGGGGCGGGGCTTCTTCCTCAGCACTCACCTGTGCCATTTTTTCTCCACAGCTCCGCTGAGAGGAAGCTCCCCAGGCTCTCCCCTGCAGATACATGGTAGAAGAGGGTAAAAAGAGAGGGGGGGGGGAGGCACATAATTATGCGCAAAAATCAATATAAACAGCAGCTACTGGGTTAACATTAAGTTACTGTGTTATTCCTGGGTTTATAGCGCTGGGGTGTGTGCTGGCATACTCTCTCTCTGTCTCTCCAAAGGGCCTTGTGGGGGAATTGTCTTCAGATGAGCATTCCCTGAGTGTGTGGTGTGTCGGTACGTGTGTGTCGACATGTCAGGTAAAAGGCTCCCCTAAGGAGGAGATGGAGCAAATGTGTGTGTGAGTGGTGTCTCCGTCGACAACGCCGACACCTGTTTGGATATGTGAAATTAAGTGCTAAGGTAAAATTATTGCACAAAAGATTAGAGAACAGACAGGGAATCTACCCATGTCTGTCCCTATGTCGCAGAGACCTTCAGAGTCTCTCAATGCTCACTATCCAAAATAATAGACACTGATATCGACACGGAGTCTGACTCCAGTGTCGACTACGATAATGCAAAGTTACAGCCAAAATGGCAGGAAAGTGTTCAATATATGATTATTGTAATAAAAAAATGTTTTGCATATCACTGATGACTCATCTGTCCCTGACACAAGGGTACACTTGTTTAAGGGGAAGAAAGCGGAGGTAAATTTCCCTCCTCTCATGAAGAAAAAGAGCGGGAATCTCCAGACAAGAGACTGCAGTTTCCCACAAAGAATTCTCAGGGGGTATCCTTTCCCTACTAGGGCCAGAATACGATGGGAATCTTCCCCTAGGGTGTCACGTTTGCCCAAAAGGTAGCGCTGACTTAACAGCTATCCTCAGGGATCCTGCAGATAGCATGCAGTAAAAGTACTTTGAAGTCCATTTACACACATTCTGGTACACTACTCAGACCGGCGATTGTGTCGGCATGGGTTTATAGTGCTGTAGCAGCGTGGACAGATACCTTATCAGCAGAGATTGAGACCCTAGTATGTATATATATATATATATATATATATATATATGTATATATAGATATATATAAAAAATGTTGTCTTAGATATATATATAAAACATGCCCAAAGAGACATTAGTCTACTGGGTTCTAGAGTCAACGCTATGTCGATTTCTGCTTGACGTGTCCTGTGGAACATGCAATGGACAGGTGATGCCGACTTAAGAGGCATATGGAAGGTTTACCTTACAAGGCTGAGGATTATGTGGAGAAGGGATCTCGGACCTGGTCTCCACAGCTATGGCTGGTAATTCTGATCTTTTGCCTTATATTCCCGCACAGCCTAGGAAAGCACGACATTATCAAATGCAGTCCTTTCGATCACAAAGAAACAAGAAAGTCCGAGGTGCGTCCTTTCTTGCCAGAGGCAGGGGCAGAGGAAAGAAGCTACACAACACAGCTAGTTCCCAGGAACAGAAGTCCTCCCCGGCCTCTACAAAATCCACCGCATGTCGCTGGGGCTCCACAGGCGGAGCTAGGCCCGGTGGGGGCACGTCTTCGAAATTTCAGCCACAAGTGGGTTCACTCCCTGTTGGATCCCTGGGCAATAGATATTGTGTCTCAGGGATACAAGCTGGACTTCGAGGAGATGCCCCCTCACCGACGGCCCTGCCGGCTTCCCCCCACGAGAGGGAAATAGTATTAACTGCAATTCACAAATTGTATCTTCAACAGGTGGTGGTCAAGGTTCCCCTCCTTCAACAAGGAGGGGGTTATTATTCGACCATGTTGTAGTCCCGAAACCGGATGGTTCGGTCAGACCCATATTGAATTTAAAATCCCTGAACATATACCTGAAAAGGTTCAAGTTCAAGATGGAATCGCTGAGAGCGGTCATCGCAAGCCTGGAAGGGGGGGATTTTATGGTGTCTCTGGACATAAAGGATGCATACCTTCATGTCCCCATTTATCCACCTCATCAGGCGTACCTCAGATTTGTGGTATAGGATTGTCATTACCAATTTCAGACGTTGCCGTTTGGTCTCTCCACGGCACCGAGAATATTTACCAAGGTAATGGCGGAAATGATGGTACTACTGCGGAAGCAAGGGGTCGCAATTATCCCATACTTGGACGATCTCCTCATAAAAGCGGGATCAAGAGAGCAGTTGCTGATCAGCGTAGCACTTTCTCTTGAAGTGTAACGGCAACACGGCTGGATTCTAAATATTCCAAAGTCGCAGTTGGTTCCTACGGCTCGTCTGCCTTTCCTAGGTATGATTCTAGACACAGACCAGAAAAGGGTTTATCTCCCGATAGAGAGAGCTCAGGAGCTCATGACACTGGTCAGGAACCTATTAAAACCAAAACAGGTGTCAGTGCATCACTGCACCCGAGTCCTGGGAAGGATGGTGGCATCATACGAGGCCATTCCCTTCGGCAGGTTCCTTGCGAGGACCTTTCATTGGGACTTACTGGACAAGTGATCCGGATCGAATCTTCAGATGCATCGGTTAATCACCCTATCCCCCAGGGCCAGGGTGTCTCTCCTGTGGTGGCTGCAGAGTGCTCACCTTCTCGAGGGCCGCAGATTCGGCATTCAGGACTGGGTCCTGGTGACCACGGATGCAAGCCTCCGAGGGTGGGGAGCAGTCACACAGGGAAGAAATTTCCAAGGTCTGCGGTCAAGTCAGGAGACTTGCCTTCACATCAACATCCTGGAACTAAGGGCCATATACAACGCCCTACGTCAAGCGGAGACCCTGCTTCGCGACCAACCGGTTCTGATTCAGTCAGACACCATCACCGCAGTGGCTCATGTAAACTGACAAGGCGGCACAAGGAGCAGAGAAGCGATGGCGGAAGCCACCAGCATTCTTCGCTGGGCGGAAAATCGCGTAAGCGCACTGTCAGCAGTGCTCATCCCGGGACACGACCTCCACCCGGGAGAGTGGGGACTTCATCAGGAAGTCTTCGCACAGACTGCATGTCGGTGGGAACTGCCACAGGTGGACATGATGGCATCCCGCCTCAACAAAAAACTACAGAGGTATTGCGCCAGGTCAAGAGACCCTCAGGCGATAGCTGTAGACGCCCTGGTGACATCGAGGGTGTTCCAGTCGGTCTATGTATTTCCTCCTCTTCCTCTCATACCCAAGGTGCTGAGAATAATAAGAAAAAGAGGAGTGAGAACGATACTCATTGTTCCAGATTGGCCACAAAGGACTTGGTATCCAGATCTGCAAGAAATGCTCACAGAGGACCCGTGGCCTCTTCTTCTAAGACAGGACTGGTTGCAACAGGGGCCCTGTCTGTTCCAAGACTTACCGCGGCTGCGTTTGACGGCATGGCGGTTGAACGCCGGATTCTAGCAGAGAAAGGCATTCCGGAGGAGGTCATTCCTACGCTGATAAAGGCTAGGAAGGACGTGACAGCTCAACATTATCACCGTATATGGCGAAAATATGTTGCTTGGTGTGAGGCCAGGAATGCCCCTACGGAGGAATTCCAGCTGGGTCGTTTCCTTCACTTCCTACAGTCAGGAGTGAATTTGGGCCTAAAATTGGGGTCCATTAAGGTCCCCGGGGTCCAGATTTCGGCCCTATCCATTTTCTTTCAAAAGGAGTTGACTTCTCTACCTGAAGTTCAGACGCTTGTAAATGGAGTGCTGCATATTCAGCCCCCTTTTGTGCCTCCAGTGACACCTTGGGATCTTAACGTGGTTTTGAGTTTCCTGAAATCCCACTGGTTTGAACCACTCAAAACGGTGGAGTTGAAATATCTCACATGAAAGGTGGTCATGCTATTAGCCTTGGATTCGGCTAGGCGTGTGTCAGAGTTGGCGGCTTTGTCACATAAAAGCCCCTATCTGGTGTTCCATGCGGATAGAGCAGAATTGCGGGTCCCGTCCACAATTTCTGCCGAAAGTGGTTTCATCCTTTCATATAAACCAACCTATTGTGGTGCCGGTGGCTACTACGGACTTGGATGATTCCGAGTTGCTTGATGTAGTCAGGGCTTTGAAGGTTTATGTAGCCAGAACGGCTAGGGTCAGGAAAACAGAGTCTTTGTTTATCCTGTATGCTTCCAACAAGCTTGGTGCTCCTGCTTCAAAGCAGACTATTGCTCGCTGGATCTGTAACACGATTCAGCAGGCTCATTCGGCTGTTATGATTCCAGTACTTCTGACCAGAGGAGATCTTATGACAGAGGCCAGAGTACTGGAAGGAAATGCTGGTTACGGGAGCGGGAAAGCCTAGTAACCCCTGGCGCCCTAACTCCGTTGTCTCGCCCGTGTAATCAGAAATCCCCTGCGAGACTATGGTTGCTTGAGCCCATGGCAGCCGCGTTTGAAGGGCGGATTATGTCTGCCCAACTCCGATGCCCCCTCAGGTCTTAATGGGAGACAAAGGGAAATCCGAGACAGGGTGATAACAAGGGGCCCTCTGACTAAGCAACCAGGCCAGGGGCTACAAGCTAACTAACTTAAACCAGAAGTATGTGCGGACAAACCGCCAGGGAAAAGGACAACCAAAAATCCACTAATCCGTTACTCCTATCCAGCACCGCTGGATACCAGAGTGGATTTGTGGGAGCGGAATCCTCCGCAAAAAGCTCCGAAACACAATATAACCAAATAATAAATAGTAAGCGGTCAAGCCGCAACACACGGCTACGCCGCGACTCACGAACACCACAGGATGTTAAAGGTGCTCGGTCTGGACTCCAGGAAAAGATGACAACTTCCGAGTACAGGATCACTGAGGACAGGAACGACCGGATAGAACAGGACTGGAAAACTCTCTGCAACTGACACAGCAAACAGGAAGCTATTACCGGCGTCTGTGAGAAGTCCTGAGAGTGCCTTTAAATGGGAGCCCTCCAATCAGGAGCCAGACAGGGCTAATTACAACATGCCGTGCAGCTGCATGCTGCACGGCCAGGAACCAGTGAGGTGATTAACTTAGACCCAGCAACGGGGAACGCGGTCCGACAGTGGCGTCCCCGTTGCTAGGGTCTGTGCGGCTCCGTGCGCCCGGCGTCTAGCGTTGCTAGGGAGCCGGCGGCTGTCCGCATGCAGCGTCCCTAGTTGCTAGGCGCCGGGCCGCACTGACGAGCGGACCCTCGGCGCCTAACATCGGCGGCTGGATTGCCGCTGCCAAAATCAGTTAAGGCCCATTCCACTAGGAAGGTGGGCTCTTCTTGGGCGGCTGCCCGAGGGGTCTCGGCATTACAACTTTGCCGAGCGGCTACTTGGTCAGGTTCAAACACTTTTGCAAAGTTCTACAAGTTTGATACCCTGGCCGAGGAGGACCTTGTGTTTGCTCAATCGGTGCTGCAGAGTCATCCACACTCTCCCGCCCGTTTGGGAGCTTTGGTATAATCCTCATGGTCCTTACGGAGTCCCCAGCATCCACTAGGACGTTAGAGAAAATAAAATTTTACTTACCGGTAAATCTATTTCTCGTAGTCCGTAGTGGATGCTGGGCGCCCGTCCCAAGTGCGGACTTCTTCTGCAATGTTTGTATATAGTTATTGCTTAAATAAGGGTTATGTTATGGTTGCATCAGGGTTGACCTGTTGCTCTGTTGTTGTCCATACTGTTGACTGGGTATGTTTATCTCAAGTTATACGGTGTGATTGGTGTGACTGGTATGAGTCTTGCCCTGGATTACCAAAATCCTTTCCTTGTACTGTCAGCTCTTCTGGGCACAGTTTCTCTAACTGAGGTCTGGAGGAGGGGCATAGAGGGAGGAGCCAGGGCACACCAGAATCTAAATTCTTTCTTAAAGTGCCCATGTCTCCTGCGGAGCCCGTCTATTCCCCATGGTCCTTACGGAGTCCCCAGCATCCACTACGGACTACGAGAAATAGATTTACCGGTAAGTAAAATCTTATTTTTTCCTCCATAATGCCTGAGACTCAGAGGCACTTCAAACACACTGCAGCACTTCCTGCTGCTGTGCACCTCTAAACACTTCCTTCGGTCATCACTTCCGGCTTCGGCCACTACTTCCGGTCCCGGTGTCCGCCCACTCTGCCCTATGGATGAACCCGGGCTGAGCGCTCACTCACTGCCGCACCCGGACGCCGCTGCTATCAGCCGCACGAGTACATGAGGAACAGCAAGCAGCACCAGTGCCCGCTCCCCCAGCGCATAGAGGCCAGCTCCACACCTCCTCTCTCCCCACCAGACAGCCGCAGCGGCGGAGGGGAGGACCCATTAAAACCAGGGTAAGTCCTTGCTGGCGGACTCCTATCTGCTACCTTGGAAAGAAGAAAAAAAAGACACAGAGGCCAGAAGAGGTGTGGCTTATATAGGGCTGGTGTCTTTTTTTCTTCTTTCCTGTCTCTGCCTATAGGGGGAATAACCCAGAGGTGGTGCTGCCATGGGGGGTAAAGGAAAAAAACCTGTATGAACCAATCTGTATATATAAAGCTTATAGCAAATCCAAAAAATCAAATAAAAGGGGAAGGGAGACAACAATGAAAGAAGAAGATGAGGTAGCACATAAGGGTGGGTGGCAGAGACGGCCACCCCCATCACTTCTCAGGGAGCTATGCTTTCAACAATGTGAACTGTAGTAATTACAACACAATAATACTACTAAATCTTGCTTTGCGGAGTCAGATAAAACCACCTGAAAAGGCTTCATGGTATAAACATACTGAAGAAGCCAAGGGGGGAGAAAAAAGCAGACCAAAAAACCCCAAAACATAGCAATGTATAAAACTCCATTCGACGAAGTCATAACAGTAGTACGTCATCGGGCAAAAGCTGTGACAGCTGGCCAAAAATGTGTACAGCCGCTCAGATAAATACGGACGAGTGCTCTGAAGAACAATTTGCACAGCGATCCATACACCTCACCAAACTGAAAAATAAGGTACCACAAGATGTTTAGACATACAATAATATAATCTACACGTTGGTCAATCAGGAGGAATAATATGTTACACTCAGCGGTCCCCGGTGGGCCAATCCCATTCAATCTTGGAGCTGCCAGGCACTTTAGAAGCAATGTCTTCCAGGTTCCAAGAAATTAGAAGTTGGGTGCCAGCTGCCGGTGAGGTGATCACACTCATAGAGCCATTCCGCCTGATGAGCAGTTTAGTAGGGAAGCCCCAGCGGTAGGGTATACCGGCTTTCCTAAGGGATTTGGTGAGCTGGTAGAAGGATCTGCGGAGAGCCAATGTTGTGGTGGACAGATCCACGAATATTTGGAGGTCACCCAGGGCATCTTCGGCAGCATCCGATGATCTGGCCACCTGTAGAACTACTATTTCCTTAACATCATAGTAATGGAACCTCATTAGGGTGTCCCCTGGGAGCATCAGTCGGGGCATTTCTGGCTTTGGGGTGCCGATGGATACGATCCAGTAAGAAATCTGTGAGTGAAACGGATGGAAGCAGTTTCATGAAGACATCTGTAACAAAATCCTTCAAGTCAGAATTTGATACTGATTCCGGTATGCCACAGACTTTGACGTTGTTCCGGCGCGACCCGTCCTCCAAATCGCCGATCTTGCTGAGAAGTTCAGTGATTTCCTCCTGGAGATCCTCATTGAGGTCAGTGTGAGATGTAACGATTTCCTCAAATTTGTTCTCCAGATGGTCAGTGCATTGGACTATTGCGTCAATAGATTGTTGGCAGCTTTGTAGGGTGGATTTGAATTCCAAGGATATATCCGCTTTAAAGGATGTGAGCACTAGTTTAATAGAGCCGATCGTCAATAGTGCATCGTTGCCCATAGCAACGGTCACAGCAGGAGACTGAGGGACAAGTTCGAACAGGGCACTCAATGTTGACAGCGCTTTTTGGTTTTTGTCTGGTGAAGTGGTGCTCTTAACACCTTGTATAGGAGATGGGTTCTTGAAAAAACTCACTGGGTGAACTCCAGATACATCCTTTTGACGCTTAGGCAGAATGTTTGTCGGCAATGGGATGATGAAATGAAATTGAACAGAGAGGAAGTAGATATTAGTCAGCACAAGGTAGGATGAGAAATTCACATCAAATAGGGATGTCTAGAGGGAGTGATGGGGGTGAAGATGAGTTATCATGCGAGAGGCATGCATCCCTGAAACAACATACAGCTCCTCAGGGCTGTATGGAGCTTATATAGGAAATGAGCCTGTTAATACTTCCAGGCTGGAGCTGCAGCAGCCTCTGTGCTCCTGAACAAATTACACTTGTGTGGCTGTGTAGGTCCCAGCAGCCGCAAGTCCAGGGCAGAGCAGGCTGGGAAAATAAGTCAAGCTGCAGGGATCCCCCACGCAGGGCACTCCAGGAAGCCTCCGCAGGAGTTCTGCAGGTAGCAGCAGAGAGCTAAGGAACTCACCGCAGCCGCCAGCAGCACCAGGTTTCTAGCCGTGGCTCCAGCGTTCACAGCGCTCAGCAGACAGAGGGGATGGCCATCGGAAGCGCACCACCAGGCCACCACCAAGGCAGTCCCCACCAAGCTGGAGAGTAAGGAGAGGATGGGAGCCACGGTGTGCAGGGTCCAGGGCGTGAGGAAGCATCTTCCAGAAGTAGCACCAGACTCGAGGTCCCTGGATATAGAGAGGCAGCCGGCTGCAACCCGCAGAGAGGTAGGAGACCTCTCCTGGCTCTGAAACCAGAGCTGGCTGCAATGGAGTAGTGTTGGGTGCAGGGAGAAAGTGGGAGCAAGGCTGCTCAGGGAGGATAAGGAGAGTTTTAAGGGCACCAAGCAGGAGCTACAGGGTTTAGCATCCTCTCTCCTCAGGTGCCAGGTCACGCCCAACTACTATTATATCTTAATCCCTTTTATACTGTGACACATTTAGTATGCTTGCCTTAAGATTGACTTTGATATGATCTTATCAATGGGAGCAGTAAGAGATGATTGCAGCATATATACACTAGATCAGGTTAGCTACTGCAAGGATAGATAAATACAAAATTAGAATTAAAATTAGTGCTGTTTAATGTATCATAAGTTTGTGTGTATAGATAAGCTCGTTGTAAGTTGAAGATTTGTATATGAACATTGTAGTTGAAGGGTATAGAGCAGGGCTGGCCAAACCGGTACTCGAGATCGACCAACAGTTTGTTTTCCAGGCCTCCTGGAGACCTGTAGAACAGTCAGTTAGGAATGAATGCAGCATATCTTAATTAGTAATGACTACACCTGTGCACTAGCCAGGTGGTCTGGAAAATGTGAACTGTTGGTAGATCTCGAGGACCGGTTTGGCCAGCTCTGGTATAGAGTATAGGCTATTAAATTGATATGTTTAATGATGTGTCACACAAATTTGATATTTTGAAAGTTAAATAAGGCTTAATTATGAATGACTTATGTGAGCAGGTTTCAAAAATAATGTTTATACTATTATTAATTTAACATGTACAGATGGAGCCTCCCTTATCTTTGCCATTTCTCCGCCTACACGGAGGTTTAGTCGCACCTAGGTGATAGCTTAGGTTGCTGAGTGTATGCACGGACAGGCACGTTGAGGCACAACTACATACTCAGCACGCAATACACACCTCCATCACTGGGTGGCTAATGCTCCACTAATCCAGTACTTTAGGGCGAATAGTGGCAGATTGATCTACAAGCTATGGCAAATGGTCCGTGACGAATGTACGTACTGTATACTGTACACACAGACCAATTGTCAGATGGAGAGTCAATAAAAAAAGTTTACACAGACGCAAACTAATGTGTTAAAACACTTGTCCATTGATGTGTTACTGTTTGTGAGCATCCAAGTCCCAATAAGTGTATACAGATGCAGACGCAACTAATGTGTTAAAGCAATACTGTAGTGCATTGACGTTAAAGTACATACAGTATAGGTTTTGTACAATATGAGCATCCAAGACCTGTAGCAGCATAAACAAAAACCAATTAGAAGGGATCACTGCTTACAGTACATTTACCACATGAGCTTGTTTATTGTGAGGCGTCATGTCCAAGTGGTGAAGTGTGCCGCTTTCCATGCTAAGAGTCCCGGGTTTGATTCCCAAAGTGCAAATGTTTGTTTATTTTTTCCTGACACTTTATTAAAAAAAACTTTTCAATCAATTGTAATATACTGTACCGTCACATTCAATAGAAGTATGCACATAGGATTTACATAGATCAAGGCACAGCTGCATGAGCGTCTCATTTTGCTATCTAAAATACACAGCAGCTATGGGGATAAGCGAGCTCTGTGCAGCGTATGATACACACAAAGAACAGTAGCATGCCAGACTTCATCACAGAGCGGTTTCACAGAATGAATGCTGCTCGTGACCCAGTGCCTCACGGAAGCCCACAGCTATGGAGCGAGCAAAGGCATCGGTTTTGCAAGAATCAGGGCAATGCTGAAGGAGAGTCTCGATACACTAGTTAAAATAAACACAGCGGCAGTGAGGTCCCGTAGAATGAGCAATTAATAAAAATAATAGAGATGCAAATGAACATGTTAGATCTGTAGCTATAGAACGTGTTTGAAACCAAGTCCAAGTCCCGTAGCCCCGCCATAGTCACAAACCAATAGGAAGGGATCATTACTTAAATTTACTCATGAGCTTATATACGTCATGAGAAGTCGTAGCCAAGTGGCGAAGTTTCCAGCATCCAATGCTTAGAGAACTGGGTTCAATTCCCAAACTGTGAGTGCATGTTTAGTTTTTCTGACACTTTATTTTTTTTGTTATCTATTGTAGTATACCTTCACATTCAATAGAAACATGTACACAGGTTTTACATAAATCAGGCAAAGCTTCATGAGCGTCTCATTCCGCTATCTAAAATACACAGCGGCTATGAGGTCTCGTAGACATATCAATAAATATAAAATAGTGTATGCAGACGCAACTAACTGTTTGAGCAATATTATAGTTCAGTGACGTTAGAGAATCTGTGCTTGTGTCTCTATCAGAGAGACTCCACTTCTTATCAGCTCTTCATTTACATACTGTATAGTACTGTGTTGTCAATTTATTGTAACCTGACCAGTGGTGGAACTAGCGAGTGGTGGGCCCAGGTGCGACAAAATGCTTTGCCCCCCCATCCAAGTCCACCCCCTCACCCCTGGAGAGGATCTGGTGAGGGGGTCTTGCTCAGGGCCAGGGAAATGGATACCTAGCAACAGTGCCATAACTAGACATTTTAGCGCTGTGTGCAAGAAACGGCATCGGAGCCCCCCTATGTTAAACAGGGGCAGTGCGCGCCATAGGCATGCGCAAAAACTATAGGGGTGTGGCCACAAAATAATACCAATTCATATAACGGTGCACAGTAGTCTCCATTATTCAAATTACGCCGCACAGTAGCACCACTACAGAGCCCCTTTTACACATTACGGCGGACAGATTCCCCTTTTTACACATTACAGCAGACAGTCCCTCTTTTTTTACACATTTCAGCAGACAGCGTCCCCTTTTTTACACATTACAGCAGACAGTACCCCTTTTTATACACATTACGGCAGACAGTGTCCCTTTTTTACACATAACGGCAGACAGCGTCCCCTTTTTACACATAACGGCAGACAGCGTCCCTTTTTTTACACATTACGGCAGACAGTGTCCCCTTTTTACACATAACGGCAGACAGCGTCCCCTTTTTGCACATAACGGCAGACAGCATCCCCTTTTTACACATTACGGCAGACAGCATCCCCTTTTTTACACATAACGGCAGACAGCGTCCCCTTTTTACACATAACGGCAGACAGCGTCCCCTTTTTATACATAACGGCAGACAGCGTCCTCTTTTTACACATAACGGCAGACAGCGCCCCCTTTTTACACATTACGGCAGACAGCGTCCCCTTTTTACACATAACGGCAGACAGCGTCCCCTTTTTACACATAACGGCAGACAGCATTCCCTTTTTACACATTACGGCAGACAGCGGTCCCCTTTTTACACATTACGGCAGACAGTGTCCCCCTTTTTACACACTACAGCAGACAGTGTCCCCTTTTTACACATAATGGCAGACAGCGTTCCGGTTTTTACACATTACAGCAGACAGTCCGCCTTTTTTTACACATTACGGCAGACAGCGTCCCCTTTTTTGCACATAACGGCAGACAGCATCCCCCTTTTTACACATTATGGCAGACATTATCCCCTTTTTACACATTACAGCAGACAGCGTCCCCTTTTTACACATTTGGCAGACAGTCCCCCTTTTTATACACATAACGGCAGACAGCGTCCCCTTTTTTACACAACGGCAGACAGCGTCCCCCTTTTTACACATTACGGCAGACAGTGTCCCCCTTTTTACACATTTGGCAGACAGTCCCCCTTTTTATACACATAACGGCAGACAGCGTCCCCTTTTTTACACAACGGCAGACAGCGTCCCCCTTTTTACACATTACAGCAGACAGTGTCCCCTTTTTACACATTACAGCAGACAGTGTCCCCTTTTTACACATAATGGCAGACAGCTTTCCGGTTTTTACACATTACAGCAGACAGTCCGCCTTTTTTTACACATTACGGCAGACAGCGTCGCCTTTTTACACATAACGGCAGACAGCATCCCCTTTTTACACATAACGGCAGACTGCGTCCCCTTTTTATACATTACGGCAGACAGCGTCCCCCTTTTTACACATTACAGCAGACAGTGTCCCCTTTTTACACATAATGGCAGACAGCGTTCCGGTTTTTACACATTACAGCAGACAGTCCGCCTTTTTTTTTACACATTACGGCAGACAGCGTCCACTTTTTTGCACATAACAGCAGACAGCATCCCTTTTTTTACACATTACGGCAGACAGTGTCCCCTTTTTACACATAACAGCAGACAGCGTCCCCTTTTTGCACATAATGGCAGACAGCATCCCCTTTTTACACATTACAGCAGACAGCATCCCCTTTTTTACACAACGGCAGACAGCGTCCCCTTTTTACACAACGGCAGACAGCGTCCCCTTTTTAAACATAACGGCAGACAGCGTCCTCTTTTTACACATAACGGCAGACAGCGCCCCCTTTTTACACATTACGGCAGACAGCGTCCCCTTTTTACACATTACGGCAGACAGTGTCCCCTTTTTACACATTATGGCAGACAGTCCCCCTTTTTATACACATAACGGCAGACAGCGTCCCCCTTTTTACACATTACGGCAGACAGTGTCCCCCTTTTTACACATTACAGCAGACAGTGTCCCCTTTTTACACATAATGGCAGACAGCTTTCCGGTTTTTACACATTACAGCAGACAGTCCGCCTTTTTTTACACATTACGGCAGACAGCGTCGCCTTTTTACACATAACGGCAGACAGCGTCCCCTTTTTGCACATAATGGCAGACAGCATCCCCTTTTTACACATTACGGCAGACAGCATCCCCTTTTTTACACATAACAACAGACAGCGTCCCCTTTTTACACAACGGCAGACAGCGTCCCCTTTTTATACATAACGGCAGACAGCGTCCTCTTTTTACACATAACGGCAGACAGCGCCCCCTTTTTACACATTACGGCAGACAGCGTCCCCTTTTTACACATTACGGCAGACAGTGTCCCCTTTTTACACATTATGGCAGACAGTCCCCCTTTTTATACACATAAATGCAGACAGCGTCCCCCTTTTTACACATTACGGCAGACAGTGTCCCCCTTTTTACACATTACAGCAGACAGTGTCCCCTTTTTACACATAATGGCAGACAGCTTTCCGGTTTTTACACATTACAGCAGACAGTCCGCCTTTTTTTACACATTACGGCAGACAGCGTCCCCTTTTTATACATTACGGCAGACAGCGTCCCCCTTTTTACACATTACAGCAGACAGTGTCCCCTTTTTACACATAATGGCAGACAGCGTTCCGGTTTTTACACATTACAGCAGACAGTCCGCCTTTTTTTACACATTACGGCAGACAGCGTCCACTTTTTTGCACATAACGGCAGACAGCATCCCCCTTTTTACACATTATGGTAGACATTATCCCGTTTTTACACATTACAGCAGACAGCGTCCCCTTTTTACACATTATGGCAGACAGTCCCCCTTTTTATACACATAATGGCAGACAGCGTCCCCTTTTTTACACATAACGGCAGACAGCGTCCCCTTTTTTACACATAACGGCAGACAGCATCCCCTTTTCTCTTACGTCCTAGAGGATGCTGGGGACTCTGTAAGGACTATGGGGATAGACGGGCTCCGCAGGAGACATGGGCACTTTAAGAAAGACTTTAGATCTGGTGTGCACTGGCTCCTCCCTCTATGCCCCTCCTCCAGACCTCAGTTTGATACTGTGCCCAGAGGAGATGGGTGCACTTCAGGGAGCTCTCCTGAGCTTCCTGACAGAAAGTATATTTGTTAGGTTTTTTATTTTCAGGGAGCCTGCTGGCAACAGACTCCCTGCATCGAGGGACTGAGAGGAGAGAAGCAGACCTACTTCTGTGAGTTTCAAGGCTCTGCTTCTTAGGCTACTGGACACCATTAGCTCCAGAGGGAGTCAGAACACAGGTCTCACCCTGGAGTTCGTCCCGGAGCCGCGCCGCCATCCTCACAGAGCCGGCAGATAGAAGCCGGCTGAGTATGAGAAGAAAAAGAAGACTTCAGAGGCGGCAGAAGACTTCATGATCTTCACTGAGGTAACGCACAGCAGTGCAGCTGTGCGCCATTGCTCCCACACACCAGTCACTGTAAGGGTGCAGGGGGGGTGCCCTGGGCAGCAATATAAACCTAATTTCTGGGAAAAGAGATATATATATATATACAGCTAGGCCCCGCCAGTTTTTATTATATTTAAGCGGGACAGAAGCCCGCTGCCGAGGGGGCGAGGCTTCTCCCTCAGCACTCACCAGCGCCATTTTCTCCACAGCACAGCTGAGAGGAAGCTCCCCGGACTCTCCCCTGCTTATCCACGGTGAAAGGGGGTTTCAGAGAAGAGGGGGGGGGCACATAATTGGCAGCAAATAATAGTATTACAGCGCTACTGGGTAAACACATTGTGTTTTTTTTACCTGGGGTATTAGCGCTGAGTGTGTGCTGGCATACTCTCTCTCTGTCTCTCCAAAAGGCCTTGCGGGGGAACTGTCTTCAGATATAGTGGATTCCCTGAGTGTGTGGTGTGTCGGTACGTGTTTGTCGACATGTCTGAGGTAAAAGGCTTTTCTAAGGAGGAAATGGAGCAAATGTGTGTGTGTGGTGTCTCCGTCGACAACGCCGACACCTGACTGGATATGTGGAATTAAGTGCTGAGGTAAATTTATTGCACAAAAGAGTAGAGAACAGACAGGGAATCTACCCATGTCTGTCCCTATGTCACAGGGACCTTCAGAGTCTCAAAACGCCCACTATCCAAAATAATAGACACTGATACCGACACGGAGTCTGACTCCAGTGTCGACTACGATGATACAAAGTTACAGCCAAAACTGGCAGAAAAGTTTTCAATATATGATTATTGTAATAAAAGATGTTTTGCATATCACTGATGACCCATCTGTCCCTGACACGAGGGTACACATGGTTAAGGGGAAGAAAGCTGAGATAACATTTCGCCCCTCTCATGAACCAAATGAATTGTGTGAAAAAGAGCGGGAATCTCCAGACAAGAAACTGCAGTTTCCCAAAAGAATTCTCATGGCGTATCCTTTCCCTGCTAGGGCCAGGATACGATGGGAATCCTCCCCTAGGGTGGACAAGGCGTTGACACGTTTACCCAAAAGGTAGCGCTGACATACCAAGATACAGCTACCCTCAGGGATCCTGCAGATAGCATGCAGAAAAGTACTTGGAAGTCAATTTACACACATTCTGGTACACTACTCAGACCGGCGAATGTGTCGGCAGGGGTTTATAGCGCTGTAGCAGCGTGGACAGATACCTTATCAGCGGAGATTGAAACCCTAGATAAGGATACCATGTTATTGACCCTAGGATATATAAAAGATGCTGTCTTATATATAAGACATGCTCAAAGAGACATTGGTCTACTGGGTTCTAGAGTCAACGCTATGTCGATTTCTGCTAGACGTGTCCTGTGGAACATGCATGGACAGGTGATGCCGACTAAAAGAGGCATATGGAGGTTTTACCTTACAAGGGTGAGGAATTGTGTGGAGAAGGGCTCTCGGACCTGGTCTCCACAGCTATAGCTGGTAAATCTGATCTTTTGCCTTATATTCCCTCACAGCCTAGGAAAGCACAACATTATCAAATGCAGTCCTTTCGGTCGCAGAAAAACAAGGAAGTACGAGGAGCGTCCTTTCTTACCAGAGGTAAGGGCGCAGGGCACAGCTAGTTCCAAGGAACAGAAGTCCTCCCCAGCCTCTACTAAATCCACCGCATGACGCTGGGGCTCCGTTAAGGGAGTCCGCCCCAGTGGGAGCACGTCTTCGACTCTTCAGTCACATCTGAGTTCACTTACAGGTGGATCCCTGGGCAATAGAAATTGTTTCTCAGGGTTACAAGCTGGAATTTGAAGAGGTGCCTCCTCGCCGGTTTTCCTTATCGGCCCTACCGGATTCTCCCCCAGAAAGGGAGAAAATATTAAATACAATTCACACATTGTATCTCCAACAGGTGGTGCTCAAGGTTCCCCTTCTTCAACAAGGAAGGGGATATTACTCAACCTTGGCTGTAGTCCCGAAACCGGACGGTTCGGTCAGACCTATTTTAAAATTAAAATCTCTGAACCTATACTTGAAAAGGTTCAAATTCAAGGTGGAATCGCTCAGAGCGATCATCGCCAGCCTGGAAGGGGGGGATTTTATGGTGTATCTAGACATAAAGGCTGCATACCTTCATGTTCCCATTTATCCACCCCATCAGGCGTACCTGAGAATTACAGGTACAGTATTGTCATTACCAATTTCAGTGTAATTGGCAGAAATGATGGTGCTCCTACGCAAGCAAGGAGTCACAATTATCCCATACTTGGACGATCTCCTAATAAGGGCGAGATCAAAAGAACAGTTGTTGAACAGCGTGTCACTTTCGCTGAAGGTGTCACAGCAACTCGGCTGGATTCTCAATATCCCGAAGTCACAGTTGGTTCCTATGACTCGTCTGCCCTTCTTGGGTATGATTCTGAATACGGACCAGAAATTGGTTTATATTCCGATACAGAAGGCCCAGGTACTAATGACTCAGGTAAAAAAACCTATTAAAGCCAAAACAGGTGTCAGTGCATCACTGCACTCGGGTCCTGGGAAAGATGGTGGCATCTTACGGGGCCATTCCCTTCGGCAGGTTCCATGCGAGGACTTTCCAATGGGATCTACGGAATAAGTGGTCCGGATCACATCTACAGATGCATCAGTTAATCACCCTGTCCCCTAGGGCCAGGGTGTCTCTCCTATGGTGGCTGCAGAGTGCTCACCTTCTGCAGGGTCGCAGGTTCGCCATCCAGGACTGGATTCTGGTAGCCACGGACGCGAGCCTCCGAGGTGGGGGAGCAGTCACACAGGGAAGAAACTTCAAAGGTCTTTGGGTAAAGTCAAAAAACTTGTATTCAAATTAACATCCTGGAGCTGAGGGCCATATACAACACCCTTCAGCAAGCGGAAACATTGCTTCGCGACCTACCGGTTCTGATCCAGTCAGACAACATCACCACAGTGGCTCATGTAAACCGCCAAGGCGGTACAAAGAGCAGAGTGGAAATGGCAGAAGCCACCAGGATTCTCCGCTGGGCGGAAAATCAAGTAAGCGCATTTTCAGCAGTTCATTCCGGGAGTGGACAACTGAGAAGCAGACTTCCTCAGCAAACACGACCTGCATCCAAGAGAGGACTTCTTTAGGAAGCCTTCGCACAGATTGCAAGTCAGTGGGAACTGCCACAGATAGACATGATGGCGTCCCGCCTCAACAAGAAGCTACAGAGGTATTGCACCAGGTCAAGAGACCCTCAGGCAGTAGCTGTAGATGCCCTAGTGACACCGTGGGTGTTCCAGTCGGTCTATGTATTTCCCCCTTTTCCTCTCATACCCAAGGTGTTGAAAATGGTAGGAGGGAGAGGAATGAGAACAATCCTCATTGTTCCAGATTGGCCACGAAGGACCTGGTATCTGGATCTGCAGGAAATGCTCACAGAAGATCAGTGGCTTCTTCCTCTAAGACAGGACCGGTTGCAACAGGGGCCATGTCTATTCCAAGACTTACCGCGGCTGCGTTGGACGGCATGGCGGTTGAACGCCAGATCCTAGCGGATAAGGGTATTCCGGATGAGGTCATTCCTACGCTAATAAAGGCTAGGAAGGACATGACATCTAAACATTATCACCGTATATGGCGAAAATATGTTTCTTGGTGTGAGGCCAGGAATGCTTCTACGGAAGAATTCCATCTGAGCAGTTTCCTTCACTTCCTGCAAACTGGAGTGAATTTCGGCGTAAAATTAGGATCTGTTAAGGTTCAGATTTCGGCCTTATCCATTTTCTTTCAAAAGGAATTGGCCTCTCGACCTGAAGTACAAACTTTTGTGAAGGGAGTACTGCATATTCAGCCTCCTTTTGTACCTCCGGTGACGCCTTGGGACCTTAACGTGGTGTTAAGTTTCATTAAGTCACACTGGTTTGAACCACTTAAAACGGTGGAGTTGAAAAATCTCACTTGGAAGGTGGTCATGTTATTAGCCTTGGCTTCGGCTAGGCGAGTGTTGGAATTAGCGGCTTTATCACATAAAAGCCCCTATCTGGTTTTCCATATGGATAGAGCGGAATTGCGGACCCGTCCTCAATTCCTGCCAGAAATGTGTTTTCATCCTTTCATATGAACTATTGTGGTGCCTGTGGCTACGCGTGACTTGGAGGATCCCGAGTCCCTTGATGTGGTCAGGGCTTTGAAAATTTACGTGGCCAGATCGGCTACAGTCAGAAAAACAGAAGCACTGTTTGTCATGTATGCAACCAACAAGATTGGTGCCCCTGCTTCAAAGTAGACTATTGCTCGCTGGATCTGTAACACGATTCAGCAGGCGCATTCTATGGCGGGATTGCCGTTACCTAAATCGGTCAAGGCCCATTCCACTAGGAAGGTGGGCTCTTCTTGGGCAGCTGCCAGATGGGACTCGGCGCTACAGCTGTGCCGAGCTACTACTTGGTCGGGTTCAAACTCCTTTGCAAAGTTCTAAGTTTGATACCCTGGCTGAGGAGGACCTCCTGTTTGCTCAATCGGTGCTGCAGAGTCATCCGCACTCTCCCGCCCGTTTGGGAGCTTTGGTATAATCCCCATGGACCTTAATCTTTTTCTCGTAGTCCGTAGAGGATGCTGGGCGCCCGTCCCAAGTGCGGACTACTTCTGCAAGACTTGTATATAGTTATTGCTTAAATAAGGGTTATGTTATAGTCTCATCGGTCTTGGACTGATGCTATGTCGTTTTCATACTGTTAACTGGATAGTATATCACAAGTTATACGGTGTGATTGGTGTGGCTGGTATGAATCTTGCACTTGTATTAACAAAAATCCTTTCCTCGTACTGTCCGTCTCCTCTGGGCACAGTTTCTCTAACTGAGGTCTGGAGGAGGGGCATAGAGGGAGGAACCAGTGCACACCAGATCTAAAGTCTTTCTTAAAGTGCCCATGTCTCCTGCGGTGCCCGTCTATCCCCATGGTCCTTAAGGAGTCCCCAGCATCCTCTACGGACTACGAAAAAAGATTTACCGGTAGGTTTAAAATCTTATTTTTTACACAACGGCAGACAGCATCCCCTTTTTTACACATTACGGCAGACAGAGTCCCCCTTTTTACACATTACGGCAGACAGCGTCCCCCTTTTTACACAAAATGGCAGACAGCGTCCCCTTTTTACATAAAATGTCCCCTTTTTACACCTTACAGCAGACAGTGTCCCCTTTTTACACACAATGGCAGACAGCGTTCCCGTTTTTAAACATTACAGCAGACAGTCCCCCTTTTTTTACACATTACGGCAGACAGCGTCCCCCTTTTTACACATTACGGCAGACATTGTCCCCTTTTTACACATAATGGCAGACAGCGTTCCTGTTTTTACACATAATGGCAGACAGCGTCCCCTTTTTACACATTACGGCAGACAGCGTCCCCTGTTTTACACATTAAGGCAGCCAGTCCCCCTTTTTACATATTGTGGCAGACAGACAGAATATATAGATAGATAGATAGACGGAAAGAATAGATTATACTTACTGTCTCCGCTGGCAGTCAGGCTCCTCGGTGCAGCTTGATGGCGGATGATGATCCCGGGCAAGGGAGAATTAGGAGGAGGGAGGTGGAGGAGGGAGCTGCAGCAGCGCAGTGTAATTGGTGGAGGCACTGCTGCTGCTGTCCCTCTCCTTCACCATAGGCTGTCCTCCGCAGCTGTAAATGCTGGGATGCAGCTTATGTTGAAGGAGAGGGACAGCAGCAGCAGTGCCCCCACCAATTACACAGCGCTGCTGTGACTCCCTCCTCCACCTCCCTCCTCCTTCCCCCCATGGCGCAGCGCTCCTCTCCTCAGCGGACAGCAGCATGTAATGAGTCAGTTTGACTCATTACATGCCGCGCTGGCCTTGAACCCCTGGATAGTGGTGGGCCCCAGTGCAAGGCACTGTTTGTACTGGCGGTAGTTCTGCCACTGAACCTGACCTCCCTCCCTGTCTGTGAAATTAGCAGTCTCCCAGGGGAAGAGGGAAGGGGTAGAGGGGAGGTGGTTGCTAAATACTGTGTTCAAAGACAATACAGTATCTGCAGTGTCTTTGAACCACCTCCCCCTTTCCCCTCCCCTGGGAGACTGCTCATTTCACAGACAGTGTATACAGATAGTATATACAGACCAAATCATGTTACAGCCACAGTTATAGAATGTGTTACAAACTATGGTCCATTGACGTTAGGGATATACTGTACTGTATTGTTGAGTATGAGCGTCCAAATACCATAGCCGTTACGGCATAATCAAAACCAACGGAAAGTTTGAATATGATTATGCGCACAGGAAAACAACAGTTTCCATAACTACTGTAACAGTCTGCCATTGCACACAATACTGTACAGTATAAACCATTTCACTTGTACTGACATCCTGCATCACGGTCGCAAGATGAACAACCTGGGACGCACGCCTGGAACGTACGTCTCTGACGCTGTATACTGTATGCTCTATGCTGTGGGGATAATGGCAGCATGCAGTGTAAGACCCTACAGCATGGGAGAACTGCGACTCCTCGTTCACTGGTGGGACCGAGCTCTCACCAGCAATAAGGAGAAGCTGAGGGCATACGGGAGGGCCAGCAGAGCAATCCTGAATGATTTTAACTGTCACAGGATGGTGAGGTCAGGCCCGGCGCTACCCGCTCAGCAAAGGGATGCAGTGCAGGTAGGCGCCGGGCATGAGAGGCGCCTTCACTGCTCTGCATCCCAGCTGAAGCGCCGTCCTGTCCCCCCCTGCTGCTGCTGCGCCTGCCCTGTCACAATGACAGGCAGCCTCAGCAGCGCCGGCAGCATGAAGCCTTCTCCTCTCTCCCCTGTGACAGGGAGAGGAGTGTCGGTGATTGTTCGCCCGAAAAGGGGCGGAGCTACATGGACCAAGGGGGCGGAGCTACACAGGATCATGCTATTGAAGATCTGGCCAGCACAACTGTGGTAAGTGGATGTAAAAAGAGTGAGAGAGAAAGTGTGTGTGTGTGTGTGTTTGTATTTATGTATATACTGTATTTATGTATGAGTGTATCTGTATGCAGAGCCGTAATGTGTAAAAAGGGGACGCTGTCTGCCGTAATGTGTAATAAGGGGGATGCTGTCTGCCGTAATGTGTAATAAGGGGGACACTGCCGTAATGTGTAAAAAAGGGACACTGTCTGCCGTATTGTGTAAAAAGGGGGACGCTGTCTGCCGTAATGTGTAAAAAGGGGACGCTGTCTGCCGTAGTGTGTAAGAAGGGGACGCTGTCTGCCGTAATGTGTAAAAAGGGGACGCTGTCTGCCGTAATGTGTAAAAAGGGGGACGCTGTCTGCCGTAATGTGTAAAAAGGGGACGCTGTCTGCCGTAATGTGTAAAAAGGGGACGCTGTCTGCCGTAATGTGTAAAAAGGGGATGCTGTCTACCGTAATGTATAAGAAGGGGACTCTGTCCGCCGTAAAGTGTAAAAAGGGGGACGCTGTCTGCCGTAATGTGTAAAAAGGGGATGTTGCCTGCCTTAATGTGTACAAAGGAGGGCGCTGTCTGCCGTAATGTGTAAAAAGGGAAATCTGTCCGCCGTAATGTGTAAAAGGGGCTCTACCTGGTGTAGTGGCGCTGCTGTGCGGCATAGTTTGAATAATGGAGACTACTATAATATGTAATATGAATTGGTATTATTTTGTGGCCACACCCCTTCCCCATGAAGCCACGCCCCTAATATTTTTGCGCGCGCCTGCTGCGCGCAGTGCCCCTATTCTACACACAGCGCTAAAATGTCTAGTTACGGCACTGTCTGTGTGTAGGGCCGTAACTAGCGCTGCACAGGGTGTGTATGGGCAGAGAGTTCACATTTAGAGGCTTACACGGATCTCCTGCAGCTCAGGGGCCCAAGAGGCCATGGTAACCCTCCGGCCCTGCATGTAAAGTATGGGAGGGCGCAAATTTATATTTTGCAGGAGGGCGCCGAACACCCTAGCACCGGCCCTGGGTGAGGTCACTCCAGAGGAGGTACAGCGACCTCATGAGGAGGACCCTCCAGACCATCAGGAACTGTAAGTACTGTACAGTAGATTACTGTACTTTAACTTACTGGAAATTACAGGTGCTGTATAAAACAGGGTCTGCTGTAGAAGCAGGTACCCTGTCTATACAGTACATGTAGATCTACACTAAAAATCTACACTAAAAATGTCTACAGTGAATAGGTTGTCCACTAATGGTCGATGTTCATTAGGTCGCCAGTATCGACAGTCAAATGGTAAACAGTGTGCAAAGTTAAATGGTCAAAAGGGCAACAGATCATAATGTCTGCAGGATCAAAAGGTCAATAATTATTTTTTTACATTTTTCCAACTTTTGCTGCATTTACTATCCATGTCAAAGACTATTACAAT
Organism: Pseudophryne corroboree; assembly: GCF_028390025.1. Classification (NCBI taxonomy): domain Eukaryota; kingdom Metazoa; phylum Chordata; class Amphibia; order Anura; family Myobatrachidae; genus Pseudophryne; species Pseudophryne corroboree. The sequence continues at coordinate 172,085,157 of NC_086453.1, read as the reverse complement.
GTCCCAAACTACGGTACATTACTGTATCACCATTAGTAAAGTTTGGCATGCAAAGCGACCCACTGCGCCTGAAGTGTAGCGAGTGAAATAAGCCCACAAGGGGACGCTTTTCAACAAATTGGGATTAAAAAATGTTTTAAAACATTGAGTGTCAACCTTTTGACCCTGTCGACCCTTTGTCTGTGGACCTTTTACTGTCGACCAAATGACTTTCTATCTTTTTAATGTCTATCTTCTGTATTACAACTGTAGCAGCATTACTGTTTGCCTTAATGTACTGTAAATGACAGTCAGGTGCTGTATGGTGAGGTCACTGTAAATGCTGGAGAACACCTGCATTTTTGCTGGACACTCCCAGTCAATGATCAGTTACCACCCACAAATGGCTTCCTCCTGTCAATCACCTTGCAAATCCCCATGCAATTGGATTTTTTGCACCATCCTGTTGCTGACCAGCAACATCCTTTGTTACTATGCGGTGTGTGTTCATATTGCAGTGCATACACATGCGCAGAGCCGGCCCTAACCAATATGATGCCCTAGGCAAGATTTTGGCTGGTGCCCCCTAGCACCACCACTGGTTCTGTCTCTGACCTTTCACCTCTTTCCCAGCACCATCACCCCTCACCCATAGCAGTCCTTGTACCCCCTATATTTTAAATAGGAACAGTTCGCACATTTGATGCACAGCCCAAAAAGGGGCATCTTCTTGCTGGGAAGGGGCATGGCCACACAATAGTAACCCCAATTCCAATTACGCCACACAGTACTGTAACTTTATTCACATTTTATCTTGCAATATTGTCCATAATTCATATTACATCACACAGTAGTATCACTTTACCTTATAAACGTTATTTCTCACAGTAGAGCCCCTTATTCACATTACATCACACTGAATTGCTCCTTATTCACATTACACCACATCTTATTGCTCTTTATTCACATTAGACGACACAGTAGTGCCCTTTCTATATGCAACGCCACATAGTAGAGCACCTTATACACATAATGCCACACATTAGTAATGCATTTATACACAATTCCACACAGTAATGCCCCTTACACATATGAGACACATTATATATACATTATGACAACCTTTATTAATGCCCTTTTTTTCCACATAATGTCCCTTACACATATGCCGCATATTATTAATGCCCTTATACACATAATGACACACATAGTGGCCCTTTACACATATGTTGCACATTATTAATGCATTATAATGCTCCTTACACATATTCCGAACACTACTGCACAACTAACCCACTCACATGCACATAGCACTCACACTTCCACTAACACTGTGACCTCTGCCTCTGCTTGGATACAGATGTGTCCTCACAAATCTTGCATCAATGCTAACGTCGGGCACCTTTTTTTTTAATGAAAATGCATCTTATTTGCATTGCTATGTGGCTAGGATGCACAAGCAGCTTTTGCTGATTAAACTGATATGCAGCATGCCTATATACTCTGTGAGACTGTGGCTGTATCTGCATATGAAATGCCACATACAGAATATAGGCATGACGCATATCATTTTAATCAGCAGAAGCTGATGATGCCCCTAGGCATATCAAATGCCCTAGGCAATTGCCTAGTTTGCCTATGCCTATGGCCGGCTCTGCACATGCGCAGTTAGTACCTAATAACCCACTGTCCGGTATCACACAGCAGTGATCAGATCTGAATGACCCCCACTGTCTCTCCATTCATCTCTCTCTAGCTACTGTCAGTGGTGAATTTCCCATTAGGCACATACTGTACTGTACCTAGTGGTGGCATCTGTTGGGGGGGGGGGGGGGGGTGGCAGTTGGAGGCTTATGTTTATACTGTCATCTCAAAAATTACCAGTTCAGTAACTGCAAAATATTTTCACTGTACAACAGAATTTTTCCACAGTACTGTATATAGTTTCTCTTTTAGCCACAGACGACGAGGAATACACCTTTGGTATATATAATGTACAGTACAGTAAAAATGTATACAGTAGTCACTGCTGTAACCAGACATTTGAGTGCTGTGTGCAAGAAAGAGCATTGGCTCCCCCTCCATAAACAAAACAAGGCCAGTGTGCGACGTAGGCGTGCACGGCAAAAATACAGGGGCTTGGATTCATCGCGAAGGGGTGTGGCCACAGAGCTCTCTTTTACACATGATGGCAGGCAGAGCCCCCTTTTTTACACATGATGGCAGGCAGTCCTCTTTTTTTTTTTTTTACATATGATGGCAGGCAGTCCCGCTTTTTTACACATTATGGCAGGCAGTCCCCATACAGCATTTGGACCCAAGCATTTTTAGGGAGTGTGTTTGACATCAGCTTTGTCTACAATACCACCTACAGTACAGTAACCCTCTGTTTTTGCCACACTGAAGCTTATTGAAATGTCGTGACCACTAATACATAAATTGCTGCACTACAGTATTTACCATGATCTGTACTTGCGCTGCTGTGTTTTATTCCTTTGATGATTTGTTTATGACATATTGAAGCTTAACTCTTGTGCAGTACTTTAAATTCTGAATAACAGCAATTCAGTATAATACTGTACCTACAGTATACAGTAGTAATTGTATAGTACTGGAATGTGAATCATGTTTTTTTTTCTCCAATTCAGTGCCAATGATATATGGAAGCCCCAGTCTGGGCCAAGAGAAGCACCCTGGTCCAGGCACCCAGCAGCAGTATTACGCTAGAGGTAAACTATAGCAATGCTTACAGTACCTTGACAGCATACAGTAGTTTCATGTGTACCATCCACATGCGGACCCTTCACCAGATTGTTAGTAAAGTATGCGTACCTCTCACTCACATAGTGGATATAGGGGAAACTCCTATAGCGGTATCTTTAAATAACAACAAATACGTCTGGTGGGCGTACCCCAACTCACAAGTAGGAATGAAATCTGAAGCCCATCAAGGTATCTTTATTTGGTCCTTGCTCCACAACTGATCTCAAGCAAAAAAAAGCCTGTAGAGTACTGAGTGGAAACACTTGACTTCCAAACAAAGATTCACAAAATTTCTTCCTCAAAAACCATGCAAGTCCCAAACATGTGCAAAAGAATGTTCCACAAAATTATTTTTTTTTAAAAACAAACAGATAGATGAAGAAGAGTGTATAAAAATTCATGTAAAAGTCTCTTAAGAAAATCACATAAAAAGTACATGATGTAAATCATCGTTCACATCAATTGTAAACATAAATCCATAAAAAAATTCAGTTGGAAGAATGGCTACTCACACAGTTGTTTGTCGATGCATTTCGGTCCCTTGGACCTTTTTCAAGACATGACCTTCTGTGTGAGAAGCCAGATATTTATGGTGCCTGTAGCCAATCATACCCTAACAGGAAATCAATTTACAGGAAGTGACCTCATCCAGTAGTTTATACACAGATTTAGGTTAAAAAAAACGATTCATACTCCCCCATAATATATATAGGTTTATTTTTATGCTATTGTTTAATCAAATCAAGGGGTTTGTACCTCCACTATATGTCATTTAACTCCTTTACAATGATGCAAAGGATTCTGAATGATGTAGTTCCGTATATGAGCCGTCTCTCTTTATTCGTATAATGCCCCCCCATGGACTCAAATGGATCTAATTGCGTACTTCCGGTTTCGGAGTGATATTGGATTGATTAAACTATAAGATCATTTATTAATGCACCAGTTAAATATAAGGTTTTGAATATATATCTTGGAGAACCATTAGATCCATTTGAGTACAGTATATTTACAGTATCTTGATAGGACTTATGTACAGTAGCTTTACTGTACATTATTTACTGAGCTGTATACAGTTCCTGATGAAGCCTGCGTGGACAGGCGAAACTAGTTGATCGCAGAGACACCCACAACGTCTGCTGGCAGACACCTGATGTTTATGCTTCCAGCCATTAAGAATTCAGTAAGTCTACCAGTCACTTTTGCCTGTATGAACAGAGAATCTCTGGACTAAATACTAGAAGCCTTTGATGTAAAGACTGTTTCAATGTACTAAGGACGTTTTCTAGACTTATATACAAAAGCATATAAGGACTTGCTTTCTCTAGAAATTACCAGCATTTCAGAGTGATTAGTATATACCTGACGAAAGAATATAGGTGTTATTTTAGTGAATAAATCGCCAATTGGTGTCTCACGGGCCAGTATATGTTTTGTGTGTGTATGTTATGTCCATGTTTAAGTATACCGGTATTAGGAATTTGTAATAAGGACATTGTGTACATATATAAATTTTCCAATATTGAAATATAATTTTTATTTTTGTCTTAAATAAAAAAGATTATTATTTTATAACAAGTCTGTAGTGGACTATCATGTATTAAATATATTTTAGTGCTGTAGTGGTGAGTGTCAACATCACACTTGATTTAATTAGCGCTGGGAGGTACCTTCTTTTTTATATAACTGATCGTGACTAACGCCTCAGCCTGCAAAGATAATGGAGGCTCCATCTGTAGTACAGAGTGCTATGTAGAGAGATGAGAAGGGCCTCTTTTCCATGTGTGTGAGACAGGTAATCGGACAGATGAATAAAACAGGTAAACAGGAAGATGTTAGAGCCTGCGCTATTTTTTTCTTCTGGGGAACGGCATGAGGAACCTCAAAGAATGATTTAATGATTGTTTTATTTCTATTTAATTATCTTTTGAATCAAGACCGTTGCTCCATCATTGGCTAAATTATATGCAATCAACCTAGATCAGGCTTTTTCAACCAGTGTGCCGTGGCACACTAGTGTGCCGTGAGCAGTTGCAAGGTGTGCCGCTGAGCCAGAGAAGCTTCCTGCACCTTCAGAGTGAACTGTTGGCCCGGGCTCTTCTTAGAGGATCAATTATGCTCTGGCTGTGACCTGTGCCGTGTTGACGCGGCGGTGTGATATCATAGGTCACGGCCGCCGCATCTCACCACCCAGCCAGCCCACCTGCCTGCATACACTTCTTCCAGTTCCCGCGTGCATCCACAGCTTTCCTTGCCAACCCACATCCACACCTGCCTGACCGCCCAGCTCAGTATTCGCAGCAATCCACTATGAACAACCCCCGCCACTGAGGGACAGGGAGGAGGACAGCTGCCCGGTAGGGGCTAATATTTTTTATGTTTTATGTCCTGTGGGGAGCAATAGGATTTATGGGGGGAACAGTGTGAATGAATCATGTGGGGAGCAATAGGATTTATGTGGGGAGAAATGTGATTGATTTATGTGTGAGCAACATGATTTATGTGATTGTTTTTTCTATGTAGGCCGATGTATGTGTGGATTTTTTATTACTGTGAAGGCCAATGTGTGTTTTTTAGGTTTTTTCTGTGGGGAACGGATGGTGTGCCTTGGCAATTTTTAAATATTGTTTGGTGTGCCGCGAGTGAAAAAAGGTTGAAAATCACTGACCTAGATCTATGCGGATTGGCTACTGACCCTCACCACTCTAATGGCAGCAATGTGACCATGCCCCCTGGGTGAAATGCATCATCGTAAGCTACGTGGTGCCGCTGCAGCGTATAGCACCTGCAGACCCACACAGCATCCATTAAAAGTGGACACTAGCAGACCTCAATGGCATGTATCAGTTTTAGGTATCTCCCTTTCTGTCCTCTCTCATCTACGCATTGTAGAAATACACCGTGCAAGGGGCCTAATTCAGACCTGATTGTAGCCGTGCAAAAGTTTGCACGGCTATGATCAGTTCCACTCAAACACGGAAAGCAGAAGGACACTTCTTTCTCTCTGTATATCATAGCAGGAGTGTTATCACATAGCCCACAACACGTTAAAACAGTGGCAACCAGGATTACTCATTTACAAATTTATATACTGGGACATCAACCAATATAGTGTTTGAGATTTATGAATGGCAGGGGCGTTTTAATAGAGGAGGAGGCCCGTGCGCAGCCTTCTGCATCAGGGGCCCCCTCCTCTCTGACTGATGCACAAGGTTTTAATACTTACCTCTCCAGAGTCCCCCGGCGGTGCCATCCTTCTCCACAGCAGCAATAGAGTCTGAGTACAGACTATTGCGCATGCACAAACCTCCAGGAACACAGCGCAGCAGCCATTTTCCTGAAGATTTTCTTAATGCACATGCGCAAAACTACGGAAAAATATCCGCCGTGCCACATTTCTGGAGTTTTCAGCAGGCGCAATAGAGTTTGTTCCCCTCTGTGTTCAAACTCTATTGCACTGCCAAGAAGGGATGGCTCAGACGGGGGACTCCAGAGAGATAAGTATTAAATGTGTGTAGTGTGTGCGGGGTGGACCCCCCTGGACCCAGGGGCCCATGTGCCCTGCACCCATTATAGATACGCCAATGATTAATGGGTTGTGCCACCTGATTTCAGTCTGTATTGAATACATTTGATCCATAATCATAAGTTCAATTGATCCAACATTTGTTCTGGGGATAACCTGATACACTGGCTTGTCTGGGTCACATAAGGTTAAATTATAACTAGATATTATAGCAAAACTGTTTTCCTTGTTTTATAGCAATTATATCTGTAGTTGCAGGGTTATCATGAAAGTACTGTATGGGATCCAACATTTGTTCTGGGGATAACCTGTTATACTGGCCTGTCAGGGTCATACAAACAGTTAAATTGTGACAAGATACTCTAGCTAAACAAATTTCTTTGATTGGTAGCAATTATACCTGGAGTTGCAGAGTTATCATGAATGAAAGTACTGTATGTGGTATTTAGTGAGTTTCCCATTTGCACACCTCCGGTGGCGAACATAAATTATAATAACTGACTATAGCAATTGAGTGTCTGCTGTTACTGCTCTAATTAATACTATCACAGCATGTATGAATTACCAAAACTTGAGAATGTTAAAAGGAAATTTAAGATGTATTTACTTGGCGGTTGGAAACAGTTGTTTCAAAATTGTTACAATTTAGCTACTTGATGTCTGTGAACGCAGTAACATTCCAGTAAACTGTATAAACCATGTTACTAACCCACTTGGTATCCGGTCTATGGATCTACACTAAAAGGTCTACAGTCAATAGGTTGACCACTAATGGTTGACATGCATTAGGTTGACAGAGTCAGAAGGTCGACAGGGTCTAAAGGTCGACATTAAAATGGTCGACACACGTTTTTAAAGATTTTTTATCAAACTTTACCATCCACGTGGACTACGATTGGGAAAAGCTACCTGTGCCAAGCCCAAATGGAGCTTGGCACCTTGTCCAAAGTATGGCGAGCGAAGCAAGGGGACGATGTACACTTAAGGGGCTTGCTTGTGGCAGAAAAGTGACAAGACGCCCAAAAATAATAAAAAATTTGTCTAGCTTTTTTGTGTCGACCATTTCTACGTCAGCCTTTTGACCCTGTTGATCTTTTCTACTGTCTACCTATTCCATGTTGACCTTTTGACCCTGTCAACCTAATGCATATCGACCATTAGTGGTCGACACATTGATTGTAGACCTTTTTAGTGTAGATCTAATAATCCACTCCCACTCACATATGGTGATTTTTATATATACCCAGCCATGACCATGAACTGTTGTGATTACCCTGCTGTGGTTGTGTTTGATAAAGTTGCCAATTGACAGCAAAATGCGTAACGGACCTGACCTGGGCATTGGCAGATTACTCTGCGGGATACCTTGCAGCCACTGAAAGCTTTGGAAAGCTCCAGCATTTGTGGACACTTAAAAAGGGGAGATCCGCTACTGCTTTGCGTAGGACCGAAGTGCATATTGGACTCTCGCTAGGTTGAATACCCAGCTGCAACCATGAGAAACTGGTAACTATTTACCTAAAGACTCGATGCCCCCCTTTTTTCCTATTGCCAAAAGAATCTTATATGACAGATTTTGACTGTTTTACGATAATACTGGCGGTTTCACATGCCCTTACAAGAGACTAATTGTGGTCTAGAGACTGGCATTGAAGATCTCTTAGAATGCTATATTCATGAGCTCATGTCATATACATTCGCTATTTTTATACATTGTGTGTGTTTTAAAATATGTGATAATTTTATTTTTCAAACACCTGTTAATTTCAGTTTTGAGTGCTGTTTTGTTTTTATATGCTTCATTTACCTTGTGTTTGGGTGATTGCTTATCTCCCGATTAAAAGAGGCCTAGAGAACCAGCTCGGTTAAAGCGTCTGAATTTATATTAAGCAACTACAGGTTGAGTATCCCATATCCAAATATTCCGAAATACGGAATATTCCGAAATACGGACTTTTTTGAGTGAGAGTGAGATAGTGAAACCTTTGTTTTTTGATGGTTCAATGTACACAAACTTTGTTTAATACACAAAGTTATTAAAAAATAAGATTTTATTTACCGGTAAATCTATTTCTCGTAGTCCGTAGTGGATGCTGGGGACTCCGTAAGGACCATGGGGAATAGACGGGCTCCGCAGGAGACATGGGCACTTTAAGAAAGAATTTAGATTCTGGTGTGCTCTGGCTCCTCCCTCTATGTCCCTCTTCCAGACCTCAGTTAGAGAAACTGTGCCTGGAAGAGCTCACAGTACAAGGAAAGGATTTTTGAAATCCAGGGCAAGATTCATACCAGCCACACCAATCACACCGTATAACTTGTGATAAACTCACCCAGTCAACAGTATGAACAACAACAGAGCATCAGTTCAACCCTGATGCAACAATAACATAGCCCTTACTGCAGCAATAACTATATACAAGTATTGCAGAAGAAGTCCGCACTTGGGACGGGCGCCCAGCATCCACTACGGACTACGAGAAATAGATTTTCCGGTAAGTAAAATCTTATTTTCTCTAACGTCCTAGTGGATGCTGGGGACTCCGTAAGGACCATGGGGATTATACCAAAGCTCCCAAACGGGCGGGAGAGTGCGGATGACTCTGCAGCACCGAATGAGCAAACACAAGGTCCTCCTCAGCCAGGGTAGCAAACTTGTAGAACTTTGCAAAAGTGTTTGAACCTGACCAAGTAGCCGCTCGGCACAGCTGTAGTGCCGAGACCCCTCGGGCAGCCGCCCAAGAAGAGCCCACCTTCCTAGTGGAATGGGCCTTAACTGATTTTGGCAGCGGCAATCCAGCCGCAGAATGAGCCTGCTGAATCGTGTTACAGATCCAGCGAGCAATAGTTTGCTTTGAAGCAGGCGCACCAAACTTGTTGGAAGCATACAGGATAAACAAAGAGTCTGTTTTCCTGACTCTAGCCGTTCTGGCTACATAAACCTTCAAAGCCCTAACCACATCAAGCAACTCGGAATCCTCCAAGTCAGTAGTAGCCACAGGCACCACAATAGCTTGGTTTATATGAAAAGATGAAACCACTTTTGGCAGGAATTGTGGACGGGTCCGCAACTCTGCTCAATCCGCATGGTTCAAACCAGTGGGATATCAGGAAACTCAACACCACGTTAAGATCCCAAGGTGCCACTGGAGGCACAAAAGGGGGCTGAATATGCAGCACTCCCTTCACAAACGTCTGAACTTCAGGTAGAGAAGTCAACTCCTTTTGAAAGAAAATGGATAGGGCCGAAATCTGGACCTTAATGGAACCCAATTTTAGGCCCAAAGTCACTCCTGACTGTAGGAAGTGAAGGAAACGGCCCAGCTGGAATTCCTCCGTAGGGGCATTCCTGGTCTCACACCAAGCAACATATTTTCGCCATATACGGTGATAATGTTGAGCTGTCACGTCCTTCCTAGCCTTTATCAGCGTAGGAATTACCTCATCCGGAATGCCTTTCTCCGCTAGGATCCGGCGTTCAACCGCCTTGCCGTCAAACGCAGCCGCGGTAAGTCTTGGAACAGACAGGGCCCTTGTTGCAACAAGTCCTGTCTTAGAGGTAGAGGCCACGGGTCCTCTGTGAGCATTTCTTGCAGATCTGGATACCAAGTCCTTCGTGGCCAATCTGGAACAATGAGTATCGTTCTCACACCTCTTTTTCTTATTATTCTCAGCACCTTGGGTATGAGAGAAAGAGGAGGAGGAGGAAATACATAGACCGACTGGAACACCCACGGTGTCACCAGGGCGTCTACAGCTATCGCCTGAGGGGCTCTTGACCTGGCGCAATACCTCTGTAGCTTTTCTTGTTGAGGCGGGATGCCATCATGTCCACCTGTGGCAGTACCCACCGACTTGCAGTCTGTGCGAAGACTTCCTGATGAAGTCCCCACTCTCCCGGGTGGAGGTCGTGCCTGCTGAGGAAGTCTGCTTCCCAGTTGTCCACTCCTGGGATGAACACTGCTGACAGTGCGCTTACGTGATTTTCCGCCCAGCGAAGAATTCTGGTGGCTTCCGCCATCGCTTCCCTGCTCCTTGTGCCGCCTTGTCGGTTTACATGAGCCACTGCGGTGATGGTGTCTGACTGAATCAGAACCGGTTGGTCGCGAAGCAGGGTCTCCGCTTGACGTAGGGCGTTGCATACGGCCCTTAGTTCCAGGATGTTGATGTGAAGGCAAGTCTCCTGACTTGACCACAGACTTTGGAAATTTCTTCCCTGTGTGACTGCTCCCCACCCTCGGAGGCTTGCATCCGTGGTCACCAGGACCCAGTCCTGAATGCCGAATCTGCGGCCCTCGAGAAGGTGAGCACTCTGCAGCCACCACAGGAGAGACACCCTGGCCCTGGGGGATAGGGTGATTAACCGATGCATCTGAAGATTCGATCCGGATCACTTGTCCAGTAAGTCCCATTGAAAGGTCCTCGCATGGAACCTGCCTAAGGGAATGGCCTCGTATGATGCCACCATCCTTCCCAGGACTCAAGTGCAGTGATGCACTGACACCTGTTTTGGTTTTAATAGGTTCCTGACCAGTGTCATGAGCTCCTGAGCTCTTTCTATCAGAAGATAAACCCTTTTCTGGTCTGTGTCTAGAATCATGCCTAGGAAAGGCAGACGAGCCGTAGGAACCAACTGCGACTTTGGAATATTTAGAATCCAGCCGTGTTGCCGTTACACTTCCAGAGAAAGTGCTACGCTGATCAGCAACTGCTCTCTTGATCCCGCTTTTATGAGGAGATCGTCCAAGTATGGGATAATTGCGACCCCTTGCTTCCGCAGGAGTACCATCATTTCCGCCATTACCTTGGTAAATATTCTCGGTGCCGTGGAGAGACCAACGGCAACGTCTGAAATTGGTAATGACAATCCTGTACCCCAAATCTGAGGTACGCCTGATGAGGTGGATAAATGGGGACATGAAGGTATGCATCCTTTATGTCCAGAGGCACCATAAAATCCCCCCCCTTCCAGGCTCGCGACGACCGCTCTCAGCGATTCCATCTTGAACTTGAACCTTTTCAGGTATATGTTCAGGGATTTTAAATTCAATATGGGTCTGACCGAACCATCCGGTTTCGGGACTACAACATGGTCGAATAATAACCCCCTCCTTGTTGAAGGAGGGGAACCTTGACCACCACCTGTTGAAGATACAATTTGTGAATTGCAGTTAACACTATTTCCCTCTCGTGGGGGGAAGCCAGCAGGGCCGTCGGTGAGGGGGCATCTCCTCGAAGTCCAGCTTGTATCCCTGAGACACAATATCTATTGCCGAAAGATCCAACAGGGAGTGAACCCACTTGTGGCTGAAATTTCGAAGACGTGCCCCCACCGGGCCTAGCTCCGCCTGTGGAGCCCCAGCGACATGCGGTGGATTTTGTAGAGGCCGGGGAGGACTTCTGTTCCTGGGAACTAGCTGTGTTGTGCAGCTTCTTTCCTCTGCCCCTGCCTCTGGCAAGAAAGGACGCACCTCGGACTTTCTTGTTTCTTTGTGATCGAAAGGACTGCATTTGATAATGTCGTGCTTTCCTAGGTTGTGCTGGAATATAAGGCAAAAGATCAGAATTACCAGCTATAGCTGTGGAGACCAGGTCCAAGATCCCTTCTCCACACAATCCTCAGCCTTGTAAGGTAAACCTTCCATATGCCTCTTAAGTCGGCATCACCTGTCCATTGCATGTTCCACAGGACACGTCAAGCAGAAATCGACAGTGTCGACTCTAGAACCCAGTAGACTAATGTCTCTTTGGGCATGTTTTATATATATATATATATATCTAAGACAGCATCTTTTATATATATATCTATATATATACATATATATATATATATATATATATATATACATACATACTAGAGTCTGAATCTCTGCTGATAAGGTATCTGTCCACTCTGCTACAGCGCTATAACCCCATGCCGACAAAATCGCTGGTCTGAGTAGTGTAAATGGACTTCAAAGTACCTTTACTGCATGCTATCTGCAGGATGCCTGAGGATAGCTGTTAAGTCAGCGCTACCTTTTGGGCAAACGTGACACCCTAGGGGAAGATTCACATCATATCCTGGCCCTAGTAGGGAAAGGATACTCCCTGAGAATTCTTTGTGGGAAACTGCAGTCTCTTGTCTGGAGATTCCCACTATTAGTCTTCATGAGAAGAGGGAAATTTACCTCAGCTTTCTTCCCCTTAAACATGTGTACCCTTGTGTCAGGGACAGATGAATCATCAGTGATATGCAAAACATTTTTTTTTATTACAATAATCATATATTGAATACTTTCCTGCCATTTTGGCTGTAACTTTGCATTATCGTAGTCGACACTGGAGTCAGACTCAGTGTCGATATAAGTGTCTATTATTTTGGATAGTGAGCCTTGAGAGACTCTGAAGGTCTCTGCGACATAGGGACAGACATGGGTAGATTCCCTGTCTGTTCTCTAATCTTTTGTGCAATAAATTTAACTTAGCACTTAATTTCACATATCCAAACAGGTGTCGGCGTTGTCGACAGACACCACTCACACACACATTTGCTCCATCTCCTCCTTAGGGGAGCCTTTTACCTCATACATGTCGACACACACGTACCGACACACCACACACTCAGGGAATGCTCATCTGAAGACAATTCCCCCACAAGGCCCTTTGGAGAGACAGAGAGAGAGTATGCCAGCACACACCCCAGCGCTATAAACCCAGGAATAACACAGTAACTTAATGTTAACCCAGTAGCTGCTGTTTATATAAATTTTTTTTGCGCCTAATTATGTGCCCCCCTCTCTTTTTACCCTCTCCTACCGTGTTTCTGCAGGGGAGAGCCTGGGGAGCTTCCTCTCAGCGGAGCTGTGGAGAAAACATGGCGCAGGTGAGTGCTGAGGAAGAAGCCCCGCCCCCTCGACGGCGGGCTTCTGTCCCGCTAAAATACATATCTTTTTGGCGGGGGCTAATACATATATACAGTGCCCAACTGTATATATGAGTACTTTTGCCAACAGAGGTCCATATGCTGCCCAGGGCCCCCCCCCCCCCCCTGCGCCCTGCACCCTTACAGTGACCGGAGTATGTGAGGTGTGTTTGGAGCAATGGCACACAGCTGCAGCGCTGTGCGTTACCTCGTGTGAAGAACGGAGTATTCTGCGACCGATTTCGAAGTCTTCTTGCTTCTTATACTCACCCGGCTTCTGTCTTCCGGCTCTGGGATCGGACGACGAGGGTGAGATCCTGTGTATGATCCCTCTGGAGCTAATGGTGTCCAGTAGCCTAAGAAGCAGGACCTAGCTTCAGAGAGTAGGGCTGCTTCCGATCCCCCCTGTCCCACGATGCAGGGAGTCTGTTGCCAGCAGAGCTCCCTGAAAATAAAAAACCTAACAAAATACTTTCTTACAGCAAGCTCAGGAGAGCTCACTGAACAGCACCCAGCTCGTCCGGGCACAGATTCAAACTGAGGTCTGGAGGAGGGACATAGAGGGAGGAGCCAGAGCACACCAGAATCTAAATTCTTTCTTAAAGTGCCCATGTCTTCTGCGGAGCCCGTCTATTCCCCATGGTCGAGTCCCCAGCATCCACTAGGACGTTAGAGAAATATTGTATTAAATGACCTTCAGGCTGTGTGTATATGAAACATAAATTAATTGTGTGAACGTACACACACTTTGTTTAATGCACAAAGTTATAAAAAATATTGGCTAAAATGACCTTCAGGCTGTGTGTATAAGGTGTATATGTAACAAATGCATTCTGTGCTTAGACTTTGGTCCCATCACCATGATATCTCATTATGGTATGCAATTATTCCAAAATACGGAAAAATCCGATATCCAAAATATCTCTGGTCCCAAGCATTTTGGATAAGGGATACTCAACCTGTAATATATTCTTTCTTTCTTGCCCTGCTGTGGTTGGGTCTGCTAAGACATGCAATCCCAGCATAACATATTTGATTGAAGAAAATATCAGAAGCATCTGTTCAAATTATTTCTGATTTCCTGCCGTTAGATATTTCTTCACAGGATTTTTTGTTATTTGTTGTACTCCATTTGTCTTACTATAGGTTATATTTCTTCAAAAAATGTAAAGCCTAATCACTAAAAGTTTATGTTTTAAAATGTAGGAAATCACTAGGTATCCATATAAGTAGATAAAGACCACCTTTCTGTCAAAGTGACAGGTGACACCCCCCCTTTCTCCTAGGCACGCCTCCTTTAATATTAAATGATAGTGTTTGATATCGCTTTATATAAAATTTTATATAAAATTAAATATAAAATTTATAGAGTTTGATATTAAACCGTATTAAAAGATAATGACTTTGAAAAGAGTGTCACGTAACACCAGTCGCGGAATACGCCATAAAGCTGTATTACAAACCAGCTTGTGATGAAAAAATTCACTATTTAGAGTTGTCTGTACACTTTACATTACAGTGTTATAGTTCACATGTTATAGTTCACACATTCCAGCAATTTAAACGTCATGCTTGGCACACATGGTACAGGTTTAAAAAGCATAATGACTAATGACCGTGTCCATTTTCTTAGACGCACGGAAGCATCACACATGGCACTTATTTAAAAAGCATATTGATTTTAATGACCATGCATGATTAATGATGACACCACAATTTCAAAAACCTTAGATGTACGGGGTACCCGTGACCGAGCAATTTCAAAATCCTTACATCCACGAACTACCACGCTTGTAACAAAAACACCTGTTTATTAATGTACACAGCGTGTTAAACTCTGCAAAAGAACATTAGCACCACCTACAGGTCTATGTATTGACTCAAAATGACATCTTAATTTTAAACTATCGTGCTTTTAAATAAAAAGATATATATATATATATATATATATATATATATTAAACCGTATTAAAAGATAATGGCTTTGAAAAGAGTGTCACGTAACACCAGTCGCAGAATGTCACGCAACACAGCGCGTCAAATCAAGCGGATGAAAGATGCATATTACACAGTGTTAAAACCAGGTAGTTTTAGCGGCATTGATAAATATTATGGGTCGGTTAAAAATAAATTTAAAAGATCTGACGTAAGAATGTGGTTACAAGAACAAGACGCATACACATTGCACAAGCCAGCAAGAAAAAACTATAAAAGGAACATGATTTGTGTATCAGGTATAAACCAACAGTGGCAATGCGATTTGGTTTCGCTGATAGATCTGTGAAAATACGACGATGGTGTTAAATACATATTAACAATCATCGATATATTCAGTAAGAGGGTGTGGGGTGAAAGTCTGACCGCTAAGAACGCCGCAACAGTCGCTAATGCTTTTGAAAAAATATTCCAGCGGGGTGCTGTGCCGATGAAGCTACAAACCGATAACGGTAAAGAGTTTCTAAACAGAAACCTAAAAAAGGTGTTAGAAAAATACGGTATAAAGCATTTCACGACCAATAACGATGTGAAAGCGGCTGTTATAGAGCGCTTCAATAGGACTTTAAAAACACGCATGTGGCGCTATTTCACGGCAAAGAATACCTACAGATATATAGACGTTTTACAAGACTTCATACGCAGCTATAATAACACATACCATAGAACGATTAAGTGCGCTCCAAACGATGTGAATGACTAACGCATTGAGTGTCTTCAAAACGACCTACGGTGATTACTTTAGATGTAAGAAAGCCCCCGTTTGTTTAGGAATCGGTGACCACGTCCGTATTTCTAAATATAAGGACATATTTCAGAAAGGTTACGAACAGAGCTTTTCTGAGGAGATATTTGTTGTACATAGTGTGAACACTAAAGGGTTTAAGCCGCTTTATAAGTTGGCAGATCTGTACAGTGAAGTTATAACAGGTAGTTTTTACCCCGAAGAGCTTCAAAGCATACCAAAAAACTATAACAGAGTTTACAAAGTGGAAAAGATTTTAAAAAATAAGACGATCAGAGGCCGAAAATACGCGTTAGTCAAGTGGCGCGGGTACCCCGCAAAATTTAACAGTTGGGTCGCGGCATCGGTGATAAAAGACATATAAAGCTCATCACTATCTAAACAAGACGAGCGATGGATGACAAGTCGTTCTACATAACCTTACCCAGTAACGCCTCGGCGGTTACTTTCCTGCATAATAAGATCTCTAACTATACGACAAAGTTGGCTAAACCGATATACTTAAATGGCGAATGGGAAGTAGCACTTACTGAGATGCAATATCCGCACACGTGGAATACATTGGATTTACAAGATTGTAGACTGCAATTATCATGGGATGGAACGGCGGATCATCCGGTGGCGAGAGTCGCGAGTTTGTGCATTAAACCGGGTTTTTATGAAACAATCGAAGCGTTACTGAACGTAATCAACGCTGAAATTGTACAACTGAAACTGGACGTTGGATTAAGACTAACGTACGATCCGTTTGCACGCGTTGTAACATGCGACAGTAAGCTGTTGTATCAAATCCACGCCGGTTCTAAGCTGACATGGATACTGGGTTTACAACCTAAAACTAAGATTTCTAAACCATGCACCGACATCAAAGGCGGCCAATATACGATGTACGTGTACACAGACATTATCGAACACCAACGGGTCGGGGATAGTTATGTACCGCTACTTCGCACTGTTGAAATGAAGGGTTATAACAATGAGGTGATCACAATACGATACGAGAAGCCCGATTATGTACCATTGTGCAAAACACATTTTGACACGATAGCCATAGAGATAAAGAACGACCAGAACGAGAACATGGCATTTAAGTTTGGGAAAGCGATCGTGAAGCTACACTTCGGACGCCGCAAAACTGAATTTTATTAACCAAGCAGAATGGTCGCTGTTAAAAATTATGGCAATCCGGGCCTCTACGCGCAATATTATAAATCTCAAGCCGGTAATGGTTTACCAGGTTTTCACTGCAGCGCGTACATGTACGGCTGCGGGTTAGGCGGTATTTTTCGAAGTCTTTTCAGAAAAGCTATACCTCTTTTCCGGAGAGGTTTAGAGTTAGCTAAACCGCATATGAAGACCGCGGCACGTAATATAGCGAAAGATGTTATCGGGCAAGCCACAACGGCCGTGCTGAATAAGATACACGAGGCGAACCAAGCAAAGCAAGATGGTTCAGGACTAATATATACAAGAAAAGGCGTGTCTAAAAGAAAACGTAAGCGTATGATAGCGCTTCCGCCTTGGGACATACCCTTTTTTAATAAAAAACAGAGACGACGCAACTCAAAGAAGAAGAGAAAGCTGAAGCGCTCCATTGGTGATATTTTTTAAACATGTCTTTCATACACCACGAGTCTGTTGAATGTGCAAAAACAGAGCTGGATCTTTTTGACGTGCCCCCGACACAAACTAGCATAGAGAAAAGTCCATACGTCGAAGTTCAACCTTTAGCGGCATTATCCGACACAGCTCCGCTTTAATTTTATATAGCAGCCAGCGGTGAACACTACTACGATCTGAACAACACGCTGTTGTACGTGACATGCAAGATCGTACGAGCCGATAACACACCGATACCGCAAGGTGCGCGGGTCGCACTTATTAATTACCCAATAGCGACTTTATTCAACCAAGTGGATGTAACTTTGGGCGACAGGCTCATATCACAATCCAACAATCTTTACGCATACCGCGCGTACATTGAGACTATATTGAATTACAGCTCGGATGCATTGTCAACAAAACACACAACAAGCTTATTTTACAAAGATTCGGCTGGTGAATTTAACAACACGGCGCTGGACGGTCCGAATACGGGGTTCAAAAAACGAGCAGGAGCAACAGAGCAGTCTCGCACAGTTGAATTGCTAGGACCGCTTCACTGCGACCTTTTCCATCAACATAAACTAATTTTAAACGCCGTTGATCTGAAGATTAAACTAACCAGAAACAAAGACGCATTCTGCTTAATGTCGTCTGAAGCAGATGCCTTTAAAATACAGATCACAGCGGCATCCCTGATCGTGAAAAGAGTTCAGGTCTCACCAGCCGTGCGGATTGGGCACGCGCAAGCCCTGTTAAACGGTAACGCGAAATACGCGATTGACCGCGTTGGGATGAAATCTACAGCGTACCAACAGGCAGTAGAGTATTTAATCTAGAAAATCTATTTTTAGGTCAAGTGCCGAAAACAGTTATAGCCTGTTTTGTGGATAACTAATCATTTTCAGGAATCCATAACCGGAATCCCCTTTGCTTTGAACATAAAAATGTAAGTTTTGCGTCCCTTTATCTGGATGGAACACCGCACCCCGCCAAACCATTTCAACCCGACTTTGAACGCGGTAATGCTGTAAGAGAGTATATGTCACTCATACAGATCACAAATAAGCAGAAATCTGACAATGGTATACTGATTGACCGCGAAGAGTACCTCAGAGGCTACATGCTATTTGCTTTTGACCTTTCTCCAGAACAGGAGTGTGGAGAACACCTTTCCCTGATAAGAACAGGCAATCTACGTGCCGAATTCCGCTTTGCAGAAGCGTTAGACCGGACAGTCAATGTGATAATATACGCTCTATTTGATAACATCATCGAGATTAATCAAAGGCGCGATGTGCTGTACGATTATCTATAAATGAAATAAACTAACACTACGCTGCTGAAAAAATGAACACATTACAGATAAACTGTATTCTGTACGCTGTGCAAAGCACACGGCATATTTTTAAAGGAACGTATCCGTGCGATATGTTACCGGTCAGTAAACTGGCGCAATACCCCTGCGCGTTTGTAATCAATACGCATAACAGCGGGCAGCCGGGTGAGCACTGGTTGGCCGCTTATTTTAACGAACAGCGTGAATGTTACTTTTTTGATTCTTACGGGTTAGCCCCTGACAGCCCCCTATTCCCAAAAGCTATAATACATTTTTTAAACTTGAATTCAAAAAGTGTTTATCACCAAAATAAGCAGTTGCAAAATTTTAACAGCACCGTTTGCGGTCAATATTGCATATACTTTATATTTTACATGTGTAAAAAATACAAATATGTGGATGTACTGGCCCGTTTTAGTGATGACACAAAACATAATGATTGTTTTGTTTCAAATTTTGTAAGACGGCTCCCAAGAAGCCATTGTCTGAGTCATTATGCAGATAGATATATACAGAATTGTGTAACTTGTAACCAACATTGTGTGTGAAGCGTTTTATGTACAACGCGGCATAACTATGGCACGTTGTACATAAAATGTTTCACACACAACGTTGTGTGTGAAGCGTGTTACGTACGTTGTATTGTTTGTGTAACTTGTAATCAACATTCTGTTTGATACGTTTTATGTACAACGCATCATATCTATGATGTTTTTCTAATAAACAACGTTGTTTATTAAACTTTATATCGTGTGCTTGAAATTTCTTCCGTTTACAGCAATAGAAACAAAGAACAAAACGTTTTATAAATCATAAGCATATTTTATTGATATATATATATATATAACACGGTAAAGACACATTTAAAACATTACATAAAATATTATTGACATAAGTTAAACATTGTGGCGCAAAATGCCAACACAAAATACAGTGTATAAAAATATAATAAATTAGTTATATGTTATAATTTCAGCCACTGTGAATCCTGAAATAGATTTACGGATCTTTTCCTAGGCAGTAAGTAACTGTGCGGTGTTGTTAACCCTGGGGGACTTAAAACATTTATTCAACCTTTGTTAAGGGTTTGTAGCGACATGGGCGATGTCACAGCGCTATCAGAGGCCTCCTGCTTCTCAGCTTTTAAGCGTTCTAAGCACATTCTATTTGCAGCATTGGCTATGACGGTTGAGGGAATATTTAATTCAGACATAGCCCGCATAAATTCAGGCCACCCGTTCAGTATATTATGGATCGACACACCGTGGCTTTGCGTGATGCTTCTTATTAAATCTAACATGTTGGAACCAGGCATAGCGATGCCTTTGTACAGAAACTCCCCTTTATTGTTCCAGTCTGTGATGTGTTTAGAGCGTGTCATTTTACTCAATAGTATTTCACAGTTTTTTTTATACCGGGCATTAACACCGCTCAAAAGCTCATGATAAACAGCATCGGGCGCAACAGGTTGTGTCGTGTTATTTGATTCATCAACAGATTTTGCAACGGGGGATAAAAGAGCTAAAGTTGACATTTCACTATCGGCCTGTTTACTCAACACCAGATATCTCTGCAACAACATTGTATATCGCTTTGCTTTTTCATATTCTGATAAATCATTATTCTGTAGTATTTTCACGATCTCTACATCTAGACCGTGTGTTGCTGTTTTACGTATGTCGTCGCTGTTCGGTTTGTTATGTAAACGGTCTTTCTGATTCTGAGGCACCAGATACATTTTCTCAGCGTACTCAATCAGCGATTAGACAATAGTCCTGTAATTAGCGGTATAGCAAAACCAAGCAGCGAACCGATAAAACCACCCGACTGTTTAACCAACCTCTTCTTTTTTCCAATGGCACATTTCTTATTACAGTGATTTTATAAGCTCTCGCTTCTTTTTAAAGTAGTTCAACTGTCGTTGAGACAGCGGTATTTTACCTTTAAGCGTGTTGAGCGCTATCTCACAAATAGCGTGACTAAATCGTTTGAAGCGTTGGATAAAATAGCGTTTCTTTGGGTTGGTGTTGCTTTAATTAATGTTTTTAAAAGCACCCAATTACGTCTTATCCGTCCCGACATGTTCACCGTTGTTAGAATGACAACAAATGACTAAAGGTTGTACGGTTATAGCTTTATAGAACCGCGCTTATTAATGACAAAAGCGACAGGTGTGTCTGGTGGGAATAAGCCGCTTTGTAAACGATAATCGTCAAGAGCGTTGTTTCTTAAATCAACCAGTAAATACCCATAAGGGGCAGCCGTCGCGGATTCATAGGATTCGAGAAAAAAACGATGTTTCGATGGGTACATTTGTCTAGCCAGAATGCCCACCTGCATTTTATCCCTGGGGTTTTTGAACAGGACCATATATTTTGTGTTTAAATGTATAGTTCTGCTCTTTTTACCTTGACAAAATATGTTTTGGACAAGGTACAGGATACTGAGATTACGATGGTGTACATACTTTGTGAAAGCTTTCTCAACCTCAGAATTATTACTTGCTGCGTCCATCATATCATCAATCACTGTTAAATTAATCTTATCAGGGGGAAAAAGTTGATCATCGCTAAAAGACTCTGGTAAACCCTCTATAAAACGCGTACCGTGGTAATCACACAGAAGTTGGTCGTATATAGGCTGCCAACAGGTGTAAAACCAAACAACATTATCAGCTACATGAGTCATATGTGTTGCAGCGTGCTGCAACAGCGTTTTCACAAAATAACTTTTACTCGAATTGGACGGACCCGCTAAAATACATGAGAAAGGGTGCTGAAATCTGGTGTCCATCTTAATAGCCGAACGGCAGTGTTGTGAAGTTGTCCGTAAGAGACCGTTTAGTATAAACACACCTTTGCGTCTTCTGCAAAGTACGCGTCTCTATCTGCCAGCACTTTTTCACACGTACTATACCGGGTTGACGGATCACAACCTTTTTCTGGTCGTCGCCTTCGGGGTTTAAAGGATAATCTAAGACCAGTTCTTTAAGGCTGTCAAAGTTAACGTGCTGTGCATTATCAACATTGAGCGTTATACCTTTAACTTTTAAACAGGTCTTTCCGTTGTTTAGTCGATAGCCGTATGACTTGGGACCGGCTGAGACAAATTCTGTTATATGGGTGCCTGTGGGTAGTTCGCTGGTCAACTCGCCTAAATAATCACCCAATGGCGGGCTCCAGTCACCGGGTCTACTGACAAAAATTACAGAATCTGTGTCGTGATAAAGACATCTATCTTGTAATCTATACAGTAGTTTGTACAGTTCAACACGTGCATAAGCAGTTGTAAAGATGGCTATAGTTACATTTGAAATTGCGCCCCTGGTGTAATGGTCTTTGGCATACTTCCAATTTACCATAACGGTATCATCGTCAACAAAGTCCAAAGCGGACACATCATAGTACGGTAAAAACGCGTATTCAAAAAGTTTGTCGGGATCGGTCACTAGACACGTATTGGGCATGTTGCTACGTTGACCAAATTTACCCCATAAGGAATTTAAAAACTATTTTTAAATTTGTCTTTTAGCGGGGTTGATTTCTATGTGATTGGGTCGTAAAGACACGCCTTCATTTTTTTGATACGCGTCTATATACTCTTGGCGTTTCCCGGCGTCTGTACACCATTCGGGATAACCAGAGGCCTCTTGTTTATCCCTGAGGTGCGTTTTAATGTAACCTGAAAACAATTTGTCAGATCTCTCATCAAAATGCCACACCTCATAGATTTACACACCATGTACCCCATTTCTACAGCCAAGTTTAGTTCCACGGTACACCATGTACCGATGAGTGCACGTTTTTCTGAATCATGAATGCACGGCTCAGTCTGTCCAGACTCGGCGCATGTGCGACATAATGGAAACATTAACTTGCCGCCCATTTTAACCGGCAGAACCGGAAAGAATAGACCACGAGGCGGGTAAACTTTAACCCTGGCAAAACCAAAATACTTTGTGACATCACCAAAATCCTTATAAATAATGCGTGGGTGCTGTATAGGATACGTTTTGGTTTTGTTAGCAAAAGGGTACAGACTGGTAAAATCAAAATAGTGAATTTTTTCATCACAGCCTGTTTTGTGATACAGCTTTATGGCGTTTGTGCGCCCGCCATAAAGAGCATCACGTGGCTCCAAGGGTTCGGGTAATTCTTTACCCTTCAGAAAAGCCTGTAGATCCACATCAGACTTTAGCATAGACTTCCATTCACAACCCCAGATTTCACGTATCTGAAATCCACATCGTTTAAGGTAGTGCAACTTTACCAGCGTCTTGTGGTGTAATTGACCGTAGGTCGTTTTAGTCAGTTTGTTTTTATCATCGGCGTTGTAACAAGCACCACAGCCGTGATAAAAACAACCTTAGAATTCAAAAGCAGTGGGTGTGCCGTTAATCACAGCGTAACCATCCAGGCTGTATTTACCAACTTTCTTCTCGCCCCCTTGTAAAGCGTGTCTTATACTCACACCTTCTTTGTGCTCTATGTACATTAACCACTGTATGGCTGGCGTTGAGTAACGCTTCTGAATCTTGTGATAGTTATCACCGGGTACATGGGCCAGTGTCTTTTCCTGTAAAAATTTACAACGGTACATGGACATGCAGACGGATGCCAACGTGACTAATTGAAAAGCCTCAATGTGACGTTTAACCACAACCTTTTTTTTCCCCTTTGTTATTAGAAACTCCTGTTCTGTCATGGCTATAACAGCCGATCTGAAAGCATCACAAGCTTTTTGTAATATTTTCACATCGTCTTTACAATATCATATGAGCTCTTTTTGAAAGTTAAACGGTTTGTGTACACACTGTTTATACCAGGCTGTAAACTCAGATAATTCATCAGGCATCATGTATTGTGGACCAAAATACTCTATTGACGGCATAGCCCCTATGTAATTTTGGTTATCAGCTGTGTTAAAAAAATGTGGGAACTGCTCCGGTATTAGGAGGGCTGCTTATCATTCCGAAACAGACTAGACGCTATTAGTATAATCGCCTTAACTTGTATAATTACTATCTATTTACATATCCTTATATAAAGCTATGGCTGGGTTCATAGGAGTGAGGCTCCCGTAAACAAGCCCGCTGGTGAAACGTACGTAGGGACTGACGTCTATAGGGAACGTCATACGGCCACGCCCCCCCTTTTGGAATTCGGGTGGCCGCAGCACCTAACAGTGAGGACACATGTGAGAGGTGTGTGGGGGAAAGTAGGAGCGGGCTGAGCCGGATCTGCGGAGATGATAGACTAACGCCTGCATCCAAATCGGCTGGAGCGGCGACTTTTAACGCTTCGGATAACACTCTGTACAAACCACTCACGGCCCATATCTGCCCCCCCCCTTTCCCTTTTCCCTCCCCTCCGCCCCACACCATACACTTATTCTTGAGGACCACCAATAGGGTTATATATCCATATCCCCTTGTATGGTGGAAGGTGTATGAGGGGAAGCAGGGTCGGGCCGGAATCGTGGAGGTGACTGACTGATGCCGGTATTTAAATTTGGCTGGAGTGGCGACTGGTTAAACGCTGTCTATTACCCTCAAACAAATCTCCACTCACGGCTTCACTTATCACGTCTCCCCCTCCCTCCCCCCACACTGTATTTTAACAATTGAGGATTATTATTAGGGGTTACAATACTTATACCCCTGTGCACGACCTAATATTTAATTGCACCAACATATTTTTCTAGCACCCTCACTAGTCTAGATCATTATTGCTGTCCTCACTCAATGCATAAAAACGAAAGCATTAAAAAGGTGCATTTACTTTATCTAACATATATGTTGCATATTTACGAGGTACTTTGTTATATTTGATACATATGTTGCATATCATCTACATTTATGTGGTTTATTCATTTCTGAACTATTATAGGTTCAATATACTAACTAATGAAACTCTGAAATAAATCTGCAGATTTTCTGCACCCCTGTGCTAGCAAAGGACATTGTTATATTGGATATTTATGCTGCATATTATCTACATACATGTGGATTTTTTATTCCATATTTGTTTAATATATTATCCAATACAAATTTGAAATGAACTTGCAGATTTACTGCACCCCTTGTGCTAACAAAGGACAATAATTGTTATATTGGATATTTATGCTGCATATTATCTACATACATGTGGATTTTCTCATTCCATATTTGTTTAATACATTATCCAATATAAATTTGAAATGAACTTGCAGATTTACTGCACCCCCTGTGCTAACAAAGGACAATAATTGTTGGAACTAATCAGTGCAATAAGGTCTGATGATTTATCCATTGCAGCATTGTGCGATATAAAAAACATGAATGATAATTTTTGGAATTAATTAGTGCATCAAGGCCTGATGACGCCCTTTCAGCAATAGTGTGCTATTTAACGAGCCTATATAATTATGCACACTTGGGTATACTCAATTGTTTAAATTGTTACAAGCTTAGGAGATAGTTTTTCTTCTGCCCCATTGCTGAATTCTTACAAGTTTAGTATACCAACTAACTGAATCTGCAGATCCACTGCTGGAGAATTTTCTGCAACATTGTTTCTTTTAACATTTCATGTAAGAGAATAGGAACTTTCTGCTAACAATTACTTATTATCCAAGGTGTCCTAGGTGTTTACGATTTTGTTAATCACCACAGTGTGTCATCTCTGTCTAAATACTTCAATGGAATTACCATTATATGTTGATTGATTGATTAATACTCAGGATTTAGATTAACCAAAGTGTGTGAACTTCATTTGGTTTCTTATATGAAAATCAGCTATGACTTTGTTATTCCTGTGTATTTTGGCATAGGAGAATAAGAGGAGATCAGTTACATAATTTAGAATGTAATTTGAATGAATTAGTTCAATCAAATTATACATCTCTGACTTTCTATATCTATCAGAGCTTTATCTCTTCTTAGCACTCTCTCATCTGGTTGACAGCAGTGCTGGCAAGGGTTCTGCCCTTCTCAGCTTACATTTGGCTGTCACAACAGAAAGCAGAAGTGTTTCCTTCCTTCTTCTGCCTTATTCCTAAGTGGAAGTAGAATAACCAATTTTTGATCTACTCCATTTAAAAATTAGTGATGGCTCTCCTTTCCAACACTCTCTCATCTGGAAAAGCCTGGGGCCAATTCTTCCAGTAACGTATAGCAGGCAGAGTACAGACAGCAGAAGTGGGTTCTCTCTTCCTTCATATGTCATCTTTACTATTCAAGGTCGTACTATCCTGAGAGTAGCCCGATCTTCTATCTCGGAAGCTGATAGGATAGACCTGGCTAGTACTTTGAAGGGGGACCGCTTAGGAATACCAGGCACTGTGGATATCACCAAGATGATCACTTATATCTTCATGTGAAAACACTGGTGGAGTAGTTCTATTCTGCTCACTCTCACTCATTTAATCTATATTTCACCCTTCTTTCTTCTATTTTGAATAATTAAATAGATATTTTGAATACTTTTGGACCATATAGGTCGATATTTTAAAGGAACAGAATAAAAGTTAAGTTTTAGATCATCCATTA
Organism: Pseudophryne corroboree; assembly: GCF_028390025.1. Classification (NCBI taxonomy): domain Eukaryota; kingdom Metazoa; phylum Chordata; class Amphibia; order Anura; family Myobatrachidae; genus Pseudophryne; species Pseudophryne corroboree. The sequence continues at coordinate 172,058,779 of NC_086453.1, read as the reverse complement.
TCTAATCATCTCACTGTATACTGATTGATTATCATTACTATTTTCAAATAAGAGTGCTCCCGAAAAGGATTTCTTTTGTCTTGTCCTTTCTTCATTATATGTAGTTAATCTACAAAAGTTTTTTTGGGAGCACCACCAATAGACAAGGTGCTATCCAAAGATTTGGGTATTGGCACCATTTATATTGGTCATTTTCAGATTTTTCTATATTTAATGTGGCTTTATAGTACACAGCTAGTGCGGAACTGACAAACCATTTTCTGAACGCCCATTTTAACCGGCAGAACCGGAAAGAATAGACCACGAGGCGGGTAAACTTTAACCCTGGCAAAACCAAAATACTTTGTGACATCACCAAAATCCTTATAAATAATGCGTGGGTGCTGTATAGGATACGTTTTGGTTTTGTTAACAAAAGGGTACAGACTGGTAAAATCAAAATAGTGAATTTTTTCATCACAACCTGTTTTGTGATACAGCTTTATGGCGTTTGTGCGCCCGCCATAAAGAGCATCACGTGGCTCCAAGGGTTCGGGTAATTCTTTACCCTTCAGAAAAGCCTGTAGATCCACATCAGACTTTAGCATAGACTTCCATTCACAACCCCAGATTTCACGTATCTGAAATCCACATCGTTTAAGGTAGTGCAACTTTACCAGCGTCTTGTGGTGTAATTGACCGTAGGTCGTTTTAGTCAGTTTGTTTTTATCATCGGCGTTGTAACAAGCACCACAGCCTTGATAAAAACAACCTTAGAATTCAAAAGCAGTGGGGGTGCCGTTAATCACGGCGTAACCATCCAGGCTGTATTTACCAACTTTCTTCTCGCCCCCTTGTAAAGCGTGTCTTATACTCACACCTTCTTTGTGCTCTATGTACATTAACCACTGTATGGCTGGCGTTGAGTAACGCTTCTGAGTCTTGTGATAGTTATCACCGGGTACAAGGGCCAGTGTCTTTTCCTGTAAAAATTTACAACGGTACATGGACATGCAGACGGATGCCAACGTGACTAATTGAAAAGCCTCGATGTGACGTTTAACCACAACCTTTTTTTTCCCCTTTGTTATTAGAAACTCCTGTTCTGTCATGGCTATAAAAGCCGATCTGAAAGCATCACAAGCTTTTTGTAATATTTTCACATCGTCTTTACAATATCGTATGAGCTCTTTTTGAAAGTTAAACGGTTTGTGTACACACTGTTTATAGCAGGCTGTAAACTCAGATAATTCATCAGGCATCATGTATTGTGGACCAAAATACTCTATTGACGGCATAGCCCCTATGTAATTTTGGTTATCAGCTGTGTTAAAAAAATGTGGGAAATAACCTTTGGTACCGTCAAACCCCATCGCCTTTGGTAACTTGCTAAGCCGCATGGGTAAAAAATTTAAAGAGTCAATAAATCTTATCTTCAAATCTTTTACCGTGATGCACATTATGTTGCCGCCTCTAGATAATAATTCCATCTTTAATTTCTCCTTAATCAGCTGGCGCAGCACAAAATACGCATCATAGCGACCTGCATTATGGGCTATGAATGTGTAATGCGCAAATTTTGGTTTCATGAACGTCTTTACAAAGTCTTCGATACACGCAACACCCTTAAACTCCCAGTCTTTCTCCCCCGTTAATGTTAAAGTGTAACAGTAGTTTGGTATGTGCACACCCGTCTCCTGCATACACTCAAAATCATAAAAGATGTATTTCTTTGTGGGCTCTTCCGGCTTGATGGTTTGTTTATAGCACAAATGGTTCGAAAACCCATCAACGAACACCTTACAAATGGGACACTTTAGGCCTCGGCAGTTATGATCTGTTCGCCGGTAGAGACAACACCTGTCACAATATACATGTTCAAGACAGGATATTTTGTGATCAAGAGCTAAAGCTTTGTGTAGCTCTAAACATTTGTTTGATTGACAAAATACCCTACATACCGAACACCTTAACGCCGTCACACCGTCGTCAATACAATCTGGCCTGTGACAAGCCTTACAAAAGAAAATACAATCGTGATTATTTCTATGATAAGCGCTATGACAACGGATGCAATAATATCGGGCTACAAGAAACGCTTTGATATCGAGTATCCCATAAAAGTGACAATCGTGATATAGCACAAACAGTGTGTCTTTGTAACGGCTGCCCGTACAGTAATATTTCCAATCGCCTTGATTGTAATAGAGGAGATTGATCGAAACATTTAAATAATTTTCAAAAAATGCAACATCGCTAAAGCTGACCGCTTTATCAAGCGGCAGATTCAAAGCTTTATGTAGTTGGATCGCTCTCTCCTGTATTACATGGTCATTGGCATTGTTACCTTTATCCAGAAGTTTACAGACGCTAGCGGCCAAACACAGGTTATTACCGATATTACTGAAATCATAGAGATGTCTTTTACGTTTATGAATTATTAAACTATAGGGTAAGCGGTGTAAACTTCTACCGGTCAACCCCCTTCCCGTCCTGTTTCTAAAAATACTGATCACAAACCTTAAACCTGTGGATAATAAGAATTCAGCGTTACTTTGAAGCGCGTTTGTAATCTGGTTCAAAAAACTGGTAGCGTCTAATGTTTCTTGCGGCTTACGATGCAAATAGATGGCATTGTGTAACCCACCCCCTCCAATCTAAGCTGAACGCGGTCGGCAGGATCCACGCCCGCAAGGACGCCATCGAGCATGGCCTGTATAGCAGTATGAATGGCTCGAACTCCCTCTACAAATGATGTAACCCTGTCTAAATTAACAAACCGATAGTGATTGTGGTACTCAACGGCTCTGAAATTCGGTCGTTGTCGTTCATAACTGTTAATTGTTTCTAAGTATACATGTTGCCGACCTTCGTCATTACCGGGTGACTCAACACCGCGTGCCTCATTATATATGGGGCTTGCAATGCGCTCTATATTGTCAGGCTGTGATTCGTCAATCGGTAATGCTTGGGGTGGCGATTGATCTAAATCTACATGCCTCGCGCTCTGCTCCCCGCCTTCCACATGTTCCCTGTGTCGCTTGCGTTTTCTCAATCTGGTTAATGTTGTTACAGCCTGTTTCACCTTTGCACGTCGGAATAACTGCGAGATCTTGTATGTTACACAAGGTTTAATTCGTGGATTTTTTTTACAGGCATTTAAATTTAAAACACGTTTCAAACCATTGCCTAACATGCCTAGTCACAGCTCAGTTTCATTTATTTCTGCAAAATGATGTATGTTGGCTTTAATACATTCAGTTGTCTTAAATGACCGATCTATGTATTTTGACATGACATTCATATACGTCTCAACAACTTCTTTAACAATGTCTTGTTTACATTTACCACCGTGGCTCACACCTTTAATGTGTTTTAACAAATACCCGGCTTTTACACCCATGTTCTCAACATCTTCCCGTATCTTACCCAACAACGCGTAAAATTGTATTTCAGCGTTTTGGCCTAATTGTTCTGTATTTTGACTTCCATCAACTATGTCGGGCGCTATCCCGTGTGCCGGTGCACAAGCATCTGCCGATGCGTGTTCCACGGCTGTCGTTGTAAAAATATTGGGCATTGATGTTACCCAATCAACCGTTGTAGTATTACCAGGAATTCCTGCAACGGCTGATAATACTTCATCAGAACTATTCTGCGGTTCTTGTGTCGTTGACTCTACACAGTGTGTAATAAGCTCTTGCCCATTTATGTCATCAATATCTGAAATCACAGGATTACCAGCTATGTGTCTTGTTTCTGTTTCAGAGCAATCCTGTGTATCAGGAATAGTGATGACATCGGATTGCGACAATTGCTTAACATTACTTCTTGAGTCAACATTTGATAACACACCAATGCCTGCTATGTGTCTTGTTTCTGTTTCAGAGCAACCCTGTGTATCGGGAATTGTGATTACAGCTGATTGCGAAAATTGCTTAACATTACTTCTTGAGAGACGCGATGCCCTCTTAACCTTTACAGTCTTTGTATTACCAGCGACATCCCGGTCTGCAGTGTTAAATGATGTGTGTTTTGATGTTACAGCAACATCGTTACTTACGCTTGATACAGTTTGTAACGCGATCCTTCTCCGTTGCGCCGTATCATTTTCGGAATACGACAATTTTCTTTTAAGATCGGTAAATGCTGAATTATGACTTCTCTCATTCGTTCTTGGTTGAGCCGGTCTTCGTTTGTTCGGGTTGATACAGCCGTGATGCACCCCCATAACCGATGACCTAGCATGCTCCTTAAGGCTATTATGTACAATCGACGGCGTTGCGAATTGATGGTTCTCCGTTTCAACGGCGGTTGTGCGTTTTGATGTTTTCCCGCTTGTACTAGGACTGTGTATTTGCGCGACTGTATCACGACCTACTGGTATCGTAGGTTCATATCGTCTTGCTACAGCATCATCTGTAATACATATATTATAAAATAAATATAAACATCGATGCACGTAAATCAGCATTTAAACCACTGCATAACAATATACCATATAACATTGTTTGATTACACACCTGCTGTTGCGAATTGATGGTTCTCCGTTTCAGCGGCGGTTGTGCGTTTTGTTGTTTTCCCGCTTGTACTAGGCCTGTGTATTTGCGCGACTGTATCAAGACCTACTGGTATCGTAGGATCATATCGTCTTGCTACAGCATCATCTGTAATACATATATTATAAAATAAATCTAAACATCGATGCACGTAAATCAGCATTTAAACCACTGCATAACAATATACCATATAACAGTGTTTAATTACACACCTGCTGTTGCGAATTGATGGTTCTCCGTTTCAGCGGCGGTTGTGCGTTTTGTTGTTTTCCCGCTTGTACTAGGCCTGTGTATTTGCGCAACTGTATCACGACCTACTGGTATCGTAGGATCATATCGTCTTGCTACAGCATTATCTGTAATACATATATTATAAAATAAATCTAAACATCGATGCACGTAAATCAGCATTTAAATCACTGCATAACAATATACCATATAACAGTGTTTGATTACACACCTGCTTTATATTCCGATGCACGTAAATTAACATTTAAATTACTGCATAACAATATACCATATGAGTGTTTGATTACACACCTGCTTTATATTCGAATGTTTGAGCCCAGCCCCCTGTCGAATGGGGAAAAAACGGTCGCTCATCAACAGCATTGCCGGTGTGTATAGCTGTGTTGTGACAATACTCAGGTTTGTTCAATATGTCCCGCAGAATACTGTCAGCCATCGCATCATCCATTTTTGTGGAATCTTTATCCGGTGAAAAAATGAAAAATAAATATTACATACGGTATAAAATTAGAATAACATGAAAAAGAGTTGTATTATTATTGAGAATATAAAGTGTGTACAGGTGACAACAAAACAGCACAACGGTACAAGGTTTATTTTTAATTCTTTAGCCGGTGGAAAATAAATAAAAAAAATACAGGCGTTTAACATCATTTATTTTTTATTTATTTTAAAATATAAATCTTTTTAATTATTATTTTATTATTATTATTATTATTATTATACATTTATTACATTATATTATATTTACATTACATTATATTATATTACATTATATTATATTTATTACATGTTACTCACAGGCAGGAGCCAATTCCAAAATATTAGTAAAATCTGGTATCATGCTGAAATCTGAACCAAACGGACTCTCTCCAACATCATCGAAATTCTCTGTGTTTGTGGTGTCTGTAATTTAATTATGAGAAATAAAAATGAGAATTTTTTTTTTTTTTAATTACTTATCAATGTATCCAGACTGTTGTACGTTCATACTATTTAAACTTTTAAAAATAAGTAAAAATGAACAAATTGTAGACCTTGACTATAATTTCGTACTATTTAAATGTTTAAAATAAATAAAAACGTGTCAATGGTAATTATAGACTTCGCTTACCATGGTTCATTTGATAACTTGGCAAATCGTCATCTTCGGATCCGGATGTGCACATGATCTTATCTTTGTTGATTGTCTGCATTGTCTGTCGCTGAACCAATAATGAAAATGAGATACGATTAATATCAGTGCTCTATTAAACGATTCACACATTAAATGATCGCGTACATTGAGACTATATTGAATTACAGTTCGGATGCATTGTCAAAATGCGCCGCTAGATGGCACTATTACCACATATTTAAACAGCCTTCAGTGAGTCACAACTATACTTTGATCGCGTACATTGAGACTATATTGAATTACAGTTCGGATGCATTGTCAAAATGCGCCGCTAGATGGCAATATTACCACATATTTAAACAGCCTTCAGTGAGTCACAACTATACTTATTTCACAGCCATATTTGTAAAATAAAAAAATATAACATGCTAGAGCCATAATGATAATAATAATAATAAAATAATAATAATAACACCATGATGCCTTTGCTTGTGTATAGTGATGTAACTTCAGTTGAAATTCCTTCTCAGAGCTCTGTCCCACTTCAGAGCTGTGTCCTATTCTTATAGTCATGGATGTGAGCCAAATGGCCCCCACCAACCTGTGGTATGCCGTCCCACATTTTCAAGATGCTGGGGCGGGGTTTTTAAACATATAAACTTTGGTTTATAAATTAGTAAATGTGATAATTCTTTTCAGTTACAATGAAGATATAATCTGTTAGCGGGTTCTTACACGTCGTACTCAGCACTTCAAAAATATACCAAATACTTATATATATCTTTTTATTTAAAAGCACGAGTTTAAAATTAAGATGTCATTTTGAGTCAATACATAGACCTGTAGGTGTTGCTAATGTTCTTTTGCAGAGATTTACTTAGGTATTCTTTGCCGTGAAATAGCGACACATGCGTGTTTTTAAAGTCCTATTAAAGCGCTCTATAACAGCCGCTTTCACATAGTTATTGGTCATGAAATGATTTATACCGTATTTTTCTAACACCTTTTTTAGGTTTCTGTTTAGAAACTCTTTACCGTTATCGGTTTGTAGCTTCATCGGCACAGCACCCCGCTGGAATATTTTTTCAAAAGCATTAGCGACTGTTGCGGCGTTAGCGGTCAGACTTTCACCCCACACCCTCTTACTGAATATATCGATGATTGTTAATATGTATTTAACACCATCGTTGTATTTTGACAGATCTATCAGCGAAACCAAATCGCATTGCCACTGTTGGTTTATACCCGATACACAAATCATGTTCCACTACCTGGTTTTAACACTGTGTAATATGCATCTTTCATCCGCTTGATTTGACGCGCTGCGTTGTGTGACATTCTGCGACTGGTGTTACGTGACACTCTTTTCAAAGCCATTATCTTTTAATACGGTTTAATATAAACGTACGGTTTTATTTAAAAGCACGATAGTTTAAAATTAAGATGTAATTTTGAGTCAATACATAGACCTGTAGGTGGCGCTAATGTTCTTTTGCAGAGTTTAACACGCTGTGTACATTAATAAACAGGTGTTTTTGTTACAAGCGTGGTAGTTTGTGGATGTAAGGATTTTGAAATTGCTCGGTCACGGGTACCCCGTACATCTAAGGTTTTTGAAATTGTGGTGTCATCATTAATCATGCATGGTCATTAAAATCAATATGCTTTTTAAATAAGTGCCATGTGTGATGCTTCCGTGCGTCTAAGAAAATGGACACGGTCATTAGTCATTATGCTTTTTAAACCTGTACCATGTGTGCCAAGCATGACGTTTAAATTGCTGGAATGTGTGAACTATAACATGTGAACTATAACACTATAATGTAAAGTGTACAGACAACTCAAAATAGTGAATTTTTTCATCACAAGCTGGTTTGTAATACAGCTTTATGGCGTATTCTGCGACTGGTGTTACGTGACACTCTTTTCAAAGTCATTATCTTTTAATACGGTTTAATATCGAACTCTATAAATTTTATATTAAATTTAATATAAAATTTTATATAAAAGCGATATCAAACACTATCATTTAATATTAAAGGAGGCATGCCTAGGAGAAAGTGGGTGTGTCACCTGTCACTTTGACAGAAAGGTGGTCTTTATCTACTCATATACCACCTACTGTGCATAAAACTCTTTATACAGTGTATCCGGAAAAGTATTCTCAGCACTTCACTTTTTCCACATTTTGTTATGTTCCAGCCTTATTCCAAAATGGAATAAATTATTGTTTTCCCTCCAAGTTCTACACACAATACCCAATAATGACAACGTGAAATAATTTTTTTTAGATTTTTGGAAATTTACTTAACATAAAAAACTAAGAAATCACATGTACATAAGCTCAAAATTGAGCTCAGGTGCATCCTGTTTCCACTGATCATCCTTGAGATGTTCCTACAGTTTAATTGGAGTCCACCTGATTGGACATGATTTTGAAAGGCACACACCTCTCTATATAAGGTTTCACACTTGACAGTGCATGTCTGAGCACAAACCAAGCATGAAGTCAAAGAATTTGTCTGTAGACCTCCAAGACAGGATTGTCTCAAGGCACAAATCTGGGGAAGGGTACAGAAAAATATCTGCTTCTTTGAAGGTCCCAATAAGCACAGTGGCCTCCATCAGCCGTAAATGGAAGAAGTTTGGAACCACCAGGACTCTTCCTAGATCTGGCCGGCCATCTAAACTGAGCGATCGGGGAAGAAGGGCCCTAGTCATGGAGGTTACCAAGAACCCGATGGTCACTTTGTCAGTGCTACAGCATTCCTCTGTGGAGAGAGGAGAACCTTCCAGAAGGCAACCATCTCTGCAGTAATCCACCAATAAGGCCTGTATGGTAGAGTGGCCAGATGGAAGCCACTCCTCAGTAAAAAGCACATGGCAGCCCGCCTGGAGTTTGCAAAAATGCACCTGAAAAAAAACAAAATTTTCTGGTCTGATGAGACAAAGATTGAACTCCTTGGAGTGAATGCCAGGCATTATGTTTGGAGGAAAACAGGCACCGCTCATCACCAGGCCAATACCATCCCTACAGGGAAGCATGGTGTTGGCAGCATCATGCCGTGGAGATGTTTTTCAGCTGGGAGACTACTCAGGATAGAGGGAAAGATAAATTCACCAATTTACAGAGACATCCTGAATGAAACCTGCTCCAGAGTGCTCTTGACCTCAGACTGGGGCGACGGTTCATCTTTCAGCAGGACAACAACCCTAAGCACACAGCCAAGATCGCAAAGGAGTGGCTTCAGGACAACTCTGTGAATGTCCTTCAGTGGCACAGCAAGAGCCCAGAGTTGAATCCAATTGAACATCTCTGGAGAGATCTGAAAATGGCTGTGCACTGACGGTTCCCATCCAACCTGATGGAGTTTGAGAGGTGCTACAAACAGGAATGGGCGAAACTGCCCAAAGATACTGTAGGTGTGCCAAGCTTGTGGTATCATATTCAAAGACTTGAGGCTGTAATTGCAGCCAAAGGTGCATTAACAAAGTATCGAGCAAAGGCTTATGTGATTTCTTAGATTTTTATTCTTAATTAATTAGTAAAGATCTAAAATAATCTTAATAATCAAATATATCTTACCTGTCAACAAGCGTGCCCATATGCGTGCATACGGGGGTTGCCTGGGGCGCACAGGCACCCCCTAATGTCCGGCACCCCCCGCATGTCACGCTGCAGCACAGTGATCGCCTGCTGCTCTTACCTGTGTTCCCTCCCGCTGAGCCTGCTGCTCGGTCAGTGTAACTTTACTGGCCAGCGGCCACACTGAAGTGGGAATCTCCTGGCTACACCCCGCGATGTCACGCAACACACCCACCCTTCCTGCCTGCGCTAGCCCTCTCTCTGCTTGTGTGCCGCCACAGACCGCACACAGCGTTCCTCTCAGGGGGACCCGGAGGACAAATACAGCAAATACAGTGAGTTCAGCTCAGACTGCATTGTCACCCCTCAGCTCAGTCAGCAGTCAGTAACAAGTAAGTAAACTGAAGTGCTGCAGCTGACTCTGCTGCAGGGAAAAGAGGGGGCCAGCCAGGGGGAATACATGTACTGTCTGTGTGCATATAATGTTTACTGTACATGAAGTCCCCCCCCAAAAAAAAAAAAAAATAAATCTGTAGATGCACTCAGGAATTAAAATGAAAGAAAAGTAGGGTTACAAATATATATTAGCTGAGCCAAGCACTCAGTAGTTTCCTGAGTGGGGGTTTTGTGTGTATCTGGCACTGCTGGGGCATACCATGTGGTGTAATGTGAATATCCTCTCATAACGTGTGGCGTAATGTGAATTTGTTTCATGCCGTGTGGCGTAATGTGAATTTCCGCTCGTGTCGTGTGGCGTAATGTGAATTCGGCTCATGCCGTGTGGTATAATGTGAATTTCGGCTCATACTATGTGGCGTAATGTGAATTTCGGCTCATACCATGTGGCGTAATGGGAATTTGGGCTCATTCCGTGTGGCGTAATATAACTTTGGCCTCATACTGTGTGGCATAATGTGAATAAGGGGCACTACTGTCAGTAACTGGTGAGCATGGGGACATGTGTGACAAATGCTGGTGTCCTGCAGAGGAGTTTGGTAGAGGCAAATGTGCTGGCACGTGTGTAAATTTTAAACTTTACTTGTGTTATATTAAAACTCAAATGTTCAGTCTCCTGAATCTTCCATACTTTTCAGAGTGGCCAACTCAAAATCAGTGTGTTGGTGCTGCTGGGGTGCAAGGGGTGGTGTGGGCGATGGAGGGGAATGCATATGCACTAGGGACCACCACTCTAGTTCCACCACTGGGCCAGGGATAGGTTGGGGAAGTGTAAGCAGCGATAGGGTGCAGCGGCAGCTAGGACTCAGGGTTATTATCCCGTAGCGGACAGTCAGTACCGGCTGGTGGTCGCACCATTATGTTTCATTTTATTTCTCTGGGGTGTATTATATCTATTATTAGGAACTAGGGAGAAATTAGATTAAGCCATGTGATTTTACAGAGGGAATATAAAATAGTGCTAGACATGTCCCTGGGCAGTTCTAGACACACCTAAAAGGGCGGTGCTAGATACGTCCAAAACTCGGTGCACCCCCTAATATAATGAGCTGCGCACGCCTATGCCCTTATCCCATAACACTACCACCAACCCCCTTAATCCTGTATCAAATATTGTATCTTTACCCCTCTAACTCTGCACAAACTACTGCCCCCCCCCCCACACACACACACACTCAGAATGAGCCGGAATTCACATTATAGCACAAAGAATGAGCCAAAATTCACATTATAGCACATGGAATGAGCCGAAATTCACATTATGCCACACAGTACGAGCCGAAATTCACATTATGCCTCACGGTATCAGCCGAAAATAGGATTTTAATACCTATCGGTAATTCCTTTTCTCTTAGTCCGTAGAGGATGCTGGGGATGCTTCAAGAACCATGGAGTATAGAGGGGATCTGCAGGAGGCATGGGCACTTTAAGACTTTGAAAGGGGTGTGAACTGGCTCCTCCCTCTATGCCCCTCCTCCAGACTCCAGTTATAGGAACTGTGCCCATGGAGACGGACATTTCGAAGAAAGGATTTATTGTTAACTGAAGTGGGACATATACCAACTCACACCTCAAACACGCCGTACAACATGGCATTTAACAGAAAACCAGTCAACGACATGAACAACGTCAGCAACAGGCTATCCATAACGTAACACAACCTGTGTGTAAACATAACTAATAACTGTAGATAGAGTCCGCACTGGGACTGGCGCCCAGCATCCTCTACGGACTAAGAGAAAAGGATTTACCGTTAGGTATTAAAATCCTATTTTCTCATACATCCTAGAGGATGCTTCAAGAACAACAGGGTTTATACCAAATCTCTAGAACGGGCGGGAGAGTGCGGATGACTCTGCAGCACCGATTGACCAAGCATGAGGTCCTCATCAGCCAAGGTATCAAACTTCTAAAATTTCGCAAAAGTGTTTGAACCCGACCAAGTAGCTGCTCGGCAGAGTTGTAACGCTGAGACTCTGCGGGCAGCTGCCCAGGATGAGCCCACTTTCCTGGTAGAGTGGGCCTTCACTGATTTCGGTAACGGCATTCCAGCCGTAGAATGAGCATGCTGAATCGTATTGCAGATCCAGCTCGTAATAGTCTACTTTGAAGCAGGCGTTTCAATCTTGTTGGCAGCATACAGGTTAAACAGAGCTTCCATTTTCCTAAGTGAAGCCGTTCTGGCGACATAAATTTTCAAGGCCCTGACAACATCGAGAGGTTTTGACTCCTCGAAGGCGTCAGTAGCCACTGGTACCACAATAGGCTGGTTCATGTGGAACGATGAAACCACCTTCGGTAGAAATTGCTGACGTGTCCTCAATTCAGCTCTATCCTCATGGAAGATTAAATAAGGACTCTTGTGAGACAAAGCTGCTAACTCAGACACCCGCCTTGCAGATGCTAAGACCAATAGCATGACCACTTTCCAAGTGAGAAATTTCAACTCAACCTTCTGTAAAGGTTCAAACCAATGTGATTGAAGAAAATGCAACACCACGTTAAGATCCCATGGTGCCACTGGGGGCACAAATGGAGGTTGGATGTTCGAAACTCCTTTCACGAAAGTCTGAACTTCTGGAAAGGAGGCCAATTGTTTCTTAAAGAAAACCGATAAGGCCGAAATTTGTACTTTAATCGAGCCTAATTTTAGACCCGCATCCACACCTGCTTGCAGGAAATGGAGAAAACGCCCTAGCTGAAATTCTTCCGTAGGAGCCTTCTTGGATTCACACCAAGACACATATTTTCTCCAAATATGGTGATAATGTTTAGACGTTACTCCTTTTCTAGCCTGAAGTATAATACTGTATGTTAGTTATAAATGATGTGTGTATTTGTTTTTTTAAATATTTTATGCAACAAAAAAGCATTTGAGAACTTTGCACAATTGTACTGAGTGCTTCCTTTATGCAGTGTAGGTTAATTCCTCTCCACACATATTCTGTTGGTTCATACAGTACCTGTACAGTACAGTGCATGTTATCAGGCCAAAATCTCCAGGGTATGTTAACTTTTGATCAGGGTCATTTGGGTAGTTTCTGTTGTCATTATGATTTAAAAAGAGTAAACACAGTTGTTTTATTTAGTTGGCATATTGCCGTGTCGAACCGGGTCAGTGTGCGATGTGAAAGCTCACTGGGCGATTTAGCGGGTCGCCTGACCCGGTAAATCAACCCGGTAAAAAAGAAGGGTTTTACCCGGGTTGATTACCGGGTCAGGTGCGGTGTGAATGGGAGCCGTGTCGATGCGACACGGTTCCCATTCACAAGATAGGGAGAGGCGGCGCTGGAGATGAGCTCATCTCCCGACGCCGCCTCCACCCCCGCCCCTGCTGCTGCTGCGGCCTCCGTTGTCATGGCAACCGACCCGGTATATTGCCGGGTCGGGAAGCCTGCAACGGAGCGCAAATGCCGGATCCCACCCGGTAAGTACACGTTTGTCTTACCGGGTAGGACCCGGCATTTGCGGTGTGAATGCAGCATAAATGGCTTCACCCAACCACTAACCACGAGTGAAAGAAAAGTTTGTGAGTTATCATTTATATTCTATGACAAATGGCCAGAAAATCACAAATTCTGCTAGGGTATGTAAACTTATGAGCACAACTGTATATTTTAATGGAGACTACATGCATGCGCAATGGTGATTTTAAAATGCAACATCTGGTAGATGATCACAGGTATTACACTCAAAGCTAATGCCAAACGCTCTGTGCACCTCCCTATGACTAGGCAAGCCTCCTTGTGCCTAGGTACTGTGAGTGCCAAATTGCTTTCTCACAAATATTTAAAATGCCCGCTCTAATATATATTGCAGACGCCAGGCGCATCTTATTACCATATACGATAAAAGTGCGCTGTACATCGCAAAACACTGCATCCCATAAGAGAAAACAATACACCCACACATTATCTGAGTTCCAAAGCTCAATGATATTGTTATTAAAAGGATATGGATTCAATATATTACAATGTACAGTATGCCTATAGTTACAACTCATACAGTAAGCAGTTAATACATACAGTTACATACAGTTACAGGCCAGCAATACAATACCATTCCCTCAATGCTTATGTCTCTCTCTCTAAAATCATACTGTGACTCCATCTTATTCTGAGACCAAAACAGGAACTGAGCTCCTGTTTGATCAGCAATGTGTTATCCAGTTTTTTTGGGGGAGGGAACTTACTCATTCATGATGAGTCACTAGTCTCTTTGTATATGCTAATCAGCTTCAGCCTTGGGGCCGTCCAAAGGGGCTGGCATGAGCTTCCTGTCCACTACCTGTTTGGAATATCTATTGTTCTAATAAAAGTGATTTTAGCTTTTATACATTTAATCATAATTATTTGTTGCAATGTCCTACAACTTAATAACAAGTATCAAATGAATCTACACATTAATCTGCTTGCTTTAATACCAAATATGACATGTGTATCTGGTTTCGTTCAAATAATACACATACATGACATTACTTCATTATATAATTTTAAATCATCAAGATGTCTGGCACTTGATATGATTATAATTATGTACTGTATGAAATAAGTGTCGAATCCATCTGTGTCATGTCCGTGTAAATGCGTGTGTTACCATATATTGCTGTGCTCGCTGTGCGTATTTGCAAGTATAGCGACTTATATGTGTGTAGTTTGTATGTTCTTTTTATGTAATATTTTTGACTTAGACAGTCCACCCTTTGGCAGCAAACAATAACTGCCATCAATTATTAACATAAGAAAAAAAAGTTTCATACAATAATCGGTGACCTAGACACAAGTATGTATGCATTTCGCAAATCAGACACTTGACTATATTTGGGGAAGACAGGGAGGAGGACGAGACATCCTCTATATGCACTCGGCGGTCACGGGACCACTGGTTGGGTGTGGGACAACATTCAACCTATAGAGTATGCTGGGACAGTGCTTTGGCCGATAATGTCTGATTTGCGATGAACATTTCACACATACATGTACCTACGTCTTTGTACACTGATGTTTGGATTCGATTGAGGTTCTGCTGGGCAGATGAAGAAGACACAAACAAATTGTGACAGTGACATATAAAATTTTCATGATCTACATATTCCTATCATTTTCGGAACATTGTTTCCATTTCTGGAACGTATGCTAGGTCTGTTTAATCATTGAACAAGGGTTATAAGTAGTGTCCTTCCTAAATAACATAAACCTTCGGAGTTCGGGGAGAGCCACTCATAAACCTTTCTTCCACATATATTAATGAGCTCTTTATCTGCAATGCGTGAATAGCCATTGTCTGATTGTTCCTGATTACCTCTGAACTCCATAACTACTAGAACTTTGATTTTTCTCTGACTTTGACAAACTGATCGACTAATCCTGGGATCCTATAAGGAAATCACTCCTTCCTCCAGAACCAGTTCCAGTCCCACACTCAACTCCTCATAAAAAAACCTCGCAAAAATAGAATATCCTGAAAGAAAATGTTTGTCAGCGGGAAAGAGAGAAAAGAGAAATAGAACAAAACAACTCTTGTTCATAACAAATCAATTACAATGACTGGTCTTTCTGCAGTCCTTTAGTATGCTCAGGTAGTGTTCAACAGTGCCGCCTCTCAGTCTTCACGGAACAGAGTCTCTAGTGATACGAGGTTCTCTTTGCCTTGCTCTTTGAACACACAGTTCACTTGGAACACACAGTTCACTTTGCTCTCCACCTTGCTCTTAGAACACACAGTTCACTTGGAACACAGTTCACTTGGAACACACAGTTACCAAACTACACAAACTCGATGAATGTGAGCAATAAACTACTTTGTCACGAGTTCTCTCTGGGTCAGCGACCTTCTTGCAGTGGGACGAGTGGACCCAAGTCTCTCTTTCGGCGACCTTTAGTGCTGTCAACAAAACTTGGTATGGTCCTTCCCACCTATCTATTAGGCAACCTGAGCGTAAGAACAATCACACAGTCTCATGGTTCACAATCAAGACAGTTAGTATTTGGCATACCAGCAATCAACAGTTTCAAGTTCTTTTGTCAAGTTCTCAAATGCTGGCTCATCTCAATAAGGTACTGTACTGTCACCTCATTGGTGTATTTCTGATCATTGTGCGGATCAATCATGACATGAGGTTGTCTTCCAAAAACAACCAAAAAAACACAAATACCAAAACAAAAACAAATTTCGAAGAGGGTGATTCGTTAAGTGAAGATCTGGGAGTGGTTCCGAAGCTACATAATACTAGTGGCAGTATCTATGATCACAATAGTACAATTTCAAGCTTTGCTCCTACTTCTAGGGGTACCATTATCTACACACAAATTTCTGCACAATTTTCGTTTGCGGTAAACACAGCAGCATCCGTGGTGGCAGGAAATGCCTCTACCCAGTTTGAGAAAACATCAGTGCACACCAATACATAACAATAATTCCTAAAGGGTGTTAACTGTACGAAGTCGATTTGTATTTCCTGAAAAGATCTGTCTGCAGGAGGGATATGGGATTGCTCTGTTGGTATTGCTTTACCAATATTCTTCCTCAAGCAAGCAAGACAGGTCATTGCTCTCTTACCTGCATGAGAATAGAATCCTGGCGCACACCAGAAGGCTCTCATTAGCCTGCACCTACCCTCTTTGCCTAAATGAGTCAGACTGTGTGCCACCTCAGCTAGACTTGGAAGGTATGCTCTGGGGGCTACTGGCTTACCGTGTCCACCTGCCCACAGTCCTGAAGACTCCTGGCCATAGCCCTTTGTCCTCCAGACTGCCTTTTCCTGTAGGGAACACAAATTTTTGTATCTTAATTTAACTATCGTGCGTTTGCAATGAAGAGTACCATGAGCATAACTCAAAAAAAGAAAAGAAAAAGAAACATCTCTAGAGTAGAGAAAGAAGAAGAAAATGAAAAAGAAAATGTCAGGTTTGCCATTCACCAACAGGCATATCAGTGTCTATACATAATTTCCCTTCACCAGTATTCCCATTCTCCACCCTTTGTGTATGACAAGGCACACTCCAGTAATACTGGTATCATCGTGCTGTTGAGATATACTGGGTTCGGGCAGAACTCTGAAGGACCTAGGCATGTGGAGTTTGAACTGTAATTGGGTCCATGTATTGTACCACCCTGTGTGAACGCAAAAGATGAAGAGGAAACTAGAGAAACAGAATAGAGGTTGGTGACAGATGAGTTTGTAGAGGTGAAGATTTTATAAAAATTTGACAACTGGATTGGGCACTACGGGGAAGTGATTCTCTACTTGGTCTACTCCCCTTAAAAGAAAATTCTGTGTTTATCGTATCGCTATTGGGACTATCCCAGCCATCAATCCAGTGTCCTGTCCATCCTAAGTTCATAGGGAACCCGGTATCTGTGAGATAATTTCCTCTGCCTGTGATGGACATGCATCTAGAACAGTAGAATGTGACATTAGTCTTCGTGGGTGTCTAACATACTTTGTACTTCCTGAGCGGGAGCATAGTATATGTAAATCATATCTAACAAAATTAAGTTAATCAGGGGCCATTTCTGCTAGGAAAAAGAAGCAAAAGTTTAGAGGCCCCATCTTAACCCCAGCAAGTTTTGTCAAAGGGTAATGTTGCATTTATTTTGTTCTTCCCATTAGCCGAATCTGTGTTTTCTATATGGCTTATGATTCCTTACTATATGTCCCATGGTCCAGTCTATGTGTTTAATAATGTGGCTTGTGTTTTCTGTCTAGGGGATCTATATTGACTATGTGTCCTACTACTCCTACAATCTCTGGAAAAATGCCCTTCCTTCCTACAAGTGTAACATATTATTGACCATTTGGGATCTGGGGTTTGGACTGATGGGTCTTTCCTGTATGTGCCAGTATACTTACCGTCCTCAACCTCTCCACCTGTTGTTCTCTGCGCCTAGCACTATTCTTGTGATGTTCAATAGCACACTATCTAAGATTAGCTACTGTGACCCCTTTCCAATTTTGCAAAGAAGTCTGCACCCTGACACTCAATGCCTTATTGAGCCCGTCCATTTGCACAGAGACAACCACCTCCCATTTGCCGAATTAGTGTTTACCAGTGATTTTATCCAGATGGAGAGTTTTCTATTACTGCAAGAGACAAAAAAAAAAAAAGTTTAACAAGCTTCTAGGTCAGGGCTGGCCAAACCAGTCCTCGAGATCTACCAACGGTTCACATTTTCCAGACCACCTAGCTGGTGCACAGGTGTAGTCATTACTAATTAAGATGTGATGCATTCATTCCTAACTGACAATTCTACAGATCTCCAGGAGGCCTGGAAAACATGAACTGTTGGTAGATCTCGAGGACCGGTTTGGCCAGCCCTGTTCTAGGTCATGCGAAGTATTCACTCAATCCTTCTCATCCCGTATTAAGGGTCTGTACATGGTCCAACAAACATTTCCGAGCTCATCTTGACTAGGGGCATTACTAGGAATGAATACTTCTTATATGGTAACTGAAAGAAATACCCGGGGGTTACCTTGTCTCTGTCCGCTTTCCTACTTCAAATACTAATGTGTGGACAGGTTTTTCTCCATTTCTGACGTTACTTTCTTGATTTTTTTGTTTTATTTTTGGGTTTTACTATTTATGTACACGAATGATACCATACTTACCTGTTCCACTGGTCTCAGCCACTTCCCCCACAGGCTACTGCTCTTCTTTTACCGGTTGGATACTCCTCTGGGTACATGAGAAATGGCTGAAAACAATCAGGTCACCTTCTCCTCCTAAATAAAACTTCAACATTCATTAGTACATATATAGGTTACAGTCATATTTTTAATATTTTTATTATTTTCTTAAGTTTGTATGCTGGCCGTAACTGCTTCCACATCTACATATGACGGTGTACTTGCATTCTCTTTTTTTCTTCCTACTTGTTTATTGTTGCTACAAGTTCAAACAGTTCTTATATTTCCATTCTTGTCTTATATGACTTTGGTTAGACATACCACCTGCAATACCTTAGGATCAAACTCACCAACCCCTCTTGCTGCCACAGGTTTAAACACTTTGTATGTCTGACCCTTTGTTTTCTGGATTTTATCAGACATATCCTTATCCTTAAGTTCTGCAATACCTCTGGTTCAAAGCTGCCCACCTTAGGGATGGTACCCTATCTTTGTCAGTCATACGTAACCATTCATTGCAAAAAGCCTCCGTGTGTGAACCATACTTTTCACACATAATAAACCTTGCTGACCTTCTCGTCGCAATTATGACCTTCTCGATCCCAACTCTTCTTCAGCCTGAACCCTAGCTACCAAACGCCCACTGCTTGTGCAATTGGATCCCATTGCGAACTTTTTGCCAATAAACGCAATCCCCAATGCACACTGCAAATAGACGGTGAAAGACACCTAGCGCTTTCACTCGCTCCTCCGCTGAGTACCACAACTCACTCCAATAGTGAACACCGCGTACCCAGTGAGGCCCTATCTAGTTTCTATTTACTGGAAGTGTTAGGAGTGACTTACCTTTTCCAGTAAATATCCGCCGCTGGAGATTTTCCTGAGAGAGACCAGCGAAAACTCCCTATATACTTTTTATACACAAATCACTCTTGCGTATGCTCTATACAGCGCTAATGATACCGCGATTTTATACAAAAGCTTGTAAAAGGGGTATCAAGTTGTGCTATGTATCGCCCCCATAAACGCACGGTCCAATCGCACAGCGTATAGGTACTTGTTACTTATCTGCCGTACAACCACGGGTCAATGTACAAACTGTGACCCTCAGCTCGGAGCGTAACAAAAAACCTTTTTACTTCAATACTACACAATGCACAATTCCCTATTATGCTCCTCTGCAAATCTCCTCACGATTTGCGTATTTCAATCTATATTAACATGAGTCAGCCACTTCAAGCCACCAAGCCTCCACTTACTTGATGTACCACACTACGGGATCCCGAATTCCCTGGGTTCAATATCCACTCACTCCTACGTTCTCTCACTCAAATACACTTTGGGTTTTTTTCTGTACAGAAAATTTCAATTCATTCAGATAGGCAGCTTTACCCCAGAGGCAATACAGTTTAAACAAAAGTTTTATGCTAATCTGCTTTAGAAACCGGGTAGTTTTGTGCTATTGTATTAAATGTCTACTATCCCACCTTTGAACTAAACGACACTATTGTGTAATTTGTACTTAGCGCCCGCATACTTACGCACTTTGCATACACACGCGACCGTGCGTGTCTCTTACGCTGCGTGCGCAGTCCTTTGTCCGAGACACGTGTACAAAACCCTGCGTCCGCAATAAAACAAATCACACAGCTCTAAGTATAAATGTGAACAATACTAATTACTATTGCCCACTAGACACAACTTGTTCTGTATAAACTTTTATGCAGACCTGCGTTTGTGTCTTTACACTTACTTTCTTAAAATACGGTTATTTCAAATTTACCTATATAGCAACAAATGTATCCTATTTCACACAGATTTATAATGACTCTAGCAATAATCAATAATTTAAATACGATTCAGATTGGATAGCTATCTTGCAGAACATACACTGATATAAATATACACATAATTATAATAATATTATATATATGTACCATTCACTGGTCTCCTATGAGACACCTTACCTCTTATTTGCATATCAAAGCTATTTCCACTGCTAAAAAAAAAAAGCCGTTACACAGGTTAATTTGCATTTCAATGGCTATCCTATAGCAAGCAGATTCTACAAGTCTTGGAAGGAAAAAGAGGAAAAAAAAACCCAAAACCCTTTCTTTCCTTTTTCTATCTATGTGCAATTTTTTTTACCCCAAGCCAAGCATTTATCTTACCATTTACTCTCACTAGGCCCAATTGAAACTATTTGTAATTGACTATGGCATGGGTTAAATAAATGCATTGGTAACTCATAAATGGTGTTTGATGTGACCAAGGAAACTGATTATTCTGAGCAGACTGAAAATCAGCTATTTAGAAAATGACCTTCCTAAAATGGCCACTGCTCCTCCCCCTTCCACATGCATGAGGTTTACACAAAATGGCGGACAGGCCATGTGGTCAGTCCAAAATGGAGGACAGACCATGCAGCTTCCTTTGTCACAAAGAAATCACACATTATACAAGCACCAGAAGTTATTTTAGGCCCGAGTTAAAAAAAACTATATCAAGGCTATGCAGCAACTTTTAAATGTACTTTTACCTACTTAACAGATAAACAATCCAATCTGAATCAAACACAATATGACTTATTTGAACTTCGTTTTGCAACAATAAAAATACATTTTAGCATCTAAAATATTATGAGAAACGCATTGTCCCTTGAAATTTCATATCATTGGCTTACTGATATCACAACAATACACGTGGATGTTATTTTCATCAGTGTCGCGATGCGTCCATCGGAGCCGGTCGATTACAGCCGCGTTTGTAATGTACAGTGCATCATTAAGACCCTGATATCCCGGATGAGCCCTCATCTGTGAATGCCAAATTGCTTTCTCACAAATATTTAAAATGCCCGCTCTAATATATATTGCAGACGCCAGGCGCATCTTATTACCATATACGATAAAAGTGCGCTGTACATCGCAAAACACTGCATCCCATAAGAGAAAACAATACACCCACACATTATGTGAGTTCCAAAGCTCATTGATGTTATTAAAAGGATATGAATTCAATATATTACAATGTACAGTATACCTATACAGTAGTTACAACTCATACAGTAAGCAGTTAATACATAGTTACATACAGTTACAGGCCAGCAATACAATACCACTCCCTCAATGCTTATGTCTCTCTCTCTAAAATCATGCTGGGACTCCAATCTTACGCTGAGACCAAAACAGGAACTGAGCTCCTGTGTGATCAGCAATGTGTTATCTAGTTTTTTGGGGGGAGGGAACTTACTCATTCATGATGAGTCATTGGTCTCTTTGTATATGCTAATCAGGTTCAGCCTTGGGGACGTCCAAAGGGGCTGGCCAGAGCTTCCTGTCCACTACCTGTTTGGAATATCTATTGTTCTAATAAAAGTGATTTTAGCTTTTATACATTTAATCATAATTATTTGTTGCAATGTCCTACAACTTAATAACAAGTATCAAATGAATCTACACATTAATCTGCTTGCTTTAATACCAAATATGACAGGTGTATCTGGTTTCATTCAAATAATACATACATGACATTACTTCATTATATAATTTTAAATCATCAAGATGTCTGGTGCTTGATATTATTATAATTATGTACTGTATGAAATAAGTGTTGAATCCATCTCTGTGTCATGTCCGTGTAAATGCGTGTGTTACCATATATTGCTGTGCTCGCTGCGCGTATTTGCAAGTATAGCGACTTATATGTGTGTAGTTTGTATGTTCTTTTTATGTAATATTTTTGACTTCGACAGTACGCTGCATATAACTGATCGTGACTAACGCCTCAGCCTGCAAAGATGACGGAGGCTCCATCTGTAGTACAGAGTGCTATGTAGAGAGATGAGGAGGGCCTCTTTTCCATGTGGGTGAGACAGGTAATCAGACAGATGAATAAAACAGATCAACAGGAAGATGTTAGAGCCTGCGCAATTTTTTTTCTGGGGAACGGCATGAGGAACCTCAAAGAATGATTTAATGATTGTTTTATTTCTATTTAATTATCTTTTGAATCAAGACCGTTGCTCCATCATTGGCTAAATTATATGCAATCAACCTAGATCTATGCGGATTGGCTACTGACCCTCACCACTCTAATGGCAGCAATGTGACCATGCCCCCTGAGTGAAATGAGTCATCGTAAGCTATGTGGTGCCGCTTCAGCGTATAGCACCTGCAGACCCACACAGCATCCATTAAAAGTGGACACTAGCAGACCTCAATGGCATGTATCAGTTTTAGGTATCTCCCTTTCTGTCCTCTCTCATCTCCGCATTGTAGAAATACACCGTGCAAGGGGCCTAATTCAGACTTGATTGTAGTCGTGCAAAAGTTTGCATGGCTATGATCAGTTACAGAGACATGCGGGGGGATGCCCAGCACAGGGTTAGTCCCCCCCGCAGGTCAGGCCCTACTTCCCCTGCACAGGTACTAAAGCATTGCACGACCGCAATGCTTTTGTACCTGAAGAGTAGCTCCCTACCAGCACAGCTCCTGTGCGCTGGCAGGGAGCTACCCATTGCCTGTCCGGGTCGCAGCGGCTGCATGTGGTGTCACGCAGCCGCCGCGGCTCAACCCCACACAGTCCAGGCATGCCTGTGATGCCCGGACCACCCCCCTATAACGGCAGCCAAATGCCGCTGGCCCGCCCATCGAAAGCCTCTGCCTGTCAGTCAGGCAGAGGCGATCGCAGGGCTAAGATGGCCATCGGCTATTTGACATGCGCTGGCGCACTGCGGCACTGGCGCCTGCGTAGTTCAGACCTGGGAGGCTGCTGTGTGAAAATGCACAGCAGCGATCAGGTCTGAATTAGGCCCAATGTTACATGAAATCTGGGTGTCTATTCCACTCAAACACGGAAAGCAGAAGGACACTTCTTTCTCTCTGTATATCATAGCAGGAGTGTTATCACACAACACGTTAAAACAGTGGCAACCAGGATTACTCATTTACAAATTTATATACTGGGACATCAACCAATATAGTGTTTGAGATTTATGAATGGCAGCGGCGTTTTAATAGAGGAGGAGGCCCGTGCGCAGCCTTCTGCATCAGGGGCCCCTCCTCTCTGACTGATGCACAAGGTTTTAATTAAAGGAAGGGAAAAAAATCGGCTGCGCTTAGGGTGCTTTACAGATTGGTATAAATCATGGAGAGTTGACAGCCTTCTATATAAAATGGGTTTATTATAAAGTAAAATACATCAACAACAAATAAAATAAATCATATAAAACATAATAGATAAATAACTATACTCTGAAACACCATGATATAAACACACAGTATCAATCAAGATTTATATGTAATATTCCCCTGATTCAGGGTATGGGATTGATACTTATTTAAGGATTGTAACAATGATGAAACTTAAATAGTTACAATTTAACTCTCTGCAGTATATTGTGGCTAAGAATAGATGGAAACAGCAAACTTTTTTCTCCAATAATCGGAGACAGAAAGGGGCCCAGCAGTCAGGTGTGCAATGAGCAATATGCAGTTTTACCTCTCCTATGGGCTGGTACTACCGAGCGTCCTCGGTACAGTCCTGTATGGAGCCCACCGTGTGATGTTTAAGGAGAGAGACTTGATAAAGGAATAGTTATCCAAATTTGCTGTTAAATTGGAAGTCCCGGATGCAGGATAATTACCTGTGTGTTACCTTGGGCTGGTGGAAATCCTTTTGGT
Organism: Pseudophryne corroboree; assembly: GCF_028390025.1. Taxonomy (NCBI): domain Eukaryota; kingdom Metazoa; phylum Chordata; class Amphibia; order Anura; family Myobatrachidae; genus Pseudophryne; species Pseudophryne corroboree. The sequence goes on along the minus strand of NC_086453.1, from coordinate 172,034,520 downwards.
GCCCTAAGCATAGGTGTTAACACATCTTCCAGGACGTCAAAAGAGCACACGCTGTGGCCGCTAATTGCGGTGGAGATTCACAGGTGTGCAGTGAATATCATAATTACACTGTACAGGCTGATGAATTATCATCCTCTCTTGAGAATAAGGGTTACCCTTCTAAGTTAATTCAGTCAGCTCGTGCACGAGTAGATCAGCTGGATAGGAAAGATCTCTTAGAATATAAACCAAGGAATCAAAAATTTGAGCAAGATCAACCACACTTTTTTTCTAAGTACAATAATTCTTCTTGTCAAATAAGAAAAATTATTTCTAACAATTTTTCCATTTTACTCACTGATCCTATTCTCAGAACAGAAATTGGAGAAAAACCGTCAGTTATTTTCAAACGTTCCAGTAACTTACAACAGCATCTCTCACCAAGCTTTTTTGTTGATAGAAGAACTTCAATACAGCCAGATAATTCACTTGATTCCTCACGATGGCTGACTAAAACAAAAGGCTGCTTTAAGTGTGGTGCGAACAAATGTTTAACCTGCTCATATATAAAGAACAAAACTAAAATTTTCACATCATCAGACAATACACAATTTACTATTGGTTCATTTATCAATTGTAACAGTGTATTTGTCATATATATATTAGTCTGCAGCTGTAAACTGATCTATGTGGGACGTACTACACGCAAATTGAAAATTCGATTCTTAGAACATAGGCGCAATATTCTAAAGGGATACTCTTTGCATAGTGTATCCCGACATTTTGCAGAATTTCATGAAAAGAACCCACAGGATGTTCATCTCATAGGCATTGAAACCATTCCATCAACCCCTAGGGGAGGTGATAGATATAGGAAACTGTGTCAAAGAGAAAACTATTGGATTCATCAGCTGAAAACCCTCGTTCCTGAGGGACTTAATGAAACAATTGAATTTGATCCCTAATACTATATGAGGCACTTCTTTAAACTACAAGCAATTCTTTCTGGGCTGCATACTTGTATGGGTGTTCATCTTAGATTATTTATCAATATGTCTATACTCAGGGGATGCATTATTATATAATGCATCCTATATAGTATTCATCTATCCATAATTTTTCATGTAAGATCAATTTGGACATATAGTCATATGCATATCTCTATGGGCCCATATGATATCTCTGGGTGTGTGGGGGGGTCTCTTTGATCTATGGCCCGTTGTCTCGCTTATACCGCTTAGCACAAATATATCATCATATATTAAATGTAATCCCACCAGGGGTTATGATACTTTCATTTACATTAAATACAGGATAAGATCAATTTCATATAGAACCAATTTCATTTAATACACTATAATCTATGTGAAGTAATAATGGAACTAAGTCATCGATTATAGATAATGAAAATCTAATTTGTCTCTCCTTTCATTATGCCATGAAAGACAAAAATCCCTAGTATGATCTGAGTAAAACCATACCTTCTGTGTCCTATCTTATTACATCATGAAGGACTAATATCATTCCTAGTATGATCGTGGTAAAATTGCCATTTATGTTATCCTTAATCTCCTGTGCCATCGCATATTACCTGACATGGAATTTACAATATTTGTCTATTCAATATGAATTTAATTGTAAATCAATTATAAATTTATTTTATTGTTTTTAAATTTCTTTTTATTCGTTTTGCTCTTATACGGTAAATTATATCTACATATATATGTATACCCAAATCCTCATAGACCAATATATTGATAGCTATTTAGCTGCTAAATAATTGGAGAGTTGACCTTCTTAATGAGTTTTAATTAGCTTTTATTAGCCACACCTGGCAGTACATTTATCAATGCTATATATAGGATGAACACAGTGGAGGTGGTATTCCTTTGAAAATGTCACGTTAATCGTGACGAAACGCGTTAGGCTCCTCCCCTTTTGACTCTGATTCACCAGCACCGCAGCTTCAAGGAACTCTGTCTACAGCGGAGAGTTCTCCAGTCTGCACGGTGGATATACTGCTATCTCCGAACGGCACTAGCTCACACTGTCAGACGGCTGCAATCGGCCGCGGGACACTGTTAGCACTTATCATCAGACGGCTGTTCCCGGCAGTGGGAAAACGACAGCCCGTATCATCACTTCACAGCAATACCTGGTTGTGAGACAGCGCCAGCCTTCATCATCTAAACGGCTATTCGGCCGTGGGACAGTGCTTCAGTCTCATACAAACCCGTGCAACGGCTCTGGTCAACATCACACCTGTGAATCTCCACCACAATTAGCGGCCACAGCGTGTGCTCTTTTGACGTCCTGGAAGATGTGTTAACACCTATGCTTAGGGCACCAAAAGGATTTCCACCAGCCCAAGGTAACACACAGGTAATTATCCTGCATCCGGGACTTCCAATTTAACAGCAAATTTGGATAACTATTCCTTTATCAAGTCTCTCTCCTTAAACATCACACGGTGGGCTCCATACAGGACTGTACCGAGGACGCTCGGTAGTACCAGCCCATAGGAGAGGTAAAACTGCATATTGCTCATTGCACACCTGACTGCTGGGCCCCTTTCTGTCTCCGATTATTGGAGAAAAAAGTTTGCTGTTTCCATCTATTCTTAGCCACAATATACTGCAGAGAGTTAAATTGTAACTATTTAAGTTTCATCATTGTTACAATCCTTAAATAAGTATCAATCCCATACCCTGAATCAGGGGAATATTACATATAAATCTTGATTGATACTGTGTGTTTATATCATGGTGTTTCAGAGTATAGTTATTTATCTATTATGTTTTATATGATTTATTTTATTTGTTGTTGATGTATTTTACTTTATAATAAACCCATTTTATATAGAAGGCTGTCAACTCTCCATGATTTATACCAATCTGTAAAGCACCCTAAGCGCAGCCGATTTTTTTCCCTTCCTTTACTTATTGCATCCATAGGCACACGCACAGTGCCAATCATCGGCAGCGCTCAGGTGCGATTGCATTTTGGTAGACTTATCTATTTATTTAGGCGCTGTCAGTAAGTTGTTTCGGTACAAGGTTTTAATACTTACCTCTCCAGAGTCCCCCGGCGGTGCCATCCTTCTCCACAGCAGCAATAGAGTCTGAGTACAGACTATTGCGCATGCGCAAACCTCCAGGAACAAAGCGCAGCAGCCATTTTCCTGAAGATTTTCTTAATGCACATGCGCGAAACTACGGAAAAATATCCGCCGTGCCACATTTCCGGAGTTTTCAGCAGGCGCAATAGAGTTTGTTCCCCTCTGTGTTCAAACTCTATTGCACTGCCAAGAAGGGATGGCTCAGACGGGGGACTCCAGAGAGGTAAGTATTAAATGTGTGTAGTGTGTGCGGGGTGGACCCCCCTGGACCCAGGGGCCCATGTGCCCTGCACCCATTATAGATACGCCAATGATTAATGGGTTGTGCCACCTGATTTCAGTCTGTATTGAATACATTTGATCCATAATCATAAGTTCAATTGATCCAACATTTGTTCTGGGGATAACCTGATACACTGGCTTGTCTGGGTCACATAAGGTTAAATTATAACTAGATATTATAGCAAAACTGTTTTCCTTGTTTTATAGCAATTATATCTGTAGTTGCAGGGTTATCATGAAAGTACTGTATGGGATCCAACATTTGTTCTGGGGATAACCTGTTATACTGGCCTGTCAGGGTCATACAAACAGTTAAATTGTGACAAGATACTCTAGCTAAACAAATTTCTTTGATTGGTAGCAATTATACCTGGAGTTGCAGAGTTATCATGAATGAAAGTACTGTATGTGGTATTCAGTGAGTTTCCCATTTGCACACCTCCGGTGGCGAACATAAATTATAATAACTGACTATAGCAATTGAGTGTCTGCTGTTACTGCTCTAATTAATACTATCACAGCATGTATGAATTACCAAAACTTGAGAATGTTAAAAGGAAATTTAAGATGTATTTACTTGGCGGTTGGAAACAGTTGTTTCAAAATTGTTACAATTTAGCTACTTGATGTCTGTGAACGCAGTAACATTCCAGTAAACTGTATAAACCATGTTACTAACTCACTTGGTATCCGGTCTATGGATCTACACTAAAAAGGTCTACAGTCAATAGGTAGACCACTAATGGTCGACATGCATTAGGTTGACAGAGTCAGAAGGTCGACAGGGTCAAAAGGTCGACATTAAAATGGTCGACACGTTTTTAAAGATTTTTTATCAAACTTTACCATCCACGTGGACTACGATTGGGAAAAGCTACCTGTGTCAAGCCCAAATGGAGCTAGGCACCTTGTCCAAAGTATGGCGAGCGAAGCAAGGGGACGATGTACACTTAAGGGGCTTGCTTGTGGCAGAAAAGTGACAAGACGCCCAAAAATAATAAAACATTTGTCTAGCTTTCTCTTACGTCCTAGAGAATGCTGGGGACTCCGTAAGGACCATGGGGATAGTGTTGGAGGTAGACCTCCTTTAGCCTCAGCCTTCTCTGAGAGGACTCCAACAACAGCCTGTCTTTTGTATTCAGAATCACCTGTGAACAAAATATAAGTGCCGTGCAGCATGCTGGAGAAATCAAATGATCACACACTGTCTGGTGTATTCAATCTGAGTTCTGGTTTAATGTTCTTACATACATATATTTATACTTGTTTGCAAAGGCTCAGAGGAGTTTACAGTTTAACCTCAGGGTTGTGTCCTCTTCCTGATAGCGGTCTTGTTCTTTTCCTTTTCTTTATCTCTCAGACATGGCTTACCCACAAGTTCCTCTCTTTTGCTCTATCAGACATGGCTTACCCACAAGTTCCTGTTTTTTGCTCTATCAGACATGGCTCACCCACAAGTTCCTCTTTTTGCTAACTGAATATTTCATCATTCTGTACTTTTCTTTCTCCCCAGCATATTTAAGCATATCATATATTAATGCTAAAGTAAGTTTATAATCTATTGAATATAACAAAATGGAGTAACATTGGCTTTATTGCAGAATCACACTAATGCTTGCCCATCTACCTGCCTCATTTTTCCCTCCTTTTGATTCTCAAAAAGACATCACACTATACCTTGCTACCCTACTTCGCCGAGCAGGCCAGGCGATGACCTGGTCAAGTATATCTGTCTCCCTGGGTCTATTGCCATGGGAGGGTAATAACCATCCCGTACAGACAAAATAGTCACAAGGCATAGATGCATAAGAGTCCTTTTTACAGTCTATTTTGATTGCTTTCATTTTTGTAGACGGGTGGTCTGTCATTACATGATTCAATATCATCATATTCATCTTGGTCACATTCATCCATTTCCTCTGTATGCTCGAATCTTACGTGGTTAGCAGGTTTCTTTTGGTTTATCTTGCGTTTTACTTTTTTCGAAGTGCATGAAATACAACAGAGAATAATACGTATGAGTACATATACCAACAAACATACTCCAGCTACTTTTGCAATTAGGAGAAAAATGCCCATTAACCATCCTCCAATCCCCTTGAACCAATTTGCAGGGTTTAACCATCCAACATGTCTGTACCCTTGCAAAGTATTTTCCCCATGTACCGTAATCAAATTTACATTTATTCGGACATTCCATTATTTTTCTCATTGGTTCCTGTCCACACTCACACAAACATTTATCCCTGCCTTCCATTTTTGCACACGGTGGTATTGGCCACACTGCATGTCTTTCTTACACTTCAGGGGTATTTATTCATGGTTACAGGGTATTTTTCCGTACTTATCTCAGGGGCTGGAGTAGGGCCTTGACTTACAGGCATGTTTACCAAATGTACAGTAAATACAATTGCAACAACCAACATTGTGGATCCCAAATAACCCCCCACAGGGACCTATCAGGCTTAGGTCCAAGTAAATTCATAGTTATTACTTTCCTGGGGGTTTAATAGTGAACTTTGTCTTTTTGCAGTGCGATGCATGCACCCACGAATCTCGACCCTCGAGTTTCACCGAGGTGGGGGTCACTAGCAACACTTGGAAAGGACCATCATATCTGGGCTCAAGTGCTCCTCTCACGTGTCTTTTTAGGTAGACCCAATCGCCAATCAGGATGCTGTGTGGTTCAAGATCAGCTCTTTCAGGTCCTGAGGATAAAACTTGAGAATGTATTTCAGTTAGGTGTTCATTCAACTGCTATATATACTGTTATACCCCTACGCTTTTTGTCCCCCGTATTTTTGGAACCCGGACCAGGCGCAGAGCCCGGTGCTGGTTGTTTAAATATGGGGGAACCCCTATCATTTTTCCCCCCATATTTTTTCAACCAGGACCGGCTCAAAGAGCCCGAGGCTGGTTCGGCTTAGGAGGGGGGACCCCACGCAATTTTTTTTTGAATTTAACACTGATTTCATTTTTTACAAAGGTGCACAATGAAGCCCAGCACGGATCTCTCAGATCTGGCCGAGATTCATTGTATTAAAGTCGGCAGTGTTTTACAAGTCACTCACGTAAAACACTGCCAAAAAAAAGAATGACATCGACATCGGTAAAACCGAAAATGCAGAATACGACAGCTTAGTAAATTAGTCGTAATAAATTCAAAAAGTTGCAACTTTACACTTTCGATGTCATTCGTGATTGAACTTTGACCTCAAACGGGAAAATACGAATTTTAGTAAATATACCCCCTTGTCTTAGGTTTTGTCCCAAATAAAATCTCATAAGGTGAGTACCCTGTTTCCGTGCCTGGTGTTGTTCTAACTGCAAACAATGCTAAGGGCAAGCACTCTACCTATGCTTTCCCTGTCTTTTGCATGTCCTTTTGTATTTTAAACTTTAGGGTCCCATTCAGACGTTCTATTACTTCTGGAAACCCAAATCTGCACACTATTTCTGCTATTATTTTCCTTGCAGTAGAGATAGCATTTGCTTTTGCTACCTGCCCCGCCTCAGGCCATCTGCTAAAAATGTCAGTACATGTTAGGGCATATTCATATGTTCCATGCTTTGGCATCTGTATATAGTCCATTTGTAGTCTCTGGAAAGGAAAATAAGCTTGTGGTGTCTGTCCAAGGCTTATTCTTGTTCTTCCTGGATTGTTCTCTGCACATATCCAGCATTGGTCTGTAAAGTTCTTTGCTGCCACATAAAATCCTGGTGCTGTTAGGATCTCCTGCTCTGTGCTGCCACGTCGCCATGGCAACCGGGAGGCAAGTGTTAGCGAAGTAACCTGAGCGCAGCTGATACTCCGGTCCGGGTTTTTACTGTGTAGTGGTTACAGGCTCTGTGCACGGCAGGGAATCCGGCGCTGGTTTTGTGCTCACAGTCTGTGAGGTCTGAGTGGGGCGTGAACAGCACCTGCTATATAAACCATCCTCTCAGGCTAGGCAAATGCTGCTGAATCTTTGTTTGTTAGTCAGTTCCAGAGAGTTAGCTAGTACTGTGTGACTTTGTATTTACTTGTTGCTTACTGCGAATAGGCCTTGGGATTCGGTACTTCATTCTGCCAATCCGGACCTAGCAGTAAGACTGGAGTCAGTTGTTTGACCTGCTGGGGTTCTTTTGCTATTCTGTGAACCCAGCAGGTTTGCGGCTGTACTCTCAGACCTGCTTGCTTAATCCTCCCTCACTGTGCAGGGCGTCCAGGTGTCAGTTTAGTGGCAGTAAGCTGAACCTGTGCCCTGCAAGTGGGGGTTAGGATTGTGGATACTCTCCTTGTGTCTATATTTCTATCCCTGACCAAGGAGTTTATTCCCACACCCGTTGGTAACCCTTTGGGATTTTTTCTGTTGCTCTTAGCAACATCATTTCAGGTGCTCCACATGTTAAATCACTACACCTCGCTTCATTGTCCGCTCTATTCCATCTGAGCATTCCTGACACTAGGGAGACACCCAATTCCTAAGCCTTTGGGCTTCTCCGTTCACTTTGTGTTTATTAGTTATTCCATCACCTCCTGTGTATGTTATACTGTCTGTGAGTTCGTTTGCTTCGCTTCCCTCTCTGTTCATACACCGGTATACTCCTGTTAGCACTGGTGTGCGTAACAGGTGATTGCCTAACATATTCAGTAGCCTTACTCCTGTTGAAATTTTGTGGGAATATGGAGCATACCCCTCAAAATACTTTGCAACAGGTGGTCGATCAGGTGCAGGTCCTGACTCGACAATTTAATGAGATGTCCATTAAAATGAACACCCCGCAGGCCGCTAGCGGAGCTCCCGCAGCAGCAGCGGCAAGTTCAGGGGTTAAGGAGCCGAAAGTAAATCTCCCGGGTCGTTTTTCTGGAGATCGCTCGCAGTTCTTTTGTTTCAAGGAGAGCTGTAAGCTATATTTCAGGCTTAGGCCCCAGTCTTCTGGGTCGGAGATTCAGCGGGTGGGCATGGTGATTTCCTTGCTACAAGGAGACCCACAGGTCTGGGCATATGGGTTACAGCCTGACTGTCCGTCGCTTAAAAGTGTTGATGCTTTATTACGGCACTGGGCATTTTGTATGATGACCCTGACAAGATGGCTTCAGCCGAGGCTCAGATTACGGTTCTTAAGCAAGGGCGACGGCCAGCTGAGGTTTATAGTACGGAGTTTCGGAGGTTGGCTCATGATACCCAGTGGAATGACCCAGCCCTGAGAAACCAGTACCGAAGGGGCCTTTCTGACCAGATAAAGGACCAACTGGTACAATATCCCTCGCCTGATAGCTTAGATCAGCTCATGCAGTTATCCATCCGGGTGGATAGAGGGCTGAGAGAGCGTAGGCATAAAAGGGAGACCGCAGTTTCCTTTTTTCCCAAGGGAACCTCAGACTCTGAGGAATATTCCGAGGAGCCTATGCAGATTGGGGCTACTCGCCTCTCCTCGCGTGAGAAGACGCGGAGGAGACAGCAGGGTTTGTGTTTGTACTGTGGGAATAAAGGTCATGTTGTAGTATCATGCCCAGAAAAAACTGAAAACTTCAGGGCCTGAGGGTGATGGGAAATATCCTGTCAGGCCAGAAGTCAGAATTTCCCAAAAAGACTTTTCTCATTCCAGTGACTTTGGAGATGCTCGGTCAAACTGTCAAGACTGAGGCCTTTGTTGACAGTGGGGCCGATGGGGTTTTCATGGACCGTCAATTCGCCCTGGAACACTCTGTTCCCTCAGTACCTTTGGCATCAGAGATTGAGATCTGTGGGTTAAACGGGGAACCATTGTCCCAGGGTAAAATTACCTCCTGCACCAGCCAAATTCCTTTGTTTATTGGAGCCACACACTCTGAAAAATTGTCTTTTTATGTGACTGTTTGTTCTTTTGCCCCATTGGTTTTGGGGTTACCCTGGTTAAGGGCCCATAACCCTCAATTTGACTGGGTCTCTGGGGAGATTCTTAGTTGGGGTAGTGATTGTTTCAGGAGTTGCTTGAGCCTTCCAGTCAGGCTCTCGCAGCTAAGTTTGCCAGGATTGCCAGGATGTTATGCAGATTTTGCGGATGTGTTCTCCAAAAAAGTTGCGGAGGTACTACCTCCCCATCGCCCCTATGACTGGGCCATTGATTTGTTGCCGGATGCTAAGCTTCCCAAGAGCAGGTTGTACTCCCTGTCACGTCCTGAGACTCAGGCTATGGCAGAGTACATTCAGGAGAACTTGGCTAAGGGATTTATCAGACCCTCACAGTCCCCAGTTGGGTCGGGGTTCTTCTTCGTGGGTAAAAAGGACGGTTCGTTGCGACCCTGCATCGACTTCAGGGAATTGAACCGTATCACGATTAAAAACTCGTACCCACTGCCTCTCATTTCGGTTTTGTTTGACCAGCTTCGTACTGCCACCATTTTTTCTAAGATTGACCTACGCGGTGCTTACAATCTAATCCGAATAAGAGAGGGGGATGAATGGAAGACTGCCTTTAATACCCACTCAGGGCATTATGAATATTTGGTGATGCCTTTTGGGCTCTCTAATGCCCCGGCAGTCTTCCAGGAATTCATGAACGATGTGCTCAGGGAATATTTGGATAGATTCTTAGTTGTTTATCTAGATGACATCCTAGTCTTCTCTCATTCCCTGGAGGAACATCGGAAGCATGTACGCTTAGTCCTCCAGAAACTCAGAGACCACCAGCTTGGGACGAAGCTGGAGAAGTGCGAGTTTGAAGTCCAGCAAATCGCATTTCTAGGGTATATTATCTCCTCAGAAGGTTTCCAAATGGAGGGTTCTAAGGTACAGGCAGTCCTGGATTGGGTGCAGCCCACTAGTTTGAAGGCGCTTCAGCGTTTTCTGGGCTTTGCAAATTTTTATAGACGGTTTATCGCTGGATTTTCGTCTATAGTGGCCCCCTTGGTGGCACTCACTAAGAAAGGGGCGGATGTTGCTCACTGGTCTTGTGAGGCCAAAGCGGCCTTTGCCCGTCTCAAAAGGGCATTTGTCTCGGCCAAGGTGCTGCGACACCCAGATCCAGAGCGTCCTTTTGTGGTAGAAGTGGATGCCTCTGAGATAGGTATTGGGGCAGTGCTCTCTCAGATGGGGGTGTCTGATAATCGCCTTCATCCCTGTGCTTACTTTTCCCGTAAATTTTCGTCTGCCGAGATGAATTATGATGTGGGTAACCGGGAATTGTTGGCTATAAAGGATGCACTCTGGGAGTGGAGACACTGGCTTGAGGGGGGCTAAGTTTGTGGTCTCAATTCTCACCGACCATAAGAATCTGGCATATTTAGAGTCAGCGAAGCGGCTCAATGCCAGGCAGGCACGATGGGCTTTGTTTTTTGCTCGCTTTAATTTTTTGATAACATATCGCCCTGGGTCAAAAAACATCAAGGCTGATGCGCTCTCGCTGAGTTTTTCTCCAGTTCAAGAGACCATCGAGGAGCCATTGCCCATTGTGTCCCCATCATGTATTAAAGTGGGCATTACCCAGGACCTCTTGTCATTAGTCCTTAGAGCACAGGAGCAGGCTCCTCCAGACCTTCCGGTAGGTCTCTTGTTTGTGCCTCCTAGGTTAAGACAGCGAGTGTTCCTGGAATTCCATGCCAAGAGGTCGGCAGGGCATCCGGGTATTGCCAGAACTCGGGAGTTGCTGTCTAGGGCGGTGTGGTGGCCCTCGGTGGCTAGGGATGTGGATCAGTGGGTTCGGGCATGTGACGTTTGTGCCCGAAATAAAACTCCTAGAGGGGTTCCTGTCGGCCCATTACATCCACTCTCTATTCCGTCTAAGCCATGGACCCATATTTCCATGGATTTTGTGGTGGACTTGCCCAAATCCTCAGGGATGACAGCCATTTGGGTTGTCGTTGACAGGTTTTCGAAGATGGCGCATTTCGTTCCACTGGTTGGGTTGCCATCGGCCAGACGCCTGTCTGAGTTATTTATGCAGCATGTTGTGCGCCTCCACGGGTTGCCACTTGATGTGGTCTCTGACCGTGGATCCCAGTTTGTGGCCAAATTCTGGAGGGCATTTTGTTCTGATCTCCAGATTTCTGTGAGCTTGTCGTCAGGCTACCATCCACAGTCTAATGGGCAGACTGAGAGGGTGAACCAGTCCTTGGAGCAGTTCCTCAGGTGTTATGTCTCCAAGTGTCATACTGACTGGGTTGCTCATCTGTCCATGGCGGAGTTTGCCTATAACAACGCGGCTCACTCTGCTACAGGGATCTCTCCCTTCCTTTGTGTGTATGGGCATCATCCTAAGGCCAATTCTTTTGACCCCCTGGATTCCACGCCTGGTGGTTCCTCTGTTGTTTCGGTCCTTAGGGGTATTTGGAGGAAAGTGAAGAAAGCCCTTGTGTCTGTCATTAGTGACCAAAAGGGTTTTTGATAAGCGGAGAAGACCCTGCAGCTTCAAATTAGGAGACTTCGTCTGGTTGTCCACCAAGAATCTGAAGTTGAGACAGCCATCTCATAAGTTAGGCCCCCGGTTCATCGGCCCTTATAAGATCACCAGGGTTATCAATCCGGTGGCATTTCAGTTAGATCTGCCCCGTTCATTGGGTATCAATAAAACATTTAATTGTTCCCTTTTAAAACTGGCGGTTAGTAATCCTTCTTCCAGTGGAAGACCTTCTCCTCTTCTGATACGGGGTCAGAGGGAGTTTGTGGTTGAAAGGGTTCTTGACTCCAAGATGGTTCGGGGTCGGCTGTCATTTTTGGTGCACTGGAAGGGGTATGGCCCGGAGGAGCGGTCGTGGGTGCGCAGTTGTGATCTTCATGCCCCCAGACTGATACGCTCTTTCTTCTCGCAGTTCCCCGATAAACCCGGTGGTAGGGGTTCTTTGACCCCTCGTCAGAGGGGGGGTACTGTTAGGATCTCCTGCTCTGTGCTGCCACGTCGCCATGGCAACCGGGAGGCAAGTGTTAGCGAAGTAACCTGAGCGCAGCTGATACTCCGGTCCGGGTTTTTACTGTGTAGTGGTTACAGGCTCTGTGCACGGCAGGGAATCCGGCGCTGGTTTTGTGCTCACAGTCTGTGAGGTCTGAGTGGGGCGTGGACAGCACCTGCTATATAAACCATCCTCAGGCTAGGCAAATGCTGCTGAATCTTTGTTTGTTAGTCAGTTCCAGAGAGTTAGCTAGTACTGTGTGACTTTGTATTTACTGGTTGCTTACTGCGAATAGGCCTTGGGATTCGGTACTTCATTCTGCCAATCCGGACCTAGCAGTAAGACTGGAGTCAGTTGTTTGACCTGCTGGGGTTCTTTTGCTATTCTTTGAACCCAGCAGGTTTGCGGCTGTACTCTCAGACCTGCTTGCTTAATCCTCCCTCACTGTGCAGGGCGTCCAGGTGTCAGTTTAGTGGCAGTAAGCTGAACCTGTGCCCTGCAAGTGGGGGTTAGGATTGTGGATACTCTCCTTGTGTCTATATTTCTATCTCTGACCAAGGAGTTTATTCCCACACCCGTTGGTAACCCTTTGGGGTTTTTTCTGTTGCTCTTAGCAACATAATTTCAGGTGCTCCACATGTTAAATCACTACACCTCGCTTCATTGTCCGCTCTATTCCATCTGAGCATTCCTGACACTAGGGAGACACCCAATTCCTGAGCCTTTGGGCTTCTCCGTTCACTTTGTGTTTATTAGTTATTCCATCACCTCCTGTGTATGTTATACTGTCTGTGAGTTCGTTTGCTTCGCTTCCCTCTCTGTTCATACACCGGTATACTCCTGTTAGCACTGGTGTGCGTAACAGCGCCCCTATTTTTACACATCACGGCAGACAGCGTCCCCTTTTTACACATTACGGCAGACAGCGCCCCTGTTTTTATACAATACGGCAGACAGCGCCCCTGTTTTATACATTATGGCAGACAGCGCCCCCGTTTTTACACATTACGGCAGACAGCGCCCTCGTTTTTACACATTACGGCAGACAGCGTCCCCCTTTTTACACATTACGGCAGACAGCGCCCCTGTTTTTACACATTACGGCAGACAGTCCCTACCCCCTGTCCTCCCCTCCCCTAAACCCATATTGCAGTTTTTAACTCCCCTCCCTCCCCACCCCTATACCTACATGGCAGCTCACTGCAGTGCCCGCCCCCGTGCCTCCCAGCGCATGATAACAGAGGAAATCCCGGTCAGCTGACCCTGTGACGTGACCGGGATTTCCTCGGCGGCACCGCGTCTGAGAGCAGAGCAATGACAAGCGGCATGTCGGGCCGCTTGTCATTGCACTCTGGTAGGGCACAGCGGGCCAGGCAGGATCGGCCCTTGGGCCGCCTGTTGCCCACCCCTACCTTATAAGCAGTGCCCAACTTGACAAGCCAGCTCTGCTTCTCTCTCCTCGGTCCCACGATGCAGGGAGCCTGTTGCCAACAGGACTCCCTGAAAATAAAAAAACCTAACAAAATTATTTTTCCACAGAAAACTCTGGAGAGCTCTCTGCAGTGCACCCATTCTCCTCTGGGCACAAGATCTAACTGAGGTCTGGAGGAGGGGCATAGAGGGAGGAGCCAGTGCACACCCATAGTCAAAGTTCTTTAGGTGCCCTATCTCCTGCGGAGCCCGTCAATACCCCATGGTCCTTATGGAGTCCCCAACATCCTCTAGGACGTAAGAAATTGTACTTCTGTTTTTAACTGGTTCTTTTTCAACATTACATGCAGAAATCACAGTAATATACAGATCTCATATGCAATAGGTACTAAAAATTAACAATTCATACTAACAAGTAGAAAGAATTTTTAGTACTGTATACCCTTCCTCTGGAGAGCGGGATACAGGGAGACTCACCACACTTCCATATCCAAGCAAATGCGCTCGTAAGACGCTGAGTGGATTCAGACGCTACTGATGTACACTACTGCACCTGATAACTGATAACGGACACAGTCGCTCACTGACGGACACGGACGCTCAGCGACTTCCACGTGTATGCAGACGCTAAGGCCTGCGACTCGGTCTAGGCGGGATCTCTAGTGTACACAACCACAGCGTCTAAGCTGTGACCGAGTACCCTTGTGGTAGCGTCTGAGCCGGAATTTAGGTCATTCAGTTCATGGACGGGAGACGCGCGGAGTCTGGTCATGAACTCGGAGGATGGGCGGCCAGGAGAGCGTCTGAATCCCCGTTGACTTAAACTCTAAGGATCGCGGCCTCTACCTAGTCCTGGCGCCTATGATCCCTGGAGCGTAGCGCTGTCGCACTTGAGATGTTCGGCGCATCAACACACTGTTTGTAGTCTCCACCAAATCAGTGTAGCTGTGTCCGGACCCCCCTAGTAAGAGGAAATCCATAGACTTACCGTCCCCCCATGCTCCGGCCACAGCCTGGTTACGTCTGCTGGACCAACTAGAACATCCGACACAGACGCCCGTCGAGACAGCACTATTACCGAGAAGGTAAATATAGTAAGTCTATAAAAATAAAATAATAAAAAGCTTGAGGCTGCTTTATTCATAGCAGCCCAGTGACCATGCGGCTTCCTGCCGCACCAAGCAAAAAACTGATCTGACTGAGTCAGTGGGCGGGACTATATGATGAGGCCCCGATGCATCCTGGGAGGCCAGAAAGCTTGTGACCGTGTTAGTGCCATTTCCGCTGTCGCTCAACCATATCCCAATGTTATCCTGTGGATAATCCTGTGGACCCAGCCAGAGAAAGAGACGTGAAGCAGAGCGCGACCTGGAGCAGAGAGAAAGAGGCGTGAAGCAGAGCGATATATAAACAAAGAGGTACAGCGCCTAATTGTCACACATGCAAAAACAGGTAACATAAAATTCTTCGTTTTATTAAAACATGTAGTTTGAGTATATTTAAAAGATAAATAGTAATAATTGAATCAAGTGCACATAAGTGGCAACTGCCACATGGAATCAAATATAGATCAGAATTGGTGTTTTTCCTAGTATTATAAATCCTTATAGGAGGTAAGTATTGTATGGAGCCTGTTCCTATAAAAGTCCCCTTGGGTTTAAGGACCCAATGTCCTATCCGTGAGTTATAGTTACCACCAGCGTCCCTTGAGGTAATTAGGCGAATCTGCGTCCGCAAAAGGCTGTTCCTCAGAGGGTGGTAGATGTAAATCCTCCACGGTATAGTAGAAAGTTCTTTAGGGGTCCAAATGTTGGAAATCCATAAACGGGGGCTTGGTCCAGGTCCAGTCCTTCCAAAGGCTAGGCAAAAACACTATCAGGCAGGTCCCACCAACGCGTTTCGTTGCATACGTGCAACTTTTTCAAGGTGCTAAAAGGCCTGCCAGAAATGGTTTATATACTCTACCAACATGGCTGCTCATTAGTATGTGTAATTGGTTGTGACCACCTGTTTGCATTATGTGACCAAAATAATGACAGACATAGGAGTTGAGACCATTAATAATATAAGGATATGTATAAATTACTGTAATAAAACACATTTTTAATAAAATATGAGAAATAAGAAACTTTAAACTCAGTGGGATCCGATCACATGACCACTGTTATTAACATTTAAAAGGGGGATCAAGAAGAAAACCTGGATAGTTAATCCGTGTATAGAGGGTTATTCATATAGCTATTAGATTAAAAGTCCATTTCATGTATTTAGGGAGATCACACTATGGTGAGAGGCATCCCCCCACTGCTGAGTCTAATAGTGTTAATTAAGCTATGTCCAATAGGGAGTCCGAACGCATAGAGGTAACGACCCTCACCCTAGGCAGGTCAGCCTCTCGAACCCTCTAGCTCTCAGGTGTGTCTGTACCAGGACACACCATGAGGAGCTGAGACTAGAGAAAAAGACCAGTCCGGAGCAACCTTACTTTATCCCTGTTTAACCCTAAACACTCCACACCGTAAGACATCAAAAGACTGTGTTTATGTTTATATTTATGCCTCGGATTTAACAGTACAACACGGAATTTGAACTTTATCACGAACAAAAGACTATCAGCAGCAGTGCGGGACGCCGCAGGCTGCAGCACATACTTAATGGACTTACAAAGAGTTTTATTCAATAACTCTTTCAGTATATCACCTTTCCATTTATTTCTAACCCTATTATTAGCAACCAATAAAACTCGTCATTTGTAATATTAACAAGCTATATGTGGACATTTTTGAAAATATATTACGATTTATCTGTGAACCCATAGACCTTTACAAGAGCTATTACCACATCGCATATAATTGGCTATATCTAACCCAAGGGTACTCACAGACAACATTATTTTCAAATAGACAAGTAAAACTAGCAGCTAGGACTGAGCGCTACACTACAATCTAAATTTCTTATTAGTTGACTTCTTTTGCTGGCACAATTTAGTCAAATCTCCAAGTGTGGTTTTATAGAAACATTCTACCATATTACTTTTGTACGTTAGCGGGAAGAAATCAGACTTTCGTCTGAACACACTTCTATTTACATCAAACACTTTTGAAGCAGAGCGAGACGCGGAGCACAGAGACACACACAGACGTGGAGCACAGAGAGAGAGAGAGAGACACAGACGTGGAGCACAGAGAGAGAGAGAGAGAGAGAGAGAGAGAGAGACACAGACGTGGAGCACAGAGAGAGAGAGAGAGAGACAGACGTGGAGCACAGAGAGAGAGAGAGAGAGAGAGACACAGACGTGGAGCACAGAGAGAGAGAGACAGACGTGGAGCACAGAGAGAGAGAGAGACACAGACGTGGAGCACAGAGAGAGAGAGAGAGAGAGAGAGAGAGAGAGACAGACAGACGTGGAGCACAGAGAGAGAGAGACACACACAGACATGGAGCACAGAGAGAGAGAGTGAGAGACAGACGTGGAGCACAGAGAGAGAGAGACGTGGAGCACAGAGAGAGAGAGAGAGACAGACGTGGAGCACAGAGAGAGAGAGAGAGAGTGAGAGACAGACGTGGAGCACAGAGAGAGAGTGAGTGAGACAACAGACGTGGAGCACAGAGAGAGAGAGAGAGAGAGAGAGAGAGTGAGTGACACAGACGTGGAGCACAGAGAGAGAGAGAGACTGACACAGACGTGGAGCACAGAGAGAGAGAGAGACTGACACAGACGTGGAGCACAGAGAGAGAGAGAGACAGACGTGGAGCACAGAGAGAGAGAGAGACAGACGTGGAGCACAGAGAGACACAGACGTGGAGCACAGAGAGAGAGAGACACACAGACGTGGAGCACAGAGAGAGAGAGAGAGAGAGAGACGGACGTGGAGCACACACAGAGAGAGAGAGAGAGAGAGAGAGAGACACAGACGTGGAGCACAGAGAGAGAGAGAGAGACACAGACGTGGAGCACAGAGAGAGACACACAGACGTGGAGCACAGAGAGAGAGAGAGAGACACAGACGTGGAGCACAGAGAGAGAGAGAGAGACACAGACGTGGAGCACAGAGAGAGAGAGAGAGAGAGACACAGACGTGGAGCACAGAGAGAGAGACAGACGCAGAGCACAGAGAGAGACAGACGTGGAGCACAGAGAGAGAGAGACAGACGTGGAGCACAGAGAGAGAGACAGACGTGGAGCACAGAGAAAGAGAGAGAGTGAGAGAACAGACGTGGAGCACAGAGGGAGAGAGAGTGAGAGACAGACGTGGAGCACAGAGAGAGACACACAGACGTGGAGCACAGAGAGAGAGAGACACACACAGATGTGGAGCACAGAGAGAGAGAGAGACACAGACGTGGAGCACAGAGAGAGAGAGACACACACAGACGTGGAGCACAGAGAGAGAGAGAGAGACACACAGACGTGGAGCACAGAGAGAGAGAGACACACAGACGTGGAGCACAGAGAGAGAGAGAGAGAGACACAGACGTGGAGCACAGAGAGAGAGAGAGACACAGACGTGGAGCACAGAGAGAGACACAGACGTGGAGCACAGAGAGAGAGAGAGAGAGAGACACAGACGTGGAGCACAGAGAGAGAGAGAGAGAGAGACGGACGTGGAGCACACACAGAGAGAGAGAGAGAGAGAGACACAGACGTGGAGCACAGAGAGAGAGAGAGAGAGAGAGAGAGACAGACGTGGAGCACAGAGAGAGACACAGACGTGGAGCACAGAGAGAGAGACAGACGTGGAGCACAGAGAGAGAGACAGACGTGGAGCACAGAGAGAGAGACAGACGTGGAGCACAGAGAGAGAGACAGACGTGGAGCACAGAGAGAGAGACAGACGTGGAGCACAGAGAGAGACAGACGTGGAGCACAGAGAGATAGACAGACGTGGAGCACAGAGAGAGAGACAGACGTGGAGCACAGAGAGAGAGACAGACGTGGAGCACAGAGAGAGACGTGGAGCACAGAGAGAGACAGACGTGGAGCACAGAGAAAGAGAGAGAGTGAGAGAACAGACGTGGAGCACAGAGGGAGAGAGAGTGAGAGACAGACGTGGAGCACAGAGAGAGAGAGATAGACGTGGAGCACAGAGAGAGAGAGAGACAGACGTGGAGCACAGAGAGAGAGAGAGAGACACACAGACGAGGAGCACAGAGAGAGAGAGACACACAGACGTGGAGCACAGAGAGAGAGAGAGACAGACGTGGAGCACAGAGAGAGAGAGAGAGAGAGAGAGAGAGACAGACGTGGAGCACAGAGAGAGTGAGACAGACGTGGAGCACAGAGAGAGAGACAGACGTTGAGCACAGAGAGAGAGAGAGATAGACGTGGAGCACAGAGAGAGAGAGAGACCGACGTGGAGCACACAGAGAGAGAGAGACACACAGATGTGGAGCACAGAGAGAGAGAGACACACAGATGTGGAGCACAGAGAGAGAGAGAGAGAGAGAGACACACAGACGTGGAGCACAGAGAGACACAGATGTGGAGCACAGAGAGAGAGACAGACGTGGAGCAGAGAGAGACAGACGTGGAGCACAGAGAGAGAGACAGACGTGGAGCACAGAGAGAGAGACAGACGTGGAGCACAGAGAGAGAGACAGACGTGGAGCACAGAGAGACAGACTTGGAGCACAGAGAGAGAGAGTGAGAGACACAGAGGTGGAGCACAGAGAGAGAGAGTGAGAGACAGACGTGGAGCACAGAGAGAGAGAGAGAGAAACACAGACGTGGAGCACAGAGAGAGACAGACGTGGAGCACAGAGAGAGAGAGAGACAGACGTGGAGCACAGAGAGAGAGAGAGACACAGACGTGGAGCACAGAGAGAGAGAGAGACACAGACATGGAGCACAGAGAGAGAGAGAGAGACAGACGTGGAGCACAGAGAGAGACAGAGACAGACGTCTGGAGCACAGAGAGAGATAGAAAGAGAGACACAGACGTGGAGCACACAGAGAGAGACACAGATGTGGAGTAGAGAGAGAGACACAGACGTGGAGCACAGAGAGACAGACGTGGAGCACAGAGAGAGAGAGACAGACGTGGAGCACAGAGAGAGAGAGAGAGACAGACGTGGAGCACAGAGAGAGAGAGAGAGACAGACGTGGAGCACAGAGAGAGAGAGAGAGACAGACGTGGAGCACAGAGAGAGAGAGAGACAGACGTGGAGCACAGAGAGAGAGAGAGAGTGAGAGACAGACGTGGAGCACAGAGAGAGAGAGAGAGAAACACAGACGTGGTGCACAGAGAGAGACAGACGTGGAGCACAGAGAGAGAGAGAGAGACGTGGAGCACAGAGAGAGAGAGAGAGAGAGAGTGAGAGACACAGACGTGGAGCACAGAGAGAGAGAGAGTGAGAGACAGACGTGGAGCACAGAGAGAGAGAGTGAGAGACAGACGTGGAGCACAGAGAGAGAGACAGACGTGGAGCACAGAGAGAGAGAGAGAGAGAGAGAGAGAGAGAGAGAGACGTGGAGCACAGAGAGAGATAGACGTGGAGCACAGAGAGAGAGAGACAGTCAGACGTGGAGCACAGAGAGAGAGAGAGACACAGACATGGAGCACAGAGAGAGAGAGACAGACGTGGAGCACAGAGAGAGACAGAGACAGACGTCTGGAGCACAGAGAGAGATAGAAAGAGAGACACAGACGTGGAGCACACAGAGAGAGACACAGATGTGGAGTAGAGAGAGAGAGACACACAGACGTGGAGCACAGAGAGACAGACGTGGAGCACAGAGAGAGAGAGAGAGAGAGACACAGACGTGGAGCACAGAGAGAGAGAGAGAGAGAGACAGACGTGGAGCACAGAGAGAGAGAGAGAGACAGACAGACGTGGAGCACAGAGAGAGAGAGAGAGACAGACAGACGTGGAGCACAGAGAGAGAGAGAAACACAGACGTGGTGCACAGAGAGAGACAGACGTGGAGCAGAGAGAGAGAGAGACGTGGAGCACAGAGAGAGAGAGAGAGAGAGAGTGAGAGACACAGACGTGGAGCACAGAGAGAGAGAGAGAGAGAGAGAGAGAGAGACACAGACGTGGAGCACAGAGAGAGACAGATGTGGAGCACAGAGAGAGAGAGACAGACGTGGAGCACAGAGAGAGAGAGACAGACGTGGAGCACAGAGAGAGAGAGACAGACGTGGAGCACAGAGAGAGAGAGACAGACGTGGAGCACAGAGAGAGAGAGACAGACGTGGAGCACAGAGAGAGAGAGACAGACGTGGAGCACAGAGAGAGAGAGACAGACGTGGAGCACAGAGAGAGAGAGACAGACGTGGAGCACAGAGAGAGACGTGGAGCACAGAGAGAGAGACAGACGTGGAGCACAGAGAGAGAGAGAGAGAGAGAGTGAGAGAACAGACGTGGAGCACAGAGAGAGAGAGAGAGAGACAGATGTGGAGCACAGAGAGAGAGAGAGTGAGAGACAGACGTGGAGCACACAGAGAGAGAAAAACACAGACGTGGAGCACAGAGAGAGAGAGAGACATGGAGCACAGAGAGAGAGAGAGACATGGAGCACAGAGAGATACAGACGTGGAGCACAGAGAGAGACAGACGTGGAGCACAGAGAGATAGAAAGAGACACACAGACGTGGAGCACACAGAGAGAGAGACACAGATGTGGAGTACAGAGAGAGAGACACAGACGTGGAGCACAGAGAGAGAGAGAGAGAGAGACAGACGTGGAGCACAGAGAGAGAGAGACAGACGTGGAGCACAGAGAGAGAGAGAGACGTGGAGCACAGAGAGAGAGAGACACACACAGACGTGGAGCACAGAGAGAGAGAGAGAGACACAGACGTGGAGCACAGAGAGAGAGAGTGTGAGTGAGAGACACAGACGTGGAGCACAGAGAGAGAGAGTGTGAGTGAGACACAGACGTGGAGCACAGAGAGAGAGAGAGAGACAGACGTGGAGCACAGAGAGAGAGAGAGAGAGAGACAGACGTGGAGCACAGAGAGAGAGAGAGTGAGTGAGAGACAGACGTGGAGCACAGAGAGAGAGAGAGTGAGAGACAGACGTGGAGCACAGAGAGAGAGAGAGAGACACAGAGAGAGAGACAGACGTGGAGCACAGAGAGAGACAGACGTGGAGCACAGAGACAGAGAGACAGACGTGGAGCACAGAGAGAGAGAGAGAGAGAGAGTGAGAGACAGACGTGGAGCACAGAGAGAGAGAGAGAGAGTGAGAGACAGACGTGGAGCACAGAGAGAGAGAGACACACACAGACGTGGAGCACAGAGAGAGAGACAGACGTGGAGCACAGAGAGAGACAGACGTGGAGCACAGAGAGAGACAGACGTGGAGCACAGAGAGAGACAGAGAGAGACAGACGTGGAGCACAGAGAGAGAGAGAGAGAAAGAGACACAGACGTGGAGCACACAGAGAGACACAGACGTGGAGCACACAGAGAGAGACACAGATGTGGAGCACAGAGAGAGGGAGAGAGACAGATGTGGAGCACAGAGAGACACAGATGTGGAGCACGGAGAGAGAGCGAGACAGGCGTGGAGCACAGAGAGAGAGACAGACGTGGAGCACAGAGAAAGACAGACGTGGAGCACAGAGAGAGTGAGTGAGAGACAGACGTAGAGCACAGAGAGAGAGAGAGAGACACAGACGTGGAGCAGAGAGAGAGAGACACACACACACAGACGTGGAGCACAGAGAGAGAGAGAGAGAGAGAGAGAGAGACACAGACGTGGAGCACAAAGAGAGAGAGACACACATGGAGCACAGAGAGAGAGAGAGAGAGAGAGACGTGGAGCACAGAGAGAGAGAGAGTGAGTGAGAGACACAGACGTGGAGCACAGAGAGAGAGAGAGAGAGAGAGACACAGACGTGGAGCACAGAGAGAGAGAGAGAGAGAGAGAGAGACACAGACGTGGAGCACAGAGAGAGAGAGTGAGTAAGACAACAGACGTGGAGCACAGAGAGAGAGAAACAGACGTGGAGCACAGAGAGAGACAGACGTGGAGCACAGAGAGAGAGATAGAGAGACGTGGAGCACAGAGAGAGAGAGAGAGAAACACAGACGTGGAGCACAGAGAGAGAGACGTGGAGCACAGAGAGAAAGAGAGAGAGACAGACGTGGAGCACAGAGAGAGAGAGAGAGAGAGAGAGTGAGATACACAGACGTGTAGCACAGAGAGAGAGAGAGAGACAGACGTGGAGCACAGAGAGAGACACACAGACATGGAGCACACACAGAGAGAGAGAGACAGACGTGGAGCACAGAGAGAAAGAGAGAGACACAGACGTGGAGCACAGAGAGAGAGAGAGACACAGACGTGGAGCACAGAGAGAGAGAGAGAGAGACAGACGTGGAGCACAGAGAGAGAGAGAGAGACAGACGTGGAGCACAGAGAGAGAGAGAGAGACAGACGTGGAGCACAGAGAGAGAGAGAGAGAGAGAGAGACAGACATGGAGCACAGAGAGAGAGACAGACGCGGAGCACAGAGAGAGAGAGAGAGAGAGAGAGACAGACGTGGAGCACAGAGAGAGAGAGAGAGAGACAGACGTGGAGCACAGAGAGAGAGACAGACGTGGAGCACAGAGAGACAGACGTGGAGCACAGAGAGAGAGAGTGAGAGACACAGACGTGGAGCACAGAGAGAGAGAGTGAGAGACAGACGTGGAGCACATAGAGAGAGAGTGAGAGACAGACGTGGAGCACATAGAGAGAGAGTGAGAGACAGACGTGGAGCACAGAGAGAGATAGAAAGAGACACACAGATGTGGAGTACAGAGAGAGAGACAGACGTGGAGCACAGAGAGAGACACAGACGTGGAGCACAGAGAGAGAGAGAGAGACAGACGTGGAGCACAGAGAGAGAGAGAGAGAGAGAGACAGACGTGGAGCACAGAGAGAGAGAGAGAGAGACAGACAGACGTGGAGCACAGAGAGAGAGAGAGACAGACGTGGAGCACAGAGAGAGAGAGACGTGGAGCACAGAGAGAGAGACAGACGTGGAGCACAGAGAGAGAGACAGACGTGGAGCACAGAGAGAGAGACAGACGTGGAGCACAGAGAGACAGACGTGGAGCACAGAGAGAGAGTGAGAGACACAGACGTGGAGCAGAGAGAGAGAGAGTGAGAGACAGACGTGGAGCACATAGAGAGAGAGTGAGAGACAGACGTGGAGCACAGAGAGAGAGAGACAGACGTGGAGCACAGAGAGAGAGAGAGACAGAGAGACAGACGTGGAGCACAGAGAGAGAGAGTGAGAGACAGACGTGGAGCACAGAGAGAGAGAGAGAGACAGACGTGGAGCAGAGAGAGAGAGAGAGAGACAGACGTGGAGCACAGAGAGAGAGAGAGACAGACGTGGAGCACAGAGAGAGAGAGAGACAGACGTGGAGCACAGAGAGAGAGAGAGAGACAGACGTGGAGCACAGAGAGAGAGAGAGAGAGACAGACGTGGAGCACAGAGAGAGAGAGAGACAGACGTGGAGCAGAGAGAGAGAGAGAGAGACAGACGTGGAGCACAGAGAGAGAGAGAGAGACACAGACGTGGAGCACAGAGAGAGAGAGAGAGAGAGACAGACGTGGAGCACAGAGAGAGAGAGAGAGACAGACGTGGAGCACAGAGAGAGAGAGAGAGAGAGAGAGAGACACAGACGTGGAGCACAGAGAGAGAGAGAGAGAGACACAGACGTGGAGCACAGAGAGAGAGAGAGAGAGACACAGACGTGGAGCACAGAGAGAGAGAGAGAGAGAGAGAGAGAGAGTGTGTGAGTGAGAGACACAGACGTGGAGCACAGAGAGAGAGTGTGAGTGAGACACAGACGTGGAGCACACAGAGAGAGAGAGAGAGATACAGACGTGGAGCACAGAGAGAGAGAGAGAGAGTGAGTGATAGACACAGACGTGGAGCAGAGAGAGAGAGAGAGAGACACACAGACGTGGAGCACAGAGAGAGACAGACGTGGAGCACAGAGAGAGAGAGAGTGAGTGAGAGAACAGACGTGGAGCACAGAGAGAGAGAGTGAGTGAGAGAACAGACGTGGAGCACAGAGAGAGAGAGAGAGAGAGAGAACAGACGTGGAGCACAGAGAGAGAGAGAGAGAGAGAGAGAACAGACGTGGAGCACAGAAAGAGAGAGAGAGAGACACAGACGTGGAGCACAGAGAGAGAGAGAGAGAGACAGACAGACGTGGAGCACAGAGAGAGAGAGAGACAGACAGACGTAGAGCACAGAGAGAGAGACACAGAGGTGGAGCACAGAGAGAGAGAGACACACACAGAGAGACACAGATGTGGAGCAGAGAGAGAGAGAGAGAGACACAGACGTGGAGCACAGAGAGACACAGATATGGAGCACAGAGAGAGAGAGAGAGAGAGAGAGAGAGAGACAGACGTGGAGCACAGAGAGAGAGAGACACAGACGTGGAGCACAGAGAGAGAGAGAGAGACACAGACGTGGAGAACAGAGAGAGAGAGAGTGAGAGACAGACGTGGAGCACAGAGAGAGAGAGAGTGAGAGACAGACGTGGAGCACAGAGAGAGAGAGAGAGACAGACGTGGAGCACAGAGAGAGAGAGAGAGAGAGACAGACGTGGAGCACACAGAGAGAGAGAGAGAGAGAGAGAGAGACAGACGTGGAGCACAGAGAGAGAGAGAGAGACGTGGAGCACAGAGAGAGAGAGAGACAGACGTGGAGCACAGAGAGAGAGAGAGAGACAGACGTGGAGCACAGAGAGAGAGAGAGAGACAGACGTGGAGCACAGAGAGAGAGAGAGAGACAGACGTGGAGCACAGAGAGAGAGAGAGAGACAGACGTGGAGCACAGAGAGAGAGAGAGAGACAGACGTGGAGCACAGAGAGAGAGAGAGAGACAGACGTGGAGCACAGAGAGAGAGAGACAGACGTGGAGCACAGAGAGAGAGAGACAGACGTGGAGCACAGAGAGAGAGAGACAGACGTGGAGCACAGAGAGAGAGAGACAGACGTGGAGCACAGAGAGAGAGAGACAGACGTGGAGCACAGAGAGAGAGAGACAGACGTGGAGCACAGAGAGAGAGAGAGACAGACGTGGAGCACAGAGAGAGAGAGAGAGAGAGAGAGAGAGACAGACGTGGAGCACAGAGAGAGAGAGAGAGAGAGACAGACGTGGAGCACAGAGAGAGAGAGAGAGAGAGACAGACGTGGAGCACACAGAGAGAGAGAGAGAGACACAGACGTGGAGCACAGAGAGAGAGAGAGAGACACAGACGTGGAGCACAGAGAGAGAGAGTGTGTGAGTGAGAGACACAGACGTGGAGCACAGAGAGAGAGAGAGAGAGAGTGTGAGTGAGTGAGACACAGACGTGGAGCACAGAGAGAGAGAGAGAGAGATGTGGAGCACAGAGAGAGAGAGAGAGAGAGAGAGAGAGACAGATGTGGAGCACAGAGAGAGAGAGAACAGACGTGGAGCACAGAGAGAGAGACAGACGTGGAGCAGAGAGAGACAGAGAGAGACAGACGTGGAGCACAGAGAGAGAGAGAGTGAGTGAGAGAACAGACGTGGAGCACAGAGAGAGAGAGAGAGAGAGAGTGAGAGAACAGACGTGGAGCACAGAGAGAGAGAGAGAGAGAGAGAGAGTGAGAGAACAGACGTGGAGCACAGAGAGAGAGAGAGAGAGAGAGAGAGTGAGAGAACAGACGTGGAGCACAGAGAGAGAGAGTGAGAGAACAGACGTGGAGCACAGAGAGAGAGAGAGAGAGTGAGAGAACAGACGTGGAGCACAGAGAGAGAGAGAGAGAGAGTGAGAGAACAGACGTGGAGCACAGAGAGAGAGAGAGAGAGAGTGAGAGAACAGACGTGGAGCACAGAGAGAGAGAGAGAGAGAGAGAGAGAGAGTGAGAGAACAGACGTGGAGCACAGAGAGAGAGAGAGAGACACAGACGTGTAGCACAGAGAGAGAGAGACACACAGACGTGGAGCACAGAGAGAGAGAGACAGACAGACGTGGAGCACAGAGAGAGAGACACAGACGTGGAGCACACAGAGAGAGAGACACACACACACAGAGAGAGAGACACAGATGTGGAGGAGAGAGAGAGAGACACAGACGTGGAGCACAGAGAGACACAGATGTGGAGCACAGAGAGAGAGAGAGAGAGAGAGACAGACGTGGAGCACAGAGAGAGAGAGACAGACGTGGAGCACAGAGAGACAGACGTGGAGCACAGAGAGAGAGACAGACGTGGAGCACAGAGAGAGAGAGAGAGAGACAGACGTGGAGCACAGAGAGAGAGAGAGAGAGAGAGAGAGACGTGGAGCAGAGAGAGAGAGAGACACACACACAGACGTGGAGCACAGAGAGAGAGAGAGAGAGAGAGAGAGACAGACGTGGAGCACAGAGAGAGAGAGACAGACGTGGAGCACAGAGAGAGAGAGAGAGAGAGACACAGACGTGGAGCACAGAGAGAGAGAGAGAGAGACAGACGTGGAGCACAGAGAGAGAGAGAGAGACAGACGTGGAGCACAGAGAGAGAGAGAGAGAGACGTGGAGCACAGAGAGAGAGAGAGAGAGAGAGAGACGTGGAGCACAGAGAGAGAGAGAGACGTGGAGCAGAGAGAGAGAGACAGACGTGGAGCACAGAGAGAGAGAGGGAGACAGACGTGGAGCACAGAGAGAGAGAGAGAGAGAGACAGACGTGGAGCACACACAGAGAGAGAGAGAAACAGACGTGGAGCACACAGAGAGAGAGACAGACGTGGAGCACAGAGAGAGAGACAGACGTGGAGCACAGAGAGAGAGAGAGAGACGTGGAGCACAGAGAGAGAGAGAGAGAGAGACAGACGTGGAGCACAGAGAGAGAGATAGAGACGTGGAGCACAGAGAGAGAGAGAGAGAGAGAGAGACGTGGAGCACAGAGAGAGAGAGAGAGACGTGGAGCACAGAGAGAGAGAGAGAGACAGACGTGGTGCACAGAGAGAGAGAGAGAGAGACAGACGTGGAGCACAGAGAGAGAGAGAGAGAGAGACAGACGTGGAGCACAGAGAGAGAGACAGACGTGGAGCACAGAGAGAGAGAGAGACACAGACGTGGAGCACAGAGAGAGAGAGACACAGACGTGGAGCACAGAGAGAGAGAGAGACAGACGTGGAGCACAGAGAGAGAGAGAGAGAGAGAGACAGACGTGGAGCACAGAGAGAGAGAGAGAGAGAGAGACACAGACGTGGAGCACAGAGAGAGAGAGAGAGTGAGTGAGAGACAGACGTGGAGCACAGAGAGAGAGAGAGAGAGAGAGTGAGTGAGACACAGACGTGGAGCACAGAGAGAGAGAGAGACAGATGTGGAGCACAGAGAGAGAGAGAGAGAGAGACAGATGTGGAGCACAGAGAGAGAGAGACAGTCGTGGAGCACAGAGAGAGAGACCGACGTGGAGCACAGAGAGAGACAGACAGACGTGGAGCACAGAGAGAGACCGACGTGGAGCACAGAGAGAGACAGACGTGGAGCACAGAGAGAGACAGACGTGGAGCACAGAGAGATATATAGAGAGAGACACAGACGTGGAGCATACAGAGAGAGACACAGACGTGGAGCACACAGAGAGAGAGAGAGACAGATGTGGAGCACAGAGAGACACAGATGTGGAGCACAGAGAGAGAGAGAGAGAGAGACAGACGTGGAGCACAGACAGAGAGAGAGAGACAGACGTGGAGCACAGAGAGAGAGACAGACGTGGAGCACAGAGAGAGAGACAGACGTGGAGCACAGAGAGAGAGACAGACGTGGAGCACAGAGAGAGAGACAGACGTGGAGCACAGAGAGAGAGAGAGAGACAGACGTGGAGCACAGAGAGAGACAGACGTGGAGCACAGAGAGAGAGAGAGAGAGACAGACGTGGAGCACAGAGAGAGAGAGAGAGAGAGACAGACGTGGAGCACAGAGAGAGAGAGAGAGAGAAACACAGACGTGGAGCACAGAGAGAGAGAGAGAGAGAGACGTGGAGCACAGAGAGAGAGAGAGAGAGAGAGACAGACGTGGAGCACAGAGAGAGAGAGACAGACAGACGTGGAGCACAGAGAGAGAGAGAGACAGACGTGGAGCACATAGAGAGAGAGAGAGACAGACGTGGAGCACAAAGAGAGAGAGAGAGAGACAAAGACGTGGAGCACAGAGAGAGAGAGAGAGAGAGAGAGAGAGAGACAGACGTGGAGCACAGAGAGAGAGAGACACAGACGTGGAGCACAGAGAGAGAGAGAGAGACACACAGACGTGGAGCACAGAGAGAGAGAGAGACACAGACGTGGAGCACAGAAAGAGAGAGAGAGAGAGAGAGACACAGACGTGGAGCACAGAGAGAGAGAGAGAGTGAGTAAGAGACACAGACGTGGAGCACAGAGAGAGAGAGTGAGAGACAGACGTGGAGCACAGAGAGAGACACAGACGTGGAGCACAGAGAGAGAGACAGACGTGGAGCACAGAGAGAGAGAGAGAGAGAGAGAGAGAGACGTTGAGCACAGAGAGAGAGAGACGTTGAGCACAGAGAGAGACAGAGAGAGACAGACGTGGAGCACAGAGAGAGATAGAGAGAGACACAGACGTGGAGCACACAGAGAGAGACACAAAGACGTGGAGCACACAGAGAGAGACACAGATGTGGAGCAGAGAGAGAGAGAGAGAGAGAGAGAGAGACAGACGTGGAGCACAGAGAGACACAGATGTGGAGCACAGAGAGAGAGAGAGTGAGAGACAGACGTGGAGCACAGAGAGAGAGAGAGAGAGAAACACAGACGTGGAGCACAGAGAGACAGACGTGGAGCACAGAGAGAGAGAGAGACACAGACGTGGAGCACACAGAGAGAGACACACACAGACGTGGAGCACACAGAGAGAGACACAGATGTGGAGCACAGAGAGAGAGAGAGAGAGAGAGAGAGAGAGACACAGACGTGGAGCGCAGAGAGAGAGACACACAGACGTGGAGCACACAGAGAGAGAGACACACACAGACGTGGAGCACACAGAGAGAGACACAGATGTGGAGCACAGAGAGAGAGAGACAGACGTGGAGCACAGAGAGAGACAGACGTGGAGCACAGAAAGAGAGAGAGACAGACGTGGAGCACAGAGAGAGAGAGAGAGAGAGAGACAGACGTGGAGCACAGAGAGAGAGAGAGAGAGACAGACGTGGAGCACAGAGAGAGAGAGAGAGAGAGAGAGAGACAGACGTGGAGCACAGAGAGAGAGAGAGAGAGAGAGAGAGAGAGACAGACGTGGAGCACAGAGAGAGAGAGAGAGAGACAGACGTGGAGCACAGAGAGAGATAGAGACGTGGAGCACAGAGAGAGAGAGAGAGAGAGAGACGTGGAGCACAGAGAGAGAGAGAGAGAGACGTGGAGCACAGAGAGAGAGAGAGAGACAGACGTGGAGCACAGAGACACAGATGTGGAGCACAGAGAGAGAGAGAGAGAGACAGACGTGGAGCACAGAGAGAGAGAGAGAGACAGACGTGGAGCACAGAGAGAGACAGACGTGGAGCACAGAGAGAGTGAGAGACACAGACGTGGAGAACAGAGAGAGAGAGAGAGAGAGAGAGAGAGAGAGTGAGAGACAGACGTGGAGCACACACACAGAGAGAGAGAGAAAAACACAGACGTGGAGCACACAGAGAGAGACAGACGTGGAGCACAGAGAGAGAGAGACAGACGTGGAGCACAGAGAGACAGACGTGGAGCACAGAGAGAGACACACAGACGTGGAGCACAGAAAGAGAGAGAGAGACACAGACGTGGAGCACACAGAGAGAGAAAAACACAGACGTGGAGCACACAGAGAGAGAGACAGACGTGGAGCACAGAGAGACAGACGTGGAGCACAGAGAGAGAGACACACAGACGTGGAGCAGAGAGACAGACGTGGAGCACAGAAAGAGAGAGACACACAGACGTGGAGCACACAGAGAGAGAGACACACAGACGTGGAGCACAGAGAGAGAGAGAGACAGACGTGGAGCACAGAGAGAGACAGACGTGGAGCACAGAGAGAGAGAGACACACAGACGTGGAGCAGAGAGACAGACGTGGAGCACAGAAAGAGAGAGAGAGAGACAGACGTGGAGCACAGAGAGAGAGAGAGAGACGTGGAGCACAGAGAGAGAGAGAGAGAGAGAGAGAGAGACGTGGAGCACAGAGAGAGAGAGAGAGACAGACGTGGAGCAGAGAGAGAGAGAGAGAGAGTGTGAGTGAGACACACAGACGTGGAGCACAGAGAGAGAGAGAGAGAGACAGACGTGGAGCACAGAGAGAGAGAGAGACAGACGTGGAACACAGAGAGAGAGAGTTAGAGACAGGCGTGGAGCACAGAGTGAGAGAGAGTGAGAGACAGACGTGGAGCACAGAGAGAGAGAGAGAGAGACACAGACGTGGAGCACAGAGAGAGAGACAGACGTGGAGCACACAGAGAGAGACACAGATGTGGAGCACAGAGAGAGGGAGAGAGACAGACGTGGAGCACAGAGAGACACAGATGTGGAGCACAGAGAGAGAGACAGACGTGGAGCACAGAGAGACACAGATGTGGAGCACAAAGAGAGAGAGAGAGAGAGAGAGAGACAGACGTGGAGCACAGAGAGAGAGACAGACGTGGAGCACAGAGAGAGAGTGAGAGACACAGACGTGGAGCACAGAGAGAGAGAGAGTGAGTGAGAGAACAGACGTGGAGCACAGAGAGACAGAGAGAGAGAGAGAGACAGACGTGGAGCACAGAGAGAGAGAGAGAGACACAGACATGGAGCACAGAGAGAGAGAGAGAAACACAGACGTGGAGCACAGAGAGAGACAGACGTGGAGCACAGAGAGAGAGACACAGACGTGGAGCACACAGAGAGAGAGACACACAGACGTGGAGCACACAGAGAGAGAGACACAGATGTGGAGCACAGAGAGAGAGAGAGAGAGAGACGTGGAGCACAGAGAGACACAGATGTGGAGCACAGAGAGAGAGAGACAGACGTGGAGCACAGAGAGAGAGACAGACGTGGAGCACAGAGAGAGAGAGAGAGACACAGACGTGGAGCACAGAGAGAGAGAGACAGACGTGGAGCACAGGGAGAGAGAGAGAGAGAGAGAGAGAGACAGACGTGGAGCACAGAGAGAGAGAGAGAGACGTGGAGCACAGAGAGAGAGAGACAGACGTGGAGCACAGAGAGAGAGAGAGAGAGACGTGGAGCACAGAGAGAGAGAGAGAGAGAGAGAGACACAGACGTGGAGCACAGAGAGAGAGAGAGAGAGAGAGAGAGAGACACACAGACGTGGAGCACAGAGAGAGAGAGAGACACACACAGACGTGGAGCAGAGAGAGAGACACACAGACGTGGAGCACAGAGAGAGAGAGAGACACACAGACGTGGAGCACAGAGAGAGAGAGACAGACGTGGAGCACAGAGAGAGAGAGAGAGAGAGACAGTCGTGGAGCACAGAGAGAGAGAGAGACAGACGTGGAGCACAGAGAGAGAGACACAGACGTGGAGCACAGAGAGAGAGAGAGAGAGAGACACAGACGTGGAGCACAGAGAGAGAGAGAGGGAGAGAGAGAGTGAGAGACACAGACGTGGAGCACAGAGAGAGAGTGAGAGACAGACGTGGAGCACAGAGAGAGAGAGAGAGAGAGTGAGAGACACAGACGTGGAGCACAGAGAGAGAGAGAGAGAGAGAGTGAGAGACACAGACGTGGAGCACAGAGAGAGAGAGTGAGAGACACAGACGTGTAGCACAGAGAGAGTGAGAGAGACACACAGACGTGGAGCACAGAGAGAGACAGACGTGGAGCACAGAGAGAGACAGACGTGGAGCACAGAGAGAGATAGAGAGAGAGAGACAGACGTGGAGCACACAGACGTGGAGCACACAGAGAGAGACACAGATGTGGAGCACAGAGAGAGAGAGAGAGACAGACGTGGAGCACAGAGAGACACAGATGTGGAGCACAGAGAGAGAGAGAGAGAGAGAGAGAGAGAGAGAGAGAGTGAGAGACACAGACGTGGAGCACAGAGAGAGAGAGTGAGAGACAGACGTGGAGCACAGTGAGAGAGAGAAACACAGACGTGGAGCACAGAGAGAGAAACACAGACGTGGAGCAGAGAGAGAGAGACGTGGAGCACAGAGAGAGACAGAGAGACAGACGTGGAGCACAGAGAGAGATAGAGAGAGAGACACAGACGTGGAGCACACAGAGAGAGAGACACACAGATGTGGAGCACACAGAGAGAGACACAGATGTGGAGCACAGAGAGAGAGAGAGACACACAGATGTGGAGCACAGAGAGAGAGAGAGACAGACGTGGAGCACAGAGAGAGAGACAGACGTGGAGCACAGAGAGAGAGAGAGAGACACACAGACGTGGAGCAGAGAGACAGACGTGGAGCACAGAGAGAGAGAGAGACAGACGTGGAGCACAGAGAGAGAGAGAGACAGACGTGGAGCACAGAGAGAGAGAGAGAGAGAGAGAGAGAGAGAGAGAGAGAGAGAGAGAGAGAGTGAGAGACACAGACGTGGAGCACAGAGAGAGAGTGAGAGAACAGATGTGGAGCACAGAGAGAGAGAGAGAGAGAGAGAGAGAGTGAGAGACACAGACGTGGAGCACAGAGAGAGAGAGTGAGAGACACAGACGTGGAGCACAGAGAGAGACAGACGTGGAGCACAGAGAGAGACAGACGTGGAGCACAGAGAGAGAGAGAGAAACAGACGTGGAGCACAGAGAGAGAAACACAGACGTGGAGCAGAGAGAGAGAGACGTGGAGCACAGAGAGAGACAGAGAGAGACAGACGTGGAGCACAGAGAGAGATAGAGAGAGAGACACAGACGTGGAGCACACAGAGAGAGAGACACAGATGTGGAGCACACAGAGAGAGAGAGACACAGATGTGGAGCACAGAAGAGAGAGAGAGAGAGAGAGAGAGAGACACACAGATGTGGAGCACAGAGAGAGAGAGACAGACGTGGAGCACAGAGAGAGAGACAGACGTGGAGCACAGAGAGAGAGAGAGAGACACACACAGACGTGGAGCAGAGAGACAGACGTGGAGCACAGAGAGAGAGACACAGACGTGGGAGCACAGAGAGAGAGAGAGACAGACGTGGAGCACAGAGAGAGAGAGAGAGAGACACAGACGTGGAGCACAGAGAGAGAGAGAGAGAGAGAGAGAGAGAGAGAGAGAGAGAGTGAGAGACACAGACGTGGAGCACAGAGAGTGAGAGAACAGATGTGGAGCACAGAGAGAGAGAGAGAGAGACACAGACGTGGAGCACAGAGAGAGAGAGAGACACACAGACGTGGAGCACAGAGAGAGACAGACGTGGAGCACAGAGAGAGACAGACGTGGAGCACAGAGAGATAGAGAGAGAGAGACAGACGTGAAGCACAGAGAGAGAGAGAGAGAGACAGATGTGGAGCACAGAGAGACACAGATGTGGAGCACAGAGAGAGAGAGAGAGAGAGAGAGAGAGAGTGAGAGACACAGACGTGGAGCACAGAGAGAGAGAGTGAGAGACAGACGTGGAGCACAGAGAGAGAGAGAGAGAGAGAGAGAAACACAGACGTGGAGCACAGAGAGAGAAACACAGATGTGGAGCACAGAGAGAGAGAGACGTGGAGCACAGAGAGAGACAGACGTGGAGCACAGAGACAGAGAGACACAGACGTGGAGCACACAGAGAGATAGAGAGAGACACACAGACGTGGAGCACACAGAGAGAGAGACACACAGACGTGGAGCACACAGAGAGAGAGAGACACAGATGTGGAGCACAGAGAGAGAGAGAGAGACACACAGATGTGGAGCACAGAGAGAGAGACACAGACGTGGAGCAGAGAGAGAGAGAGAGAGAGAGAGATGTGGAGCACAGAGAGAGAGAGAGAGAGAGAGAGATGTGGAGCACAGAGAGAGAGAGAACAGACGTGGAGCACAGAGAAAGAGACACAGACGTGGAGCACAGAGAGAGAGACAGACGTGGAGCAGAGAGAGACAGAGAGAGACAGACGTGGAGCACAGAGAGAGAGAGAGAGTGAGTGAGAGAACAGACGTGGAGCACAGAGAGAGAGAGAGAGAGAGTGAGAGAACAGACGTGGAGCACAGAGAGAGAGAGAGAGTGAGAGAACAGACGTGGAGCACAGAGAGAGAGAGAGAGTGAGAGAACAGACGTGGAGCACAGAGAGAGAGAGAGAGAGAGAGAGAGAGAGAGTGAGAGAACAGACGTGGAGCACAGAGAGAGAGAGAGAGAGAGAGAGAGAGAGAGTGAGAGAACAGACGTGGAGCACAGAGAGAGAGAGAGAGAGTGAGAGAACAGACGTGGAGCACAGAGAGAGAGAGAGACACACACAGACGTGTAGCACAGAGAGAGAGAGAGAGAGAGAGAGAGAGAGACAGACGTGGAGCACAGAGAGAGAGAGAGAGAGACACACAGACGTGTAGCACAGAGAGAGACAGACAGACGTGGAGCACAGAGAGAGAGAGACAGACGTGGAGCACACAGAGAGAGAGACACACACACACACAGAGAGAGAGACACAGATGTG